>NC_090697.1:20480000-21103333 GCF_040954835.1 Lepisosteus oculatus | reverse complement strand
GGAGGCGAAGAAGCGTTCTTCTACCCAGCCGACAAAAATGTTGGCATAGCTGGGTCCCATTCTGGTGCCCATGGCAACTCCACTGACCTGTTGGTAAAAAAGATTATTGAAAGAGAATGCGTTCAGTGTGAGGACCAATTCTGCAAGGCGTACTAGGGTGTGGGTGGGTGGATCAAGCACTGTGCGTTTGTCCAGCGTGTGCTTGAGTGCTGTAAGGCCGTCATTATGGGGAATGACGGTGTACAGAGATGTGATGTCCATGGTAAAAATGTGGCATTCGGTACCCTGGTATATTACTTGTTCCTTTGCAGCCTACGCATGCTGACGCAGCTACCCACCTGAACTACTCCTTTTCAATAGTTGAGTACCTTGTTTCTCTACTGTAGGTAAGCGTTTGTGGCTCAAGTACAAGACCAGTCTCTCTTCTCCTTCTTTGTTTTAGCTAGTACTGCACCAATGCCCACTGCTGAAGCTTCAATCTGAACAGGAAACCTTTCCTCAAAAACTGGGACTTTTAAGAACTGGGTACCAGGTCATAAAATATCTTACTTCTGCTGAAGTGCAATTCCCCATTTTCTATTTAAAGTTATTTATTATTGTCACGCCCGACATCCCTCCCTAGAGGGTGTTCCACTACTCCCATTATTGTTTCTGTGATTAAGCTTCCCAGGTGTACCTTTTTAGGTTTATTATTTAAAGACTAGCTCCTCCAGTCCTCGGGGCTCATCATTAGGGTAAGATGTTGCGAGGCCCGCCTAGCACCAGGAAACCCTATGTCCGTCTCCTGAGGGCATAGGCCTCATCCCCGACACCTCCCGCTTCCTGAGCCCGGGGTCTGGAGGATCTCACCCCATCACCCTTGGACCTCCGTGTTTTGTTTGTCCGTGTGCTCCCCCCTCCCGGGGATTTTAACTTTGTCGCGTCCCAGGATGGATTCCTTGTTGATGGACTTTCGGACTGTGCCCTGAACTGCCTTTGGACCCGTTTGGATTTGGATGCCATTCTTTGTCTGTCCCCGTTCACGGATTGTCACTATTATTTTGTGCACTATTAAACCTCTGTGTGTTCCCTTTTACCATGCCTACTGTTTTCTCCAGCTCTTACTGCATCACATAGGGTCTACTACAAGATCTGACACAGATCTCAGTCCGTGATTGTGACAGTTATGCCAAAATCAAATATCTGCTGTGACATCAAAGGTTGTGGGTCAAGGGAGATGGGCTTTTTCTGGATTGCCCTTAAGCAAGAAAGAGCATGTGCTTTTTAATCTTTAAACTTAGTCTAAGTTCTTCATAAAAGATTATCAAAAACATCCAATACATTAGCCCTGTGACAATGCTCATGAAAATAGGCAGAGGATAACCCAAAAAAGGAAAACTACATCTTCTGATTACATGTCCATGATCCTCTCTAGTTTGTTAGGTGGCAGGTGGCTTACTGCCCCCAACTTCCTAACATGCTCCCAAGGGCAAAGACAATCAATATTCTTTCAATCAAATGTTCTCATTTAGGTTTCTTTTTATTTTTTTAATTCAAGAGGAAGAAGAACAGCACTATAGTCTTCAGGAAATCAGTTCAATTAACGGCATTGAACCTGTCCCGTGGCCCTCTGAAAATAATATAATAATTGCTTTCACTTATATAGCTCTTTTCTGGACACTCCACTCAAAGTGCTTTACAGATAATGGAGACTCCCCTCCACCACCAATGTGCAGCATCCATCTGGATGATGTGACGGCAGCCATAGTGCGCCAGAACGTTCACCACACATCAGCTATTAGTGGGGAGGAGAACAGAGTAATAAAGCCAATTAATAGATTGGATTATTAGGAGGCCATGATTGGTAAGAGCCAATGGGAAATACACCCCTACTCTTTTCAAGAAAAACCCTGACACAGTCAGGACCTCGGTTTTACGTCTCATCTGAAGGACGGTGCCTTTTTACAGTATAGTGTCCCCATCACTATACTGGGGCATTAGGACCCACACAGAGCACAGGGTGAGTGCCCCCTACTGGCCCAACTAACACCACTTCCAGCAGCAGCCTTAGTTTTTCCCAGGAGGTCTCCCACCCAGGTAGCGACCTGGCTAAAAACTGCTGAGTTTTAGTGGGCTTCTAGTTGTGTGTTGCAGGATGATATGGCTGCTGGCATCTCAAAAAATGTAGTTTTGACCCAGACTCATGGACTCCTTGAAATAAAAGGAGAACGTTTCAAGTGGTAACTCAAGCTGATCGTTGGAGCATGTGGCGGCACTGACGCAGTCATCAATATATCGTTTGTAGAGGTCAGGGACATAGCCAGTGTAGGAGGCGAAGAAGCGTTCTTCTACCCAGCCGACAAAAATGTTGGCATAGCTGGGTCCCATTCTGGTGCCCATGGCAACTCCACTGACCTGTTGGTAAAAAAGATTATTGAAAGAGAATGTAATGACTGTACTGTGCTCATAACAGATGTAATCTATAATTATATCTCCTACTCTGTAACACTGAAAGTTTGTTTTTATTATCTTTAGGGAAAAAAAAAAATCCTGTTAAATGTTCTACTAATAATACATATGGTCAATACAACTCTTTTTTTATTTAGACAACACATAAGAAAAAAGTTTATTCTGATGTAAACATTTCTTGTTATTTTATCCTGTTCCTTGTAATCAACTTGGTTACAAACACAACGTATAAACTTGGCTTGTTTGGTAAAATGTTGTGTTCTTGCATAGTTTATATTACACAATAACAATTATTATTATTCTGTCTGCACAGTGACAGGAAACAAGGTGAGGGGCACACTTGCTGTGAGTATCTTATATAAAGTGCCTATATTTAGCCTCTTTTTTTTTCCATGGAAAAAAAAATGTACGTTGTTGTGTCCAGTCAGCTAAGGATAAGCATTTTCTGAAATCAAGATTTTTCCAAGAGCTGAAATAAAGTGATGATTGCACAAAAGGATGTGTTGTATACAGACAGTTTAAGATGGAAAAGGTTTTTGAGTTAGTGATAAAATGTCAATATTGTGTATAGATGAAAATAAGGAACAGCTGCAAGGCCTAAGTTCAGCAATAGCAACTAGGTAATGTCCTTGGAAGTCATGTTGACATAGATGTAGGACTTCAGAAAATATGTCATTGTGATGTTTTTGAGAATTGGCTTGCAACAGTACGTGCTAGTGAGCACATGGCTTCATCATAACTTAATTTTTCTAAGGTTTTGTAGACATTTTTAAACAATGTGGTAATATATTGATTTGTGTAAGATCTAGATTCTAGAAAATATTTAAAGAATTGCGCACTGTCGATATCTTATTTGTGACAATTCTGAGACAGAATATCCATGACACCTGGAGAAGGCTCCACAGCCAAAATGTTGTATCTTTTGTCTCTTCTTTTCAGGATGGGAAAAACCTTTGCCTGTTCCTTCATAACCTAAGCAATCTGATCTTGCCAGTAAGATACAAGAGGGAAAAACAAACCTATGAATGAAACATTAGTTTCATTCATTAGTTACTGTTATTAGTTACTGTTAAAAGTAACTTCAATTATTTTTCGTTGCAGTTCCATAAACATTAAAGTGCTCTTTCTCAGGAACCTAGAATACTATGTTTTCTCTGTCTCTTATGAAGTCAATTACTAACGATTTATCTCTTGCTGATGAAAGACGTCAATGCCTGGGATGTGTTAAATCTCGCGCACCCACGCAGAATGATAAAAGTCCACTGCTAAATAAGTTACCAGTTTTTTTTTAAAAGACTTGAGCATTCCCTTAATCTGAATCAATATTATTCCTATAGCACTTTCTCTGAGGTGTTATCTCAAATAATGTGTAGTTGCCTGTGTGTTTCTTTGTAGAATTACAGTAAATGCATCCCATTTACATTACCCTACAGTAGGTACAGTATATTTGATATACTTTAACTTAAAGTATGTTTACTAAATCAAAACCCCAAAGGTATTTGTGCATTTAAAATCTGTCCAAAAGTATTTAGATTACATTCCATGTCATGAAGTACTGTGAATTGGGGTTGTGCAATAATGATATAATTCTCTAATTCAATATGAACCATCAGTAAGACTTGTTTATTCTCCAGCTGACATAAGCCACTATACTTTACATATTGTATCTTACGATATAATAATCCAAAAAATGTACAGAATCTTTGGCTCTTTCAAATTAGTGTGGGTTGTTGAGGCAAGAGACAGGAGAAACTAAACAGCTATTTTGCGATTTGGATTTTCTAAAAATATAGAATCCCATATACAATTTTGGGGTACAGTTTAATTTCATAATTAATTGTTAAAATATATGTCACTTAGGAGTGAAAGGAAGTTGTGAGTGGCTTTGCATAAGAAGATTTTCTTTGGAGCTGATGAGTCCAAGGCTTACTGTGAAGTTTTATTTCAGGAAAAGTTTTCATTCAGTACTGTATTTCACTATCCTGATTTTTTATTAAATGACTTTGAAAATGGCAGACAGTAACACGATGGCAAAACAGTGGGATAAAGCTTTAAATGCATTGGTCTTTCAGCAAGTTTGCAGCAAGAGTTAATCACCACAACCTCGCAATTCAAACAATTCAACTATTCATACAACTACATTAGCATCTAACACTTAAAAAATTAAAAAATGATAAGCTATGCTTATCTTAGCAATATGCCACCCAGTGAAAGCTCTTTGGAGTAGAAAAAAAAACTGATTCATTTGTAGTTTATAATAATGCAGGTTATTTACTGTATTATTTTTAGTGGGACTAGACTGTTGTTTTAACAGCAAGGTTTGCATTTTATATAACATCACAGTTTCTATAAAAGAAAGATGTTCCTTGATTTCATCACTTTTGGAGAGATCCATATGGATTTCTTCAACATAAAGGCTATGCTGTTTGTGCTCTATGGTGTGAGTTGCATGATATTTCAGACTAAAAACAACACTTCAAGGATGAGGCAGACAAGGCTGAGTTTTTAAAATTTTCTGTGTCTATTAGATTGGTGTAGAGATGCATAAGTGAAATGGACGGAATAGTTAATTAATGATAATTATTGATCGTAAAAATCATCAATCATCTAAAATCAAGCGATCACAATTGCCACCCCACGGTCAATTTTCATTGTGTTATTTATCAGGAAAAATCGTTGTGCCAAGATTTTGAATTATGAGCTTAAAAATGTGATGACTACAGTAGTGAAAATAGAAACTTTTCTTGTTGCTTAATCTTCTTTGACACACAAGCAACTTCAAACTGCTTCAGGAGATTGACAGTGCACTTAAAGTGTCAAACTAAGATACTGAGATTGGAGAGTTCAGCAAGGGAAAGCAAGGGGCAGGGATCACACTAAATAGTAAGACGTGTATATTAATGCATTTTAGATATTACTATATTTTAGTGTGACATTTTTATTAAACAAAATGAAACTAGGGCTATTACTGACGTATCAGTGGTACGCAAATTCATAAAGAAAACAAGAATCCACATAAAAACAAGACACACATGAGCTAACTCTTGGCGTGTGACTTCTGACAGCTTACTGACCTCTGTTCTAGAGAGTCAACAATGGCTGAGTATTTTCCTCACATGTCTATAGGAGCTTATCTGGCAGCTCTGCAACCTTCCAGGATTCTCCACTGACATCAAACTGTCAGTTACCCAAAGGAAGCAAATGACAACTTTCAGGTACAGACAACAGCATCATTCAAATAAAGAAGATGCCATATTCTGTTGTGGCTTGGCCACAGCTATTTTTATCAATTATGAGAGAGGTGAAAAAAGATAAGGTATTTGACCAAAGATTGCTTGTATTTCATTTGGTTTTTGATATGCTTTCTCTTTATGTTGAAATCTTCTTCAAGATGTCATTCTACAGCAGCAAAAAATAACATTTTCTCAACACACCAAACCAGAGCTGTTTTCCCAAAGTACATGCTTGTGTTGATCAAGATGTTTCAATACATGTAAGAAAATATTGGTTTTAAAATTCTCATTCTGATTTTCACACTATAAATTTAAGATTCGTGGTGGTATATGTACAAATAAACAAAATAAATAATTCCGATGGTAACACAACCTCTAAATAAACACTACCATATACAGTACATAACCATCTGCTGCCACTATAATAAAAGATTCAGATATTCAGAATTCATGAAGGAAAACATATTTATTCAGAGTTTTAAACAGTATATTTTCTCATTAAGTCAATCTACTGTAGTTTTGATTTTTTTAGTTGTGATGGGGTGGTTTTAAGAATACTTTGTTTTTCAAAGAATTATCTTTGTACTGCCTTTTGAGGTAGCCTAAACTATTCATCCTTTTTTGGACTATTGATAAATGTGTTTTAAATGCAAAAAATATTCTTCAGTGTTTATATCATACTAAACCCTTTCTGCTAATTCTGGTGTAGTTCACTGTTTTATAGCAAAATATTTTTTAAAAATAATGACGAACAGATCAATTAGCAGCTAATACCCATACGCTTGATGGGCAGAATGGACTGGTTTTGTTTTAAACCTAATATGTCCTAATATTTCACATGGCTAAACCAGTTATAAAGATACATTTATGCTATGGGATATACATTATAGAAATTATACTTTTACATTACTAAAAGACGAGCCTTTAAAATTATATTTTGGACAATTATATTTAATTCTATCTAGCTAACATTTTTAATTCCAGTACCATTTCTTGAATGTTGCGTTTTTTTATATTGTTAAAGACAATGAAATTCCACACAAGTTATCATACTGAAGTCTCCAGTTCCAGTTCCTAACAGCATATTGTTAAAAAGAGATAAGCTAAGATTGATTACAACAAACTGAAAAGAAGATATTTATCTTACGCTTCTGTGGAGTTACCATTTTAGCACTCAGAATTAAATCCAGGAGAGAATAGGTTTGATTATTACATCAAGAAGTCTCCTGTGCTACAGTATGTTCAGGATCACCAAAGGCCTTAGTACTGAAAGTAATATGAAATGTCTAGAGTATTACAGTATGTACTATGTCCTATGGTTGTCACTCTTCAACAGAAATGCCCATTCAAGTTAGGTCCTGGGTGAAACTGCTAGCCTGTCCCCTTTGCTCCAAATGGTTACCAAGAGCAGGTAGTGAATACAAATAAACTAACAATATCAGTAAACATTTGATAGGTGTGCATCCAGTTGGTACATGTACTGTATGCTGCATTTAATACAGTATGTACTATATGATTTCATGGTCTTGTCCAAACGCCCATTGCCTTTCAGCACACACAGAGACAGGTTTAATTTCTAATTCACATTTGAAAGTTATCAAAACACAAGTTAATTGCAGCACAAAAATTTATCCACACTCACTGTTAATTTGAGATATTGTTTCCCGCTTTCTTATTGTTTTTGTAGTTATGATCTAAAAGCGTTTGTCTGGTACTTAAAGTTGTATTAGTCCATTTCTAAGGTTCTATTTTTGAATCCTCTTTGAAGACTTTCAAAAAAGCACTATCACGCGATTCAGTGTTTTCTGTTCACATAGCAGAAGTGCATTCATGTGCATATCAGTTGCAAATCAAACACTTTTATGCTAGGCTGAATGGCAGATAGGTCATTAGTTATGTAACAGAGTAAACCAATGTAAGCAACTACAATATGAGGACTATTTATAGTTACAGAGAAAAGTCTTTTCAAGAGAGGGTGAGGAAAACAGAGGTAAGAGAACCTTTAGTGAACTGTGTCTTGAGTCCTATTTTACTCCAAAAAGCACATAGTAGAGAGAATTTGTATGCAAAATGAAGGTACTATGGGCTGAATTCACATTGGAACATTACATTTTAAACTGATTTCAATCTGTAATGTACTGTATTTCATCAATCATATTTATGACAGAAAAAGATTAATGCTTAAAACGGTTATATGGAGCATAATATGGAGTTAAGTATTGTTAAATTCTTTGTGTATCAACTAGCTACAGCATCTAGAACTTCAAAATAATAAAAAATGAAAGGAAAGTATTCATTCACACCAGGTCGTGCCTGTAAGACAACACAGATCTTAGAAGGAAGAAGAGTACCTGAATAGTACCTTGCTTTTTCATGGCAATCCAATTCCATTCGGATTACTTCTACAAGACTAGAGTCCACGAACCTGCCCTGCAGAATGGTAAAAGAAAACAATGACAAAACTAAAGGATAAGTCACCATCTTCAGTGGTGATGAACCCATCGTTCATTCTTATCTGTATGTGAAACATACAAGTAAGAGAACAGCACTAAACAGCGATCATGTCAAAATTAAGTTTTGAAAATGTATGAATGACATTCTTTGGATAACATATGTTATGAGGCACGAAAAAGTTTAATTGCCTTCAAAAATCAGGTTTCAGTTAGAACTGTAAATGTGCACAAAGGTGATCTTCAAGGCTTTCCTGGTAAATAGGAACAGTATTTCTTTCAAAAAGTTTTTGGAGGAATAAACTAATAGAAATGCATACTGTATAGCAGTACTATGTTTGAGCTTTTTGAAAGTAGCATATCCTCACAATGTCCGAAATCTATGGAGTATCACTTGAAAGGAATCTTTTATAGTTAAATTTGCACCGGCAGAGATGAGTAAGCAGGGACTGGTGAGCATGAATTCTGGAGTAGAGAGGGAAATTCCCTCAGTCCCCCAGGCATGCACATTCCATTTGGAGACCATGGCTGTGTATTTTGGTTTGGAATGTAATCGCACTGGCCTTGTACATCAGGAAGAGACTGGCAAAAAAAGAAAAGAGGACAAAAACATGTCAAAAAAAGGCTCCATCACATCTTACCTTTTATTTTCTCTCACTCAAAATGTATTTTATAATCAAATCTAACAGGGGTCATGCAGAATTACCTGTGTTTCAAATATTCCATTCAGCCACTTGCAGATTGCACAGCACAACCTAATTGTAATGCTTCAGAAGACTATCACTTCGTACCCCATGTTAACTCACCAAATCAGTTGTGCTATGGTAGTATATTTGATGTTACAATCAGTTTAAAGTTTCCGAAATAGGGGCAAGAGCTTGATTGTTTCATTTTTGTGTGGACATTCATATACTGTAAGTGCATACTGTAGTTACTGTGGTAAGACTTTTGGAACTGCATTTACTGTAAAACCAAGAACTGAAAGCACCTCTTTGCACCAAAAAGTCTTTGGGGTATGGAACAAGCTTCATCAGCTTATTTAAAGGCATAATCTGAAATTCCATGCAATCAATTTAATGAGTATTACTTCAAAGATCCTAACAACATAGAAATACTTATGATTATTGTGAAACAAAAGGCAACTCATTGTCAGGAAAGTAACTGAAAAACATTTTGCAGATATTTATGTTCTTGTTTTTGATCATTAGGCAGAGTTATCCTAGGTTTGTGCAGTGTCTGACTGCAGTTCTCAAAATGTGCAATAATTATGCATCCTGCTTACAGTACATCAAAGTTAATTCTCCAACTGGGGACACATCTGTTTCCTTTACAGTGGTTAATAAAAACCATGAGAATGTGGAGGTGAGATAAGAGTAAAGGCTGTCTTCCAGAGCTAGGTCAAAAATCTGTTTCATTTATAATTCTGTATAATATAGATAAGGGTTCACATTCCAATTTCAATTAAAAAAAACAGCCCATTTGTGCCTGAAACTCTCTCTTAACATAACTAAAGCTTATATTTTATTATGGTACAGTTCTGTTTCAAAATCCCATGAGGCATGACATTTTCCTCTTACATTAATTACTTGTGTCATGGGATTTACAAACAATACATTTTTTAAATTTTATACAGACCAACCTGCCAAATTGACTTCAGTTGATTTTATGTTGATTTTATTATATTTTTATGTCCAAAAATGTAATGGGAAACAAATTACTCTCAGTCCTTGATATATGAACCAGTCATGTTCCAAAAACCCATTCATAACTCAAGTCATTCTTATGTCTAAACAAATTTTAAATAATAAATAATGTTATTATTAATTATAAAATTAATGATTAATAATTATTGCTGACTGCATCAGTGTGGAAGCTATTACCTAGTTCCATAATTATTTTTTGTCTCCTGTCTGTTCCAGCATTTTGTGTTGGGTTGCAAACTCTGATTGTCATTTGGTTTGTATGGATTCTTACCTATCCACCAAGGAAAGCTGGGGCATAGCTTAAAGTATTGAATCTGGTACTCACGATGTAAAAGTCTTTCTTTGTTAAGTTGTGATAATGAATACACTCTAAACTTCTTAGTGTGCTTCTCACACCTTGAGTTAAAACTGTTGAGATTTCCTTGTATACTGTAGCTACAGTCTGAGCTACTTTCTGTTCTTTGTTTTCTACTTCTTTTACAAATATTTTTTTCTGCACTGGAACCCTGTAGTTACTAAACACTTGTTTTCAGTTTTTCTGACTTCTGTTGCTACCCCATGACTTACAACAAGGTGGTTAATTCACAGCATTAGTTTCATAAAGCTTATCATTGTTTAGTTTGTTTATCCTTTGATTATTTTAATACATATTCTCTTTAAGAACCTGAACATTACAGCTACATAATCAAAGTGTAAGCAGCTCTATTTGTCTTCTGTCAGAGGTACATTGAAGTACTGTATATCCTCAAATTTATTTGGGCACGAGGTAGTGCCACTCCTGCTGACAAAAGTTCCTTGAATATAAATAGTGTAATTATACAATTTAAAACAAAACTTCCTAGAAAACTGAGTTATGTCAGCAAAATATACAATAAGTCACTGCCCCAAATACTAAATAAGAAGTGAGATGTATGTCCTTCATTGTTTGTTGGAATAGAGCTGTTTTATTACCCCTTGAATAATAAGTGCACAAGGCTATATAAGCTTAAGGGCGGCATTAAATAAAGGAATCCTAAGTGACTGAGGTATTGAATTCTGCCTATATTAAGTGCCGCTTGTGGTTCACTGCCAATCTTCATGGTTTCTAGAGACTTGCATATTTCAACAAATCTGTGAGAATAAGGTGAACTATGAGCAGGAGTGGTAGCTGAGAATTTCTTTCAGAATTCATTGTGCACATTTCATTCCCTTGTAGCTTTTCAGAGAGGTTCACCTTGAGTATATCAAGTTTAATTTTGAATCCAGTCTTTAATAAAAGCTAGCGAAAAAATATTTTGAATTTTGTAATGCTGATCTTTAAAAAAAATGTATCAATTTATAATGATAATAATTGATAATAATTGCTAACACTCAAATAGCTTTTCTGGACACTCCACTCAAAGCGCTTTACAGGTAATGGGGACTCCCCTCCACCACCAATGTACAGCATCCACCTGGATGATGCGACGACAGCCATAGTGTGCCAGAACACTCACCACACATCAGCTATCAGTGAGGAGAAGAGCAGAATAATGAAACCAATTCATTGATGGGGATTATTAGGAGGCCGTGATTGGTAAATGCCAATGAAAAATTTCACCAGGACGCTGGGGTTACACCCCTACTCTTTTCAAGAAATGCCCTCAGATTTTTAATGACCACAGAGAGTCAGGACCTCAGTTTTATGTCTCATCTGAAGGACGGCACCTGTTTACAGTATAGCGTGCCCGTCACTATACTGGGACATTAGGACCCACATGGACTGCAGGGGGAGCACCCCCGCTGGCCCCACTAACACCTCTTCCAGCAGCAACCTTAGTTTTCCCAGGATGTCTCCTATCCAGGTACTGACCAGGCGACACCTGCTTAGCTTCAGTGGGTGTCAGTTGTGAATTGCAGAGTGATGTGGCTCGTGGAATTATTTTAATGTCTATTTCAAATTACATTTTGCAGCAACAAAATTTCCTATGTCACCAGTACTTTAAGGTTTTCAATCTTTATCATGCACATAGCTGTTCAAAAACTGTTCTTATTTCACCTTTTTATATGCACTGATATCATATTGTTATCACATAAGAAATAATAAAATGAAGGCATGAGAGGACTCATGTGACTGATATGTTGGGATTGTAGCCCTCATCTAGTTATCCTGCCTAAAAAATATTTTAGCTATTTTCACATTTTTGTTATTTCACTTTATTCCTCTTACTTATTTGATATTTTATATATGTCACGAACACGGACTGAAATCCGTGTCAGATCTTGTAGAAGACCCTATGCGATGCGGTAAGAGCTGGAGAAAACAGGAGGCATGGTAAAAGGGTACACACAGGGGTTTAATAGTGCACAAAATAATAGTGACAGTCCGTGAGACAGTGAACGGGGAAGACAAAACGGCATCCAAATCCAAACGGGTCCAAGGGCAGGTCAAAGCACAGTCCGAGAGTCCAACAACAACAAATCCATCCTGGGTCGTGACAAAGTTAAAATCCCCAGGAGGGGGGAGCACACGGACAAACAAAACATGGAGGTCCAGGGGTGACGGGGCGAGATCCTCCAGACCCCGGGCTCAGGAAGCGGGAGGTGTTGGGGATGAGGCCCTCAGGAGACGGACATAGGGTTTCCTGGTGCTAGGCGGGCCTCGCGACATCTTACCCTAATGATTGAGCCCCGAGGACTGGAGGAGCTGGTCTTAAAATAATAACCCTAAAAGGGTACACCTGGAGAGCTTAATCACACGAACAATAATGGGAGCAGTGGAGCGCCCTCTAAGGAGAGATTTCGGGCGTGACAATATATGTCTGTAATCCATTTTAGATGACAGATTCATGGAGATCTATATACCCTTATTTCTGTCAACAATATTTGGCATTGTAAATCACTCTATGCTGGTACAGTATATTCTTTTTTATACAATGTGTTACAATCTCCATCTAATCATTGAAGACTTTGGTGCTTCGACAATATTAACCACTGCATTACTGTCATTATGATTCAGAGAGGAGAAAACTGTCTTACCTCTGATTGTCCTGTTGGTCTTTAGATACCTTTATTTTAATTATTCCATAGAAGGTTAGATTCAGGCTTGAACACACTTTACCCATTCTCTTCAATCTTGCATCAGCCTAATAAAAATCATTTTCTTCCATTCTTGGATGTTTTTAGTTCTATGTTTCCTCTCCTCCCACCCCTTTAGAGGATGGTTTTAGATTAGATTGCACACTAGAGATTCTAAGTTTATGTGGTAGAGGAAGTGACTGAACTTTACTGAATTTTTAAGCTTGGATGACCTGCTGGGAGACTATCTCTGCCAAACCTCAAATTTTATTTCTTCCGCTTTGTGTTATGATCATGAACTGTTCTTGGCTATATACTGTACAAGGGCCTCAAAGAGTGCTGCTGAGGTAAGGTCAAGACCGTATTGCATGGGTCATTAAGTGCAGCAGTCTAGTTAGGGGAATCTTTGGAAGGAAATTTAGAGCGCAGTACTGACACTGTACTAACAATTGTTTATGAGGGGAATGCTTTTGTTGTATTGCATTGTTTTGTTTTTCCCTGTTTTTGAAAAACTAATAATGCAATTTTATTGATAACCATGTATCCTGAAACTCAAAAGGACTGTACAGCTGCAAACTTGTAATTCACAAAATAGAAATAAAAATAGAGATAAAGCATAAGTTGATATAAAACCAAGCAAAAAACTAAGTAATGAGTAAGATATGAGTCTCAAAAATGATAGGATAGCTAGTGCTCTACAAAAGAAAGGCCTATTGAAAGGCCTGTTGTCTAAAGCTTGTACTTTGGCAATGTAAGAAGGTTTGAATCTGCTAATATTAGGTGAAAATCTGAAAATCTATACTCAGTTCTTAAAATATAAAGCTAGATCATTCCTTAATGCCTTAATGCCTTAATTGTGAGAATTGTAATTTCTGAACTTGGAGCCCTGTGTAATTTAATGAAAACTACTGTGTGTACTGTTGTTGATGCAGAGTATTATATTACATGTACAGTATGTATGCAATTCGGAATTGTTAGATCACAATTTGTGTAAATATGGAAGACTAATATCCTAAGATATATAAATCCTTTTATTTGCTCGGAATTTCTGTATACTACTGCAATGCTTGTTTACCGGAGTATCTTCTAATACTCCGCTAAACAAGCATTGCAGTAGTATACAGAAATTCCGAGCAAATAAAAGCATGCGTCAAAATCAGATCTTAACTAAGCAATAGTATGTAGGTAGATTCAAGACACCCTTTTGATATTTGCTTCAAAAGTAATAATTAAAACTACAATAGCAATAAAGTAATTCAGTCTTGTCACAGTTTAACTTAAAAACCCTATTACATTTATATCTGAAAATCATACTACTTCAGCAATAGTATTGGATTTGATCTGCAAGTAAATTTGAATATTATTAGCAGAGCAACAAATACAATCCTAAATCTATGAAAGGGAGTATTCTGGCCCAGAGGCATCATCTAAGAAGTAAAGATTACAGAACTTAACCTTGTGGAACACCATGGGTATTTTAATATTTTGGATTATAGGAAACCAAGATCCATTGTTTCAGCTACAGAGCCATAGGCCTAAAAGTTGGGTCTTTTCAGCATGGAATAAACTTTGATCTGTTCCTTCGCAGTTTACGCATTCTGACACAGCTACCTATAAGAAAAACATGTTAAAAATGCAAAGCTTAAAATATATTAATATATTACTGAAAATGTTTACATGTAATTTTTCTCTATAGATCATAATAGCAGGAAAAAGCTAATGGTTGTATCTTTCCTATGACTGAGAACATGATGAGTACCGTCCAAATGTACTGTGAACCCCTACAGTGCCAGTCTTCACATTCCAGTGTCACATGCACAGCATGGTATTTGCTGTAGATGCAAGTCATGCTTCTCCTACAGATATTAAGATTCAAATCATGCACCACAGTGAAAACGTGAAAACTACTGAGTACACCCAATTTAAAGACCTGAATTATTCAAAGAGCTCTGTCATGTCAGAAAATGCAGAGCAGCAGAAAAATAAACAGCTGTATTCATACAGTATAAAACTATAATACTTCATCAGCAATTCTATTTATTCAGGTTCTCTTTTCTTGTAGTCTCTATGCACATTTGGCATTGTTAATTAAAGATCTGAATGTGTAAATCAATAAAAAAAATGATTTAATAGTCTGTCAAATATTATTTTGGTTAGAGTGGTGTTCGTGATTGGAAGGTGTCTGGTGAAAGTCTACTAGGCTTTGTTGATACAATTAATATCTACATATTTTAACACACTGTACAGTATACCTGTATAATCCATAGACTGTTCAGGTATTTTATAGCCAAGGTACTGCACTGATTCCCTGGTTTCTTCAGTATTTCTCTGCTGAACTACATTATGTGTACTTTCCATTAGCATGTATTTACTGTAAGTAGTCTAATTTCCCAATTTATTACGCCCATCATTTGATTTACAACCACTGAATAGTAATAAAGCTCCATTCTTAATGCAAAAAGATTCTGTTAAGGTGTTTATCTTACCCACTTTAACTATTTAAAATGTGAATTCTGCGTAATTTAAGCCTGTTCTCCACCTTTTAAAAACTAATATCATCACTGCAATGCATTAATACGAGTTGATTATATCTTAAAATGCAATCGTTCAATAATGCCCCCATCAATATAGCATAGTGCAAAATAAAAGTTGAGTATAGACAATGTTGTCATATTTTTTATTGTCTTCATTTCACTGATTTTTGAAAATCAAAGAATGCTTTCCTGAAGGCTACATGCTGAATGCTAATCTACACTTCTTCTCAGCATTTTCTAACTATACATTATAGATCTATAAACTATGAGTACAAGTCTCTTAGTACTTGTGAGGCAACAGTTACCTGTTCATCTGATATTTACCTCTTCATCCCACATGTCACCCTGCTATGGATTTCTAAATCAATATCTTTGTAAATGATGTCAATGATTAATCATCCCGATACTTTTTAGGAAACAGCAAAATAAATAACATGTGTTAATGCCCCTGGTGAACAAAAAATCAGATGAAGAATACCTCAAGCAGCTAATGAATGCAGTAATATGCTGTATAAAGATACATTTCTTCCTCACAGTCCTACCATATATTTATCAATCTACATTTCATCTAACACACCTGAAAGAGATTTCTTAATATCAGGGATTATTATGAAGATGATACCAATTAAAAACCCCAATTAAACTGATTTACCCATTAAATGTTGCTTGAACTGAAAAAATGCAAACAAACCTAAAAATAGATTGTGAAATTAATTTGCTTGTAATGAAGAACTTAGCTGAAGCAAAACCCAAAAGACACAGTGGTCCCCTGGGACAAAGATTAAAAATCACTGGTCTAGATCATCTGTCACACCACTGTTAGGTGTCATACTGAACAGGTATTTCTACAAGCTGTGAAACTGTAAGCTTTAAAATAAGGGAGTTTAGATAATTATTTTGCCAGGGAACCACTATACAAAAATGATATCTCTGACAAAGTGTTTTCATTCTATTTAGTGGAGAAGTCATACCATCAAATCTTATTAAAATAAAGCAATGTTCTGTTTTTCATGTGCATGCAGTTTCCAGCAATTCTTAATATAAAACATGTTTGAAGTTGGCAGAGGTTATGGTTAAGAAATGTATTTATATCAATTGGAACAACTGTTTTCTCCAAAATTAGCTATTTCTATAGCCAAAAGGGAATGTTTTTCCAGTGTGTCTTCACCTACAGTACAATACTAACTGAAATGTTTTGTTACCTTAAAGATTAAAAGTAGGAAAGGGAGTTATACAATTTATTTAGTCTGTTAAAATGTTCAGTGATGAAAACAGTGTACAAATCTTGAACAGAATAAAGGGACAGACTATTGTTTTGCTCATAACAAAATGATAATTGTTAACTTCTATGCAGAAGCAGTACTGTATAAAATATTTTTTAAAAATGTAATTTAGTCAAAATCTTTAGTTTGTCCAACACTGTATAACCACCACTTACTGTATATACTGTTTATATATTTGAGATATACTGTATGTCAGAATTTCATAAACTTTATAATACAGTTTTAAACTCTTTGTGAATGATATTATGTACACAGTCAGTTATGAGGAACCAGAATTGTGGTCAAAACTGTGTTTGCAGAAATCCACAAAACAGTCGAAATGGATGAGGCATTAATAAAAATGTTTTGCTAAAGCTTGCTATAGAAATATGAGTGATTTCTGTTGTTTGAATTAGATGTCACACTCTGACCTTACCTTCCTGTGTCTTTGATTGACTTACAGAATATTTATGACTTCTGTTAGAAGCCATATTATAAGAGAAATGTTTTCCTCCTTAGAGCTCATTATTTCTTAAAGCTCTTAGTTGGAGTGGTGACACTGTGCCGAAGGATCTGCACTTGTTGCTGGAAGGTTGCTGGTTCAAGTCCTGCAGCTGGCAAAAGGAATCCTATTCTGTTGGGCCCCTGAAAAAGGCCCTTAACCCAAACTGGTCTATCAACTGTAATATTTTGTTGCTGTGAAATAGTACTTGAGAATTAGGATACTGAGGATGTTTTTAAAAGACTAGGAAGCACACATCAATTTTATGTACAGTAGTATAGCTAAAAAAAGGCATATTTAAACTGTTTTCACACCCCTTTCAATAGGGTGTTACAGATTTTAGGCTATGAGCTTGTTTGGGATGCTGTAAATGATGTTTCTGAAATCAAAATAGGAAACATTCACATAATATATTTTAAATTACATATAAATTACATATCCCATATTGATCTCCCTAAAAGTGAGACAGTGAGATCATCTCTGAGATAATCTTCCTCTGAGATAATCTAGGAATATAGATGAGTGCATGTTGTTTCACTGTAATTAAAGGGAAATAGAACTTTGAATACATGACAGTTACAGTATGGATCAATGAAGGTAAGGTAGCTACAGTGGTAATGATTAACCCTTTATATACCAGAGAGTCTAGATCTTGATACTTTCCTAGATTATGAACAAACCTCATGTTAACACTTTCATGCATGTCCGTATGTTATAATGATCTTCACATAAGGACATGTGGTTTGTTTACTCTTGTTCCCTGTAGCTGGTAGCTTTGAACCAAGGGTATTTACAGTAAGTAAATACCCTTTCTGGATTTTCCTACTACTTTTTTCTTGTCGTAAAGACTGAAGAGAAATAGATGGCTCCCTTTTCTCTAGATTTTTTTATTGCTGCATTTTCACAAAGAAAATACAAATTTTCAAACACAAGACATCATTTGTGCTTTTAAAAGGAATTGCTGTGTGGTGTCATTATTATTCAGGGTGAAATAACCAGAATAGCTTCATTTCCGGTGAACCCCCGCATCAAGGAGATTATTGTCCGATTTTACTCCCCTTTTGTAATGAAACCTTTTTTGTGTGTATTAAGCACTTTGGCTCCTGTTTTTTTCTTCACCTTTTTGTTTAATAAATTGCAACCTCACACCTTGGCATCACTCTTTCACTCAGATGTCATCAACCATTGGAACTTCAAGTGGCTCTAAAATGTTTCCCATTACTTATTAGCCTAATCTTTTACTGTATTTAGACACACCATTGGAGTCACTCTAGACTATCAGTGGTCATCAGTATAAATTTGTAGTGTAAGTATTTTAGCTCACCCTCCCTCATTTTAGTCAGAGAGACACCACTGTCACATAACACGTGTCACTTAGCAGGCCTTCTTGTGAAAAACACTCAGATCACTGTTTTAGAATTTGAGTTGAGAGCTCAAAGTTTAGAAAACTTTTGAGAGCTGCTTCCTGTATTGAATTTTGAGTTTAAACATACTGAGTACTGAGATTCTGATGCCTTTCAATATACCGATGCATACATAGCCTAAATATTCTATGTGTTTCGAAAATAATGCTAGGTGTGAAGTTACATGTAAATCTCTGTAAGCATCTTTAATATACTGTATTGTTGTGTTGCAACTCTGCTCATAATTGGGGTATTTTACATAAGGCAAGCGAACACACATGTATCTCTAAATAACCTCTAGACCTCTCAAAATTTAGCAAACTGCCATAACATTTTAAGAACTTATTTAATAAGGGATTTATGCATAACTTAAATAAAGGAGGTGGAATAAACTTATAAAAAACAGGTTCAGCTTGCCAAGTAAACTTATTTCTAAAAAATGCCAGAGCTTCCCTCTGTAGTTAAGAATGATTCTGGTTTCTTTTATCTATAGTTCTTTTATCTATAGTACTATAGTTCATTTATCTATATTTTCTGCTTATATCTAATGCTCAAAAACATTTGTTAAGTGTCAAAGAGAAGTTTAAAATGATGGAGCTTTGGCCTCTAAGTAGAGCTGATGTCCAAAGCCCTGGTATAAAACAGTCTCCTAGAATTCCATTCTTATCTTGCTATTTTGTTAATGTTGTATATTAGAACCAGTAGATTTTCTACGGGGATCTGTCTTTTTCTACCACCCACCAAAAGGGTGGACCTTTAGTATAGAGTGCCTTGTGAAAATGTTCACCCCTTTCCAGAGATATCCCATTTTGTTGAACAACACAATGATGTATGATGTATACAATCTGGACACTTTAATGGGTGAAAAATGTCACATGTCAGCAAAACTGCAAAGATAAAAAATTATTAGTAAAATATTTTATTATACATAGTAATCTGCAGATGTCAAAATACATGTTGGTATATCTAGTATCCACCTCACACATAATATCTTAAAATTAGACATATTTTAAAATGTCTCTAAAACAAACACTTTTAAATTATACAAGTGGCGATATTGCTGGATGTAGATATGACTAAAAACCCAAGAAGACAATACACACCAAATCTGCAAAACTGAAAACAAAATGATTCATTTATTGTCTGATATGCAGAAAATTCACTCTCACAACAGAATGATGGCACCCTAATAATGTATTATGAATCTCTGATTACACTATTTTGCATTTTTATCAGTTCTAAAAGGGATAAAAGCATTGTTCTATAATTGTCTGTGACAGGTGCTTCAAGACACTTCACATTATGTCATTTCAGTTTAGCAGAATTCCCCATGAAAAAAGACAGGGCTTCACTTCCAGCAGCAACACACAAGATAATATAAGAATCTGAGACCCCTGGTCAGTTAATCACAGGACACCCTATTGTTTGCCTTCCAACCCAGTGTTGGTGTGGAGGATGTAATCATCTACATGCTGCAAAGGGCCTACTCAAACCTGGACAAGGCTGGCAAGACTGTAAGAATGGTGTTTCTCGACGTCTCCAGTGCCTTCAATACTATCCAGCCCTTACTTCTAAGGAGTATGCAAGTCATGCCTCTATGATCTCATGGATTACTGACTATCTGACGGGCAGACCACAGTCTGTGAGACTTCAGAACTGTGTGTCTAAACAGGTGGTGAGTAACACAGGAGCTCTTCATGGGGCAGTTATTTCTTCGTTCCTCTTCACCCTCTTTACTTCGGATTTTAAATACAACTCAAAGTCATGCCACCTGCAGAAGTTCTCAGACGACTCTACAATTGTGGGATGTATTAAGGGTGGGCAGGAGGAAGAGTACAGAGGACCGGTCAGCAGCAACTACCTGTAAGTGTTCTGAGCATCTCTTCCATCTAGCTCTTGAAAGAAGTGGGTATCAGCTTGGACAACATGGCTGGTTAACTTGTTTTGGAGTGGTGTGGGGAGAACCACCTGTAACGAACAGTTCTTTCCGGACCCTATGCAGACGACACAATCTGACGAAGTGGGGAAACACTTGGGAAACGTCATGCAGGAATTCGGGGCTGAAGACAGGGGGGCTTGTCCAAGGTGCGCTGGTGCACGGGGGAGGTGTGGCCGAAGCGAACAATCCCAAAGAGTAATCCTTAGAGAATCCAAAAACACACGAGAAAGTCCAAAACCAGGAGATCCATCAAAACACAAAGTTAAAACCATGAAGGCCGGGTCGGAACCGGCGGACAGGGAACAGGAACGGAATCAGAGGTTAAAACCTTAACGGGACCAGGCGCTTCCAGGTCCCGGACTCGCACGATACGGAAATCAGATGCAGAGCCAGGATGAACGTCAGCGCCTGGCTTTTAAGGTGGGCTGGGAATAGGAAACAGGTGCACAGAATAAAGTCTCAAGTGAAAGGGCTGGAGCACCCTTAAGGAGGGGGGACTATAATTGTGACACCACCTGCAATTGAATGTAGCAAAGACGAAGGAGCTGGTGATTAATTTCAGGAGGAAAAGGGTCCAACCTACTCCTGGCTACATCCATGGGACTGGCGTGGAGATAGTGGACTCACACAAGTACCTGGGAGTGCTCAACAAACAGGAACAGAAATAAGCAAATAAATTGGCTCAAGAAACCGGAACAGAAGAAAGTAATTGTTTTGGACTGCAACACTTTGTGTTAGACAATATTTTGGGGTCTCAGTTTTAAAAGCATTCCTCCATATATAGGTATGTCATTTGTGTTCTTTCATCTGTGTTTCAATATTGATTCTGAAGACATCTAGTGGGTTGTCTTTGTCAATAAACCTTAAAATACTGCATATTTGAAACAGATCCCTTCTGTTTCATCTCTACAAATAATTATTTAGCCTGTCAGAATGAGATATTTTGAAGCCAAGGAACGTATCTACTGTACTTGCTGTTCCCTGGACTGATTTTTTAACACGCACAGCAAAATTACAGTACTGTATATATATATAATATTTTATATGTGAGTTCATGCCAGTTCATTTAATAATTTTTACACAAAGTCCTTTATTTAAATTCCACACTTTTAGCTTTATATCCTAGAATTATTTTCTTTTTTTCTTACTTCCCCACATTTTCTTCAAAGTGATATGTTGTTATAAATACAAACAAAATCTTTTTCACAAATAGCCTCTTTAAGCTTCTGTTAGGAAATCCTAATGAAGAGATATGGATCCTGTGCAGACGCAGGAGTAGGCAGAAGACACAGCAGGTGTACAATCCACTGCAAAAGGCGAGTTCGTGGTCCAAAGGAAAAGGTGGTTCAGTATCCAAGAAGTACGATAGAAGCAAACAATCCGAAACAAGAGGCGAGGTTGTGGTCGAAAGGAGTAAGGCAGGTCAAAATACAGGAAGTACACTGGTGGCAAACAATCCGAGACGAGGCGAGGTCCGAAGTCAAAAAGCAAAAGTGAAGTCCAAAATCCAGAGTAATACGAGGTACAGTAATCACCAGGTAGAGCTCTCAGGGAGTAGACTCAATACCGAGCAGCGTGAAGCAGGTTGGAATGACTTAAATACTGCAGCCTGCGGCACAGTAGGGCATCTGTTGCCGAGCTAATACGTGCGGCGGCGCTTGTAATTATCGCCCCGCTGCTGGCACTGGTTAGCTCTCTTGGGGGGCTGGTCTGGGCAGGTTGGTGGTTGTGACAGCTTCAGTGTCTCTTAAATACAGCTTCTTAAAGTTTTCCATCTTATATCTAGTTTTCTTCTTGCTGGCTGCTCATTTTGGAAGGGCGGCCTGATCTACACAGTATCTGGCTAGATACAGTATGTTGCGCATTCAACTACTTAATGATAAACTTCACTGTACTCACAGTAATTAACCTTCTTCTGTTCTGTGTCTGTACCATTGTATCCTTCACTTGTTTCAAAAGCTCCTTGATCTTGACAGTTTTTTGGTCACATCAGCATGTGTGTTGTAACTTGAAATTCAATATCTATCTGAGGGAACATAAAGAGACAGATGTATTCCCTCTAAAGTCAAATTAAAACCCTTTGATTCATGATTGCAAGCTTAGACAGCATGTACTATACTTGAACAAGTAATATGTTTATTCCATGCTGAAATAAAAAAAGAAGAGAGAAAAAACACAACGTTTTGGCCGTGGAGCCTTCTTCAGGTGTGAGAGAGACAAGGCAGTAGGCAAAGGTAATGTAGTGGGAGAACAAAGGCTGGGAGGGAGGAGGGGTTAGAGGCGGGAGCAGGGGACAGAAAGAGAGGCCAATCAAAAGGTGTGAAATCAGGATAGGTGTAGAAAGGTGTGAAATGAAACTCCCAATGAATGGAGAAAATGTAGTAGAATAGTAGTCTGTCGTTAAGAGAAGGGGGAAGGTGTGATCCTAGCTGCAGGATAAGTTTGGTTTCGTTAGTCTTTCTGATGTATGAGTTCGGAAAACCATCTTTGAGAACACAGATGGAGAGATTAGATTAGTCGTTGCCGTCAGAGGTGAAATGAGAAACAATGGGCTTGGAGAGATCTTTAATCTTCACAGCCCTGATGTGTTCTCTGAAGCGGTCTCCAAGTCTCCTTCCTGTTTCTCCAATGTAGAGAGAAACTGGGCATTTACTGCAAGAGATACAGTAAATAAGGTTGCTGGAGGTACAAGATGCCATCTGGGTGATCCGGAATTGTCCCGAGGGGCCTTGAATGAGTGTGTTGTTGGATGTGTACTTGCAGGTGATACAGCGCTGTATCACTTGGAGACCGCTTCAGAGAACACGTCAGGGCTGTGAAGATTAAAGATCTCTCCAAGCACATTGTTTCTCATTTCACCTCTGACGGCCACGACCACTCTAATAGTTTTCTACATCCCTGCCAAGATTTTTGTTTTATGATGAAAAAATGTCATTAAAATTTACTTAATTACTTAATTTACTTAACTAAAAGTTAAGAAGTAATATAGAAAAAATCCTATACTTTCAATATAATCTTCAACTGATTTCTTAATAATATGTTAAAAGAACAATCAGATTTTCCTTTCAACAATGTTCCTCTCAACAATGAGTATGAACCCAGATACTTATTTTTAGAAAAATAGTTGTCATCTCAATGCAGACACTTACATACTGTACTTAACGTACTGTATGTTAATGAAAGTTCTGGAACAATCCAGTCTCTAACGCTTTAAATTTGTCCAGTTTTACATTAATGCTTTTTTTTTCAGATTGCCATGCCTCTCCTCTAGCAATTGTCCAAACAATAGTTGCTAGAGGCAACACAATCCACTAACCTAATATTATAAATATAATTTATAACAATTAGCCAGTACAAACAAGACCTCCATGAAACAGGGAGGTCCAGACAATGATTTTCAGCAAGCAGTGTTCAAATATAGAAATAGACATATCGAATTACTCTTCATCAAACAAAAAATAGTTCCACAAATTACTTAATTGCTGCATAATTAGAGTTACATAAATCATCTATATATATACATTAAACAGTATTTATTTTCAGATGGAAAATCACAATTTTCATTCTTTCTCAGTTTGTGAAGAAAACATGTCTCAGTCATTTTCTTTAAATTGCAGGTGCATTTTCAACCAGCTGGAAAAAGATTGAGATGGACCCAGAAAAATCAATAACAAATTCAAACTTCAACTTGTTAATGGTTGGCAAACCATAAGGAAAGAAACAGTACTGTATAGTTTGCATGCATTAATCTGCATTATTTTTAAACGATATCTTTAATATGTTTGTCAAAATTAATGTATATGTAATTATTATAAAAGCAACAAGAAATTTAAGTTAATTTAAAAAAATGAAAAGGGAAGCAGAAATAGAAGAAGCAATAACTATTTCCCTTATGTTACGAACATTTAAAGTAATCAATATCTCCATAGACTTTAACTGTCACTGACATTTACTTTTGAATTGAATGCAGCACCTCCCTGCACCGGTCCCTGCAGCAGTCAATATACGTTTCTGTTTCACTTTTGCTTATTTGTCTCAAACTCTAGAGCACCCTTGAGTCTGTTAGTATAACTCACAAACAATCTATCACCATCATTACTGTTTATTACTCACTTTTTGGGTCCTCTCTGAAAACAAAGTGACAAACTCACTTGCAAATTTAGCGTGTTTATTGAACTACAAAAAAAACTTAGGACACAGGGGAATGTAAAGTGGAATAAAATATGAAGATCTTAGAAAAGTACATGCATACATATAACGTGCTCAGACATGCTACTTACAGTATAATTTCTAGAATGCTCTGCAGTAAACAATCCAAATATAAACTCAAATGTATAACTAGAGCAAGAAAATGTGTACACAGACATGTCTAACCTTGGCAGAACATACAGTATCAATTCCTGTGGTGTAGGATACAGTCTGTGGAATTAGAATTAATCTTCTGGTTACAATAATTGTCAATTGAAAGCAGTTGGTTCTCTTTCATTTAAAAAAAAAAACATTAAGAGATGTTGCTTTTCCCTGGGGACTGAGGACAATGTATTTACACCAACTGTATCAATACCACTAACAGGCTAGCTAGGAGCATGACGTAAGTCAACACTATACAGTATCTCCTCCTCCATCAAGAGACATAGGGCTGATGCCAGCTTCTTCCCTTTTTTGTTTTAGTCCCCTTCCACTCTTCATCAGTGTGAAATAAAGTAGCTGAAAGGCCTATCCTTGCTAAATGCTTTCCAAAGAAATCTTAAATGAAATGCCCTTTTCCTGCAGCTGTTAAAGATGTGTGATCAACAGACAGTGTTCTTGAACCATTTGCTTGGGCAAATTCATAATGATGATAAAATCTTAGATTTTTGAAAGTCTGTATTAAAATATCTTTTAAAACACAGATATATCTTACTCAATGGTTAACAAAAGACATTTTGTAATAGCAGGATGGGAAGAAGAAGTGGTTTGTGCTACAGGTATTCTTATCTATTTCTAATCTTAAGGCAGGCATTCTGGTTTTAGTTGAAATAGCAATAGTGTTTTTTGATAGATTATCATTAGCACTGTACAGTAGGGTCTCAACATCTGCAAATTTAACATTCACAAATTCACTTGTTTGCAGTTTAGAGTGGCTGACGGGGTCTTGGATGGAAGAACTGAACAGCGGGATGAAAATGATCTGAAAGCCGTTTAGGGCAACTTTCTAATTAACTGCACAACAGAACAGTTCCCGATGCCTGCCCCAGTTCCCATCACCCAGCATCCGCATCTCAAGATTGTTGTTTCTGTATTGTAATGAGAATGAATGTGGGGAATGACACACTGGAGACTACTTTACAGGCTCACTGACAGTTTTCTGACCCTTTTTGTTACTGTGGGGGCATGTTAATCACAGATGCAAAGGAAGAAAGTGCAGGCATCCTCTGGAATAAGAGGAGGGATTCATGTTGTCTATTATAACTGACTACTACAAGTTTGTGATTAGTGTTGTTTGTTTTAGTTGGTCAGTATTAATATTTTAATTAACTTAAAACCAATGCATTCGTACTTTAATTATCATATAATTGTTACTTACTATGTCTTTTAACCACACACACTATATACTGTAGTACATTATGCAACAGTATAGAGGCAGACTTGGTTAAAGCATTTTTGCCATTTGCAAAAGATCACTGCATTGAACCCTCACAAATACTGAGACCAGACTGCAGTTTCAATATATCCACCTTAAATATCTTGTAAACTAGGACCATGTTGCACAAGGTGTGTCTGTTTCTTAGCTGTTGTATATGCCAGCTATGGAAGCCAGCTTTTAGTTACCAGCACTAATTACTTTTGGTGGTGCCTGGAGCTTTCCTTGACAACATGGCCCTTGGAGCTCCTAAACTGTAGTTGGAATATTATACTCCAGGTGTCCCTGTAAGCATTCTAATGTCAGTAATCATTAGGTGATCAGCATAGTAATTGTGACAAATTATATTATTCAAAACTAAATATGATGCGTTTATTAAAAAGAAAAAAACATACATTGGCACAGAAAACAAGAAAAGTGTGAATAAAATTACAAAATCAGCATAAAAGCTACATCAAAACATCTTTCAATCAGTGAATTAATCTAAAAAGATCCACCTGGTGTCTCCTACACCAATGAATGGAACTTATTTTGCAAAAGCTGTACTTCATCATTTAAGCACACACAAAAGATAACAGTGGACCAACATTTAAAATAATAAAAACATACAGAATGAAGGGATGGGCTTGGAATTTTTGTGATACCACTGTAAACAACGCATTGGAAAAATAAAACTTGGAACACAGGCAAGCTGTAATTTATGATTTCACAAAGGCATTGATGTGCGCTAATATTTCTTTAGAAAATGTTGGCATCTCAAGATGTGTGAAGTTTTCAAAATTGTGAGGTTTTATTATTTGTTGTTTTATTAAATGTTGATGCTGCTAGTTCAATCCTATAAAAAAAGTCATAAGTGATGAGGCAATATCCACAGCAGGTCAACTGGAAGAAAGATGATTTGCCACAGCTTATTTGTATGACTAATAAATAACTGATAAAAAAGTCTGACATCGAAATAGATAAGTGAATAAATCTAAAAAGATCACTAAAGTACATTTGGCATATTTTGTATGTTTTAGATCAGTCCCTATTCTAGCAGATACAGTTTATTTGCAGTCTGTGAATTACTCTTTAGTGGCACAAAACATTTAAAAACATCTGGAGTTTTTCACATTTGAAATATTTGTCTCAGATAATTCCAGTTGTGTGATGAAAGCATACAATGACAGTCTTCGAGGCCTATTGCGAAATTGAATATATTTGACAAACACTGTATGTCCCATATAGTAGCCCGTGTGAATAATTTTTGTGACAAATTCCTTAAAAGAGACAAGGTTTTTGCTATTGTGAAGAATTTTTTTTTATATATTGTCCAAGTAAGATAATATGTTTTAAAGAACATTTAGATTCAAACAGAAAAGCTTAAATATACCTATATAGCAACTTCCTCATACACACCACAAATGCCCACTTGGTGGTCTGCTTCAGAAAACCACTGTAAATATATTAATTTTCATCCAAGCATTGTGGATATTTCACTGAATACAATGTTGTCCGATAAGCTGAAAATATTGCTGAAGAATGTACAAGGACAGGAACCTCATTTCTCGATTATTGTCACAGATGCCAATTTTCTGGTTGATCTAATACAGTGGTTTGAGAATTGTAAAGTCAGAGTGCATGGGACATATAATACAATTGAGAAGTTAATAAATACATACAGTTCTGTATGCTGGCACAGCAGAGACAGCACAATAAGTAACAAGTATGGCTTTTTATTTGTTTTCCTTGTGGTTGAGCCATACACCAGCACTGAGGAGTTGTTAGATCTGTAAAGATTAAATTAAATCTTAGAACAAAAGGTTGCCATGATTTCTAGGGTGTTTATTAAATGTTGATTCTGCTAGTTCAATCCTTAAATAACCTTTTCTCAATGTTTCTATCTACTGAAATGAAAATGTGGAGAAATTTGAAATTGTTGTCTCCTGTATTGCCTTCCCTCTCTCTATTATCTCTTTGTGTTTTTTTGTGATTGGTTTTATTGGGGGTGAGTCTTAAATCTGATGATACTTGCAATCTTGTCAACCCTATCCATTTTCTATTGAATTATATTCCTGGAGTAGGAATAGGGGTTAATATCACTAACAAAATGTGTCTTCAAAGAGCCTCTTCCATATAAGCTGCCTCCCTTGGCTGGCAATCTACAATACTCAAATGATACCAAAGCACCTGGAGGACACCCACATGAACACAAGAAGAACATACATACAGTACTCCAGACAGACAGTGTCCCAGCCCCAGCTTTGCGAGGAAGCAATGATAACCACTGTGTCACCATGCAGTCCTTATATAGCTCATTAGGTAAAACTGATCAAAAGATCTCATCAGGTAACCTGAATTAGATATCCATCTAGACGAAGCCAGGATATCAGCTTCAATATGGCTGGGCAAATTATTTCATATTCTTTACAATATACCATATACCCATTCTCCCATGCTTTATCGGAATGAATTACAAACGCTCTACCATTGAGACAGGGGGATGTCTTCAGCATGTCTTTATTAATTCTGCCAACATTTTCAGGTGCAAGACACTGTTCATGTTAAGAACAAGACAAAAAGGACTGAAACACACGGTAAAACAATATCAACTAGCTGTATCAAGCTGTTATGTTTCACAAGTTAATATAATAAAATCCAAAGAGATCCAAACAGAAAAAGGATGGTAGAACATTAAAAATATTCTAATGGATTTTTAAAAGTGAAAAAGTCTATATGGCGCCAAGCCAAGCAAAATGTGTCTAATGGCCTCCCAGCTTGTTTATATGAGGGGATCCCAAATGCAGTCTTGGTCCTTTTTTTTCCAGCACAAGCCTTAGTCTTATGAACTAATTCATTCAATGTTTAATTCAAGCAGCTTAACAGATTACTCCCAACTCTTTCAAGAGCTGCTCATTTGAAGAGAACTAAATGAGTTCAGAATAACTAGTTTCTTTGCATTTTTTCATAGTCCTGGTCCTCAAGTGTTTTCTGATTATCATTCCAAGCGAACACTGTATGTCCGGCTCATCAAATTCTTAAATGAACCATTTGTTTGTAGTTCTAAAACTGTTTCAGTTCTTAAACAGCAGAACAGGGCTAGAAATTAGCATGAAACCTGTTCCAGATGTGGGGCTTCAGCTCTCCTCTCACTAGGGTTTATAGTTTCAGTGACTTGGTTGAATGTAACCAATGGATAATAATAATAATTGCTTACACTTATATAGCGCTTTTCTGGACACTCCACTCAAAGCACTTTACAGGTAATGGGGACTCCCCTCCACCACCACCAATGTGCAGCATCCACCTGGATGATGCGACAGCAGCCATAGTGCGCCAGAACGCTCACCACACATCAGCTATCAGTGGGGAGGAGAGCAGAGTAATGAAGCCAGTTCATAGAGGGGGATTATTAGGAGGCCATGATTGGTAAGGGCCAATGGGAAATGTGGCCAGGACGCTGGGGTTACACCCCTACTGTTTTCGAGAAACGCCCTGGGATTTTTAATGACCACAGAGAGTCAGGACCCCGGTTTTACGTCTCATCTGAAGGATCCATGCAGCCCTATAAACAATTATTATGAGAGTATATGACTGTGTTATTACTACCTATCAGCACATCATTAATTGTTAATATTTGTTTAGAAAGCTATGGGGGAACAACAATTTTAAACCATGTTGAAACAGTTTGGCTTAATAGATTTCTTGGAAATGACCCAATCATTTTACAGATTCAGATATTTTTCAACTAGTTCGATTATGAGTTCAATACATGAAGTATGTTCTTCCTATGTTTGCGTGAGTTTTCGTCCAGGTGCTCTGGTTTCCGACAGTCCAAAAATATACTAGTAGGTTAACTGGTTTCTGGGAAAAACGGCCATGCTGTGAGCATGTCTCAGCCATGGGCTGGTGTTCCATCAAGAGTGTATCCTGCCTTGTGCCCATTGCTGGCCAGGTTAGGCTCCGGCTCCCCCGTGACCCTGATTTGGAATATAATTTTCAAACATTCAAAATTTTTTATTCAATTCAAAAGTCCAACTTTGGCATAGTCTAGAAATCTTTGGAAGCTTGCGTACAGTATTTAATAAATACAGGGTGTGCAAAAATCAATGGCAAATAATGAGTCCCTTATAGTGTGCATTTCTAAACCATAATGTGTGAACTGGAGAGTTAACCTGGTAACATTCTCTGAAACACAAATATAGCAGAGTAGCACTATTTATAGGAGATGCTGTGCATGCCATGAGCAGGAGGAGAACTGTTCAGACCTCTCTCTACAGTCCAGTGGGTGGACAGTCCAAGGCCAGGATGTATCCAGCTGTCATGGCAAATTCTACTGGTACAAGGAAATATATCAAAATAACCGGCAAGCTAAAGAGCTTAAAAAAGAAATGAAACAACAACTTCAATTAACAATTGTTGTACGCTACAGAGCAATTAATTAGAAATGATTGCAAGTCGCTTAATGTATAATAAGACATGATGTGGAGATGACATGATATTAATAAGAGATCCCAACTTACCATAAATAAATTTGCATATTTCCATGGGTAAATACAGAAACTGAAACTCATAAGGGTAAATGGTTAATGATTGCTTCTTAGCCCAGATTCTAAAGGCACGAGCAGAAGCAAATGCTCTTACTGACTAAGGTCACATAACCATACTGTACATTAAATGGGATTAGATGTGACAGATCCACTGGGGAACAATGGCCACAGCACCAGACATTTTGTTGATTAGTAGATTTATTAATGAATTGTAGTTAATTAATATTTCTTGCAGGCTTTTACAAAAGAATGTAACATGTCCCATATTACATATTCTTCACATATTTTCACCGCTAAACCTTTAGTATTGAATAATTCTGGCACAACTGACACTGATGTTTTATGGGGTCATGATATTTAAAAAACTAATACAAAATAATGATGGTTTGATAGAATTTTACAAGTCGTACAGTACTTCAGAAAATTAGGGAAAATTGTGAATCTTTAAATGGGAGATGTTAGATATTAGAATGATACTCTACTCAGCTTGAGTGGGAATTGCAAATGTAACACCTATTAATCAGAAAGGGAAGAAAATAAACACGAAATAGTTATAGGTACATTGCTTTTCCTGATCAAATCAACAGTTTCATTTCTATTATAGCATCCATCCATTTTATAACTGTTTCCTCCAATTCTGGGATGCAGGGAAGCCAAAAGCTTTTCACACCAAGCAATGAGAGTAAGGCAGGGTACAACCTGGATGGCACGCCAATCTCATCTCAGGGCAGATGCTCAGATACAAACACACCAGGAAAATTTTTTTTCCAGAAGCCAATTAACCTACCAGTGTGTCTTTGGACTGAGGAAGGAAATTAGATCAGCGGGTCCTGGAACAAACCCACATAAACCAAGGGAGAACACGCAAACTCCACAGAGATAGCAGCCCACATTTGGAATTGAACCCAGAGCCCCAGCACTGCAAGGCAACAACACTAACCACTGTGCTGCCTTCTAGCATAGCAAACTGCTGAAACGTGCTGATTTTCCAAATAGTCAAAATCCTCAAAGACATTGACTAAGTAAACCTATCACACTTCTTCAGGAATCAACTGTAGATGGAGACTACATTCACTGGAATACACTAATGGAAAATAAAGGAAAGCATATCTAAAACAGAAGATATAAAGGGAAGTTGGGAGTTTGGAACAAGTTATCCAACTATGCAGCCATAGTTGATATCGTCACACCTGTCACGAACAGTTTATAAGATCTTCAAATCAAGTAGCTAATAAAACCAAAGTGGAAGGGATAGCAAGAATGGCCCCCACTTGTTTGCAAACTTTCTTGAAAATATTGGGAATGGTAAACAGAAGCAGCATAAGAGATATGAAAAAACATGGACAAAATTATGGATTGGATAGGCACTTGATAAATGAACTATTGACTAGCGCAAATTGATCCATGTAGGAATTAGGAATGAATCACATGTGTGATTATGATTTGCAGCAAGCTATGCATGAGGGAATTAGCAGGAATACATAAAAGAAAACTGCATGTTTATACAAATTCTTGTGTGTCCCCATTAAGGCAAAGTAGGATTTAAATAAAGAGAAAATATGTACTAAGACCTTAATAAGAATAGTGGGCTCAGTTTGGTTATCATATCATAAAAAAACAATATTATAAGCTTATCAAGAGTCTAAAACAGTGCAACAAGATCCCTGATCTCAGTGTTTTATCATATACTAATTGGTTAAAGGAGCCAGATGTGAAATAAAATTCTACATCTAAGGACATACAGAGCAGATTGGATTCAAATATATAAAATACTACAAGGAATCAACCCAGGAGACTATACCAAGCTCATTAGTGAAGATGTGAACAAAGACATGGGGTTACAATTGGGAACAAAAAGGCAATTTATGTATAAAAAATGAATAGGAAAAACTTTTTTACTGAAGTAAACTGTGAGTATTTGGATCAGGCTTCCCATCCTGTTGGTTGACCCTGTGAAGCAGCTTAACAAACTTTGAGATTCAATTTGTAATTAACTACTGTACCAAATGAGCAAGATGGGCTAAATGGCTTTCTTATGTTTGCAGCTTTTCTTAAGCCATCTATAAAACTTTTAAATTGAAAAATAGAGAAACCGCACAATTTAGAAAAAATACAGAATAAGTAGAAAAAATCTTTAAAAAACACTTTGGCATTGGGTTTGCCCATTTAGCTATCACTACACAAAACAAAAAATGTGTTCACAATTTTTCATCTGACACCACAATTATCAGTCAATATGTTTTCCGTTTGCCTCCTCATATTTGTAACTTTATGTTCTTATTATGCTTAATTATCCATAATTAAAAGTTAGTGATGATCTAGTCTTTTATGTTGCAAGATCACAGGTAAAATAATAATAATAATAAACTTTATTTTATTTAGCACCTTTAAAGGTTGCTTTTCAAAGCGCTTTACAGGATGACAACAACAATAAATAAAAAGAATACACAAGATAAAACACAATTACAATATACAGATGAGACATGGATGGTGGTACTAAGAAAAGCAGAGGGGTGAAGAATGGAACCAGTTAAGTAAAGGCTTTTCTGAAGAAGAGGGTTTTGAGTCTGGATTTGAAGGAGTTTAGAGAAGGGGACTCTCTGATATCCTTGGGGAGAGAGTTCCACAGCTTGGAGGCATAACAGGAGAAGGCCCTGTCACCCATACAATGTAGACGGGCTTGGGGGACAGTAAGGAGAGCAGAATTAGAAGAGCGAAGGTTGCGAGGTGGGGAGTAGGGTGATAATAGTTCAGACAGGTACTGAGGTGCCAAGCCATGCAGAGCCTTATATTGTAGGTGAGCATGAGGATTTTAAAGTCTACACAGAATTTGACCAGAAGCCAGTGCAAGGACTCCAGGATAGGAGTAATGTGAACACTTGCACTAGACCTGGTTAGGATTCTGGCTGCTGAATTTTGGACATACTGCAGTTTGTTCAAAGTAGATTTAGATACCCCAGCAAGTAGAGCATTACAGTAGTCAATTCAAGAGAATACAAATGTGTTGATCAGCTTTTCAGCCACAGTTAATGATAGCATAGGGCATAGTCTAACGATATTTCTAAGGTGAAAAAAGATGTTTTGACAGTATGCTGCACATGTGGGTCGAATGTTAAGCCAGAATCCAATATAACCCCAAGGTTTTTCAATTTTGATTGAAGCTCAAGTACAGAGCCATCTACAGATAGGGTTACAGGACTGGCTTTACGAAGTTGATGGGGGGTGCCAATAAGCATGACTTTGGTCTTGTCGCAGTTAAGATGAAGGAAGTTTTGAGTCATCCAAATTTTTATGTCAGGATGCAATTAGATAGAATAGAGACAGCCACATCAGTGTCAGGTTTGGTATGGATGTATATTTGAGTATCGTCAGCATAAAAATGAAAGCTGAGGCCATGCGATCTTAAAAGCCGACCAAGTGGGAACATGTAAATGCTGAAGAGGAAGGGGCCCAGTATTGAGCCCTGAGGAACACCAGACTTTACAACATCAATTTCAGACCTATACCCGTTAAGAGAGACAAAGTGACAGTGACAGTGAGGTAAGATTTGAACCATTTGAGAGCAGTGTCAGAAACTCCAAACACAGTCTCAAGACGAGAAAGTAAGATGTTATGGTCTACAGTGTCAAAAGCAGTACTGAGATCAAGAAGGATGAGTATAGAAAGAGAACCAGAACCAAAAGCTATTAGCTATTAGGTATCACTACAAGGAAGCATTTCTTCAAACTTCAAATTACAAGAATATGTCTACCTTAAGCCTCAGCTTCAGTTAATGCTTATTGAGCAAGTATCTTTCAACCATCCAAGCTAGAATGACTTAACAACAAATAAAATGTACAGCACACATTCAGCTTTGTATTTTCTAACAATTGTGGCAGGCATTTAATTGACCTGATATTTATGGATAAATTAGACTGCACTTTATTTTTTGAAGACCTTCAACAAATTTTGAATTTTCCATCTTGAAAGTTTCTCTAGTATTACATTCATTTCTAAAGTTAACGTAGAAAAATTGATTTTCATTACTTTTGTAACAAAATGAACCTTTGTGATTGCTACTGCTTGTTTCCTTAACTGCCTTTCTTCTGCCTACTCCAACAATTGACTAAGACAATCAAATAAGGTTTGGTCCCATATTTAACTTGTTTAGGTTTATAAGCACTGATGTAACTGTGAAAGCTTTCTTTTGTGGGCACTTCCAGTGGATTGTTTATTTACCATGATAATAAAATCAGTCCATTGGCTTTTTTCAGACACTAAAACTCATATTGTAATTTGTCATATTTCTTTTGCTTTAACTTGTTTTCCTCACTGATGTTCAGCTAGAGAGTTTGCTATAACATCAAAACTGGATGCAGGACACCACTGATATTTATGCCTTCAAATTAAGGTTAATAAGTACATATCCCTACAAATCAGAAGTTGATACTTTATAGCTCTTGTAACTTATCTATACTGCTTTAAAAATGTTCCATACTGCCATCTCCTCAGTTGCTTGCCATGAACAAAGCAAATAATTTGCATACAGCAGATTTTGTCAGTATTCTGTGTGCAATTGTGTGTAAAACTGCATAAAACTGCATGAATAATACATTTGTTTTTTCTAGAGGAATAAATATGAAATATTTCTATTTTTAATCATACAGAGAGAAAAGCTAATTCTGCTGAAACCATCCATCCTCAGCAGTTTAAGGTCACCTTTATAGTTACATTTTAGCCCCTCTTCCCAGTAGTTCAGCATTATTAGCCTCTGAATTGTTTTTTGCTGTACGTGTGAATTATTCATCAGTAGAGGAGAAAGATTACACACGATTCCTCATCTCCTTACATGTGATTACATCTTAAAAATGTGGATGCTTCCAGTTTAATTATCACAATGTAATCTAAGTGGTTGATTATCTTTAAAAGACATTTTCCCACATGACTTGTATTTGCATTGAAAAAAGGCCTATCCAGCTTAAGAGCACTTACAGACATTAGTATTAGCCACATTTTAAAAGTAGCAGTAGCTGCTGAAGCAGTACAAGTGACCTACAGTGCCTTGCGAAAGTATTCGGCCCCCTTGAACTTTTCAACCTTTTGCCACATTTCAGGCTTCAAACATAAAGATATAATTTTTTTATTTTATGTGAAGAATCACCAACAAGTGGGACACAATTGTGAAGTGGAACGAAATCTATTGGATTTTTGAAACTTTTTTAACTAATAAAAAAATGAAAAGTGGGGCGTGCAAAATTATTCGGCCCCCTTGCGTTAATACTTTGTAGAGCCACCTTTTGCTGCGATTACAGCTGCAAGTCGCTTGGGGTATGTCTCTATCAGTTTTGCACATCGAGATACTGAAATTCTTGCCCATTCTTCCTTGCAAAACAGCTCGAGCTCAGTGAGGTTGGATGGAGAGCGTTTGTGAACAGCAGTTTTCAGCTCTTTCCACAGATTCTCGATTGGATTCAGGTCTGGACTTTGACTTGGCCATTCAAACACCTGGATACGTTTATTTGTGAACCATTCCTTTGTAGATTTTGCTGTATGTTTGGGATCATTGTCTTGTTGGAAGATAAATCTCCGTCCCAGTTTCAGGTCTTTTGCAGACTCCAACAGGTTTTCATCCAGAATGGTCTTGTATTTGGCTGCATCCATCTTCCCCTCAATTTTAACCATCTTCCCTGTCCCTGCTGAAGAAAAGCAGGCCCAAACCATGATGCTGCCACCACCATGTTTGAGAGTGGGGATGGTGTGTTGAGGGTGATGAGCTGTGTTGCTTTTACGCCAAACATATCGTTTTGCATTGTGGCCAAAAAGTTCGATTTTGGTTTCATCTGACCAGAGCACCTTCTTCCACATGTTTGGGGTGTCTCCCAGGTGGCTTGTGGCAAACTTTAGACGAGACTTTTTATGGATATCTTTGAGAAATGGCTTTCTTCTTGCCACTCTTCCATAAAGGCCAGATTTGTGCAGTGTAAGACTGATTGTTGTCCTATGGACAGACTCTCCCACCTCAGCTGTAGTTCTCTGCAGTTCATCCAGAGTGATCATGGGCCTCTTGGCTGCATCTCTGATCAGTCTTCTCCTTGTCTGAGCTGAAAGTTTAGAGGGACGGCCAGGTCTTGGTAGATTTGCAGTGGTCTGATACTCCTTCCATTTCAAGATGATCGCTTGCACAGTGCTCCTTGGGATGTTTGAAGCTTGGGAAATCTTTTTGTATCCAAATCCGGCTTTAAACTTCTCCACAACAGTATTACGGACCTGCCTGGTGTGTTCCTTGGTCTTCATGATGCTCTCTGCGCTTTCAACAGAACCTTGAGACTATCACAGAGCAGGTGCATTTATACAGAGACTTGATTACACACAGGTGGATTCTATTTATCACCATCAGTCATTTAGGACAACATTGGATCATTCAGAGATCCTCGCTGAACTTCTGGAGTGAGTTTGCTGCACTGAAAGTAAAGGGGCCGAATAATTTTGCACGCCCCACTTTTCATTTTTTTATTAGTTAAAAAAGTTTCAAAAATCCAATAGATTTCGTTCCACTTCACAATTGTGTCCCACTTGTTGGTGATTCTTCACATAAAATAAAAAAATTATATCTTTATGTTTGAAGCCTGAAATGTGGCAAAAGGTTGAAAAGTTCAAGGGGGCCGAATACTTTCGCAAGGCACTGTATTTGCTTCATATTCATGTTTGCAATGAGGAGCTGATTATTAAACTGTAAATAACCATTTACTTTGAATTATAATTCAGAAGTAACACTTTAAATTAAGGGTTGCAAATTCCATTTAGAAATCCTCCATAACCAGTAACATATTGAAACAATTACAAGTGCTGGCTGGGTATTCTGGCACAGATTAGGGGGAACCAATGGGTTTACCAAACAGTAGCTCTGTGAGGAAGGGGGAAAGTGTGTGCAGGGAGGTGGACCAAAGAAAGCTGGCTGTCGTACTCCTTCTAGGTGCCAACTTTAAACACAGTGAGCTGAATGGCTAGCATCAATGGCTAGAAGAGGAATGGTCCATGTTTTCTTAAGATGTCACACTTCAGCAAACAACTACTGTAGAACTCAATATTCTGCTCCTGGTAACTGTGCCTTGTATTGATGGGCAGACCTTTTGCTGCCCCCAGCCTCATTAGCATGCCCTCTGGGACTGAATCAGTAACAGTGCTAGTGTCCTTAAGAGCATAAGAAAATTTACAAATGAGAACAGGCCATTTGGCCCATCCAGCTCATTTGGTAGTTAGTAGTCTTAGAATCTCATCTCATCCAGTTGTTTCTTATAAGAAAACAAGATATCAACTTTAACAACACACCTGTAAAGTGTGTTCCATACTCCTGCAATCCTTTGGGTAAAGAATAACGTTCTGTTCTTTGTTATAAATGCACTTCCAAGCAAATTCCACCTCTGCCCTCTGGTTCATGCTTCACTGTTTATTTGGCAGAAATCCACTGGACTGACTTTGTGAATGCCTCTGAGGATTATGAATGCTTGTATCAAAAGCCTGTTGACAGTTCTCATTCCGTAAAAAAACATAAGAAAGGTTACTGTACATATTTGAGGAGGTTATTTTGCCCATCTAGCCCATTGGTCCTAGATTACTGAGTGTGTCATATATCCTTTTGGCATGTGGGGATGTCATTAATGCCTTGCAGACCTTGTCTTTAGCGGAAAGTAGGAGGACCCCCATACATTGCTCCAATGTTGCTGGCTGGGCACCAAAGGCATCTTTATTGCCACATTCAGAGAGATGTGGTATTCCCTATTATATTGATCTCATGCTGTCTTAACAGGTGGCAGCTTCTTTGTTACACTGGGGACAATGGTACTGACTTGCAGTGATAGCTGAACCGGGGCCTGGTGCTGAGTTAAGCAAGATGTGCTGGACCATGTGAAACAAAAATCTATGCTGGCCTGTAACCATGCAGAGCTTCCAATGGACTCGGCTACAATCTGATCAACCCATCAAAATTACCCCTGGTCTCAGCATGGATATGATGCTGTTGTCAACAAAGGCAAACACACATGTGACAGTCACGATGTTATTCACCAGCAGAATGCACCTGCTGGAGATCTGCAGGTCACTGTAGTAGTATACTTGGCGGGGGGGATAGAGTGGAGGGAAAATGACAATCTGGCATGGTGAAACAGAAGTGGTATTTTGTCTAAAGAATTAGAACAAGTAAGCTATATTACATCTTGCATAAAACAGAGAGGCAATTCTCCCTGTTGCTGACATCATAACTTTCAATAAAACCTCAATATTCACAAGTTCAGTATTTTTGATTTCACTTACTCATGCAAAGTTATTATTGACCATTTATTCCACATTAGGAGGTCAAATTTGCTTACTCTAGTTAGTAAACGTATAGCTTGGTAAACAAAGAGTAACCTTGTTTATGTAGAAGTATATCCTAGGTTATTCCTTAGTTATTCAGGTTTCCTTCAGGAAAGGATAAGATGTGCCTTGTGTGCAGAGTTTTCAGAGTAATGCTTGTCCTGTATGTGACTCAGTGTTGTGCTGCGAAATAAAAGAACATTAAATAACAAAATACCAAAAAAAAACTCCATGATCCCCTAAGTTATCACAGCCTCAGTTCTGACATGTCTTGTGCAAAAGGACAAAAAAAGAAATGATAAGAAAGACAATTAGGCACATTACAAGAGCAGGAGTGTCTTGGTAGAGGTGAAAAGAGTGAGTATACTTAATTTACTTTCCTGTCTGATATTTTCTTACTGTAACAAAATTCATCACAGCCTGGTGTTAGTGTGTGCGTATTTGTGCCTGTCTGTGCCCTGCAATGGGCTGGCATCCTATGCAGCCAATCATATGGCAGCCAATCTATGAATTGCCTTCATCACTCTGGTTTCCTCCCCACTGATAGCTGATGTGTGGTGAGTGTTCTGGCGCACTATGGCTGCCGTCGCATCATCCGGGTGGGGCTGCACACTGGTGGTGGTGGAGGGGAGTCCCCATTACCTGTAAAGCGCTTTGAGTGGAGTGTCCAGAAAAGCACTATATAAGTGTAAGCAATTATTATTATTATTATTATCCTGTCCAGGGTGGATCCTACTTTGCACCCACTGCATCCTGGGATTGGCTCCAGGGAACATAACCTTGAATTGGATAAGTGGTTATCAAAAGTGATGTGATGTGCTAACATAATATAGAGATTTGTGTCCCTCCTGGAGTAGGTAATTGATTATGGAAAATATTGAGAAAAAAATAAAAAAATTATTGTCATTTGACTACAGATAAGATTTATTGGTTACAAATTTTAGAACCATTTGGAAGATTTGAATCTAAAATGAGGGTTTCTTATTTTAGGAATACAGGCTATGAAAAAATGAAGTAGAGATTACAAGGGAATAGAGCTATTCAGAGTCAATAAAAGATGAATGCTTATACTGTACATCAGAAAATGTAATTTTAATGTCTCATAGCAATCTGTAGAATAAATATTCCCAGATCTATGATCTGTTCCAAGATACCACCTCAGGAATTCAGATTATACATATACTGTAAGCAATATTCTCTAATTGTATTTCAATTCATTCTATCGGCTATACAGTATATACATACAATCTATACATATTGTATAAATTAAAATAACATCATTTTAATAAGACCCATACTGCTTTAGTCTAAGTGTTTCTACACTGCATTTAGTTTATATAGTTATGTTAAATAAGGCTTTTCAGGGAGCAGGAATACAAATTATACTGCAGGTACATTAATGGTACTCTCTCTTGTCACCAGAGGCTGTTTTAAATTAAAATTTGAGAAATACACTACGGAGCTTCAGAGTTCTGTTTTATTTATTCATGAAGCAGTACAATAGAAGTGTATTATACCATCAGTGTCTTACATGAAAGGCTGGTTTTCTGACTTGGATAGGGTAAAACAGATTAATACAGTAAACTAAAAAATCACAGTTCAAGATTAAAAACCAAGGAACCTGCTAAAATGCCCTCATGTCTTTAGTGGCAAGCTCACTAATGGCTTAGGTCTACTCTGAGAAAGTGATCAAGCAGATAAGAAAGAAAACAGAATTTTAATAAACTACTTTCATGTTTTGCACAATACAGAGAAGGGTGGATTACAGTAAATTTGACATATTACCAATGTCCTGTAAACTGCCATACTGACAGCCTTTCTTCAGGATGACAGAACTGTTGTACCAGGAGAGCCTCTGGCAAAACAACTGTTATCCAACAATTATGTAACATTCTAGAAAGAACATACATTGAAAGACTCCCGCTGAAACCAACAAGTTGTTAATAAGATGGCTCTCAAAAAACAAAAACAGCTTCAAACATTCAGAAATCCTATTAACTAGCATTCCATCATCCTTTCCTGACACCTAGAGTTTCTATCAAAACAAATTAAAACTTGTGGTGTACTGTACCTTTATCATTTGTATGAATTGTAAATCTGGAGGGTTATAACAGACAGCGTCTCACTGAATACATTATCAGAGAAGTGTTTGATTACTATTCTATGATATGTCTTGATGGTTCCATAATTTATCATCGGTTTTTTTATGCAACATTAGTCTCAGAACATCCAGAAAAACATGTTAAAAATTGGCTTTATTGTCATTTATTTTGTTGAGGATGTTTCAATCTTCCGTGCTCAAGATACCAAAAAAGATACCGAATGTCTATTTTTCCATGCCAAAAAGTAATTTTTTGAAAGACACCAAATGACACTGCTTGCCATTACACCCATGTTTTCTTCCATATACTGTAAATTCAATTGATTTCAAACATCAGTACTTCTGTAGTAGTCATTTTGGCTGTGTCAATGACTGTGAAGACAAGTGAACACACACCATACTTTGTGTGGTTGCACCTAATCGCTTAACGCAATGATATTCGACACAATGTAGATGTGGAGTCTACATCAATGTAAATTCACTTTGTATAACTTTGGTAGGCCACCAAAATGCTGAATCATACTGTAGGAACTGCACCATATAATATTTTTTATGCAGGCCTTACACAGCATGTTCCTTCTAGATGTCAGCAAACAGCTCCTGATATCAAAACTGACATTACTACAGATTTTAAAGTACTGTACAAACTAATGTGAATTTTATCCTCCAGGCATAAATGATGAAGAGATGTGCTAAGCCTCTTCATTCCATTTCACTTTATGCCATAAGTATTGGTGATTTTTCATTTAAAATACAGATATCTCTTAAATAATTGATACAAATATGAATCAAATGCAATGATTGATTGGAAAAGGAAACATGTTGCATTTTCTCAGCTAAAGCTTTAGGACTGTATGTCTGCTCCTTTGATTTAACATCACATTAAAAATATTTGTATTCAGAACTATAATATGATTTTTATTTGGCAGCATTTCCAGGTAGAAAGGCCTACAGAACATACAGTATGCTTTAGGAATGCGAAGCTGCTGGAACTGCTGTGTTCAATTTGCACTAATAACAGTACCAAGATAAAAAAAGAAGTGATGCCAACAATGTGCTGCGCGGTGTATAAAAACAACTCCGCAAGCCTGAAAACCATCCTCCCACAGGTATTTTTTTTCTCTTTTTACACTTGGAAAAAATGTGTTTACCACAGTATACTACAGTAAAAAAATCTTCAATGTGAATGTCAATTTTTGTATACTTTTAATCTGTTTTCTAAATCACTAGTTACTAAATTAATCTAAATTACTACATTAGACAAAATATCACGATAATATTTGCGATCTGAAAGATGAATGTAATGTAAACTAACAATACTTCATTTTCTCCTTGCATTTTGATTTTGAGTGTATACCTACTTTTGCCTTTTAAAGAAAAGCTAGAAACCTTGTCGAAACCCACAAGGGGGTGCCAACACCATCCAAGAAGAATGAATCCATAATTATAGTACTTCCCAAAACTTCCACGTACAGGTAAGACTGGTGAGACAAGGACATTTTGCGTAGGATTCTATCTGCTCTTCCTCTGAGAGTTCTTTTTTTCTTAGGGAGTATAAGGAGACACCTTAGAAACTAAGCTATTATCTTTGTCACAAGACAGTAGAAAAGATAAAGCACAAGTGAGGAGAGAAAGAAAGAGCACAAGGAGAAAAGCTTTGTCAGACTTCCCACTTTGTTTGGACAAGAAAAAGGCCATTAATTTGAACTGGATGAACAAGCCACTACACATTGAACAAAATACAAGCTGAAAAACTTCTCTAACCCACTAGCTAAACTGGTGTAACTTTCTCTGTTACCGATTTTTGAAAAAATATAATCATTATATTTATTTTTGGGAATTATGTGAAAAATCATCACAGTAACCATTATTATTAGCCATTATTTATCATACAGTAACATCCAACTTAAGTGCCTCAAAGATTTTGATGAGCATTAGCAAAGCTTCATTGGTGGTTTGAGGCTTTTTCTAAAGTAATAGAACATAGTTTGTATCATTTCTTTTGCAATTTAGCACCACAGCTGTTAGTACTGGTGTGCCACAGGGGTCTAAATTAGGACCACTGTTGTTTGTAATTCATGGTACCCTTCAGTCATCCTGTATATTTCAGGAACATGGCTCTGAATATCATTTCTATACTGATCACATTGAAATCTACCTAATTTCTATCTTCAATAGTCAAACAGCAGTGTTCTAATTTATATCATGATACCACGATATATAAACATGAATGCATCAGATGTTTTCCTATTTTAGGTTAGTCACTTAATAATCCTGCATTTACTCAAAATGCTCTAGTAAAAAACTCTGGTACACTGTTTGATTCTGGCCTAATCTTAGTATATTTGGAGTATCATTAAAACATCTTGAAATATGTAGAAATGCTAAGAATCAAATACTGTTTACCTATGACTGGTGCTAAAAAGATATCACAATCCTTTTTTTTGGACTGGGATGTTTTGTTAGCCAATAAGTAAAGCAAAATCTAGAGATGCAGTTTGTGCTAGTGCTGCTCATGTCTCTCCAATACCTGTAGAGAATAAAAGTCAGTTTTCCGTTTCACCCAGCTACTGTCTCTAAAATAAAAACATCGAAATTCTAATGATATGTTGTGATTCCACTGCTGCACACAATTTATGTACTTTCAGGTGACTCCGATGCATGTTTTTAAAGTTTGATGCAGTCTTTATTAGCAGAATTTGAAAAAAACGTTAAAAAAAATCACTAAAATTAAAACCCCCGCATATGCTTTGGATCCTATTCTCTTTGTCTTGTTCTGTTTAAATTTTGCAATTTGCTGTCCTAAAGTCACACACATATATATATAATCATCAATGAGTCATTAGGATCTGAAATCGTTTCCTTAGCCTTTAAATTTGCAGTAATTACTACTCTGTTAGAAAAGAAGAATTTAGTCTCCAGTCTGCTTAGTAATTATCAGGCAAAATCTAACTTACTATTTTTGGCAAGCTGGTCCACAACATGCTGTTGTCATTCAGTCAAAAGATCATTTAATTGCAAATAAGATACAGTATATGAACCACTTCAGTCTGGGTTCATATCAACGCATAATACGGAAACAGCTCTTGTTAGGATTACTAATGATTTACAGATGACTGCTGCCTCTGTTTTTGTAACCATTCTTGTCCTGCTGGACCTCAGTTCATTCTTCATCCTAGAGTACAGTGTACAGTACATCTGAATAACAGGGCATCTTTTTAAATGTATTTGCTTCCTTGTTGTATTTTTTTGCATTAGTTGTTATGAACTACCTGTTGTTGTGGATCCACAGTGATTCTTAGTTTGTGTTTGTCATCTCCTGTCTGTTCCACCATCTTATGTCAGGTTATAGACACTGATTCACCTCTGGTTCACAAAGACTCTTGCAGTGCCTGTCCATCAAGAAAAAGCCAGGGTGGAGTTCAGGGTATTGAACCTCTCATGTAAATATTTTTGTGCACTGGAGAACTTGCACATTATTATTATTTTGTATCTCATTATGGTTTCCTGTGTTGTATATGGCGTCTGTGACCAATCCCTGCCTTAGACCAAGGTGGTTCAGTCACAGGTGACCGTGCTTTCTGTTTTCATACTCTAAGGCAGTGTCTAAAGATCTCCCAGCCCACATTAGTGTTTGCAAGTTAGTCAGAGCTATTAAATTATTCCTTGACACTTACTTTTATACCCATTTAGTTCTGTTTACAGTATTCATATGTTTATAATGTTTTTGTTCTGTCATGTTGTAAAGCGTCTTTAGATGGTGTTGAGAAAGCACTCCATAAAATATTTTGATGAGAAACTCTGAGTCAGTTTGCACAATTTAATTAAAGACTTATTTAGAATATTTTAACTCATTGTGTTATTTTCTACTCCTTACCCTTTGTTTTTTTTTTTACGTGTTCAAAGTCCAAACTTATTTTTGTCCTACAGTTAGGCAATTTGTATTTGTAATCATAAGATTCATCTGAATGTTAAGTATAACATGTGTTTTAGTTCTGGGTTATTTCATGTATACTTTTGAGTCCAACCCAGTGATTTCATCACTTGACAAGTATCTAATAGTTTGACTTCCAAAGTGTCATGACATTGCCTCCAGCGTGCTTCTGAATTTGCTTGGAAGTAAAAACAAAAGTTAGGAGACCCATGAAAAAAAGTTTTGTGGACAAATGTCTGCAACACTGATAGAAGATCAAAGTTTAGAGAACCTTATCTGTGAAGCCTGGTCTGGCACAGCCCCCTGCTGATGGCTTTCTACAGAAATAATTTGGATATTTACATTAACATTTTGTCTTCCATACTGGTTGTACTGTATATACAGTATTAGGTGGCAATTCACCATGCAGCACGATAATAACACAATATGTATAGGCAAAGCAAACAAGGGGTTCATCGGGAGAATGAAGTGGAAAATCTTAGACTGCTCAATCTTCAGACTTAAATCCAATAAGGTGTGCATTTTTTATACTGAAGAAAAAAGGGAAATCAGAACATCCCGAGAACTGGCAAGAACTCAAAGTGACAGCAGAATAGCATCTTAAATGATTACAGAAAATATTTGGTGAGCTCAGTGCATCACAGTGGTCCCCCTAGAAACAAGTTGGGAATCACTGCTCATTTTCTCCTCAGAGCTGTCTCAACACATACAGTACAGTACTGTACCAGGGTCATTTAGGCAATGACAATCTACAGTTAGAAAATATTTTCATTAGTTTATAAATTTGAATAGTTTTATCTATAAAGTCTTACACTACCATCTGCCACTGTCTTGCAGCATCTGTAACCATAAGGTGAGGACTCCACTACATTAGATTTTCAATTTCTAATTATCTACAGTAAATGACATTGTTACAAAAACTATATTAAATTCTGTGATACCTTACTATCAAGAAGTCATTGATTTTTCTTTGCTGTGTTTGTTTACATTTACAGTAGCTTCTTTCACCCACAAAAGTGTCCACTTGGAGCATTCAAGATATGGTTATAACATTTACTAAAAAATGTCTACACTTAATTTGTAATTCAACAAAATGGGACTTCATTGGAAGGGGATGTGTGATATTTAAAGGCATGTACAGTACATATACTGAACATTTTCAATGGGATATAATTTCCATGTACTGTATGTTTCATTACATGCTGTAGTATACAGTACACTGTATATTTGAGGAAGATTCATTAATATCTCAGATTACATGTGAAATTGTTCCTGGTCATGCAATTAAATAAAATTTAAATGACCAGGTACGCCTCCTTTATTCCATACTGTAAAATATTAAAATAAGAATCCTACAATGTATTGTTTGCTTAAAGGTTTCTATTACATTGTTATTTTCCACCTCTAAAACTATTACCACACATGCGTTTGCGTTTTACGCAGGGTCAATAAATGAAATTTATAGTTACTGTTTGAAAAATAGTAACAGACGCTTTTTCAAGGATAGAAAGTGTAACATTTAAAATATTTTACTGTCTTAAAAATGTTAGTAACACATGTTCAGCACCCGAACCCCAGAAACTCCCCAACACATACTGTACTGTTTGCGGTTAATTTTTTTTTAATTGAAATCCTTTCCAATAGTGCTGTACAGTATATCGGTTTGAGGTAACTAATTTTGCCCATAAAATGCTGTATGCAAGAAGAAAAAGGGGTGTATTCAAGGTTATGTTCCACGTGTTGAGATGCATGCGAGTGCACCTGTCTTCAGGAGTCACTGAATTCTCACATGGGCTGCTTTACAACGTCATACCATCAATAACCCACACCCCACACGATAATACTCTTGTCTGGGTCAGAGAAGCAAAACCGTAGTCAATTGCCCTGTTGTACCGCTGAAACTGTTGAGAACATTCGTGTGGCGTGCATCTCCTTATCAGTAGGACCTTCCAAACATGCGTATCGGTGCTTGCCCAGCAGATATTATGTCATTAAAGAATTTCCTGGAAGCAATTAGCCCCCCTCCACATTCCTTTTTTACCTTTTTTTGTGTTTGTTCTGCCTCGGACTCGGGTGCTGTGTTCTGAGGAATATTTCAATGGGTGTCTAAAACAGAACTCGGGAGACAGACGTAGCTACTGTAACTAAAAGCTGGAAGGAGCTGAGAACATTCTGCGCTATGTGGAAGCGTTCGTCTAAGACTCTATGCTTGTGACTAAAATAAAATCTTGGACTTCACTGCCGATGAAGAACGGGAAGGAAAAAGAATTTGGAAGAGAAGAAGTAAGTGACTTTTGAGTTATTTTACATATAGGATTCATGCATGTTATAGATCGGCTGTTCCTATACATTTTTTTAATTATTTTTGTGTGTCGCATGGCAAGCGAAAGCTGCCAGCTGTTTGGTGCGTGTGTGTGTGAGTAAGGAAGATCCTTCATGTTCCAGCCTTGATATTCGGAAGCGACAGTAATTGCATGTGAACGGAAGATGCAGTGCTGAAGGTACAGTATTGGTGATGCTGTTCTGAGTGTCGTGTTTGGATGCCTTAATTTTTGTAATGTTTTTTGCTTGTCACGTTTATGGTGTGAGGATCGATTTTTAATTTTGATGGATTCGAAAATGTTTTTGTGATTTTAGACGGGATGAAAAGTGAGAAGCTATTTAAGCAACCTGTTAATCAAATGGAGTAGGACCGAGTGTTTATGAAGTGCTTTCCTGTATCTTTGTGTTTCATACAGTATGTCGGTATCTAGCATTTTAAATCAGTAGAAACGTAACTTCTATAAAAAATAAAATTAGTTTAAATGGAAAAAAATGTTTCTTTAGTTTTGTTTGATTGTCATTGATGAAACTGACGTTCTTCATTTGAATTCTCTGATGTCAGTATTCTGAAACTAGTGAGAATGTCTGGTTTAGCTTCAAGTACTGTATATACTGTATTGGTTTGGGTTGCGAGAATTGCGTTTCATTGCGCAGGTGTAGAACAGCTGCCGATTATAAGTACTTATTTCTAAATCATTGTAGAATAATGGTAAATTATTTTGTACAACAGGAATGCGAGTGTAAATGTGGTGACTTCGGTGTCAGGAAGTGTAGCCTTTGAAGTCACCGAATTTATTGATTGCAAATACAGTACGTTTTTCAATTTCAACTTTTTGAATTAAGCATACATTTGCAGTATTGAATAACAGAATCGAAAGCTTTCCTAAATCGTGATTTTCTTTATTTGGAATGATGTTTTTTTTTTAATTAAAGAAATAGAGAAATGTGCTTTCGTTTTCCTTCCTTGTAAAATTAAAGGCTAAATAAAAAACATTTTAGCTCAATTAAAATTGAATTGTTCGCCCCCCGCCTTGGAAATCAGTAGCATGTTCCGGACCCAAATGGGTCTTTAATAATTGCACAGATAAATTGTTTGGACAAAGAAACCGTCTGGCAGAACTAATTGATCTTAGTCAATCCAATAGGAAAGAAAAAATAACAAATGGGAAACGCAAACTTGATTTGATATATAGTAAAATCTATCGTTTAATTAGTTGCATGAAACAACGCTGCCCTAAGGTTTTATCTTGTACTTTTCCACGTTCAAATAAATTAGGAGCGATGATAATTCAGTTTTTGTTAAATCATAAAATTAGTGTTAAATTTTCCAAAACAACAGAATTAGAATAAAACAGTACAACAGGGAGCATCAACCGCCCACCCTCGATTATTACCTCCCTCCAAATGTTCAACCAAAGGACCTGTAAGCAAAGATCAGACTGCAATATTAGAACGTAGAAGTGCAACAGGGGTTTGACCGCATCAGTTGCAGCCCCTTTAATCCCCTCAAACTGTGCAATGGGTTTAAACTGTAGTAAACGTCCATATATATTATATCAATATCAAAAGCAGGATCCAAAGGTCATGCTAAGAATAACAGGACAAAGAAGATGAGACCTCGTGACAGAACCTACTGTAGCTACTATGGATTGACATTCCATAAATGGATAAAATGGTAACCACAGTGCTCCCTGGACAGAGTTTACACCAGGACTAGTGACAGGTTTCATATGACAGGAGCGGCCTACTCTCTGTGATGAAAAATTAAGTAAATTGTTCCATGATTACATTTTGGGACCAAAAAGACTTTTGTGCTAGTAAATATTTTCATTTGTGACATTCAAGCCCTTGTTCCAAACAGCTGTTATGGGTTTGTACTGTATTGTATGTTTGTATACAGATAGAGGAAGCCAGTCCCTTTTTTTCCCCCTGAAGTTCAGTTCATTATGCATAGGTAGTGTAGACAACCCTCCCCTACCCACCCCCCACCCCAGGAACACCGGAGAAAACGTGCATTTCAGAATCGCGATACAATTTTAAAATATCTGTTAGTATATGCCCCCCTTTATCAGTCCTTAGTGAAACAGGAAAAAGGGATTTGCTTGAAAGGGGTTTAACATTATGGACAACAGGAGAATGAGAAAGGCTTGCTTTCTCAGACTTTGTGAAATCTCTCCTCTACACACAGTGGCCCAAATACACAGAAAACATGGTGGTGTTGTGGTCACCATGGCTGCCTCACAGCTTCATGTTCCTCGGTAACCATATTGGTAAAATGTGACCCCAGTATATAATCTACTATTGATTTGTTTAGCTGACACTTTTATCCAAAGCAATTTACATTTACTGTACAATACTTATGCAGCTGGTTGTTTGAATGGAGCAATTCAGGTGAAGCACCTTGCTCAAAGATACAATAGCAGTATCTCAGATAGGATTTGAACCCACAACCTTGAGTTTCAAGTTCAAAACCCTCACCATTGTTCCACATTGCTGCCACTTGAAAGATGAGATAGTCTACAGTGAAGTGTATAATGTGGAGGAGGCAACAAATGTTATCTGAAGCAATATATTAATAAAGTCCTTCTGATTTTGTTATGCCCAATTGGGTCATTTAGGCATCCAGCTGGCCTGAGCATGAAGCTTGGTGTTGGAGCAAATACAAAAAAAGATGATGGCTCATACAAAGTTTGTATTTTTTTCAGTTATAGGGAAGTAATGGCAGTATTAACATCCCTCTGCAATTAATGTTTCTAAATATCAGTATATATCATTTCAAGCAGAAGGAGTCCTATTTAGGTGAATTTTATCACATTGACCAAAACAAATTCAAGAGGAATGTCGTAAAGGTCAAGATATTCATTCTTTGTGCTTCCTGATCTGCTCAGACAATGATATGGAACAGTATGTGTGCATCCAGTGTAGCCTTCTCTTCAAGAGAAACATCAAATAAATGCAGAGACTGGAGAAACTTCAAACAAGCCAATTTAATTACAAGATTTGCTGCAAAGGGTTCCTTGCAGCAAAGTTTCAAAGCTCATACTGTATACAGTGTGCCTGAGCCAGCTGACATTAAAACAGTAATTCTGCTAAGGTTATGGATAAGAAATTCAGCATGCTGTCTAAGCAGTACGTTTTATTCTTTTGTGATACATTTGATTTCCAATTCACTAGAATCAGAATCGTTTATGAGCTTATCCTAGAAAGGCAAATGTGGTTTATAATTCACAAAATTGTGTGAAATGTAATTAAAATCAAGTAGAGTTAACATTAACAAAAACAGAATCACAAACTGAATTCCTAATGCTACAAGGGTTGTACTGTAGTTTTAAGCATAGCTTAAACTCTTCCAATGTACCAGACAAATTTCAATTTTACATAGTAATTTAGATGTAGTCATTTCTACCTGTTTTTTTAACAGGCAGATTTTCACTTTTACATTACTGAGCTCTACTAAAGCATTGCCAAGATTTTCATATTTTCGCTCATCTCCTCAGATGTCAAGTTTAGTCATTTTTTATGTTTTGATACATTTTAACCTTTTGTAATAAAGGATTTTATTATAAAAAATAAACTTATCACATTAAACTTTGCGTTAAGGGCACATATTTCAGAATAGCACCTAATGTTTATGCATTTGCTAACAACTGCATTGATGTAACTATTGTACTGTAAATGAGCAGAAGTATTATTGTTTTCCTACCTGTTGTTTACTGTTGTGACTATAAGCATGTTACTCAATAGTTAACCAGGAATATAATTGCTTTCATACATACTCTTCTCTGCTGTATTAAGGTGAAGTTTGGGTGTTTAAGAGAACATTTGTGGAATCAAAATGAAATTAAAACACAGGCCGTAATGGGAATTTAATTTCCTTTATATGCATTTTCACTTTACAGGACATTTTCAAGGAGCAAATTAAGCTTGTATAAATTGAGATCACTGTACAGTACAGTATGTAACAATTGCCTGGGTAAGATGGTAGTGATATGTAGTCTCAGCATTATGTACCACAGTCAAAAGGGCTTAGACAGTAAAGTTTGTTCATAACAAAACACCAACTCCCAACAAGATCAGAGAGTTCCAGTAGGAATTTGGTTAAACTTTGGTTCAAATGTCATAGGCATATAAACTGAAAGGAAACCATGTCTTTAATTTATAGTCTGCCTAGTTCTTCTGGCCCTAACCCCCAACAAAAACTTAGAAGATACCGTGTGCCTTGGAATACAGTTAATTAAGCATTGGGTTTCTTTTCTTCTCTTTTCACCATGGAATAAACCTTTACTTGTTCCTAAGGTACACTTGATTGTTCTTTAAAGAAGAGGAAGATAAAATAACTACTGTATATTTCCTGAAATATTGTTTGTCCTAACCTCTTAGTTAGTGATGGTTGTCATGTTATATTGCTGTGTGGGAGTCTGCTGCAAAACATTTTTTTTTCTAGAGGATTGAATTGAATTGAGGATATTACATTGTAATAAGTATCATCCTTTTTAGATTTGGTAAGGTTTGTGTTTACTTTGATCTATAGTCATTTTTTATAAATCTGTCCTGCCAGTTAATAACTCATTTTTTGAACTGATTCATGTTCAAAACATTGATAACTAAAAAGCGACTGCAGGCAAAAACATTTAGTGCTTCTTCTGCTCTCTAACACAGAGATGGGGTATCAAATAAATTCTCATAGCATCACCAATTTAAATGATTAATCTTAAATCTGCAAATTATTTGTGTGATACCCAATTCACCCAATTTGAAGCAGCCACTTGGGTGTTTTTCACATCTCTGCTGACTGCTGTGAAACCCATGACTACACACAGGAGAAAACAAGGAAGTGTAGGCAGACTCCTTTGACTCACCCATCTTTGAACCACTTGTCATTTAACACAGGGGTCACAGGCATCACGGCTCTGTGCTGGAGATTCAGTGCCGATTAGAGGAGAGGCAGCCCTCCCTGTCAGAACCGCAGCCAGGAGCCTGATAATCGAGTCAAGGCTGTGCTGCTGAGAGCCAGGAGAGCTAAGGGCTGACTAATCTTACCTTACAGTCAGCGGTGGTCAAACACTTGTGCACCACCACTTGTGCAATCTCGGTTACAGCCAGGCAGCAACATGGCCAGGCTCAAATTTAACTCCCAGAGCTCCACCCATACTCAGCCAGGTGGTGCCTCTGCTGGATGAGCCACATGGGAGGCCTGAGCACCATTGATTTTTCCATGTCTGTGATCATAGAGATTGATGCAATTCTTACAAGAGGTGATTACTAGCAAATTGTGTCCTGTGATAAGCACATAAATTAATACATAACCATATAAACCAATGAAGAGAAAAATCACTGGCAGGTTTATGGCAGGTTTTTAGCTTCCATTAAATTAACATTTTCCATTTTCCATAAAAAGAAAAAGGGCTATAAATAGTGGCCATAACTATTTAACAGCAGTTATTCTTAATGATTACACAGAAAAATGGTAGCAAACTTTGCTGTGTAATTTTACAAAACATTGAAAAAATATTTTAGCATTTAAGAAGGAAGTGTTAGAGTTTTAAAAGCATTATTGGATTTTTTTTCCCTCAAGCTGAGTTATTGTTATTTTTGTTGTTAGTTTCAGAAGTGTTCTGCTGTAATGAATGTACTGCCAGATTAATGTTTTTTCCTGTCTGTTGAAGTCCACAGTCAAGATGATTTTAGAAGTGGTTAATGGCCTTTTGGATTGAGAAAATTAGTTGGCTATAGTTATTTAAATTAAAAACAACAGACCTGTCAAATTCTTTATCATAGTATGGTACTTACATTAAGTTTTTTTTTACTTTGTTGATCATAAAAAAATGTTCAAGCAGCATAATCACTCTTCACTGTGTTTACTGTACTATTCTTTATATTACTGAAAGCAGACAGTCCCAAAATTCTAATAAAACACATCTAAGATTTAGAAAGTGAGTGAAAACCTTTGTTTCTATAATTCATGGCTGCTGGGATAACCAGTTACTAACCCTCACTTTAAATAAGCTAATTTTCTTTTTGCTACAGAGCACAATTTACTCCTGCCTCCTGATTGCAGTTGCAAGTGTTGTAAATGGAGCTCTAGTAAGAGACAATATACAGTAGCTGTGAAAAAGAAGAACAATATTTTGTCACTTGAACACAGGTCATATACAGTATACAGCATATGTACAGTACATCAGATATACAGGTACAGTATGTGGATACAGCCTTGCTTTGTTTATTCAGGAGATCAGCCTACATAATGGTAATTTTCTCTTTTGTTCCAGTGGCAGCACCTGATCTTCTGGATCCAAAATCAGCCACACAGAACTCAAAACCTCGCCTCTCCTTTTCTACCAAACCCATCGTTTTAAATTCAGGGGATGAGTGCGACACAGTAGCAACAGTCATGAAGTGGAAAACAGTCACTGCCATTTTCCTGCTTGTTGTGCTGTATTTGATCATTGGTGCTACAGTATTTAAAGCCCTGGAGCAGCCTCATGAGAGTTCCCAAAAAAGCATCATTCTGGCCGAGAAGCTGGAGTTTCTGTCCAAGCACTCTTGTGTCAACTCCTCAGAGCTGGAGGAACTCATTAAGGTAATGAACCATTTCATCTTTGGCAGAGGCCATTGCACTAGACAGGTTCTCATTTTGGCTTTGTTCCATTAATCTTGTGGCTTTCCAGAAGGAACACGGATCCTACTAATGTGTTTAATAGAAATTATAAGTGGACATTAAGATGATGGATTCCATCATTGTGAGGGTTCCTTTACATGTAATTGGTCATACAATTCCTGACATTTTTGTCATGTAGCTACCAAGGTGATTATGTAACAACAATGTCACTCAACTTTTCTTCTTAAAGTACATGTATTTTTTTTTGTCAGTTTTTGAATATAGAAAATTAGCAGAAATTAAGAAACAAGTACCCTCCCATGATTTGGAGGAAACTTATTTTCATAATCCTTTTGTAGATGAGTTTTATTATAGACAAAACATCGTTTTTTTTTTTTTATTTGACTTGCTCTGTAGCTATATGTTAACTGGTTAACACATTGATGAATAGATTCATTTTACTGAATGATCATTTTTTCAGGATGAAATACAACATATTTCTAAAACCAAAAAATAAATTAATGTTGTTCTCTGTTAATCCAAAACCAAGATTTTGCTGGTGTTTGAAAATGACAGAAATGTTTAGTTTGAAAGAAGTATTAAGAGCAAGATTTTACTATATTAACATCTATCAGACTTGATTGCCAAATTAGTGCAGATAAATCAGACATATAGTATTAAGTCTTATTCACTTTTCATCTCTGTCAATGACATACAGGCCAAGGCGTCCAAAGCTTTTTGGTATTGTAGCTATTTCATCAGAGTGCCTCACAATTAAGACCTTTATTGCTCACATGAATACGAAAAGCGTTAGGAAAATACAGCCACATTATTAGATCCGTGGAGCATGAGACAGAATTCCCCTTCTCTAGGAGTTACAGTCACATGATTTCAAGCCTACAGTATGTCACCTAAAATTTGGTAAAACATGTGGAATGTGATTATGAATTTCGATTTATCTGTACGCTAATCATAGTCTCACCTGAAGGCAATCCTGAAAAAACGAATCCTGGTACAAAACTTAATGTATAATCTTCATAATCTAGTAGACAACATGACAATGTAATGTCATACAGTACCAAAGCTTTTGCTGCTTCCAAATATCCTGTATGTTATGGGATGGGTTTCCTACTGTTTTGGTCAGTGAGTGTAGTACAACCATTGTTTATATAAAAATACAGGGTATTTGTAATCAATTATGTGAAATTAAAAATGTTTGTAATGTTCGGTGCTGTATTTCAGATTTCAAGAGTTTCATATTAGATCTTTACAACTTCCTCCTTGGCATGATTTTTATAATTACGAAAAAAAATCTGTTTTAAACATCCAGAACTTGAGTCTGGTTCACCTTACATTTTTACAGCTGACAATGTGGCTTTAAGGAATTCTTCTTCCAGGCAATTAAACAATGTTTAAACTAAATGGTGCCTGAAGCCATTTACATGCATGAAAAGAGAAATCTTGTACAAACTGTAGGTGAGACAGACTAAAGGAATCACAATGGAGAAAACATCACTTTAGCTTGACTTCATCAAGCTTCATAAAGCTTTGTCAAAATTCTTTATATACTATCTAGAAATATCGAATACTAAATATATAACGTTTTTTACAGCTTGTACAACCAATGAAGTTATTTTTTTACGTAATTTCATACATTTATATAGTATATCATAAACGTAAAATCATATAATAATCATAGCAGTTAAGATGATATTGATAGAGTACTCAAGATGTTACTAGGAATGTTCAGAGCAGTTAGGAGCCCAGTGTTTAGTTATATCTTCATAAGATACATATACTGTAAGATACTTTCTCAAGTCTAGTACTGTATTTATAATCAAAATAATTTGAGGATTTTGCAGCTTGTGGGGGGGGTTGGGTGCAGTGGTGAAGGGGTAGTGTAAGCATGGGTGCCTCCCAGCACTGGTGCCCTGGGTTCAGTTCCTGGGGTGCAATGTGCATGCAGTTTGTCCATTCTCGCTGTGTTTGCATGGGTTTCTTCAGGTGCTCTGGTGTCATCCTGCTGTCCAAAGACATACTGGATGGTTAATTGTATTCTGGGAAAAACTGGCCCTAGTGTGAGTGTGTCTGTGTCTGTGTGTGCCCTGTGATGTACTGGTGTCCTGTCCAGGGTGCATCCAGCCTTGTGCTCATTGCATGCTACTGATAATTACAGGCTCCCCCGCAACCCTGTATGGGATAAAGTGGTTAGAAAAAGATTGCATCATTCGTAAGTGAGATTCTTATTTTTTTATCTTGGTGGGAGTTTCTAATTATGCACCGTCAATTCTAGATGATTAACGAAGTACTAGAAGATACACAAAATTTATTACTTGCTCATTTTGGGTAGTTATTGTTAGTGGCCTTAAGGCTAATTTTACAAAAAACAGTATGTAATTATATTAAAAGATTGTGATGCATTGTGTCTTAGTTTACTATCTATTTTATGTTTTGCTGATACAAAGCAAATTGGCACACTAACACTGCCTTCTTTCTTATATGGGGTTGTTTCATAGAATGAGATTCAGATTCATTGAACAAGAGCTTTAGGCAAAGGTCTTGACGCAAATGAACTAGATAGAAGTGACAGAGCACACAATGAATGTACTGGAGGACTATGTTATGTGCAGCATTAATGTACAGACATGCATCAGTGCTGTCTATTGCTTATGCTTCTGTTATTTCAGTGCTGGTTATTTATCTGTTGATGCAAGCATATCCCTGGTTAGATAACAGCAGCAGGTCTATAGGAAGCTTCTGTACATGATAGGTAATAATAATTCCTTACACTTATACAGTATAGAGCTTTTCAGGACATTCCACTCAAAGCCCTTACAAGTAATGGGGATAGATAGATAAGATTTTATTGATCCCAAAGGGAAATTGATGGATCCCCTCCACCTCCACCAATGTGCAGCATCCACCTGGATGATGCGACAGCAGCCATAGTGCATCAGAACGCTCACCACACATCAGCTATCAGTAGGGAGGAGAGCAGAGTAATGAAGCCAATGGATTATTAGGAGGCCATGATTGGTGAAGGCCAATGGGAAATTTGGCCAGGATGCCGGGGTTACACCCCTACTCTTTTCGGGAAACACCCTGGGAATTTTAATGACCACAGAGAGTCATGACCTCGGTTTCACATCTCATCCAAAGGACGGCGCCTGTTTACAGTATTGTGTCCATGTCACTATAATGGGGCATTAGGATGCACACAATCTGGTGAGTGCCTCCTAATGGCTCACTTAACATCTCTTCCAGCAGCAAGCTTTCCCAGAAGGTCTCCCAACCAGGTACCAGCCAGGCTCACACCTGCTTAGCTTCAGTGGGTAGCTAGTTGCAGGGTTCAGTGAGTTGCAGGGTGACATGGCTGCTGGCTAAATGGCTGCTGCTAGGAAAAGGAAAATGATGCAATGTACTGTAGTGACAGCATCTAATTCAAGCTATATACAGTAGCAGCCCTGCTGTATTCTGCTCATTTTGAGATATCGTGTTTTCTACACGGGTTATCAGTAAAATAATAATACACTTAACGCCTGTTCAAATCAAGGGAAGCCTCAGCTTGCTTTATCAGCCCTGGGCAGTTCTTTAACTACCCCGCTAGGGAAAAAACATGAAGTCTGTTTTTAGGACTGCATTAAGATGGTGTCTCCCATGTGCGTTATGCTGTCTTGCACTCATTTCAAGAATACCTAACATGAATTACTGAGCAATCCAAGGAATTGGCTAGAAGGATAACAGTGTTGGTTGCACAAATACAGCCTGAGGGGATTGTCTAAACATCCTTTTTAAATGCTCTTTGGGCACAGTATTTCATGGCACATTCAATAACGTGGATAATGACACAGTTTAACTAAGAAGTTAAAAGCAAGAACAAGTGAATTTGCATTCACATATTATAATCTGAGTAGCAGGCATAACCTCAAGAGCATAACTAATTTCATTCTGCTTTCTAGTCACTGGATATACTGTAAGTTATATTTGAGGTGTTTCTAATCATTATTAGTTGATTACACAGTCTCATTTTCTATTAATTCCTAATACTATGTAAACACCAGAAATGCAATAACAACATTATTAAACATATTAAACTGGAAATTAGAAGCTAATGTTTTTAGTGTGGGGGGACTTTTACAAGGAGTTGGATCTCAGTGAAAAAGTTACAGGCCCTCCTTTTCTGAACCTCACCATACAGTACATTGCATTATAGTCTCTTTCCCCATTTGCTAATTTAAGTCCTTTATCTGTTTGTATGCAAAGACTCCACCTTTTCATTTTTAAGTCTAATGATGTTCCTTTCACAGTATTAAGGTGGATTTTAGATTAGGTTGAAGTGTCTCACTGCTTAGGATTTGAAGTTACAGAATAAGGAGACAGGAAGATTGCTTACTGTAGTCATCCTAGGTAGCGGTTATTACCGTTACACCCTTAACTGATCTATCTTTCTTTTATCATTGTCAGCTAAAACGTATTACAATTTGCAAAATGCAATGTCTTTTTGTAATGAAACTTGTATGACAGAAGAGTAATAACTTGGGCTCTGTGGATCACAGATGTTCCTGACAGTTTTCTTTTGAGTGCTTCTCTTAACCCATATACTTTTATTCAGTGAGGGTAATAATTTTAAATTGCATTGCAAGGTTCTAGTGTGGCTCTTATCTCTGGACTGCTTTTTTATTCAAAATATGATAAAATCTTTCACATTACTTAATGATAGTAATGAAAAATTGATTGTAATAGTGATTGTAATAGTGAATTAATGGAAACTGTGAATAACACAGTTTCCATTAATCACGTAGTCGTATTTAACACTTAAAGGAAAAAAAGTGGAGATTATTGTTATTACACACATCATCCAGGGCAATTCACTGTACTTCAGCAACAAAATATAACACATACAACAAAATACAAGTTTTAATTTTTAAAACAAGGTTGACATAATACACTTAAAAAATAGATGTGCAGTAAATGGAATGGGAAAGAAAATCTAACATTATATACTGATCTACAAAAGTCTTAGACATCTTGGACACAGTCAGGAGTTATACAGTAATACTGTATATACTGTACAGTAAAACCTCTGTATTTGTAAGGATCAGGTCCCTTGAAATCTCTGCAGATGGTAAATTCCCAAATGCAGAAAATATGGTGTGGTTGTGTGGCTTGAAGTAGTTTATCCTGTATTAGATTTTTTTCTTAGAAGAGTGCATTTTCTTTACTTTTTATATCTATTTAATTTCTATAATAAATACAGCAATACTGTACAGTAATAAAGTTTATTACAGCAAAGTAATAACAGATAAGAAAGTAAATTAAGTTTACTCACTCCCTTCCCCACTCAACCAACTCTTTCTCCTGCTCCTGCTGTATGTCTAATATTTTCTCATTTCTTTTGTTATCCTGTTGCGCAAGACACAAGAACTGAAACTGTGAAACTTAAGAGAACCTAGGAGTTTTTTTGTTATTTAATATATTTATTTAACAAAATAACACTCACATAGGGGTATTAGTCTGATAACAGGTCTACACACAATACACAACTAACTCTTGCCTGACTGAAACTGAATAATTAAAGCATAATCCTTGATGCACATCTAGCCAAGCTACTACTTTACTATGGAGACTGATTCAGGTCAAGTTATGTGGAAGATTTGGAATGTAAAGATTGTCAACTTTAGAAAAGCATTTAGTTTTCTGTGATTTGTTGTAAGCTATATACTATGTACTTAGACACACAGGCTATTTGCCATAAAACACATTGCAAAGCAGTATCTCAAAAAGCCATCTTTGCAAGTTAAATGTAAACTGTTTGGCCATGTGATATCTGACCTTATCTTAAAACTGTATGCAAGTGTGCAACTGCCTTGAAAGATCAATCCTGTCTATGTACCATTGGAGTTTATATGAATGTCTTCCCTTTTCACTGGGTCTCAGGGTGATTATCCATCTGTTCATTTTTTAAACTGATCTGGCTCAGATACCTTTCAGCCCCCACTCTTTTCATTCTGTATGCATTGCACTGGGACTTATTTTGTTCTGGTTTGGTCTGATTAAACTGAATGGAGTGCTTGTGCTTGTGTCTAGAACACAAACTGACTGTGTCTAGAACACAAACTGATAGAAAAAGCAGAGATATTCCCATTTTAGCTGGCTCCATCACATTGAGATGGAAGATACTTATGGCATTCACACATAAATATAAATTGTTTGGTTAAAACAATGTGCTTTGCCTTAAAAAGAATACAAATCTGTCATACCTGCAGAGTAATTAAATGTAATAATTACATAACTCCTATCATACTATTTGGAGCTTTTAAGGCATATATACTTTGTTAAGTTGACATTTAAAAAATACTAGAATGTTCTACCTTTATCTTTTGGTACATCTTTAGAATCATTACATACTAAGAGGTCTAAACACTGTATGCTAATGCTACATCAATACTCATTTGTTGCATTTTTAGTATATTTCTGTTAAAATAAGATACATTTAATCTTTTTTATCAAACAGGAACATGTCAACATGTGTTCTTTCCAGGTACTGTTTCTTCACAAGGTTGTGATTTCCACAGAGAACAGTGGTATAGACTTATTTACAGTATGTGGATTGAACTCTTAACTCCAAGTTAAATCATCACAGGTGATATTTTGAAGGGTCCTAATTTACCCAAGTCTTGTAACTGTAAGACCTTGGATAGTGACTCAACAATCGGCAGAAATGACTTTCTGGCATAGTTTGACAGTACTCCCCAATTTGTTCCCTAAATACCTATATTTACTGTACTAATCATTATAGCAATTGTCATCACACCCTGTGTTCATCACTTTACTCGCCAATGTATTTAACAGTATTTAATGTTTCATACAAACAAGATACTCTTACTGCAGGTACTTGATAAAAAAACATATAAACAATGTTTTGTCTCATATTAACAATATACAAGACATCCGTCCAAACCAAAATTTCAGAAGCTTAGAAACCTGACCTTTCATTCTATCAAGCTTATTTGATTACTAACAACCTATTGATCCAGGGAGAAGCATGACAGAAGTGAAGATTAATTCCACACTGAAAAATACAAAGAAAAAGCACAATATTTTACTTTTGATCCCCTCTCAGTTTTAAGGTAAGGGAAATAAGGTGAAAGGAATATAAAGCTCAGGAGGACAAGCATTAGAGTAGGGCTTACAGTTGGGAAAAAGTCTCCAGATGGAAGGAAGGAAGATCTAAAGGAGAGGTTAGAATTCCGTAAATAAATAGAGAGGATTTAAAAAGAAATTATGTCTATCATGGAGAGAGTGGAAAAGGAGTGATCCACATTTAAGGATAATCTAATACTGCACTGAGGATGAAAGATCTCTCTAAGCCAATAGTTCCCCATTTTACCTCTCCTGGTAATGATTTCATTGACATTTCTCTTTATTTTTTTTACAAGGATTTCAGAATTCCTATTCAAGAAAAACACCAAGAGTCAGGATTATCCATAAGCTAGGGTCACTTTGATCCCACACCTTTTTCTCAGTGACAGACTATTTCTTTTTAAGTCCTCAACAGCCGAAATGCTGTGTTTCTTCTTTCTGTTTTACAGTGTAGAATGAACCTCTACTTGTTCTTTTGCAGCTACAGGCTGACGCAGCTCCCTACTTGAACATCTAGATGTCCAAGAGAGTCAGACCAGACATATTAAAAATAACATTTGACAAATATAATGCTTTACCCTAATGAATCAGTTCGTGATTTCAGGCTACAGTGTTCCATTTTCCTTCCTGATAGCTTGAGAATCTTTTTTCCATGTTCATGCAGTATATAAAACGTTGCTAGACAGTCTATCATTATTAAGATATTTTCTGCTGCAGCACATTAGAATGAGCTGAACTACTACTGTGATACAGAAAGTGCAAGTGCAGCCAGTTGCTTTGACCCTCACTTGCATTTGAGTTTTTTTTCCATTACTTAGTGCTTGACAGTGTGCTGTGCTCTTTTTAAGCAAGTGATTTAGAAAATATTTATTCACATGCCTATGCTCTATAAATGCTACAGATATAAACTGTTCCAGGGGTTTCACACTTTTCAGTTTAACACTTCTGCAACTATCATACTGTACTCAAACTAAGCCTTTTCCTGACATGACTTTGTTGTTCTATTTGCTGTTTTTAAGACCATGGCTTGCAATATAATATTCAAATAATTTAAGAAAATATGAATGGTTTATAAAACGGACACTGTCAGTTATGATTTCATGTACAGTGTAAGTCCAAGTTTCAGTCTGTAATATATTCCAAATTTCTATCATTTTCTTGTTTTAGCTGTTTTGTGTAGTTAACGATGATGTTCTTTGTTTCTCATTACCTATAATTGTGCATGTTTGATGTACAATATTTTGTGTTTTACAACTAGAAGAGACAAAGTGAAAAACAATGTTGTCAAACCAAATACATCCATAGTCCCAAATATGGATCCCAGATTGAAACCCAGTACACCACCATACATCACCATTCTTTCAAAAAATATTCACTCTCTGTCGTATGTTCTTTCTTTGTACCAACAGCAGGTAGTATCTGCAATAAGAGAAGGAGTAAATCCATCAGGAGTGCCCCCCAATCAGACCAGCCTGTGGGATCTTAGCAGCTCTTTCTTTTTTGCTGGGACAGTTATAACCACCATAGGTAAGACAGTATCTCTTTATCTGTCTTACATGAATAACCCTAACATGACTGTGAACACAGCAGTTGAATAAGCTGGACAGTGCTTGAATCAAAAGAGACGATCCTAGTGTGTAGTGGTTACAATGTTGTTTCTGATTGTCAAAAATATTAACTGCTTGTTTTCCTGTTACCTGTGAGAGAAGGGTACCCTAATTCTCCTTTATATCTTCTCTGGCACCTTAAAATGTTTTTTTGCTAGACATATATTTTGAAATTTAGTTCATGCTTACAACAAATGGTGTTATTAACCAGATGTTTGGGTGGAAGTCAAATTCTAATCTCATGTTTCCACTTCTCTGAATGTTTAAGCTCCCTAGCTGCACACAACTTTACGAAAAGTAAATTTTCAACACAGCTTTTTTTGTTTAATTCTCATAACCACCCAGAATCAGCAATTTTACAGCATGTGGTCCAGCAGTAGGAGTGCAGCTCAGTTACTGCTGAGGAGAGAACAAAGACCTCCGATACACACACCAACAGAGTCATTCATCATTTCGCATGTTTCATCTACATGGAGAGTTAATGCTGATCAAAGCTTATATAGTGAAGTTATAAGTAAGGACATTCTATTAAGCCAATGACGTGTAATGAATAAACTACTCTAATTTTAACTATGTTAATACTCTGATGCAGTTTGCTTATGATCACAATCCAAAGTTCAAAGGAAGGTAACTAGAAATATATACCTATTCCCACATTCAGTCTATAATAAATAACACACACTGTGATACAGCATGTTACTTTTTTTTCTTTTTTAAGTATATACAGTACCTGTGAGACCATATGCTTATGCAATTATTTTACACTAAAGATTAATTTGTAATTTGAACTTTTTACTTTTCTGATAAACCCTCATTTACACTGGACCTGTCTACCAGGAACTTTTACTTACAGTTTACAGTATGTTCTATTTTTGCAAATTAAAATGTATAATTGAATGAAACATGGCTTACAAAATTAGACACTGGGGTATTGTTACTTTCTGTTTTGCACAGTGTTCAATAAACAGGGCTTGACATTATTTTACAGCGTAGGTGGCATACTTTGGTAAAATGTTTATAAATGCATCTTTCTGCTTTCATTTACCATATGAGCACTGGCAGATGGGTCTGTGTTGAGAAGCAATCTACAGTACCACAATCAAGGAGCACTGATTGTGTTGCTTGGTAGCTGGAAGTGGGATCATAAGGTCAATCTCCCATATCCAGGTTTGCAAAAGTACTTGAACTACACTGCAGTAAACTAGGGGTCTTTACAAAAGACACACATTTAAATTGACCTAAAATTAAAAAACTTAAACTTGCATTGGTCTTCATTATCAAAAAGGCACACTGCATATTCTGTAATGTATCAAATAGGAAACTGGTGCAAATGCATACATTACCAAGGTGTAAATGCACCAAGATACATGATGATGTTTTTTGTATTGAATAGTGTCTTTATGAACTTCTTTTTAAAGATAGAATTTCTGCTCGGTAACAAAATATGGAATTCTACCATGACTAGTATAAATAAACAACATCACATTATTTTTGTTAAGTTACTGTTATATGTACATAAGTTTTGGATTTGATTTTAAACAGCTAATGTCAGAACATTGTTATTGTTGTACTTTAACATAGCATAACAGACAAAAGATAAAAGAGAACCAGTTTCATACAAAAGCATACAGTATATGCAGTTATAACTGCAATCTAAACAAGGTCAGTGCTTTTTATTTAAAGGTACTGTGCTAAATTTTGTAATGGATAGAATATTAATGGCACATAATTACGGTCTTCTCTTCAAAACAAAACAAATCAGAAAAATTGTAATTTTCTCTTTTACAAAATAATACAATTAAGACAAATCAAGCAGACAAAGATAGATAGATACTTTATTGATCCCGTGAGGGAAATTGCAGTGCAACAGCAGCTTAACACAGACAACACAGCCACAGTGTAACAAATTATACAATAATAATAACACAATACATTCTGTACAATACAAACAGTACAGTGAGAAGTGCACTAAGAAGAATTACTCACAGTCCAGAACACACAAAGAACAAAGCAGAACAGAACAGTACACAAAAAAGTTGTATTGCAAAGGTCCCTGGCATATATTGCACAAAAATGGTTGTAAACGGGAAAAAGAAAAAGAACAGATGTATCAGTTTACTGTTCAGTCCAGAAACAGGTCACTGTCAATGTTGCCTATGCCCAGACGCAAGGTGGATGTTGTACAGTCGTTGTACAGTCTTATGGCAGAAGGCAAGAATGACCTCCTGTAGTGCAGAGGTCATTAAGGAATAGTGTACCTAATACTTTGGCGTTAAATTGCTTGTCTGGGGAAATAGAAACATCTCTGGCTGAAAGTCAGAGCAGTCAACTCCCCCCCAGAATAAGCCCCAAAACACTGGCACAGATTTCTCAGAACAATTGTATTCAATTTGATTGGAGGATGTGTGGCACAGCATCAAGTGAATGAGAGGCACATACAGTACTCTATGGTGCAGGAGATACAGGTATGGGCAAATTAGGGTTTAATTGATTACAATAAGGCCATTTCCAGACAACACAAATGAAAAACATGCAAGGTGTATCCCTCATGGTGCTCTGAATCAAAGCAATTTAGCAGGACATTTTATAGCCAGAGTACAGCTCTTGCCACTCTGTTTTTACCATGAATGGGTGTTTAGAAGTGACCATTCCACCTGCATTAGAAGTATACTGTATAAGATACAGGTAAGTCACATCATTGTGTGAATTTCTAAAGGGATCTTTGTAATGATTTTTTAATCTGTAGTTTAGCACAGGAATTACTTTTTACATGGTACAGTACTTTGTACAAAAAAACTCTTACATATTTATTGGGATGCACTACAAAATTCCACAAATTGATTTAAAATGTTTACTTTAATAAATTACATTCAATACAAATCTAGATAACAAATAAAATGATGTATGGATTGTATTTTCTCTTAAAAAGTCTAAGGAGAATTCAGCTTGAGTGTGGAAAATCAAATATTTACTATCTGCATTTGTTATGGAGCTTTTCAAATGGTTAGAATCTGCTTTGTGCTTCTGCTTTTTGCAGGAATACAGTATATAACAAGGTTAGGTGTTAGCCTGTGATAGTCACCATCTGGTTCTGAAATGAAGACGAATAACAGAAGCTTCAGTACTCGTTGCTAGTAGGAAACAATAATGAGCCGCTTAGGCAATGTTATGTAATGTAAGTAAAAGGCTAAAGAACACATTGATCCCTTCGATGACCTCTCAGTGTGACATTTAAAATATTGTGTCCACTCCCTGGGTGAGCGTGGACTTTAGATGTGCATGTTATTTTTCACCCAGTAAATTTAAACAAACAGGGAGGGAGCAATCCAGAGTCTTTTATTTTATTTTGTAAGGGGACAGCATGTTTCTTCTGGGGGTAGTGAATAAAAAAGCAAACATTAAAAGTCATTCAACAGTATTTTATACTTTCTGTGTCCCAATAAAAACACAGCAAAAAAACAGATAAATGGTAGAATAAGTTGTTGAGTATCTTTGGAGAAATAATGTTTTATTGCATTAATGGGGTTACTTGTGCATATTTTGAGAGCCCTGTGCTTGCCATCACCCTTTCTGATTATTCCTATCATAGTTCAAGTAGGTCGCTGCGTCAGGATGCGTAGGCTGCAAAGGAACAGGTAAAGGTTTATTCCATGCTAAAAAGGGAAGAAAAGAAACACAAAATTTCGGATATGGAGCCTTCTTCGAAAGGCTCACATACACATCCACCAGTTTTCCCAGAAGCAAATTAAACTACTAGTAGTAACCAAAGTTGGTTAGGTTCTATATTTAAGCCATTCAGAATCTCTTGATCCTTAACTTCAATTTCTTCCTCAAGTCTATAGAATTTTCTTGAGGTTCAAGGTTAAATACTGTATATTGTGATTGTTATCTCTGCACAGTTCTCTGTCTTGTAGTGATGATTTATTCCCATAGACAAACTCTTCTTGTGAGTTACTGACCATTCCAGTTTGTGCTTGGTACTATATGTTTTTTTTTTCTGGTTTTGTTTTCTTTTCTCACTGTGGGGACGCTCAGGTCTTCCAGTGCTACCTCTCATTTGACTATGTAAACTGCATTATCCTCATGTTTCTACTGTAAAACAATATGGACTCTCTTCTCCCAGTATGAAGGGAGCTTGTCATGTCCACTCTACCCATTCAGTTTCAGGACCAAATTGGTAATGTAACACCTATTCAGAAAAAGGCAACAAAATGGAACCAAGGAATTATATTCTGTTACTTGTAAATCGGTAGATAGGATAATCTGAACTAAACCAAACGATTATCTGTAAAATAAGATTATTGGGGAAAGTTATCATAGATTTAGAAAAGGTAAGTCTCGCTTTACAAACTTATTACTATTCTTCGAACAAGCGACAGCATTAATGGATACAAATAGAGCATATGATCTGGTCTGTTTTAAATTTTAAAATTTTTTACTAAAGTTCCTCACAAAATATTAATTTCCAAATAGCAGGTGATATGAATTCAAAATAATGTGTGCATTTGGCCTTAAAACTAGTTAATGAAAAGAAACAGTGTACAGATAATGGGGTGAATGCTCAAATTAGGAACACCACAGGAACCTTTATTAGGAGTACTTTACTGTACATTTCATTGTAATTCTGGTTTTAAACTAGTCAAATGTGTCTGTGGTAGTACAAATAAAAGGATTAGCGAAAAATGGGGATGTGGGAATGTGGAAAAGCACATTAAAAAAGAGAATTTAGGATTGGGTTAAAAATTGGTAGGTGACATTTAATGTAAGAGTTTTTCATGTACTGTAGCAAAAATATAAAATAAATATGAGAGACAGCTTGGAAAACCTACTCAAGGAAAAATCTTAGGAGATTATGTTGCAAATCATTTACATATTCTAGTATATACTGTATATGGAAGCAATATATACTTATAGCAATATAAAAGGAGGAATTATTAAGACAACTGTTTACATCCTTCACCACAGAATCCATTTTGAAATGGTAGTTGGTGACAGTACAACAATATTTGATACAGGTGTTGTGGTAGGTACTGTGGGTTTGGCCTCTTTTATTTATTTATGTAACTGCGGATTTTAAGTAATATTCCATCTCCCTCTATGCTTTTCATGTGTGGCATTTATAATTATAATCTTACTAAATTTAAGGTTCATTTTGCCCCCAGATTTCTCATTTATTCATGACACTGCTTTTAGATTTCCTAGTATAATGTGGTACACAAAATGTATTCTGGTGTTATTTTCTTGTAAAACAGTCTACAGTATATTCCTCAAAAGATAGTTTCGTCCATTCTCTCAAAAGTGGTGCATTATTGTTAAACTATTCAATTTTCCTTTCTCTTATGGACAGTAGTTCTGGGTGTTGTACCATAATATCTTCTTACTGGGTCATCTTCTTGACTTCCTGGGTTATCATGACAACCATGACAACTGAAGTTGTGAATTTAGCACTTCTTATAAAGAATATAAAGCAGTTAACTAGCCAGTGACGGAGAACATCTAGCACATGCTGTTTCTATTGCACTTGGATGGCCTCCATTGTGCTGCTTGTTACCTGAGGACAGGCATTCTGTAAGCACTCCTGCAAATACAGCTCCGTACAGTTCCATGTGGGATAGCCAATCAGCACCACCACCTATCTTTCTGGGACAATAAAATTATCAGTCCTGTGGCATTGAATTCAGCTAAGATGAGAACATATGTGTGAGGGCTGTCCATGTAAACAGCATGAAGTTTTGTAGTATTCCTTCCTTTGTGCCAGGTTGCGGTAGCCATCCTGCTCACATAATGTCTCTGAATCATTGCTGGGGCCAACTAAAGGCCCAATTTCACAAACACTATTACAGGCTGGTTTAAAGAGGATTGATTTTAGTTTCATCAGATTACACTGCATTAACCAGCTCAGTGTGTACTAGCAAGCCACGCAAGTTAGTGTCATGACTGGTGTTGTTTGTGAAAGAGATGGGTACTCCATTAACTCTATTAATGCTATGGCCAGGAGGCTATCTTAGGTTTTAACCTAACACAAAGAGTACTTCTTGTTTACCTTGAAGAGACCTGTGTGCAATATTGTAGCAGGTGTCTTGAATAGGTGAGTCTCAGGAAACAGACACACATACAGTATATAGCCTAAAAATGCTTTCTTAAATTTAAAATTAATTATTAGTAGGGTAAATCAAATCAGCATAAACCAGACGGTTGTAATGAAGCTGGGGGCATTATTGGATGTGTGGCTCAGATAACCATTGTGAATTCCAAGTACTCCCATTTGAGAGACACCTCTGTGTAATGGTAGCAGACTCACAGAGGTGAGAACATTTCACTCCCTCAATCAATCACTTTACTCTCTTTACTTGATTTTCTTACCGCTTGAAACACTGTTGTATTGTCTTCTTTGTTGTTAACGTTTGTCTTTGTTGTATTGTTGTATTGGACTGAGCCATAAAACAGATCGCCCCCAGGGGAAAATAAAGCCTTAATTAAATTGAAAAACACTGCAATTCCCATAGGTTTTTTTACCCAATTACTTCCTTTCTCCCTTTTCCACCATACAGTATGTGATGCAGGCATTCTTGATTTATAACTGCAAGGTTTTGGGTTGTGGGTCTTTGAGCAAGGTACTTTACCGGAATTGCTCCAAGAAAATACCCAGCTATATATACAGGTATGGGTGCAAATAACTGTGAGCTTAACATGATAAGGCCCATGCAGCTGTTTTCCATTTCCAGATCAAAGCTTACAGTTCACTTCATCAATCCACCAAATGTGATAGTTACCTGATTTGTTATTTTCTAATCACTGCCCCATTTTCTCAAGATCTATTTCTTGGTGCAGTGGAAGTATTTATTCACCAGTAATTTCTAATAGTCCAGATTCTCATTATTGTGGAAGACTTGAGGTTCAGTGTCCCACTCGGGGTGACTCCCAGTAATTTCATGGAACCTTTGATTTTCTTATGATGTGGCTGACATGGCATTTCCCTATCAATTTGCACCACTCTTAGTTTTTTTTACTTTTTCCCTTGATTCTGTTTAATTGGTACTGTCAGATATTTTTTTCTGTGAATTTCCTGAGAATGTTCCAGGCAAAAACAGGAACAGTGTGGTTTGTGTGAGAACCTTAGAATGCTTCACTTTGTTTTTTTCCAGCACCACTGGCAAAACTGGATCTTTTGTTTTAATCGGGTTGGTGTTTTTTTTTCCATATTGTTTTCATGTTCTGTTAGCATTTAAAGGATACTGTAGCTCTGCTGTTAATGGCTAGAGACATTTTCACCTGCTCTTACCTCCCTTTTTGTTTGACTGGTCTTGCAACTTTGCTTCAATGAGGTGGGAGGTCTGGCCCTTTGATAATGTTCGCTAGATCAACTCACAGTTGATGTCATTCAGTCATTTCTAGCTTCGAGTATTGTACTTCACAAGAATATAGAATCACGAGAATACTGAATTTTTCTGAATTTTTGTGAAAACATTATGTTGTGAATACAGAATTTTTCTCTTCACTTGTACAGTATATTGCTGTACTGTTCCTGTATTTATGTGATAAGGGTGTGCTACTGCGTGAAAGGTTGCCTGGCTCAGTCTTTTAGAAATCAATTTCCTGAGTTTTCTAATGCGTTGGCAGGTCAGTTTGCATTACACTCACTTATGGGACCTTACAATATACCAGTATGTTCTGTATGTAAGAGATTTTGCTGCCTTTCCCATTTAAATCTGGCCACTTCATTCAGTTTTCTCTGTTTAGACATCATCATTTATGACTTGGGTATCCAATTAAGGACTTGGCTGAAATTTGGTGTGATCACTTAACAAATCAGTTCTATCCGATCTCAGTAACTCCTGAATGAACCCCCCTGGTAACTAAGAACAACCTGTCAGGCTCAACGAGGTATCATTCTTAAAATGTCTGCAAATAATGTTTTTGAGTTTTGACAAAGTGAGCTAAATGTTAATGTTAAGCATATCTGTAAAATTAAGCCCAGAAGTAATAGCTTCCACAAGAGACTTGCATGTTTCTGATTCTTTAAAACCTTTTCATGTCAATCCCACCTGAAATTTGTGCAAATAAATTTATATATGAAAGTTGTTCTTTTAGTCTCTTTTCTTGAACCTAGTCACTACTCTCAAATCTCTTCTGTCAATTATTTCTAGAATCTTTTCTTTGCTGTGTTGTATAACAAAGATTTAGTTTTGCTTTCTTCTCTTATTTTGTTTTTCATGCAGATAGATAATTTCTTTGCTGTAATTTCTGCTTGGCATTTTTTAATACAGATTACTGTTTCTTCAGTTATATCAAATAAGGCTTTTTACTCTAAATATTATCTATTTTGGCTGCATGTACTAACATCCTCTGTTTTTAGCTGACTGAAGAATAAAAGCAATTCTGGGGATACTGATCTACTCTGCCTTCTTCCTCTTTTTTCAAACTCAGCATCCAAAATGGCATTTACTAACTCAATTTATTAAACACTGTAACAAAACATCTAGACCTTAGATTGCTTGGTAAAGTTGAGATCTAATTGGGATTTTTAGGTATATCTTTGCTTTTTAATTATTGCAGAATTCCATCCTCCCATCCATCTGTTTTCTAACTGCTTTATCCAATACAGGATACACTCTGGATGGTATACCAGTCCATTGCAGTATTGCAGTATTATGCTAATACTAAATATCAGAAATTTCTATACAGTGTTAAATATACAGTTGAAAGACATACTGGGAGTTACTTGTCTTCTGTAAAAAAACTGGCCCAGTGATTGCCTGTGTGTGTCTGTGTCCATGTATGGCCTGCAATGGACTGGCATCCAGTCCAGGGTATATCCTGCCTTGTGCCCAGTGTTTCCCAGGATGGGCTCTGGGCCATTTTACATGATAGTCTGCTTTGATACTAACAGCTGATCATTCACATAGGAATTGCGAGGATTTGACCAAAATCAGTTAAAATACACATCAAAAATACAAGTTTGATGAAAAGAAAAGTTTGGCCTAATTCATACATTAAATCAGTCTCATACAGTTGATCAACATTCATATTCTCGAATACTAGTAAACACTAAGTAACAGAAGTGAACTAAATATTACCAAATCTGTTTGGAATAATAGTTTAATTGTTACAATTTCTAAAAGCTTGAACCAGCAAAGCTATGCTGCAGCAGGGTTAGTGTCAATTCAAGACCATAAAAAGGGCTTTCTAAAAATCTTCAGTGTTTTAATATTCACTGCTGCTACAAAGGTACCAATACAGTATTTGGTCAACATTAGCCTATATTTATGTATATTTATACATCATCCTATATTTTTTCCATATTTTATGTACAGTATGACTGAAACTGGGTTGAGACTGGGTTTTCTTTATCCAACTTTTGTCAGACTGGAAGTGTTGCTCACAGGAACATGGTAAACAACTAGGTCATGTAATAATAATAATAATAATAATAATTGCTTACACTTATATAGCGCTTTTCTGGACACTCCACTCAAAGCACTTTACAGGTAATGGGGACTCCCCTCCACCACCACCAATGTGCAGCCCCACCTGGATGATGCGACAGCAGCCATAGTGCACCAGTACACTCACCACACACCAGCTATCAGTGGGGAGGAGAGCAGAGTAATGTAGTCAATTCATAGAGGGGGATTATTAGGAGGCCATGATTGGTACGGGTCAATGGGAAATTTGGCCAGAATGCCGGGGTTACACCCCTGTACTGTAGTAGTAATGTCTCTCCACTATAACATTGCAAGCATTCCGGTTTTTAGGAATTATAAAACAATCCCAATGGTGTTCTTTAAAGTAATTGGATAGAAATTGGAACAGATTAATTATTGTTTTAGTTTATGTTTTAACATTATTTATTTAGCCAGTGAATTATTTCCTTAAATGGAATGGCAGAGAAAACATTTGGCCATATGTATTTTATTTGCCTCCATCTGAAAATGAACTATTATGAATGTTATATTCAGGAAGAAAAGATGCATTTTCATCCTCCTGAATAATAAAGAAATACAGCTTACTGAATAAAAATCTAAACTTCAGTTTTAAAACAAGCAGGAACAGAGTCTGTGATGCTTAGTTCTTTCTCATGATTGTGAGAGTCGGGGATAAGGCAGTGAACAATCTGTACTCGCTCCCAGTGGCAGATGGCTAGGAGCTATTGTAGGGCACTGTAAGATACAAATCAGTACAGATGACTTAGAATGCACCTGAATTCACATACCCCATTGAAATATATATATTTAAACTCAACCTTTTTAATTGCCTCTGTAACCAAAATATTTTTGTACAAAGACACCTTAAAAATGCTTGATTTATCTGTACTGTATATCTCCGATTGTTTTGTTTCTTTGGTATTGCAAGTAATCAATTTTTGTTCTGCCCATTTCAGGGCTTTTTAAATTAATTAGGCTTTGAGGCATTTAGAGTTCATTGAGATAAATTGCTGTTCTCAGTATAAGGCTTTGCATTTTGTTTGGCTAATTGAACAGAGGCACATCTGCACCTAATTGGTGAAATGCAGTTAATTTCACTTCATTTTAATTATTCTCCTTGAGCATGTTGTCATGCAATATAGCAGGATACAGTACATACGGTAGGTGTTTCCTCTGTTATTCTAAGTCCAAGCAAAATTATTTTCAGATCATCAATACAAGTTCTTTGCTGACACAAAGATAGTCTGGTCATAAATGTATTCAGTATAATAAGGTGTTATTTTGATACTTTCTTTATCTTTTCTTATTATCTTTTATCCAATGTTCTGCAATTTATTCACTAATGATGATAAGCAGTCACTACATTCAACTAAAATTAATCCATTACACACACAAAAAACAGCCAGCAGCTACAGTATATCATCCTGCAGCTCTCAACTGGCTACCCATTGAAGCTAAGCAGTGCTGAGCCTGGTTGGTACCTGGATGGGAGACCTCCTGGGAAGCTATGGTTGCTGCTGGAAGTGGTGTTAGTGGGACCAGCGGGGGGCGCCCACCCTGCAATCTGTGCAGGTCCTAATGCCCTAGTATAGTGGTGGAGACACTATACTGTAGTGGGCGCCGTCTTTTGGATGAGACGTTAAACTGAGGTCCTGACTCTCAGTGGTCATTAAAGATCCCCGGGCATTTCTCGATAAGAGTAGGGAGTTATCCTGGTGTCTGGGCCAGATTTCCCCCCTGGGCCTTTACCATGGCTCCCAAATTGTCCCCATGTATGATTGGCTTGCACTTGCCCTGCAATGGACTGATGCCCCGTCCAGGGTGTACCCTGCCTTGCGCTCGTTGCTTGCCGGATAGGCTCCGGCTTCCCGCAACACTGTATGGTATAAAGCGGTTTGGCAAATAACATGACATGACACAAAAAAAACTATTTTTGTAACCCAGAGCCTACGCTGGAATTTTTGGGTGCAAGATGGAACTAAATCTTGAATGAGACAATCCATTGCAGGACACTTGCATGTCATTGGAAGGATGCAGATAACTGGAGTATTCAAACTCCACACCAAAGGCACGCCAGCCGACAACTGAACTCGTGACTCTATGAGGGAGGCTATGAGGGAGGAGCTATAATTTGCCCAACGTAGTTCTGTTTGCAACTAAAATGTGTTTCAAAAATCATTGTTGTGTGAGGTACATACTGTATCTAAGGTAGGTGGAACACACTTTCATTTATACTGTGAGACACCAGTGGGGTAACTGATCACTGCAGGTGGGCTCTTACACCTGGCATCTAGCAAGAAAATGGAAAATATGAACTAAGCATATTCCAGGTTCTAATAGAATTGAGAATAATAGTCCCCTATCCCAGTTTAACTAAAGCAATACTTTCTAAAAAATTTCATTTCTGCATTTCACATAAATTACAAATTGTCTCCAACAGAGTGCTTTAAAATAGTCCTTCTTTTCTAGCAAATCTCCAACAAACTATGAATCGTCTCCAAACAATAGACCTGGAGCTGCGTTTGACCATTGATACACAAACTCTAGGCACAGTGGAAAACAGCTGTGAACAATTAACCCAGTTAAACTGTCAGCTGGCACTCAATTTCTTCATAGCTTCCTAGAATTTGTAGTTCTGGCTTTTAGGCTTTAACCTACAGTAGAACTACAAATATCATGGCAAAGCTATTGGGGTACAGTATACATTGCTCCATTTCCTGGGCCACATAATATGCCCTTTTGATTACCTTGCCCCTTACATCATTACATGATCTAGAGCTCCTTATTTTTCTCCTCTTCCACAGACACTTTTGAATTCCTTTTCAAAACAATAATCTTAGTACAAAAGCTATATACAGTACCCTGTCCAACGTGCTGTGTGTAATGAGTCTTTGAGAACAAAACCTTTTTGTGAATCTAATGACAGAATCCAGCACCTTTAGGAATATCACCATCTTTGATAATAAGCATGACTAAAAAGAAGAGAGTGGTCATTGCAGGCTGAAAAACAATTTGTCAACTTGAAAGTGATTCTTTGTTAATACGCATAATTTTAGTTTTCAAGATTTTTCAAGGGTTTTCTTATTTTTATTTTGAGTCTTTGGTAGCCTTTATGATTGAAATTGATCATTTCCACCAGGTATCTGTATTGTAATTGAGGGAAATCTTCATGGAAGGGATTTACACAACAAATCACGTGCTATTATATTTATTCAGAAATCTGTTTCCAGAGAGCCTCTTATTCCAGGTAAAATTATTGGAAATCTGGAGCCTATCCTGGAAGCATCAAGCACAAGGTGAGACTACAGACACTAGTCCATTGCAGGGTGTACACACACCAGTCTAGAGACTGAATCTAAACCAAACCCTAACCCAAGCACTAAATGCACAATCCATATAGAAGATGTCTCTGTCCAAACATAAACCAATGCTAACAGCACCTCCTCACTTTTCTAAAAATTGATATCCTTGCAGTGGAGTGTTTCATTCTTTTATATCTGCCGCTGTGAAAGGCACTTTGATATGCCAAGGACATTACAGCTTCAAACCAAAGCAACAAACATAAATGGACTCTGTCAGACTATAAGATGAGTTTATGTGTACTAACATTTAAAGACATTTCAGTCATTGCTCCTAGAGAATTCAACTGGTGATTGAAACGGAAGATGAAGTTGTACAATACATACAGTATCTAGTGAGGGGGGGCTTACTTGTAAAGTTTTGGTGCTTAACTGTTCATTTACCCTGCTCAATACAGATAATGTTCTTCTTGTCTCAGGCTTTGGAAATATCTCACCACATACTGAGGGTGGGAGGATATTCTGCATCATCTACGCCTTGTTGGGAATCCCACTCTTTGGTTTTCTGTTGGCTGGAGTTGGAGATCAGCTGGGGACCATTTTTGGAAAAGGAATAGCCAAAGTAGAAAAGATGTTTGTTGTGAGTATCGAATATTGTCGTAATTTATTGAGCATTCTGAAAATCCTGCTTGTGTCTTAGCTTGCCTTTTTTTAAACATTGAGCCTATGTTATTGAGTGTTGTGGCACCTCAGTAAAGTCTAACAAAACCAAAGTCATATGTAAAAGGAAACAATAAGTAAAGCATGTTAATGAAAGGATCAGTTTTTTGTAAAGGAACAAGTAATAGGTTTATTCTATGCTGAAAAGAGAAGAAAGAAGTTTCGGCTGTGGAGCCTTCTTCGAGTGTGTTGGGTGTGTTTATAGGAATAATCCTATTACTTGTTCCTTTGCAGCCCACAAAGCTACCCACCTGAATATATGAGTAATATCAGAAAGACCTTCTTATTATTTTAAAAAATGGCCTGTTATAGCTTTTCATTACATGTATTTTACATACTGTCTGCTGAAACTGAAACAATCTGGGTTGGAATAAAAATGCAGTGTCATACTGTATGACAGTTCCTTGAGACTACATTTATTTTATGGCATTAGCATGCCCATCAACATGAAGCTACTGTACGTTAATTTTACGTAGTTCAGCCGGGCAGCTGCATCAGCATGCGTAGGCTGCAAAGGAACGAATAATAGGTTTATTCCATGCTGAAAAGAGAAAAAAGAAAACACAACGCTTTGGCGGTGGAGCCTTAATTTTACATATCCATTGTATGATTTTCCATCTAAAATTATTTTTTTCAACGTGAATATTTACTTTGGAATTCACATATGCAGTAACATTATTTCAAAACACATTTTTAAATTTCTGGCTTGAAATGGAACGTTTTTAAAAGCAGTTTTCTCTAGATCTAAAATTGATATTGTTTATTGTATATTACGGCAACATCTGAAAAAATTGAGTAATGAAACAGTTTGCCGTTTTAAATGATGTGTTTGCTTTGATTTTGTTGGCACAAATCAGGTCTGAAGTTGGAAACTGGTGTGGACAATAAACTCCAGTTTTGACAAAAAATGTGCAATTCCAGACTGTTCAAACAAATGTCACACATGTCACATGAGTAATTATATTAGTGGCACAGCTCCCAGAGAAATCGATGAGTAAAGATGTCTGAAACACTTTAGGTGTCTTTCTGATGTAATGTGTGGGTTATGAGCTGGTTGTGAGTTGTGTACACATGTCAATGTCCAGAAGCAGGATTTAACAGCAGCCTGAAAAGAAGTTGCCTAAAAGTGTATCCTTATAGGAATCCGTTCAGTAAAGGGGACACTAAATGTAATCTATTACAAATAGTATTAATTGTACTATGTCATTAAATACTGAATTTAACTTCTTATAAATTATAAATTCCATTAATTAATTAACTTATTTTTTATTTCCTAAAACAGGACACAGAAATTAAACTTGAATTCTTCATAAATTGTTCTATTGATTAGTTACACAAAGTAATAAATTGCATCCAAGACACATACAGTACATAAACTTTAGAAATAGTATTTACTGTAATACAGTAACATAAAGCTGATGAGCAAACAAAAATAATAAAAAACTTCTCTAAACTTTTCTTAATATACTGGACTATTGAGCTAAAAAATATTAATGTAACACTGGACTAGGTTCTTTCAGTACCAGAAATAACACTTTAATACAAAAACATACTCTTATTTACTGTAGCTCTTATTTGCAAAATGCACAAATATGCTTCATTTTAGAAACACAGCATAAGCCATGTAAAGATACATGTTCTGTATACAATATGTGCAATTGCTTATTTACTTATTTACTTACTTTTTTATTAGCTAAACTGAGTTTTTGTTGTGCCTTATTTATTTTGTTTGGAAGAAAATCGGATGCCAAGAGTGGGAGTTTCACATTCTATAAAAGTTGTTTTCTTCTTACATATTCAAACCAGGTATTTCCAGCCCTGGTCCTAAATAGCCAAGTAAGTCAAATAGGTTTAAGTCTTCCAATGTTTCTATTATTCAATTTCCCATTAAGTCTGGTGCTTCTTAGGGTTCAATATTGGAGCCCTACTTTGTTTCATGTTACCGCTTGGTCAGCTATTGAGATCACATGGTCTAAATGATCATTTCTTTGCTGATGATACTCAAATCTACTGTATGTCCATACTAAACCTGACAATTAAGTCACTATCTCTGCTTTCTCTGATTGTATCTGTAACCTAAAAACATGGGTGACTCACAATTTCCTTTATCTAAACTGTGACAAGACAAGAAGTAATGCTTCTCAGCATGCCCCATCAACTATGTAAAACCAGTGCAGTAACCCTATCTGTGGATGGTACTGTACTTCAGTTTCAATCAAAATGGAAGATCTTGGGTGTGATATTTGATGCAGCTTTGATGTTTGGCCCACATGTGCAACATGTGAAAACATAATTCTTCCACTTCAGAAATATCACCAGACTTCATCCTATGTTGACACTAACTGTTGCTGAAAAGCAGGTTGACACTTTTGTCTTTTCACAAATTGACTTGCCCTACTCGGTGAGGTACTGTATCTAAATTCACATTGAACAAACTACAGTATCCAGAATTTGATGTGTAGAGGCCTGACCAGGTCTACAGTTGTGCAAGTGACCACATTAGACCTTTCCTGGAGTCCTTGCACTGGCTTCCTGTCAAATTCCATGTGGACTTTAAAATCCTCATGCTCACCTATAAGGCTCTGCATGGCTTGGCACCTCAGTACCTGTCTGAGTGGCTGTCATCCTACTCCTCGCCTCGCAACCGTCGCTCATCTAAATCTGGTCTCCTGTCTGTACCTCAAGTCATCCTCAAGGATATCGGAGAGCCACCTTCCCTTAGCTCTTTCAGATCTAGACTCAAAACCTTTTTCTAAAGGGGTTTTATTTAACTGGTCCTGTGTGCCCATTTGCTTTCCTGCTGTGTTCCATATCACCATCTACTATCTCCTCTCAATGTGATTTTTTTTTGTTGGTATAATTATATACAAAATGTATGTTTTCTTGCTAATTTAATTTATGTTTCATAGATGTTAGTCATCTGTGGAATTCAAATATGTTTTTTTTATTTCTGTGTTTATTTCTTTTTCTTTCTAGCATACCTTCTCATTAGATATGCTGTGTAGTTTACAAAGGAGTCTCAGTGGGAAAAAGAGAAATACATCCGTATGTTACAGCTTTTAAACCTGACTCTTGAGACAGCAAATCACAACTGTAAAATCACTGTTCTCAGTTACCTTTGAAACAGAACAAAGTTAGAACTTTTTAGTTTTTCTGTATTCCTCAAGTATATTGATAGATATTGTCTATTGAGACAAACAGAAAATGTTTTCAGTCTTTGCATTTCTACACTTTCCTTTCCCCTATTAAAGCCAAGAATATTGTGACTCAGAGGTTCCCTCAACTAGTAACTAGTACTACAGCACATTTTTACAGCTGCCACATACAGTATGAATGACTAATAATTAAACAAATATACCAGACAAAATGCAACAGATGTATTTTTTTAGACCTACCAGATATTTATTTCTTAATGGGAATTTGTCAACACTGCCTAGTCCTTCAAAGGGTCCTTAATAATGATCAAATATCGTTTACCTATTCAATGCAAAGTATACCTGCTGTTGTAAGTCAGCAAAATGTGATATTATTCATGCTGTTCTGATTCAATGTTTAGCAAAGAGACTTTACTAAACATTTTGCAAAAAGCTCAAACTTATTGGCCTGAGCTGCAAGTCGAGATCTGTCACTAATGTGCAATGGAGTGTGGAACAGAAAGTTGTGTTAGACACAGTGGCAGAAAAACTTCCATTGAAGTTGGACCCAAAGGTTTTTATGAGTAGTTTACACTTATTTTGAGTAGTCCATTTGTATGTGTGATCGTACAATTGTAACCGGGGAATTTCACATGGTATACTGGTGATACAGTATATAAATTGTGTCAGACTCACAGTCAGGAGTTTAGTTTTGCAGCACATGTTTGGTAGAGTAGGGACATCAGTAGCAAGTAGCAAGAAGAGTTGAGAGGAGGAGGTATCCCTTTTTGTACTTTTTGTAGTTTTTATTTTGAGAAATCTTGTTTTATTGTGTTTCTTTTTGAAAAAACAATAAATAACTTACAGATGGGTGTAGAAGCAGCTGAAAATGTTTAAATGGCATGTACTCATTCTTACATCATTTAAAAAAGAGATTTCAGACTCACTCTGGAAGGCCAAGTGTCTACTGGGTTTTTATACCAACCTGAATAGTCAAAAACTAATTATTTTCTTATTCACACATTTACAGCTGATTACTCATAACATACACTTAATTAATTATACTGTCGTGTATATACAGTATACTGTACCTCTGTGTCTATTTAGAAGTATTACAGTTATACACTTATTATTATGGCCAACTATGTATCTAAGAGTTTGGGTGCAAGAAAAAACAGAAAACACTAGGCCCAGCAGGAGCTGAGATTGAAAACCCATATATACTGTACATGTAGATGTCAAAATTTCCTCTTCCTCATGTGATGCAATAAAAGGTATAACGTAAGAAAATGGTGTGTGTTTTACAGTACTGTATGTCACAGAGGCGCTTCCATCCTAGCTACTTTCTTGCAAAGTGACATCAAGTATGCTTACCTCTAAAAATAAAATGTATTTCTTGTGGATAAAATAGAAATTAAAATATGATCATTTCCTTCATATAGTATGTAATAACCATAATTGTATTATACTGAAGTATTATAATGTATTGTAAGAATATTAAACAATTCTCAAACCAGTGTTCTGATCACAAGGAGCTTTCTTAAAGACTGCATCAAACAGTTGCTTTCGAGCAGTATCATCCTAATTAAGATTATAGTCAACTTTAGTTTGGACCAAGACCTAATGAACACCATAATAAAATTTTTAAATAATTTGACATTAAAATCATATCCCCCACATTATCATTTTTATCTTTGTGATTAAACATTGGTCTGCGAGTTGTCTGACATTGTTTGGATGAACTCCTTGGTTCAAAAACCGCAGTGTGGAGTAGTTATTGTAGTAGATATTAATATTATTCCATTGGGTTAAAATCCTAAAGAGAGCACTGCTGTAGTACCTTGAGTGAGGTACAGTACTTTGCTCTGCTTTTGCAAAATGCTTAGCTGCATAAATGGATAAAAATGTCAATTGCTTTAGGTAAACGTTTCTGCCAAATTAATAGTGTAATATTATAATATAAAAGACTCTTTCCTAATAAGAGCTATTGTGTGGGGGGAAGTAATTATTCCTTCATGCTTTTTTACCTGATATCCCAGCAACATGATGATGTTGGCGAGAACTGTATGTGTCCATTTTATTAGCTCGAAAAAAAATAGACACAGACAAGAACAACGTGAATCTGATTCACATATTACAATAGTAAAAATCACATATATTTCAGTCTCCTTTGTTTTTTTCTGGTTGGTTGATGTATACCATTTTCTACATATATAGCAATTTCCTAAAACGTTCCCCAGAAGTACAGTAATTAATTACTTTTTAAAAAGTAACTTTATCCAACACCATGTACAATACTCCATGAGTAATGGATTGTATTAGCCTGGCTCAAATGTTGGATTTCATGTACTGTAGGAGCGGAAGATCTTTATTGCATCTCTGCAGCATGTTTGCGTCCTAGTGCTGTTGTTGAAAGGGAAGAAGGGATCTTTATACAGAAACTGAATTAAGATTTGGCTATAAAGGAATCGTATTCCAATTCTATGGCAGCCAAAAAGCATTAACCTCCCAGTGTAAACTGTGCATTTGATTACGTGCTGTAAGTTTACAGGCAATTGATGTCTTGGATATGATGCAACTGAAAAGAGAAACAGCAGTCATGTGGAACATTCTGTGCATTATTGGAGCTAGAATGACTGTAATGATGATAACTGAGTAATACAAATTGTGCTTACAGTATCACTACAGATTACCAGTACTGTGGCTTGTGCTGTTTCATGGAAAAGAGACCCTACCTTAGGCTGTAACAAATCCTTTCTTATTGCAGGGTTTATAAATAAAATACTATGGAAAATAAAAAAAACATATTAGAACTAGCAGCACTGTTCACAACTTGCAAGCATATTCCATTGTCGTGAAATACTGTAGTAAAGCAATGTGGCAGTTATGGTTGTTATGGAGTGGGTGTAAGGAGCAAAGCAAATGTGTGAGAATTATTTGTGTCTTCATTAATATGAAAATCATGATGACCAGAAAGAGTTACAGTAGGTTTGAATAGATGGATGCCAGTCACACAGAAAATGTGCAAGAATTACTTGTTTTCGGTAACACAATAACATTATCCTTCATTTATACATAATTTATACCTATAATGTGGCTTTGCCCACAGAACAGAAATTGTTTGCAATGCTTTTAGTGAGAAACATTTCTACAGAATGCTTAACTGAGCCCCTAAGAAAATAAACTGCTCTATTTTGCTGGTGTCTGACTGGGATATTACATTTCCTATACTGATGATACTGTAGCTACAGTGGTATACAAAAAGAATTAAAACGTAGTTGTACCTGTGGAATCTGTTTTACTAACTGTGCAAAAGAGATATCTTTTTCAAAATGTTGACCAGGAGAGAAATGAAAAGCTACTACATGTATGTTTTCAATTTCAGTAAAAGGAGATATGAAAATGTTGCAACTCACTTGAAATAAAAGTTATAAAAATTGCTTAGAGGTAATCTAACTGATTTCAGTAATGTGCTGTACCACATTCAATTGCATTATTAATTAATATAGTAATGAAACTGATAGTTACACTGCAACTTTATTTTATAAACCTCCAATGGGTTTACTGACACCATTCTTTCAAAAATAAAATAACATTTAAAAATTTTTCCAAGATCTGTTAACAGAAGGGCACCTGTGTTTTGATTTTTTTTCACATTGTACTATTATAAAGTACTGTACCACTTGGTACAAAGTCTTCATTCATAATTTTATAGTGATAAATTAATCAAAATATTTCCATATATGTTTAATCAAGATCCAAAATGGGGATATTTTTCTACAAATATACATGTGTAAATGGAGTAATAACTTTCTTGTGATTCTCAGATTGATTTTGAAACTGCTGCATTGCCTTACTGCAGTATTTCATAACAGAGCTTTTTCTAGGTGCTTTGTAGTTTGCATACTAATAAAGCCAGAAACTTTGTAGTAAGGCTGTTACAGAGTACTTTTGCTTTCAGCTAACATACTCTGTAACAGCCTTACTAGTGCAGTGCTTTACTGTTGTACTTCATGACAGTGACACATGTTTGAAAGCTGTGAAACTGCTTTGTTTAGATTATTCTGAATTGTAATAGATTGGTCATTTCTACCAAAGTGCAAAACCTTTGAAACGAAGTTCAACCCGGAAATGCAACTACGTAAATATTATGTAAACATTTGTGCTTCCAGTATTATTTTCTTAATATTAAAGAATAAAATAAATGATGGGGGGCTTGTCATTACTGTCTAATTAACCCCTTGCTCTCTAAAGAAATATCAGGGTATATTTGGATACTTGGTATCTTCGGTATTAGACTCATGTTAAATATCCAATGAGCTAGCTATGTCACTGTTGCCCCCAGCAGCCCAGATAGATACACCATATACAGTATATAGTAAACAATATTAGATTATAGGGATAAAGTGTTTGGATGTGGTCAGTATGCACAATGTTTTCTCTTGATAGATTTAGATAACACCTAAGCCAAAAAGAAATGCAAACAGTACTGTGAGCCCTGCCCTAACATAATTTTGTTTTGTTTTCCAGAAATGGAATGTGAGCCAGACCAAAATACGAGTGACATCCACAGTGTTGTTTATCCTCTTCGGTTGCCTCCTGTTTGTAGCCATCCCTGCAATTATATTTAAACACATAGAGGGCTGGAGTGCTCTAGAGTCCATTTATTTTGTTGTCATCACCTTAACGACAATTGGATTTGGAGATTTTGTTGCAGGTAAGTATATAATTTTAGTGAAAGCATGTTTTGCTGTTTTGGGAAATCAAATGCTAAAAAAAGAAATAAACAATTTGATTCAGCTGTGTCTTAGTCCACACTACTTTAAAGGAGCAGTATCAGCAATGCAATTTTTATGTGCTTGCTGTATTAAATAAAGCTTACGAAGTAAGGTGGTCTGTCCAAACAACTGTACTGTGAAAAGCATGCACCGTGGAACAGGGAAAATTGGTACACATTCATATGGACCCATGAAAAACAGACTGCCAATTACAGTACCTTGCAAAATGATTGTTCCTTTGGCAAACGTTCCCCATATTGTTGCTGCTTGAGCTTGCAATCATGACATGTTCACATAGAACTTTATTCTTAGAATCTCCATAATATACTCTAAACTGATAAAGTTAAAATCATGAAAGCATATAAAGAATTTGATTTTGACAGAAAATTAGAAGAACATAAAAAAATTCAGAAGTATACAGTATACGGCACCCATACTATGGCAACCAAATAATTTATCTGGGGGTCTCCAACAGCTATTGCTTGAGAGACTCCAGGTTGTCAGTTTTGACAACATGGGTAGCTTATCACATGCTGTCTTCTAAATAAGGACTCTTCTGTGCAGCTTTCACTGCAGTTTGTCTGGCTTTCACAGGTGTTTCTGGGTTTCCACATAGTGAGTGAGTCAACATCTTTTGAAATGTCTTAATTGTCTTGTATACTGTTACTAAGCATTAGCACATTCATTTCCACACTACAAAAAGGGATTTGTTAAGCTAGGAAGTGTTCAAAGCAAAACTAAAGTATCTCCAGATTTAAATGGGAATTTCATGACAAAAGAGAAGAGGTGGCTAAATACAAAAAGGGACTTAAAACAACTATTCAAAATTGACAGTGAATCACAGTGAATCTAGTTTATTACCTTGTACTCAGAAATTAATCAAGGACCTAACTTCAGGACAATTAAAGATAGAAAAAAGTGTACGATAAATGTTCTTCACACAAAGACTGATATCTGCACAAGGCTGTAGGAACCACCTACAGTAATTGAAGCTTATTCTTTAAAAAAGTACTAGTTGAAACCTTGGATCAAGCTACTAGCAACCAAGAAAAAGCTATGGGAATTATAGGTAAAATGTCCTCTTCTTGTTTGTAAGTACTTTCTTGTTATTATCCATTTTGAATGACAGAAAACTGGCTGGTTTGCTGACAATTTTCTACCCTGGCAGTTCAATTCATTTACCATTCATTTTTTGGGCTACCTAAAAGGTAGTACAGTATGCTCTGGAGGGTACTGTCATTGTCTGTGGAAATATATTTCCCATGGGCCCATTTGTGTACAAAATTCTACTGCTCCATGGAAAACATTTATTAATTCAGGTGTTACTGTAGGATATGCCAGCCTCCTTTATACAGTCCATTATTCTTCATAAATGCTACTGTAAAAAAACTTCAGAGTTGCTGGTGGGGAAGTATTTCAGCACACTAAAGGGTTCAGTACACAATGCTTTATCAATTGTGTGCAATGTCAGAGTGCCTTAGTAATTTTGGAGATCTTTTTGATACTGTCACACCTGGTCTAAGAATTTACAGTCTGAACCAAGTACTTCAATTGTGAAGTACAAGTACATATTCACGATCTATGCTGGATTGATCATTTAGAATGAATCCTTCTGTTGTGCTTCTTACTCAAAAAGTACTAATTAGTTGGAATGTGCTGCTTTTGACAAGCTCATCTTTCTAAGGTACTGTATCTCCGTTGATTATATTGACATTTCATAGGTACGTTCTTTACATTACAATTAACCAGCTGAGTAACCCTCTTCTGACTAACGACAATCTAGTAAATTGTTTCTTGAGAAAATGAGCAAAATTATAATGTAAATTATTTTCACAAGGTTGAAATGTAGTTATTAAAAATGAATGTGATAACTTCTTAGGACATGACAGTTTTTTTTTCATTTTTCCCCTCTCAGGCATAGTCAATAAGTCATTATTGTACATATTTCCTTTATTTCAGTGATGACTGTACATTTAGAAGAGAGTGCCTGATTAAAATTACTCTCCAGTATTGTTTCTATAAAAAACAATCTTGAAACATTAGAGACCTTAGGAAAAATATGTCAAGAAACTCAAGTTTGGTCAAACAAGAGAAGCATCCTCTAAAAGCCAAAGCAAATGAGCTAAACAAGCAACTTATGGTTTAAGTTCAAATTAAATTTCCATAAAGTTGCTAAGTCTTAACAAATAATTTGTATGACAAAAAATAAATTTAAATTAAAGAGAATATTTTTCCATCTAAACCTCTTTATATATAATGCAGAAGTAGAGAATAATAAACTTTTGATTTTATAATCAATTTTATAAGGCTCTTGTCTTTATTATAGAATAATAAGGTTGATACTGTATATAATAAATTGTTCCTCTTAAAAACATTAAGCAATAAGCTGTTATTGTATCTACAGTATAACATTTTCAGCTTCATTGGGTTGTCACACTAAGCTGTCTCTAGGTATTTATGAATAAACAAAAGCATATTTTATCAACCTGTGTAACTGAGACACCTGTCAAATATTTGAACAAAAAAAATAATCTTTTAACTTACAGTGTACTTACATAATTAAAGAGGGAATATCTCTGATTTCCCTAGGTAAACAATAAATGAGCAGGTAAACAGACCAGTAGACCAGTAGTTTTTCTCAGGTGAATAGACCTTGTGTAAATGGCCTTGGCATCTTTGTGGAAAAATCACATTTTCACATGATATTCAGGAAACTTCTGCAAACCCAATGTCCACTTAGCTGTGTGTTTATACCAGATCCATGTTAATGTATTCAGGTACTGTACATTCTGTCAAGTCACAGCAAAAATAAAGTACTGTAGGAATATGTATCATGGACCAAACAAGAAAAAAACTGTTAAGTTGATTTTATGTTAGCAATACAACTTTTTATCACACTGATGTTGCTGGTAATCCACTTCTTTTTTATATCTTGCTATACCCTTGGCTGAAAATAATACTGCTTGAAATGTGTGAAGGTTCAGTTTTCATTTTTAATCAAACATGAAATTATTGTTGTTAAATGGTACTGGGAAGACCAGAAACAATCCTACCCACTTGCCTTTTTTATCTTTCTTTTAAAGGGTGGAGGGAGGCATACAGTGTACACTATTGAAAATTAATGTTGTGCAAGGTTTTGGAAAATAAATGTGTATTTCAGTATTTGGAGTATATATTGAAATTTTAAATATTTAGTATTTAGTGATGATTGCCTCACCAGTTACTTATGAAAATGTGGAAAACATCAGTTCAACGAAGTATTGTTTCAGTAGTTTGATCAAATTCTAATAACAATGAAGAAAATAAAGGGATATTGAGCTTAGTAATGACCTTGGCTGAGGAAATTATAGCACTGGCCGGAGATCCGTGCTGTCACAACCCCTGTCACTTAAAAGGAATGAGCCAGGGAGCTGCTTCAACAGTGAAGTTGGGAAGCAGGGAGGGGTGTGAGAAAATATGTATGCAGAGCAACATCAGAATTTGAACTCCTCTCAAACATCTGTTAAATCATCACCATAAAAGAATAGGCACCTCAGGTTTTCCATCGTCAGTGCTGGTGACACATGGATTATCACTCATGAAATGTTCTGTACATGTCAAAGAAGAGAACTGGAAAATAAAGCAGTTACCAATACAACAAAAAAAACTATATGAAATTCTGAGGTAACATCGATGAAAATGAACACAAAGTATATGAGTAATAATCTGTTTTAGATGAAGAACGTATACCTCAGACAGCCCCAGAAATGGAGTTTCAGTTTAGCTAAGATAAAACTCTTGCCTTTTCATGGTCTAGGTGGCTCAGAAATAGAGTACCAGGACTACTATAAACCAGTTGTGTGGTTCTGGATCTTGGTTGGCCTCGCCTACTTTGCTGCAGTCCTGAGCATGATTGGAGACTGGCTTCGTGTTATATCCAAGAAAACAAAAGAGGAGGTATGTCACTCTTCTTTGTATGATGTAATAACAAACAAAAATAGAAAAATAAACGTATATTTTGTGAGATTCATGACAAACCTGAGATTTTGAGCTAAATAATACACTCCATCTTAGAGATGTCAAACTTCATACAATAAAAAATGTCATGTTTTAAGATTCTTACTGTACTGTATATCATCATTTTAGTTCATTTTTCAACAAACCAACACAATAGAATGTTTAAATCAGGATATGTTATGGATATGAGAATGTTTTTTTCTACTTATGAGGATGTATTTATGAGGATATTTCTTCAAACAATAATCTTTGTATTAATGTGAGCTTTTTATGTTATTTCCGAAACAATGTTGTAGTAGAGTGACAAGAGTTCCCGTTTTTTTATCTAGTGTATGTGTAAAAATGTAATGTATACAGGAGCTACAGAAATACCTCACAATAGTTTTGCACAATTAACTCATAAGAGCTAATACAGAACTGAAAACACGTTTTGGACACCTGAAATATACGTTTCTTCGTTTCTTACAACATCACTTCCTGTGTGGCTTCTCCCTCCAGATGTTATATCTATGTGACTAACATCTAAAGCTATTAAAATAATCTTGTAATTTTAGTTAATACACTAAACTTGATTATGAAAGGTACCATGGCACATATTCTTTAATGATTATAAAACATATCAGGGGTTTTCAGCATTTGTCCTGTGTTTTTGAATTTCCAAACATTACCACAAATTTTCTAAAAAGCCTAGGCAATTTAAAATGTGATTAAGTGCTCACATAACACAACAAAAGACTAAAACTTGCTACAGTATACTGTATAACTGGAGGACCAGTGTCACTTTAGTTATTTGTACAGATGTAAGTTAGAGAGAAGTCAATGAAAACAAGTGTCCCCAAGTTTAAATTTTAAAAACTAGAGGGGAGAGAACCTGTCTATAAAACATGAAGGAAAGTAATAGAATGAGGTGCCAGTAGTGCTGAATTATCAAGTACAACTCTTTTTAGGGATAAGAGCTAAACACCAGAAAGAATCTGTGGATCTGAAATGTCCTTTACGAATATATGGAATATATTGGATAAGATGTTTCAAATCATCAATCAATCTGGACCAGTTTTGTTAGCTTCTATTCCTGAGGCAGCTTTAAAACTCAATTTTCATAGTATTGACAATCAGTGAAAAGAAAATGTGTGATCTTTCAACTGTGGAATGAGTGCTGTGTGGAAGACAGAAGACTGGACAAGTTTCCCCGGAAGGGGAGCAACTTGAGACCTAGGAACCCAGAGGGGATCTGTCTATATTGTGTGAGTGTGTTGTGTTGCAGTGTTATGGCTTGAGGGGTGTGCCAGCAGCTGGCTGCAAATTGAGGCACTAGTGGCTGTATGCTGATGAGAAGCCGAAGAACAGATTTGTTTGGTTGAGATGCTCTGGCAGCTTCTACAGCCGATAGTGAATACGGCCATGATCGACATGAAGTCGATGTGGACGGAGAGTCGAAGATAATATTGACTGGGCATCAGCAGTTGCTACTAGTATGTTTAAAGACTGTAAAAGGCAGATTGTTGGAACCCACATAAAGGCCAGGGCTGACTAGGAGAGGCAGACTAGTGGAGCCTGAGCCGGTGCTGCCAGTGTGATTCATGATGTTCAATAAGTGTGTGAGACGCAGCCTGGTAGCACAGGGTTGAGGCACAATGGTTGTAAACTGACACAAATTTGAAGGGTAGGCTGGCCAAAGGTGAGGTGAGCCAGTAGCTGCTAATGTGTTACTAGTGTGAGCTGGGAACTCTGAGATAGTGATGCAGCGAGGAGCTGGAGGAGGCTCTCAAATAAAGGCAGACACAGTTGTTGCCTCTGGTAAGATAATAGCAGAGTTAGGTGGTTTTAGCTCAAATAAGCACAACCAAGAGAGGATTTGTACTGCTTCTACCCACAACAGATTAGTATGGGATGTGGCTGTTCATGTCCCTTTGCTCCAAGTCTGCGAGTGAAGGTCTGTGACAAGACTTAGCGTGTGAAAGGGGCACTAGGACCAGAAGCATGACATCAGAGAAGGTCATAGAAGCTACTGTAGGACCTAGGTGTTAAAAGAATACAACCAGGAGTAATGTGGTGCCACCAAGGACAATATAGTTGTATTTGGCATACAGATAATCAGCGGTATTTACATTAAGTCCTTCAATTCCATGAACCTGTTTCAGCAGTCATATCCGCCTAGGGAGAAGGCTCAGCTCTTTGCTCCTATCCAGGCAAAGTGCCAACAGCCAGCACTAGTGTATGTTCCTAATGGTATTTCAGGGAATTCACTCATACTAGAATTATAATGAAAATTGTGCTGGATTGTTCTTGAGACTGATCAGAGAAAGAATTAGAAAACTACTATAGGTTTCTCAACTGAATGGTTTATACAGTAAATAAAATAATGTGAGCTTTTCCAGTCTGTAATACAAATGCTTTTGGTTGAATCATCATATGAAATAGTTGGTCATTTAAAAGAAAAGCATGGTTTTTCTTTTTGACATTAATCTAATCATATCTTTCATTGTCTTCTTATATTAAGCAGACTAATAGCATATAAAATTTCCCTGAAATTCAGTTGGTTTTATCAGCACTGCCTAGCGTTTACTACTTTAATATTACCTTTGTTACTAATACAGTAATATTAAAGGTGTGTTCTGTATATAAATACTTTATTTAAAAATGAGAACAATCAATGGGGATTCCAAATGACACTCAAAGGTTGTTATCTACTGTCTATTAAATACACAAATCTCTGGTACATTAAACAAAATATAATCTTCACACGGGACTGTTAGCATTAATGTTCTACATCAAAACTTTTTCATTTCAGGAAAGTTTAATGGTGAAGTCTATGTTCTATTTTTGAAAGATAAAAGCAGTGTTTTCAGCATACATAACCTGTTACTGTACAGGCTTTCATTTATAATTTAATGCATTCCCAGGACATTTTAAATGTTTCTAGTGCAACAAATATATTCCTTTTTAACCTTGGTGTAACTCTGCCAACAGATTCATATTATCAAAACCGAGTGTGCGATTGGACATTTTATTAATAAAACATAAGGAATACAAATGGAATGCAAGATTAAAAATAAAAGCAACTTTAAAAGCTGAAATTAGTATTCAGAATATAGTCAGAAAAGAGGAGAACAAATGTACACAATAACACACACGATTTAGAAGAACTTTGAGCATTGTCCAGCATAGTTTTAAACATCAACATGATACACAGTTTAAAAACATTTTGTGCTTGATGGTCCATGTAAAAGGTGGCGTAGATTTGCCTTTGTTTGCGTAGATTTGCATCCTTTCACTTTCCAAAGGCTTGCTAGCTAGGTTAACCAGTTCATTATAATTTTCATCATAATTCTGCTTATCTATTGCTTATCTGTTGTTTATCTGCTTATATACTGTATTGTGGCTGCTCATTTTGGAGATCTTCATCACTTTGTTTTTTTTTTTCTCATTGTGGGATAATAGGTACCCTACTCCAGCAAAAGAAACAGTGCACATGACATATTGACATTTAAACATATTTTATGTTTTAATATAAGTTATACTGTATGTGCAAAGCGGAGATACTATGATTTACAAATCATTTACAAGCAGTTTTATACAAAGTCCATTTCAAATTAAATTTCACACAAGATCAGGTGTTGAACCATTTCAATGCCAAGGATGTTCATCTATTGTAGCAATGACCATGTCACTTATCTTCTCATTAACCTAAACAGAGTTTGAATGATCCTGGAAAATAATGTAATAAATCCATGTTCAGGTCTGCAAGCCTATTGTGATCACAAATGCTCAGAGATGCTTGATTTATTAGACAAAAGCATGCCAGCCCATTATAATTCCACTGAAAGTGTTCTGGGATGAAAGGCACCATATACATGGATATCACTATTCTTGTGTTTAAAACGTAATCATATTAAAAAATTCATCCAGCTGAATCAATTCAGCTGGTGTCAGTATGATTGTTATAAAATACATGAATCATTTAATCATTCTGTATGTCTCTGAATGTTAATGGTTTTTAGGGTTAGCATATCATTAATGTTTTCCTTAAAAGGAAAGGATAAGAAGGCCAGGCCATTGATTAAATGCCATTTTCAAATGGTGCTGTTTTTAAATATAGTAGGAAGTGATCATCAGTTAGTGGACATAAATATCATTGGAAGGCTGAGAGCCGAAGAAATCAGGAAAAAGAGCAGTAAATTATCTTTCTGAAGATTTCTGTGTGCTTTAAAACTAACCTGGTAGTCAGTACCATTCTTTAGTTGAAGTACAGGACTGTCCGACCCTGGTCAGCCAGCAGTATTTGTAGGTCACCATAATTCCATTCGCTTTTGCACTTGGAACTATTTTACTTTAACCAATAAAGTAAATGATCTGTTCTGTTAAGTGTTAATTGATTGGAATGAATATGCCAGAATATTGTAGTTATCAGGAGCTATACTCAGGAATATCTTGTTCTCAGGAATTAATTGTTCCTGGTATGATTAAACCAAATACCATGCATGTGTTTCGAGTCATTACATCATTATATGATCAGTAAGTACGTCTAAGAAAAGCATATTACAATTGTAAAAGATAACAGGTATGGGAATGGAAATAAATAATGAAATCTTTAAAACAAAGCCTTACAAGTCTTATACAAATGAGATTTTAGTATTTATACAATGTATAGGTCATTATGTTGTTTTTAGAATTAACAGCTGCTAAAAAAGAACAAAAATAAGAAATCACACACTGTTATTTCAAGGGTTATTTGCAGTGTGAGAAAATCGAACAGTATTTATAGTTTAACACAATATCTTTGCAAAACATGCATCTCCAAAATTGTCCTTTTTTTCAAAAGTATAATTACAAAACATGACAAAAATGTTTAAAACCAATAGTATAGTGTTTAAATGTTGCTTTTCTACTTGATTTTATTCCTGGATAAAAAGAAAATCTTTCACACTGTTGATATGGTTAGTCTTGATTCATTAGTGTTGAAGGTGTAGACAGCAGGTTGATGAATGGTTGAGTTGAATGTGTTTCTCTGGTAAGTTTTGTTTCTTCTGTCCTCTTCATCAGGTAGGGGAATTCCGAGCTCATGCCGCAGAATGGACAGCTAATGTTTCTGCAGAGTTTAAAGAGACTCGTAGGCGACTGAGTGTGGAAATTTACGACAAGTTCCAACGTGCCGCATCCATCAAGAGAAAACTGTCTGCAGAGCTTGGGCTCAATCCCAATCAGGAGTTGACCGCTGGGAAGAGGACTCTGTCTGTCAACTTCACTGATGAAAAGGAGAGAGATGTCTTTCCCCCCCTCACGAGGAATGGCAGCCTGTACCTAAATGGCCTGAGTCCAAACTGCGCCAGTGGAGAGATCGCTGTCATTGAGCATCTCAAGTGACAAGGCCTGGTCTCTCGGTTGTCACCTGTAAAGAGTACTCAAACCTGAATTACGACAGTTGTATGGCAAAACCTAACTGCATTCTATGCGGTAGTCAAATGAAAGGACTTGTGCAACTTCCCTTATTAAGTTGATATCTATTACATTTACATTAAGCAATGAAAAAATGAATCGCTTATCACAGACTGAACAAGGATTAATTGACATCTTAGTTTAACTAAACCTGATGCTTTTGGCTCTTTTCATTTGGCTTGAGTCATCCAGGCCTTGCTTTTTTACTTATTTACTAATGTATTTGAAATGCTGAAGGATCACTTTATGCCTTGTACCAGCTAATGAATCTGAGACTGCAGTGCAAAGAGGAATTCCTAGCTCTGATTATAGGGCTGTTATATCTTGCCAGAATGCAAGTGCAGTTTTTTTTTACATAAGGAATAATATTAGTGCCTTACGTATCCGAAGAAACACTTTCATATCTTTTGCATGTTTGAATGGACACTGTAAAATTGTTTTTGTTCTTTATTGATTGTTTTTTTAGCTCCTCCACTTGAAAGTGCAGGTTTTAATGGGATGACAAGACTGAAACTATAGATGGAAGTCAGACCTCAAAGGATATCAAAGCGGCCTCTGTACCCCTGGATGAGCAGTTAAGTAAACTGCAAAATCATCAGTTGGCAACAAAACATGGACTCATCATACCCAGCAAGCTTCACAGAAGAGATGAACTATTTCCCTTTAACCATCAGGCCTGCCAGTAGGATCAATGGATCTGTTTTTTGTATCCTTACTAATATTCTAACAACTTCCATCAGCACACATGGGGCCATAAGCTGTGGTCATTAATAAACATAAGCACCAGTTTGTCATATAAAGCAAACAACGCAAGGAAGTTTTTGATTTGCTCTAAGCTTTTTCAAAATCGAATTTAATAGTCCCTGTTTATCCATTTTAATATTGTAAAATAAATTTTTATTTTATTTTTTCCAAATATGCAGAGCAGAAAATATTCTATGGCGATGCCCACGGTACTGGTTTATTAGAAGTTTGTATTTCTCAGAATATTTTTAATTGCACAGTTTTTCTTTCAGATTTCTGTGGCTTTAGAGTGTTATTTTCTACTTCCATTCAATTTTTTCAAAGTAATTATATTTTAAAAAATAGGAAGGCTTTGTATACCTTGTGCAATATTCCAAGCAGGAGATGATGCTGAACTTCAAGAACTGAAACAGCTTATCATTCATCATTGGCCTGATGAATATTTCTTCAAAATGCAGTTCAAATAACTGGGACAAGCGTAAGAAACATAATAAGATCACAATGTTCACACCAAATGGGAAAAAGTGCATAAGAGATCCAATGTCCAATAAAAGAAAGCTACCAGCACAAAAACTGCATTGAATACAAACCTATGGAGTAAAATAATGATTTTGAGGTGTATAACTTTAAGAAAGACAACAGCAAATGCAACAATAAAACAATAACATTTTTCAGAATTAGGAACAGTGTTGCTGGGCTTCCTCTGAGTGCAGCCCTCTCATCATAAAGTACTGTTTATTACTCTGCAATTTTGGATTATATCCTATAGTTTTCAACCCCTGCAATAGTACAGCACTGACTATTTTACACTGTTTAGGGAAACAGCAATAAAGTGGTGTGTTTATTATATAATTTTGCGCAAATTAATTTAAGTCCTCTTTTGCCTTCAATGATATTAGGAAATCGAGCATAGGAGCATAACCAGTTTTTACCAAACGTTGGACTGTAATGCTGCAATACAGGCACAATATAAAACATTTTATTGCTTAATTCCCTTTAATACAGTTGTGTTATTTGTTATTAATGCTAAAAATTGATTGTTAAAAAACCCTCATTTGGGTGGAAGTCTTAAGGGATGCAACATTTTAAGGATAGCTGTATTTAGACTTGAATTGGTCTAACTCAAACCATTTGTGTACTGTACATAGCCTACTGTGTGTTCAGGGGATAGTCTAGAAGGATTAATTAATTTGTTGCTGCTGCCCTCAAAAATACAAAGGCAAATGCAAAATCATTTTTACTGTATCATACATTTCAAAAAGCCTTACATTTTTCATATTTTTGTACCAGTTTGCCAGAAGTTTATTCTAGTCCTGTAGCCATTGAGTGTTACTATTTTTTTTCTGATAGTCAAACAAACAATAAGAAAAAAAGTTGTACTCATCAGTTCCAATCTTTTACATTCAAAGAAGACCATTTGCATTTTCAGTATGTAATGAGGTCTTATAAATGCTAATAAAATCTGTAAAGCTCTCAGTTGTGAAAACCTGCTCTGAATTTCTGAATGTGACAATAGATTATTCTGGACCAAGAGGAAAAGTATAGTCCTGTGGGAAAATGACTCGATCCTCATTTTCTGCTCTGTTTCTGATATTGTTTGAAGCTGAGAATAAATCTTGTCGTCACTGCTGGCAAATCAGAATACTGCTCTTCAAGCATGAAGCAATGTTATATAAGCATGACTAGTGCCCCAAACTAAACACCAGACAGTCTGTAAGCACATAGCTCATTTTAAATCCGCATCCTACAATATAACAATGTCTTTGCACAACTTAACCACCGGATGACACAGTACTTTTTGACACTGATATAAAACCTTGTGGAAAAAAAGTCTCAAACAAAGCTAGGGGAAATTGCTTACAAAGCAGGGATTGACACTAATTTCTTGAATGTATTTCAGTGGCTCACTTGACATTGAAAAAGAAAGAAAAATCATTAACAGCACCTACTGTAACATTGTGGGTTATGACCAAATGAATAAAGGAGTACTGTGAGGTAACCACCTTGCCCTGTATGATTATCAAGATAATTTGAAAACGAAACCTTAAAAAATTGATAATTGTAAATCTTTATGGAGTTTCCTCAAACATGACCCAAAATAAATAGAAAATCGAATTTAAATAAATGCAATTACAGCCCACAGCTTCATTACATATGTAAATATCAGTCTGTATATTCTATGCACCATTTAAAAGTCCTCTAAATCAAGATTCTCAAAAATGTAAATAGCTGTTATTTTCTTAATATATTTTTGGTAATGTTTATGCAAGCTTGGAAGATAAAATGCATATTTAAACTATGACACACTTATTAAAAAATATTGGCTATTGATAGTTGCATGGGATATGACTAAACTTGAACTTGTGGATTATTAATAACATGACACCTTCGAGTGAAATGTTAAATTGACTCTGTACAACCAAACATATGGGAAGAGAAAACATTGTACATTGGACTAGTAGTATGTCAGACTAAAATGTATGGTTTATAGTACAGGACATACTGTACATAAATTTAGGCAATTTTTATTCTGCTTCAATTCATACATAAAGCTGGATTTTTTCCATCTGACACTGTAATCCTACTAACATTTATGCTTTAACATTTATACCAAAGTGATGATTTCCAGCTTTAAAATATAGAACTAGATTTATCTTGTGCAATGCAACATAAATACTCAAACCATCTTTTTTTAGATTCAGCACCTAGCAAAATGGACCAACAATAGAATATGAATACTCTTTGAGTTTATGTATGCATGGAAAAAACATTTTAGCATTAGTGTCTAAAATGAAAGTTTCACTTTCATATAGAGCACTTATATAGGTACAGTAGACGTTACTACCTATATAGTCAAACGTAACAGCACAATCAGTCCTGACAGCAGTGGGGACACTCACATGGATATAGAGAATGCTACATATTGATAAAAGCTGTTTTAATTCTAAAGACTCAAAATGAAGTTCATTATCAGGGAGATAATCAAAACGTTTTGTACATGTGCAAGTTTTGAACTGGAAATTCAGTAAGAGGTAGGTGTGGGAAATGTTTTATACAACTTTGAATTATTTTTGAGGGGGTTTAAAAGTAGCTAGAGATCAATTTCAGCTCGAATATTGAAAAATAATCTGGTGCAAAGCTTTTTTTAATAAGTCCCCTTTAAATGTAAACCATCTTTTAAAGCTACTTACAAAATATATTTTGCTTAAGTCATACAGTATAGATACAAAAGATACAAAAGTACAAAATGTCTGAAGTATTACTGATCTTTATCAGAAGATAGAATGTCTGTTAATGATGTGAAATGAGACTGTTACAAAGCAATCATCACTGTACTACAGTGCATACATACACTACAATACGGTTGTAAAATATTTGATCATTGGTACTGATATATTTTGTATCACTTCAATGAATAACAGTACAGCACTACCAAACAAAGTTATACGTATCAATGATTGTTACATTATTTTTCTATTATTTTACTTTTTAATATGTACTGTACTTGCTTAATTAAAAATCTTCAGATGTAAAATTGTATGATGCATTATCTTCTGTTAAGTTTCTGTGAATTGAGTGCAAGTTGTTATATCACCGCACATCTATCCATTATCCAAGAGCCATTTATTCACCCTAAGAATCATGGCAAACCAAAGACTGAGCCAAATTCAGAAATTGCAGTTCAACACTACACCTGTAATGGGACACTAGTCCATCGCAGGGCACACACACACAAGGAAAGTCCAGAGATACCCACATGGAGAGAACATACAGATTCCACACCACAGGCCCAGGACCTCAGAGCTGGAAGGCAGTAGCAATAAGCACCACTATGCTGCCCTGTGGGGAACTAAACAGCAAAAAAAAGACATTTAAATCCTTAAACAGGGTTTCTGTAAATACTGTAAATGAATAAATTGTTTTTTTAAGAATGTGTAATGTATGCAGTATGCTTAGTTCCCATTAAGTATATAAACATAATCATTGCATTTTCTTTCTTTTTGTGCTTGTATAAATACAGTCAAACCTTTGGGAAATACAGAGGAAATGTGCAAGCAGGCTGAAAACATTTTAAGGTAACTTAAAAGAAAAGCTGTTATGAAGAGAAATTAGTCACATTTTATGTAACTGATATGCATGTGCAGTATGCAAACAATTATTTAAAAACAGAATGTGAAGTGGTACAAAGAACATTTTTATTTGCTTTTTTCTGTATTTTCATATCTTGTTCTCCACAGAGAACATTAACTTTTCAAAAAGAAACAACAATAAAATACATTTCATTTAACTGTACTGCACATAACAATGAACACCAGCTGTTTTTGTTTTCCTTCAGAAGAAATCTTTCAGAATTGTGAGAAATTCAATATCCATGTGTGGATTTATCTGGTTAAGGGGATTCGTTTTTTTAGACAACAGCTAAACACTGTGCCACAAAAAAGCACGCAGGAGAAGTTGCTGTAAATTGCCGTTGCAATAAAGTGCAGTATCACTGTGACCAGGTCCACACTATATATGTGGATCCTGGCTTGTTTTTTGTCAGAGGTAATTTAATTTTTATAATGTCACTTGCATGCTTTTGGAATTCAAATAATTTGGAATTTAATATAAACTCCTCATTAAAAGTAAAGTAGGGTGACATGATAGCTTTGATAGCATTGCTCCCTCGCAGCACTGGGGTCCTGGGTTCAATTCTGGACTTTGAGCCCTGTCTGTGTGAGTTTGTACAGTGTATTCTCCCTGCGTTTGCATGGGTTTTTCCTGGGTGCTCTGGTTTCCTCCCATAGTCACAAGACATACTGGTAGTTTAATTGGTTTCTGGGAAAATTGGCCCTGGAGTGTGAGCATCTGTGTTTCTGTCTGCCCTGCGATTGACCGACATCCCATTGTATCCCATCTTCTGGCTGTAGCTTGTCGGACTAGGCTCCAGCTCACACACAACCCTCTATTGGATAAAGTGCTTAGAAAATGGATGGATGAAAGTATACTTAGTACTGTTTTATGTGTGTTGGAAATAAATGTCATTGAATAAAGTATTTGTATATGAAATTCAGAGAAGAAGGCTGGATTTAATCAGTAGCAAGATGGCAGCAAAGCAGCCTGCAGCTATTGTAAATAAGAAATATGTGCAAATCATGCAGATCATTAATAGTATATGGACACAAACCATAAAAAATTCACCGCCTTTTTCAACCACAGGACTGGCATTGTGTTATAGGCAGCAAGCATTGTTTTTAAATTAAAGCCTCAAATCCTTGGGCTAATGACTTCACTGCTGTGCAACTAGAGTACATGGGGGCCAAACTCCCTACGCTCTGACATAGAGCCAGTGACTTGGGGCAGTATGCTTGCCTTCATTAGACCATTTACATGGGACCAGAATGGCCCTAATGGGAAAATCCATGTGGGGCACAAACTGGCTGCCAGTTATGGGCCAGTATTGTTGGTCCTGTGTGTGCATCCTCGGATAACATATGAAAACCAACACATTAAACACACATTAAGTATATAGGTACTGTAGTTCAGATGGGTAGCTCCGTCAGCATGCGTAGGCTGCAAAGGAACAAACAATAGGTTTATTTCATGCTGAAAAGAGAAGAAAGAAAACACAATGTTTCGGCTGTGGAGCCCTCACACCCAAAGAAGGCTCCACAGGCAAAACTTTGTGTCTTCTTTCTTCTCTTTTCAGCATGAAATAAACCTATTGCTTGTTCCTATTAAGTATATACGTCTACAAAAACATAGAGAAACACACAGACTTAGAGAAAAATATATAAAAACATATGGTTGGCATTAAAATCATGCTGTAGATGCAATACACATGGGCATTTCCATACAATGGGGTATGCAATGCTAAAACGTTCTAGAAGAAACATGTCCAGCCTTCCTAAAACCAGTAACATTAGTTAATTGTTTCTACATTTCTGTAGAAATACAACCAAGTATTCAGATGTTCAAGAACATTAAACAACAAATTTAACCTAAAATAGCACTAAAATGTAACTGCAAACAGCAATGACATGGATATTCTAGTCTTAAACATTGTCCTCCTGAGCTGCAGCAAAGAATATATAGATTTTATAGCTAATTACATATTTCCAAGACTCCTAAAAAATAATAATATTACAGAAAATAATTAGCACCTCACCAGACAATCTGTCTCCATAACATGCTGTACTGCAAGTAGCAATATAAAAAAGTGCATAATCAAATAACTGTAATGTGTATACCATAATGGTCACATATTATTACTGGTGGACAGGTGAATGGCAATGGGATTTATCCCGCTGCTGTTAAACTTTTATTTTGGTTATCACTAGATCTGAGTAATAATGACTTTCACCAGAAGGACCTGGCATGATGAAAATGAATGCCTAGAAATTAAGTGGGTATTAAGAAAAATAATTACTACTGATGAAACTTAACTAAATTTCAAAACACATATGAAAAGCATGAGATCGTCATCCAGCATTCAAAAGGGAGAAATTATTTTATTGTCTTGTGGTACAAGTATACTTCTAGCACATTTATAATGTATGTCATATCAGTTACTCTTCCAGGGCCTTTTGCCAGCACTTAGTGTCCCTCTTCATACAATGTTTGAGGCCCACAAGGATTACACAAGAATAACATTGACTAAAACTAAATGTCAATCTTCTATGTTCTTTAAAGCCTCAAAATGATTTACCTACTATGGTATTTGTGTTATTGTTGTTGTTCTATTTTTAGGTGTCCCAATGATAACCCATTCATTCCCACATTTCATTCCCACTGTGTGTTTAAACAGTGGCATTGTGGAAGACACGCAGGGTATGAACTCCAACAATGCATGTTGAGTCAAATAGCTCAGAGAATACCAGTGGGATTAAGGGAACATCCTGACTGATTCTTAATTTCAAATATGCTCAGAGAACGTTATCAGAAAAACCACTTCCTGCAGAACAAGAACAAGCCGACCTCCCAGTGTAGGTTAATACTCTGCAGTGTGAAAGATACTGCACAAACAAATGAGAGGTTGTACTGTACTTGCTTTGTAGCTCTATTGCCTTGTGAGTGCACACATGGGTTATTATAAGACACAAAATTAAAGAATCAAGGTTCCTAAGGTCTCTAAAATCATTACAGATACTCATACAATATAACCGATGCAGTAATACTTATATGCTTGAAGGACCAAGAGAACAAGAACCAATTCAAAATACTGTAGGTGTCTTTATTTGCCACGGGTGAAAATGTTCTGAGCTGGGGGAAACTAATTGATTCCTAGTAAACATAAATTACAACTACAGTTCATATTGGGTAAAATATTGTATATATGTTTAAAATATAGCGTGTTTGAAATGAAAGGAAATTGCAAAATGGCCATTTTTCCTACTTATTGTGAGTTACACCCCCCTCAGTGGTTTGCTGCTAGGGGGAGGAGATAGAGATATACTTTTGTTTTGATGAGAGAGAGAGAAAGTTGATCAGCAACATAGAAGGTTGTGATGCCAAGTGTCCTTTTTTTCTGTTATTTGTTTCACTGTATAGTGTACTAAAATAAATATTTTTGATATTTTGATACTGATGTACTACTGCACTCTCACCTTTGTTAGAATTGATGTTTTCTTTTTCACTTGCCTATTTTGGCACCACAGTGGTGGTGTAATAGTTACAGGTACATGTATTGTAACACCCTAAGGGTGTTATACTAAAAAGAAAGTTACACAATCACATATAAATTAAATTAGAACCAGGTCTTAGCATCCACTTAGTAAATGTATAAATAGTAAATATTAATAATTCCACTCCCTAAAGTCAGGGTTTACAAAGTGTCACATGTATCTTTTGTTGTCCAGCACAGCTTGACAGTAGAGTAATAACCAGTCCCAAAGTTAGATAAATATTGATTAACAATAAAAACATCAACACACACAAGATGTACAGTACTGTGAGTTTCAGCACCATATTTTCTACAAACATGAAAAATCGTACCTCTTCACTCCAGAAACAACACTGTAATAGGTTAAACAGGGAACCTGTGTCACAGTGAATAAAAATAATTCTATATTGGAATAAATCACCCTCTCCAAAAAGATGCCCTAAAATGAATGGGCAACCTTTTCCTTATTCTATTCAAAACATTAAACAGGAGAAATTTATTTACACCTGAAGAAGGCTCCACGGCTGAAACGTTGTGTTCTCTTTCTTCTTTTTTTCAGCATGGAATAAATCTATTACTTGAGATTTATTTAGCCTACAATTATACAAAAACTGTAAATTAGAATATTCCAGAATGAATAACACGGCAAGACCTCTCAGAGTTCAGGGTCTGGTACTATTTCAGTGTTCAGATTTAACTGGGCAAAATTTGGTTTCAAGTCTGTAGAAAGAAGCTCTTTCTTTTTACAGCACACACATCTGGTGATGATGATGATCATGTTCTTCACATTCTTCTTCCCGTTTAATGGATGCCAGTTTCTGTGGTTGCTTACAGTAAGTTTTTACAAAGATTTACCTGGAATCTTTTCATTATATAGACGTTTTACCTACAGTAGAAATACAATTTTTACATTATTAATTTGGAAAGAATCTGACATTGTGACCCTCATTATTTCTTATGCTGTAAAATAAATATTACGCAGGACAAAATGAAAAATGTACACTTAGGAATTTGTCACTTCACTGGAGTTCTGTAATGTTTTGTTTCCCAGATTCCCTCAAGCAATGTCTATCAACAAATACTGAGAAATTGTAAGTATATTATATTTTCTTCTACAGAGCTAATATTATTTTATAAGACAGGCTTCATTTGAGGTTTAAACCCATAGTTACTCAATTAATGCATGTTTTTAATTAGTATATAATATATGTAGATACTATAATTTCCATATCTAAGCCACACAGCCCATCAGACCAGAACTTATCCTGGTTTCCATGGCTTTAAGTGGACAAGAGAGCATGAGTAGCAGATGGGATGCCAGATTACCCCCCACTAAAGGAACAACTTAAACCTTACATACATACATAAACTTAGCAGTGCCACACTGATGAGCCAACACCAAGAGCTAATTAGTATGCATAAACATATTTCATAGCTTTAGTAAGTCAAATCCTAATCAATGTGGTGATGAATATTAATATGATAACATATTCAAAGTTTTATTTTGTGGAGGGATAACTCACATTGCTAGAGGAAAAGGCAACCTGACTGTAACTGTGAGGCTTAGAAACTAAGGTCTGGACTTGATTAATTTGGAAATGTAAGATGTCTAAGGTAAAATATCTGCTCTTCCCTCTGAGCCAGATACCGCTGTGAAGGTGTGAAGGTGTTGTTTATACACGTTTAAACTCACCCGCGTAATGACATTCTGGATCATCAACACTGTTTATTGCATTGCTACTGCTATGTCATCTGTCTTAGTATTATCTTATGTGATCACATTGTCTTGTCGCCCATTCTGTCTTCCATCTGTTGTTACAGACCCTGACTATGCCTGGGCCAAAACATAACCTTGCCCTGCCCAGTTGAGCAAGTCAGTGACAAGGCTCAGACGTTTTGCTAATCAGTATTTCATGGAGTTTGTTCTTGCTGGGTTGAGTTGAGCCTTGAAAAATAATTTACTAAGCAATCTCGTCATTTTTGTGAATCCTTCTAATTAAAATCCTGACTTAAATTCCCCTGGAGATCCCCTGGAGCTACCACAGGTTTACCTCAAATTCACATACTAATAATGAAGGTGAGTGACTCACACCCGAAGAAGGTTCAGAACCTGAAATGTTGTGTTTCTTCTCTTCTTGTTCTTTTGTGGCCAATGTACAGTGATGCATAATAATAATAACAATAATAAGAATAAACAACCTTAATTTAGAAAGCACCTGGTGTGTGGTGCACTTCAGTAGTTGATGAAGACGGTCCCCTCAGAGATGTAATTTACTTTGGGATCTAAAATGCAATATGAATTGCATTTATATTAAATATTTATAAGTCTTGTTTTTAAAATAAACTGTTTCATATTGGTTTTGACATCAGCTTTTATGCTTCACCCAGACTCTAGGGTATCTCTAACATTCAGTTAGAGATTTGTTTTTGTAGTCATAATGCTAACTGGGTTTAGAGACAGACGTTATTGAGTTCTACCAACGAGAAGAAATTAAATTTCATAGCAAGAATTGAAACAATTCTGAAATTTAAAGACTAACCTTATGTGACAAGAAAACTTCCTTGCGTTGCACCTGCATTATAATCCAAATGTGTCACACTTATGGTGAGTCTATCAGAGCTTAAAATGTATAGGACTACTTCATAAGTTTGTTTTTGGTTTTTGTAATTCATTGAAAATGGGTTGAAATTTTATTTTGGTGCTTTACTCCATCATACGTCTCCATCCAAGAAAATCTAACTACTGTATATAAAATGTAACATTACAAGAAGATGCATTAAATTGTCAAAAGAAAAGATAACTGTCTTTGTACTGTTTGTGTTTTCATGTCTGATTAAAGTTTAAATAACATTTAAGGAAAAAACGGGGTTGCTTCAAGTGGACCAGAAGGTAACGTTGTCCCGACTGGATTAAATATTCAAAACATATGATCTAGTATGATGATATGGAATTTAAACTCAAATTCATATTCTTAAATTTATACTTTTGTGCCTAATAGCTTAATTCCTGGGGTGCCACTTCTTTACAATTCTGATCTAAATCATTGTGATTTGCTCATGCAAAACAGTTGCTGTATGCCACTCTTGAGGATGCTGCACTGCAGTGGTTGATAAAGTGAGTCCATTTTTAACTTGTAAAAATGGTTTGGAATCCTTTAAGGTTAAAGCTTAAGATTAAAGTTACAAGATGCTATAGATCCTGAAATGTCCTTTTAGATTTGCACTTTGCAGTTGTGTATTTGCTTTATTGCACAAAAGAACACTAGTAATTGATATAGGGAATTATCAATTTTCTAACTGCTTTATCCAATACAGAGTCTCTCTCTCTCTCTCTCTCACTCTGTCTTCTCACTGCTCTGAGATGCTCCCAGCACAGAGCACACAGCTGCCAAGTCAGACCGTGGACCAACCCAGCCCAGCTCCATCTTCTCAGCAAGAATTTCAAACTCATAAAGCCCTTTCATATTACAGATAATTTCTCAAATATATTCTATTACATTTATGGTTTGTTATGCATGTTTCTGGTGTTGTATTAATAAATCATATATTGTATATTTACAGTAGAATCTGCATGTGAGACTATAAATTATTATGTTTGATTGATTCATGAAAGTTGTCACCTATTCTTGCAATTAACCATTCCAATTTCTAACTCCACTACAACAGAGCAAACCAGAACACCCAGAGGAAATCCATGTGAACAAGGAGAGAACATAGAAACATGGATAGCACCCTAGGAATTTAACAGAGGGCCTCAGTGTTGCAAGGTAACCATGCTAACCACTGTTCTACCATGTCATCTATGAAGGGAATCTTTCCTAGTTTATTTCTATACCAGATATTGTAACTGTAGATGCATTGAAGCAATATATTAGCATGTTTTTTTGTGGTGTGATCCGGACTTTTTCTGCAAGCAGTAAAACTTTGACGTTTGCAGCAATAGTGTGACGTCAACATAAAACTTCCCAAATTAGTGCACCAACATATCTGCCACTGTTGTAGTTGTTCCATACCAAAACATTGAAAAGCTACAGTTCACATACTGAAATGCTAACATTTTCACCACTAACCAAAAAAGCTGCAGCCCCTTACCCACAACAATAGCACAGAAAATACCACCACTGTACTATTTCAATGCGTGTACTGTACAACTACCATGGCCTAGGTGCATATCGTACAGTATACCAAACAAAAACAATTGCAATTTTCTGCGTTTATGTTGCTCCTGACTGCGTATTTGATGTAATTTGATTTGATGTTGCATTCTCTTAATTTAAATACTAGCATATTGTAAATGTCACCTGTCAACATACTGTAAGTTGCAAAAAATTGCATTGCTGCAGATAGTGTAATAGTGTTTCCATATTAAGGATAGTTTATCCCAGTTGCGAGGCAGCGGCTCAAAGTAACTCTCAGCAAGTCAGGGGACTTCTTTCGCTTCCTTCTCAAGCAGCTTTCTCTTCATTTTCAACCCCTCGAGTAGCACCTCTTAAAGTGATTCCTCTAGTCAGGGGTTTTTCCTGTTCCCTCTTGAGGGATTTGTTCCCAGTCGTGAGGCAGTGTCTCTCATGCGACTCGCAGAGAGTCAGGGGAGTGTTCCTCTTCCTTCCTCTACCCCTGAGGGCCCAGCTCCCAGTCGTGAGGCAGTGCCTCTTAAGCGACTCTCCACGAGTCAGGGGTGTTCATGTTTTCATGCCTCGGTAGCTGCCGAATCAGCCAACCCAGTTGGCCACCTGGGTCCCCCATGCGGTCTGGGTGCTCTTTTCTCTACTTTACTAACCCCTGCATTTCCCCTTGAACTGGTTTTTGGTTAAAAAAATTTACCATTATTTAAAAAAAATATATGTGGATAGGAATGTCTTACTTAAGTACATAGTTTTTGTTAGAAATCCATATGTATTAGAAATTAGGCAAGAGGCATTCGTTGCATACATTGCAGAATATGTAATTTATAAGATAAGATCACTTTATTGGCCATATACAATTTCTTGTATTTGGAATTTGTCTTTTCGCATACCCCAACTCTTCATGAGACACACAGGCAAGGAGAGAAGCTTGGGGGCAGAGCACAGGGTCATCCATTTATACAGCACTCCTGGAGCAGTTGGGGTTAAGGGCCTTGCTCAGGGGCCCAACAGAGTACAATTCCTCTGCTGGCTGCAGGATACGAACCGGCAACCTTCCAGCCGGTTGAGGAACACCAATTTGGTGATACATTGCTGACACATTTGTGATGACCGGGACATTCAGTAAAACAGGTAAAACAGTTTGAGGTGTACTCATTGTGTTAAATAATACAAAGGAGTCTCTTTTTAATGATTTTAATGATTAGATGGTTCCTGAGATACTGTACTGTATGTGATGTGATTTTTCAGGCACAAACCCTTGGACTTCCTCTAAAACATCCAAATACTCCAGTCATATTTTCCACACACAAGTCAACAAAGTCAGGTTTTCAAAATAAATTGACAGGGCATCACCACTGTTGCAGTTCTTATACATGACAACGTAAAACAATTAAAGTTTCTTAATATCAGTATGAGACACCATGTCAGTAGCACCTACAGACTGACTCGAGAGGAGTTATAGTAATGTTCTATTTCAGTCTATGAAATATAATTACAAAAAGGCAGATATTTGCATTTTCCATATACATCATGCTGTTTTAAAGCCATATAGCTTATCACCATATGTCCCAAGACTGATTAACTCAGTCTGAGAACCGGAAGGTTTGTTTTTTATAATATGTAGTGTTTAATGGAAACATGTCTCGTGAAGTGGTTCCCTTGAACTGGGCGGCTGCAGTAATATGTACACAGCAGTGACAGTTTCATCGTAGGATTATTTCCTGTACAAGTTTAGTGAATGCAATATAAAGCACTTTAACCTCCCTTCTCAGTCATTCTTATCCTAATGACGTTAATTTGCTTTTCATTGAGCTAACCTGATAGTACACTAATCAAAAGTCTCTGTGTAATTGCACATTGCAAGGATTTCAATTAAATAGCACTAATTTGTGGAGCATGCTGGTTTGCCCCTGATTACATTTTAAGTTGTAAATTGAGGTGATTTGATTCTTCCCTGTGTCCTGTCTAATGCTATTAAACTTGATCTACTATAAATTCTCACACCATGCATTCATCGGCTTTAAACATTTTTTAGGAAATACCTTTTATTTTTTAGCAACTTTTATTAGTTCAGCTTTACTGAACAATTAACATATTAATATTCCCACAAGGGGAGGAATGGTGGCACAATGGATAGCATTGTGCATCACAGCACAGGGGCCCTGGGTTCTCTCCTGAATCTGGGGTGCTCTCTGTATCTTGTCCCTGTGTTTGCTCAGGATTCCTCCCACAGTCCAAAAACATACTGGTAGGTTAACTAGCTTATAGGAAAATTTGTCTGGTGTGTGTGATGAACTGGTGTCCTTTCCAGGATTGGAAATTGCTTGCTGGGATAGGCTCTGGCTCTCCCGAGACTGTACTGGATAAAGAGGTTAGAAAATGGATGAGTAGATTGACTACAATAGTACTGTATATACTAGTAAATTCCTAACATAGTACCCATCTACAGTATAAAAGGAGTGATAACACTGAACCAAATAATAACAGACCAATGAGTCTGACTTCTATTACATATTACACCTCAATATCAGAATTTAATTTGAAATTTAAAGAATTTGAAATTAAAGGTTCACATAGATGGATATCAGATACTATGGAACAGCCAACATGGTGGTGCATCTTTAGAATAGGGAGATTGATTCCCTTTCACTATTGGGCCTCTGGATTTATCTGAAGGGACCTTTAGCACTGGGGTGTATTCTGTTTATTTACGAAAAATTATATTTGGCCTGTATAGGCATTATGGAGGATTTCAGGACTTCTGAGATGTCTTGGTTTGTATAAACCTTCATATTTAATGTAGAATGTACTGTACAGTATGTAAAGTTTTGTTCATCATTTAGTTTTGTGTCATTGTCTCATCCATAAATATTTAATAAATATTATAATATAATTATGTTATTGTTCCTCCTTGCTACTGCCTCGTCACTGCCAGAGCTGTCCCAGAAAAAAAAACAGAAATCAAGTACATCAAATTATTTAATTATTTTATTATCTCACTCAGTTTTCTATTTTCCAAACCCTTATATTTAACAATAGTTGTATACGTATGTGTTAAAACGTGTTAGACCAAACACCAATTTCCCCAGTTTTAGCTCATAGAAAGTATTGGAACAAATTAACTTAAATTAAACTAGTGTGAAGTTTGTATCTGTTAATATACCCCTTACATGCAATGATTGCTTCTGAAATCTATTAACACCACCAGACTCCTGATATACAGTATTGCTTTGAGATGCTTTTCCAAACCTTAATTGCAGCAATTTTCAGTTGTTGCTTATTTGTGGGGTTTTTTTACTTTAGTTTCCTTTTCAAGAACTAAAATGCATGCTCAATACGAGTATGTTTTCATTTCTTCATCCTGATGAACTCTTTGGTTAAATTGATTATTGTCTTGGTGCAGAGTGAGATGCTGCCCAATCAGTTGGGCAGACCATATGTTTTTGTACATTTCAGCATCCTTTCAGGGTGTTTCCGACCTCTTAGGATGCTCCGAATCAGAGCAGTCCCTCGGGAGGGCACCAGAAGCCGAGCTGATTCAAGGCACATGCCTTCGGGGAGGTCTACCAGGCCAGGATTGTGCTAGTCTGGAAAGGAAAGGAAAGGGCCTGGAAATGGACAGAACTGGATTCCCAGGCGTCCTCAGGACCAGGCCAATGGAGAAATCTGTTGATGTCAGGTCCCCCCTTCAGACCCATCCTCCGATCCCCTCTCAGCTACTGGAATCCTCTGAGCAAGGTTAAAACCAAAGAATTTAAATCAATGAGTGTCACGGTAAAGTTATTCAGTATAATGCAGTAGCAAGATCTCATTTTGCATATTGTGTCAGTCAGTCCTGTTTTACTGCATCTTAGCCCAGCTTTTGATACTGTAGACCATAAAATACTTCTGCATAGACTGGAAAATTGGGTTGGACTATCTGGAGCGGTTCTTAGTTGGTTCAGGACGTATTTAGAAGGTAGGGGTTATTTTGTCACTATTGTCAATTATAAATCTGACTGGACCACCATGAAGTGTGGTGTTTCCCAAGGTTCAATTCTTGGGCCTCTCTTATTCAATCTCTACATGCTTCCACTAGGTCAAATTTTGCAAGATAATAAGGTTGCTTATCATACTTATGCAGATGACTCAGATCTATATAGATCTATAGATTTACTCTGTAAATGGCTAGAGAAAATAAATAACTGGATGTAACAGAATTTTCTTCATTTGAACAAAAACAAGTCTGAGATAATTCTCTTTGGGGACAGAGGAAAGGCTTAGCCTTAGTGCTTACCTTGACTCTAGGGTTCTAAAGACTAAGACCCAAGTCAGAAATCTTGGTGTATTAATGGATGAGGATCTTAGTTTCAGTGGCCATATTCAAGTAATAACTAAATCAGTCTTTTATCATCTTAAAAAATCTAGCTACAATTAGAGTTTTATGTCTAAGCAAGACTTAGAGAAACTCATTCATGCTTTTATCTCCAGTAGAGTGGACTATTGTAACACTCTTTTGAAAAAGAGAATTAGACAGTTGCAACTCATTCAAAATGCCACTGCTAGAATTCTAACAAGAACCAAGAAAACTGAACATATTACTCCAATTCTTAGATCCTTATATTGTCTTCCAGATAGTTATATAATTGACTTCAAAGTATTGCTCCTTGTGTATAAATCACTCAATGGCTTAGGCCCAAAATATATTTCCGAAATGTTTGAGGAATATAAACCTGGTAGGTCTCTTAGATCTTTAAGGACTGGTCAGCTAGTGGTGCCTGGAGTTGAAACTAAACCAGCTCCAGAAGGATCTTAGATGTGTCCCAACCTTAGCCATTTTTAAATCTAAGTTAAAAACTGTTTTATATTCCTCTGCTTTTGCTTAGTTTTATTGTGTTTTTAATTATTTCTTTTATAATATTATTTTAATTCATTTTTATTTTATTTTCTGTTTTTCTTGTGGTTTGCACTTTGAATTACTTTGAAAAGCACTTTGAATTACCTGTGTGTTTTTGAAAATGTGCTATAGAAATACATTTGCCTTGCCTTGCCTCAAGTTTACCTTTTAGAAGTCTTCAGAGAAAGAAAGATTTTTGGTTCCACATTTTAAAATTTCACTGATTCAAAATGCAATCTTTACTCTTTGTGTAATTGTGTTCTTATGTAAGCAATGCACAAATAAAATTCCCTTTTCAATAAATACATACACATTTGCCAGTGCTTAAAATACCAAAACATATTGGATGATTGCAGCTAAACATGATTATCTATTCAGCATGTGGAGTCACTGAATCAGTATAGGAGCTGCCTGCAGATGAAGGCTTCTATTCATGACTGTGCTGCTCAAAACACTTCTTGCTATGGATTTTCTTGGGGCATTTTTCAAGCTCCTTCATCAAAGCCTCTGTTGTGCTTTTCTGACAGAAGTGTATGTATTGTCAAAAAATCCAAAAACATAAACCTACTGATCAAAATGAAAAACGATACAATATTTTGTTCTAAATGCAGATTGCTGCTTATGTTATGCTGGTTTGGCTTTCATCAGTGAACCAAAACACCAAAGTTTGTCAAGGCAAAACTAGAGCTGGCAACATGACACAGTGTCACTGATGAGATGTTTCTCCTTGTTATTGCCAGGATACCCTGAAGTCTGATTGGCAGCCAAGGAACCTGTTATGGAAGTGCCTAAAGCAAATGTTGAGGTCTTGCTGAGCTGCTGTCACATACAGTTCTTGTCAGGAAAGCCTTTCAAACACATGACCAGTAGCACACATTCTCAATATGAATCCTGAAATGTACAAAGCATGACTGGTCATTTTCACAGCAATCCCTGAGAGATTTGGTAGTTTGTACTCTGCAACCTCATTAATGACACAGCAAATATTGACAATTGTGTCAAATGTTATGAAACCATATTATGCTGAGTCTTTACTGTTCAGACCAGTAATTTAAATACTACTGCCATAAATTAAAGATGTGAATAGTGTTTTTTTATTGTGACAACATAATCCTATCACCAATTGTTATATCACTATTTATTTATGATTAGTCAATAAACATCAAACTCAGATAAACAGTAGACAGCTCTAATTGTGCTCATTCCAAATGTGTTTTATATTGTACTTTATTCTCACCTGTATTTTCCACTGACCTTCCCATTAATTTACAAAGTCTTAGCCCAGCACCTATAATTCTATGAACCGTATTCTTTCCAAAAATTATGGATGTTATTCTAAAATTGTATAATACACCAGTAAGATCTCATTTGGTATATTGCATACAAAAAGACATTGCTATTATGGAATCAGTTCTGAGAAGAGCAACCATATACATTATGGGAGTTAAAGGACAGGAACTGACAGGTTGAAAGAACTGAAACTTCTTGCTGTCTTGAACAGCGACGGGGAATTGGTACAACCTTTCAAAGTCCTCAAAGGCATTTATAAATTCAATAAAACACATACCAGAATGAACAGTGAACAAAAATCAGAGGGCGCATTGTAAATGCATTTAAAACTGGGAACACAAAGATTATTACTTTAAAAAGGATTAAGGGAATGTAGAACAAGCTAACAGGCAATTTTATCAAAGCCAATACCTTGGCTTCTTTCAAGAAATTGTTAAATGAGGTTCTCAGATCAATTAGCTCTTGATCAAGGTTAGACTAAAGTGGGGCTTTCCAATCGGCTCAACTGGTAAAGGTGCTTTCTATAGGCAGGTTGAGTTCTAAGATCCCAGGTTCATACTGTGGTCATATCACTGGTCAACTGTATCCATAATTCCAACATTATAATGACTGAAAGGGTAAAGTCTTCCTCTTAAAAACATTTATGCTGTTATTGACCAAAAGTGTTATTGAAGATTTTAGACAAGTGAAATGTGTCAGTATGTGAGCTGCGAGGAACAAGGAGGGTTTTATTCATTAAAACAAAATTTTGCATGAGGAGCTTTCTTTGGGTTTTTGGAGGAATAAGGGAGTCAGCAGGAATATGAATGAAAGAGAAGAACTGGGAGAAAAAAGGGTTGGGCACATACTGTACCATACCAGCATTCAAAGATTGATTACTCTCTTGTTAGTCTCACTTATACATGCACACTTCCCCCTAGAATTTGTCTCCCACATTTCAATTTCATTTGTCCCCTCTTTAATGTTTAATGTTTCTTTATTAGCCCTATACAATTTCTTGCATTAGGAATTCATCTTTTCGCATAACCCAGCTTTTCTCCATGGAGACACAGACAGGGAGAGAAGCTTGGGGTCAGAGCGCAGGGTCTGCCATTGTACGGCACCCCTGGAGCAGTTGGGGTTAAGGGCCTTACTCAGGGGCCCAACAGAGTAGGATTTCTCTGCCGGCCATGGGATTTGAACCGGCAATCTTCCAGTCACAGGCGCAGATCCTTAGCCACCGCTCCACCCTACCTATACCTCAGCCACTGTAGTCTGATTTAGCTGTTATTTATTTATCCTGGGATTATCCTCTTAAAATATTATTGTTGTAAGTTTTCTAAGAGAAAGAAAGTTATTTTGCCGAGCACAATGAATTTTCTACTGGTACTTATGACTGTGAAAGTATCAACAAAACCATCAACTGCCTTCTTTTTCAGTCTACCTAATTAAATGTAGTTGCAGTTCAGATGTTTCTGTACATTATTTAGATATGAAATCAACCATCAATCATCTTTTAAGCAGATTTTGTTTATTTTTAGACTTTATAAAAATAACAGCTCAAAAGATTTCCATTTTCCTGTGACAACAAGGAGACTTGAAACACTTTTAAGGAAATTTAATTTCTTTCTTTATTTCTGCCACAAGAAGTGAAAAATGGTGCGATGCCCGACTAGAGAGTTTTAATTATCTGCTCTAAGAATCCTCAGCAATGCCCTGTCTGTATGAAGCAAATCGAGAAGCAATTGCTGGGTCATGGAAACAGTGTTCAAAAGTCAGCATTAAAATCTGCTGAAACTGGTCTACAATTCAAAGGCTAATCACTGTAAATGTTGAGGTTAGCAGAACAAAAAGTATCATACAAAGATAATGAAAATATGCTGCTAGAATTACATTACCAAAGATTTGTGAAATAATAAGGGTATATCCAAAACAGTACACATTTTCCTGAGTGTATGTATTGTTACAGGCTGAGGTAGGTGAAAATGGAGGTGTCTGAGACTAGATAAAGTGTGTAACACCTGGCAGTTTAAACATTTCCAGCTTCAAAGCAGAGGGGATGTTTGCTGAGATGTAGGGGGTCCAGAGTCTGTGATCAAAGCAATCATAAAGTTAACTAAGCTCTCGGTAAATGATTAAGTGTCAATCAATAGTCCAGAAACACACCATGTAAGATCAGATCAGGAGAAGGAAGGGGGGAAAAGGAGAGAAAGGAAAAAGAAGAAGGTCAGACCACTAGAAAGAGAGGAGTTGGAACTTTTAGCATGAGCCAGGCAAGAGCCCCTACTTTATGATCATCCGAAAATAACCCAATTGGAATTAAGTATTTGAATCCTGCTAAAAAAACGTGTTATTCTGTAGCTTTTAGGGAACTTTGAGTCCCTGAGTTAAGAATCCCTCAGCTTAATACTGCCTGTCCTACAAGCAGGTGCATTTTAGAATCGAAAGTTAGGCTCCCATTTATTTTTTCTCACAACATAATAAGGAAGTATTCAAAGTAGCCCTGGACAGTAGGAAATAGAGGGACCTTGTAGACGCCTTCAGTATGTAACATGATGAGGCCTTAATAAGCAATAACAAACAATTATTTATAGCCATGAATACTATTGTCAATGTACTTAATTATTTCTTACACATCTGTTTTAAAGTGCTTTTTATGATTCCTTGTTTTTTTTCATCTTTTGGCAAGTTTCATGTTTATTCCCCCACATCTTTTACAATTAATTACAAAGACAAAAACAGAGAAAGAATTGCATATGATGTAACATACCCATGCGGCATGTCATAACAGGATCTTTAAAATAGGCGGATCCAGGCCGACAGACACACCAAACACACAGCTGTAAGGTTAAAAAATAACCAGTGCAATTTCTGTCACAGTGTGTGGAAAATATCCAAAACAAAAAACTATGGTATTCTTCGAGCTACTAACTTAACTTCCTCTCTAAGTCACTAACACAGAAAAGCCGCTAAACTACTTACTGCTCTAGAAAAAACAACAGCAATAATAATAATTCCTTACACTTACTGTAGATGGCACTTTTCTGGATACTCTTTACTGTTAATGTGGACTCCTCTCCACCAGCACCAATGTGCAGCACCCACCTGGATGATGTGATGTCAGCCATAGTGCTCCAGTTCACTCACGACACACAAGCTATCAGTGAGTAGGAGAACAGAGTAATGAAGCCAATTCACAGATAGGGATTATTAGGAGGCCAAGATTGGTTAAGGTAAATGGGAAATTTGGCCAGGGCTCCGGGGTTACACCCCTACTCTTTTCAGAAGTCAGGACCTCAGGTTTATTTCTCATCCAAAGGATAGTACCTTTTTGCAGTATAGTGGCCCTTTCACTATACTGGGGCATTATGACCCACATAGACCGCAGGGTGAGTAGCCCCTGCTGGCCCCACTAACACCTCTTCCAGTAGCAACCTTAGCTTTCCCAGTAAGTCTCGTATCCAGGTACTGACCAGGCTCACACCTTCTAAACTTCTACACACATCTTCCTTGAGACTCATCTCAAAATTTCCAAGATTCACAAATTTCAATGTCTTCAGTCACTGGTTAGTCCTTCTCCCACTGGTGACTGGTCCATGCAGGGGTTCTGTTCTCAGTCCCTCAGCCCGTCAGCCAGCTGCCTTCTGCTCCCACAGACTGAACCTGGAAGCATCTTCTTCCTGTTTTATAAACAGTCAGCAGACCAGTGGGCTTCCTGCAACTGGTCAGGTGACAGAGCAGCAACACTTTGCCCAGAGGAATCTGGTCCATGCTGGGGCTGTATTCTCGCAATGAATTTTATTTCAAATATTTCTGTTAATTTAAGGACAGATGGAGGCATTTTAATTTTGTGTTTGTATTTTTCTTACAAATCAGCAATCACAACTATACCTCAGATGTAAAAAGCAAAGTGATCTAAAAAAAAACTTTCTTTAGTACATAGTATATGGCACTGAGCAGCTCCAAGTCAGTACCTGGACAGCAGCACAGAATAGGCTGGAGACAGGAATTCAGTTCCAGCAAAAGGGGGATTATTATCCTTTCCTAGTACAGTGGACGTGCTAGTGATTAGTGGGTGAGTAGGTGCAGGGCAGAGGAAAGGGGATGATGATGAGGGTGATGCAGAGGAAGCAGAAGCAGGCAGGTGTCACGCCCTCTGCAGCCAGAGGGCGCTCCTTCTCTGTCCTGTTCCTAGTTTCCGGTCTGCTGTCCTTCCTGTCCCTCTCTTTCCCTTGGGCTATATATTTCCGGGTCTTGCACTCTGTCCTCGCTCAGCATTGTTGTTCGGATGTCCTGAGACCCGCCTAGCACCAGGGCGCCCCACGTCCGCTCCCTGAGGGCATAGGTTTCTATACGGCATTCCTGAACTCTTTGCACTAATGAGCCCGGGCCTTTTTCCCGTCTCGCCGCCACGCATATGGGTCTTTTTCCGCTCTCCTGCTCCCCACGGTTAGTCCCTTTGGACGTCCGTGACAGCAGGGTCAAAGGTGAGGGAGCAGAACATTACAATCGAATTTCCCAAAACTTCTTTTAGAATATAAAGTTACTTTGTGTGGTGGAGCAGAACAAGCTAGCATGTCTAGCGAAATCTATATCACCCAGCAATTTTCTTCCAATGAAACAGAATTACACTAGCCCCTCTGGGTGGGTACATGCAGCTGTTCATAAAATCATAGCTTGTAGTGTGATTGTTTACTATTTCTAATGCTCCTTCCATTATATATGAAGTATAGCAATCCAGTTATCAAAACTAATGAAAATTACTATTGAATGTCCTTATTTTGAGACAATAATAAAGATACAATTACAAACTCTTTTAGTGTGGCAAGCTGCCAGGTATATTTGAGAACAAATTGAATGTGGCATCATAACTTTTTTTATATGTTATGCTTAGAAACTCCAAGTGAAAACATAATGGTGTCATTTTAAACCAATAATGTGGTTTAATTTATCAAACAGTTATACAGTATGATACTGATTGAAGTATGCTGCATTCAGATTGAAGGTCATTACATTTTACTAATCAGTAAACTAAACTGTACTTTATTAAAACAATACAATGTGTTTATAAGCTATTAAACTAATACATTAGTACTCTGGACTGTTTTGACACATTACAAAACATGAAGTCCTCATAAACAAGATTTATATATATTTTATATATTTAGCAGAGCTTAAATGTTTTGGGGTTTAAATGTTCACTGAAACATTCTTTCTCTGGATCAGTTTTTCCATGGATGATTTTTTTAGAATTTAAAACATATTATAAAATATGAATTGTTGTATATTTATTTTTCTCCTTCCTTCAAACTGCATAATTTTAATTCAGCAAACAATATCATAGCAATTGATCCAGAATTATGCATTTTTTTATTTTCTTCCAGATTGAATTGAAAAGGACAAAGATCTGCTGTGCTTGCTTAAATCATCTGACATTTTTAATCTCAATACAGGAATAATGATTGTCAGTTACCTTGCAAGAAGCTAGATTTACATAACACGTACATAAGCAATACGTTTTATTATGGTGATATTAGCTTTTATGTGTGCAGTTGCCAGTCAGGATGTAATTCTATCCAGACAGTAATCTTTAAATTCTCAATTACTGTCAGAACAGTCTTGTTTGAATTAACACCAAAGACGTTAGATCAAAACAGAATAAAGATATATTCTGCAATAAAACCACTAATTAATTTGACACTGTCGAGCAAAGACAAACTTTAAAAGGCATTTTTCATCAATGTTTAATGTAATATGAATGATCAAAGCTTGGATAAGTTTTCACAAGTTTCCCCATTCAAATTTGAAAAGAGAGATCCTCATTTTAAAAATATTTTGCAATATGTTTTTTAATTAAATCCCGTATTATAATCCAAGGTAATGTTTAAGTTTAAAGTTTGCTCTCTAACTGCAGTGGTATGGTAAATGCAACCCAGTGAAGATCTGTGAAATTATCATGTTAATTAACTTTATTATCTCATTCAGATGAAATGTTGATCATTAACTGTTAAACAAAATACTGTTATGTTGCTTCAAAAAACAAATATCCTGTAAACACACTAAACAGAACCAAATTCTGATGAGCTGACTATTACAATTACTCTCTGAAAATGTATTTTTTTAAATTCTATTGGAGTAGGACATTTATACAGTACATGCAATATAATCTACAATACACTTACAAGTGTCATTGCAGGCTATATTCTCATTGCACAGCTAGAAGCTATTGATTCTGGATGCTGAACACCTACAGGTATACATGGAAAAACACCTTCATATTGTTGTCGAAAAGGCTGCAAAGTTCAATGATGTGCAGTGTAAAGCTATATTTCCATGGGTCTATAATATACAGTAACATCCCTGTCTTTCATAGGTACTGTAACACCCATCAGAAAACTAACTAGGACATTATGAATAAAACAAGAGGTACAGTGGAAAAACATAATTTTGCTTACTATTCTTCTTTCTTTATTAATAATAGATGTATCAATTGTGATAGAGCACTTCATAAATACAGAAATTATTCCAAACTGAACTGTTAACACCAAGCATTCTGTTTCCTTATTGGTATTAAGATCTGTTCTGCTTTCTTGCTTTACCATTTTCTGGAGCTTATTTTTGATGATTTAAAAACATCCAAACCCTGGAAATTCTTACTTCATCCTGCCCAAGAAAAGACCAGATGACTTTTCTGACAGGTACTGTATCAGTCTCAAACAGTTATGCATAACATTTTTATCTTCACCCAAAACAATAAACAATCCTTTTTCTCTATTTCACTATACACTAAAAAAATACTTCAGAAATGTGTAATCTGCCTTGTGAGACAATAAAGAATAATAAGGAGACCGCAGTGCTACCACCTTCTACCCCCTTACCAGTATCAGGAAGTTCAGCATGGCTGGGCCTTGACAGTTTCAGAGTGGAAGACCTCAAGGGAAAACCAGGATACTGCGGTAAGTGGTGTTAGTAGACCAGTAAGTGTCAGCCTTTACTCTTCAACAGATCTTACAACACCAATTCTGTCACAAGGGACACTGTGCTTTGGACGAGATATTAAACCATGGCTTTGTTAATGCATTTTATTACTATAAACAGTATAATAAAGTATTGAAAAAAAAGACCTGGTGTTCACCCCCCTCCCCCACAAAGAGACACTCCAGCACTGTACCACTAGGTTTATAAAGTAGCTGGGGCTAATTATCCCTGACTGCTGCTGTAATCACTGCTGGGCTGCCCATCACCATTTTGGCTCAGCCATTCCCCTTGATTCCCGGATGAGCCAAAATGGCTGCTTTCTACAGAAGCCTCCCAAGGACCCCTCAGCTTCATATTCCACACTGGAATGTAGACTTCCTCATACCACCTCATTTGGAATTATTTGGTTTTGTGGCTACAGTCCTTGTACTGCATGGGACAAAAGGACAAATGAGGGCCTGCAGACACACTCCTCTAACACACCCATCTGTTAGCACCAATTGAACAATTAGCATGCCGCTCACTGATTTAAATGCTAGGTACAGTAACTGGTAGATCTCGGGAATCATAGTTGTGCCAAAAAACTAGAGACCCCTAGTCTCTAGTGATTAGTGACTAAAGCACACTCAAACTCACTTTTCTAAAACATAGCAAACATGTAAAAAAGTGTCGTGGGGCTTTTCATTATGAAGCCATAATCAATTCACATTATATTACTGGAATAAGAATAATTAACCATCATCTTAACATTGTTATTAATTTAAATTTATAGAAATACTGTACTGTATGTCCCTTATCATTTTGCAAACACAACTTTGTAGCACACAGAGTTTAATTATAAGTTATATCTTGTGACAGTTCATGTGAACAGAATAAAGCAATAATACATTTTTTAATCAAGGCATAATTTGGCAGACAATGATAACGTGGGGCTTTTGTATGCATCGTTAATTCTCTGGAGCTCTATAAATAACCACAGTGTATGAAGCACCACAGAGTTTTCTTTTAAAATTAGCTGCATGAAATTTGAAAACTTACATCATCTTGGATCAGAAATCTTTCTTGCTTTCCACATGTACTTTCTGACATAGCTTTTGTCCAATGTGGTAGCTTAGACAGTGATAGGGAAATGAAAAGATTATTTCATGCATACATTTTGCCTCAAGGCAGATCACAGTTCCAGTCATAACAGTAGGACAGTGGCACCAGCAGAGAACCACTTAAGGCCTGGTGCCTTTTTCCTTTTCTGTGCTCATAGTCATGCCCTAGTTAATAATGACATTATAGTTTGCTGACTCAGAAAATAAGGTCATTTTTTAAGCAGTATCCATAAACCCTGTTGTGAGAAAATGTATTATCTTCTGTATCTTCTGGTTATGACCATGTTCTCAAGTATTAACATTTTTTTTATTTATACGATCACATGTAAGCAGAATGAAATGCATCTATTATCTATTGCTGTGCTGGCAGGCAACTTCAGTTAAGTCAAAGGACAGATGTGTGATGTTTAAACTGATTATTAGGCTGCTGCCAAAAGAGCACTCTCTCACTCGCAAAATTAATAAAATGAACTCCCAATATAGAAATCAATGAGTAACTCATTCCTTACTGTTTTTATTTATTTTATGCTTGGTCTAAATTTGCAAGGGATAACCATAAAAGTATAACCTACTAGATAATGCAATTGTGTGTTTGTGTGTGCTAGTTTAAGACTGTGTACTGTACAGTATGTATATCTTTCATGTAAGAGGTTTCTTCCACAGTGTTTTTCCTAAAAAATTCAAATCTTCAAGGAGAAAGACATAGTTAATATTGTCACAAAAATCTAAAATGATATGGTCAGCTTTGCATGTGTTTTCTTGGGTCATGTACAAAAATATATTACCTTTCTGCTCTCAATTCATATTGCCAGTTTTACGTTCTGCTTGTCAGCTTTACAACATAATTTAGCACATAAATAATGCCTGTTCTGAGAGTTTCATCCACACTTTTGCAATTACAGCATGCAGTATACATTATTGTGCACAACTCTATTAAATTAGTAAGACACTGCATATAAATTGTGTGCTTTTATAGCATCTTCTTCATTAACAACTTAATGCTTAGCAGCTTTTCAAAAACAGTCAGTCTGGTCAATACCTGGAAGGGAGACCTCCTGGGAAAAACTGAGGTTGCTGCTGGAGAAGGTGTTAGTGGGGACAGCAGGGGGCGCTCACCCTGCAGTCTGTGTGGGTCCTTATGCCCTATTATGGTGACTGGGACACTTTACTATAAAAAGGCACCGTTTTTCAGATGGGACGTAAAACTCAGGTCCTGACTCTCTGTAGTTATTAAAAATCCCAGGGCATATCTTGAAAAGAGTAGGAGTGTTACCCTGCCATCCTGGCCAAATTTAGCATTGGCCTTTACCATGGCCTCCTAATAATGCACATCTGTAAATTGGCTGCATCACCCTGTTCTCCTCCGCACTGGTATGTGGTGTGTGTACTGGTGTACTATAGCTGCTGTTGCATCTAGTTGGATGCTGCACATTGATGGTGGTAGAGGGGAGTTTCCGTTTCCTGTGCTTTGAGTGGACTGTCCAGAAAAACGCTACTGTACATAAGTGTAAGGAATTGTTATCATCAATATCAGTACTTTTTACCTCAACCTAAATCAGAAATTATTTGCATGAGGACAGAAATCAAACTCAATGGACAATAGTTTCCCACTGGAAAATCAAAGTAACGGGCTGTACTATAATGGTGTAACATGTTATGAACTCATTTACTGTAGGTCATTAAAAGCTCCGTTTGAATGAGATCCAGCTGACACACCATTCTTTCAGGAGCAGTATCCATTCCTGGTGTTAATCCTGGGTGTGATGCTGCTGTTGTACCTTTGAGCAAGGTACTTCACTCAAATTGCTCTATTAAATGCCCTGTTCTCTCCTGGTTATCATTGTAAACGAGAATTTATTTACATTTGACCTTTCAGGTTAAATAAAAGCTTTTTAAAAACGGTGTCGTAACTCATGAGTTCAGAATTGCAGAGGGATAGAATCTATCAGATTTCAAAGAGCTAACGACCTCTGAAAAATGTTAAACTAGTCCAATTAATATATCAGATCAAAGAATAGATCAGTTAGGTAGTCATAAAATCCTCTGACACTGCTCAAAGATTAATTCAATGATCTAAAGTGGCTCCTTACATATAGTACAAAACAAGATTTGTACTTGTAAGAGTTGTTGAAACATAGTCAAGAAGTTATGTGTACTGTATGTCAGATTTAAAAGTAATTTAGCATAATAAGCTTCAGATACTTCTCTGTTTTGAAAAGATTGTTTTTGGCAACTTTGCAATCAAAACATATTACCATTTGATGGTTTAAAAGTCTTACTCCTATGCATTACTACAACCAGTAATTCACTAAATGTATGTTTTAAATAATTTTTTTACTTATTAATTTATCTTATAGGAATAAACACAATTGGTAACAAAGACTGAACCTTTTAAACTATATTAAACAGACTGTAACTGAAGTGCTCTCCACTCTGTCAGTTTTTGAAAGTGAAGGTTTTTCATTTTTGTCTGTGTACAGAACATTTACTAGAATATCTCAAGAGTTGTATTTTATGTACTGTAGCTTTCCATACAATGATAGCATTATTTTACTACACCAAACATTTCCTGAACAATTATCTTTCATAACATAGCTGAAGACTAAAAAGAAACATGTTTCTTGAAGTGTTTTTTATTAAATAAACGACTGCCTCTATCTTAACAAAAAAACTAATCAGGTACTGGTTGAAGGCCAGTTCTTACCTGTTGCTTTTTAAATTGGTCTTTTAGGCCTTATCTTCTGCCCCCCATCTTTTCTCCATTTATTTTCTGCTTGCAATCTGTGTACCTACTTTACTCTCCATGCCTCTATAAGATGAAGTCTGCAATCATAGGACATCATGACAGGAAAGCCTTTGACCAGTTTTTTATCTATTCCTCAATATTCACCCATTCAGACTGCACCTGGAGATACTGTATAATTTTGAATTAGCAATAGATTAAATCTGTAAGAACCAGCAGCTTTTTCAATTGATTTAGTAATTCAATTGAAAAGTAATACATGGGTATTAAAGGTATAGGAGGAAATCATACTGTTTCCTTCTTTTGTTTATTTTAAAGAAAATAAGAATAAATTTTAATAAATAATAAGTAATCTGCATATTTGCAAATACAGAATCTAAGCTGAAATTCACTTCCATAGTTTCAATTTAAAGTCCTAGCAGTGATAACGTTCTGTAGGTACATATTTGTTGAGTTTTATAATAATTTGAAATTATACTTTTGTGTAATTTAAAAATGTGAACTCTCTACTAAAACTTTAATGCTTTCAATTTAATAATTTTATATAGGTTTCAACAAATGACTGATCAAAGGACTGATTAAAAAATGTATTTTTAATTAGTTTTTTCAGTTAGTACTTTTATCCCGCATTGGCATTGGCATTGGTTGGTGGTTTCATTTAGTCTGTGTATCAAACACAGAAAGTTTCAGCTAGATTTTATTGTCGCTGAGGTTTTCTAATTTGCACCTTGAGACTATTTTATAGTTCTTAGATCATTCAGTATGGGAATAACTCATTTAGTTTAGTCCTGAATTACTAACTCAATCAATCAAAGTTTATTTATCAAATGCACAACAATACAGGACTTCTTAAGACATCTAGCTGAGTAGATATCCTGGATGTTTGGTAGTTCACAGCTGTTAATGAGCTGCGCTGACTTCACCACCACCTGCAGTATTTTGGGAGCAGTTCCCATACCAGGCAGTGATGCAACCAGTCAGGATGCTCTCAATAGTGCACCTGTAGAAGTTGGCCTGGATATGTGATGGCATGCCAAACCTCTTTAGCCTGTGGAGAAAGAATAGGCGTTGCTGTGCTATTGTGACCACAATGTTGGTATAGTTGTTCCAGGTAATAATGTAATGATAATGTTGCTTTATTAGCCATATACAATTTCTTGCATTAGGAATTTGTCTTTTCACATACCCCAGCTTGCTCTCCATGAGACACAGACAGGGAGAGAAGCTTGGGGTCAGAGCGCAGGGTCTGCCATTGTACAGCACCCCTGGAGCAGTTGGGGTTAAGGGAATTGCTCAGGGGCCCAACAGAGTAGGAATCCGCTGCAGGCTGCGGGATTTGAACCAGCAACCTTCCAGTCACAGGCACAGATCCTCCAGGCACAGGGCACAGGGCCACCACTCCACCCTAAGTCCTCTCTGATGTTAATTCCCACAGGTTTCAACCTCTTCCCTGTACTCAGTCTCTTCACCATCTGTGATCAGGCGGATTACTCTTGTATCATCCACAAACTTAATGATGGAATTTGAGTTATGCCTGGCGACACTGCAAAGGTTTCCCAGCTCTTATATACAGTCAGAAGAAAGTTTGTTTCACAATCTGAGTTCTTTGGTATGTAATAACTTAATAACGTATGTCCTACTCTGTCTTGCTCTAGGTTCTGTCCTTTGATATGCAGCAGACATTGGTCTGGTTTATCCTGTTTGTGGGTGTTGTTCCTGTCTTTTATTATGTAGCGTTAAGCCACTGGGGCTGCTACAGCAAGTCAGCTTTATGGCATCTTAGTTTAACTTTTGTTTGAGGCTAAATTAACAGACCCCTTCAACACCTCTCACAATGTGCTTAAGTGGTAATACTGTGATGCTGGATAAGTGAGATATATGCATGTTCCACTTCAACACAATCATGGGTAAATGAAGAGTACAGGACAGGACTAAGCACACAGCCTTGGGGGGCTCCAATGTTTAGAGTCAGAGTAGAGAATATGTTGGTGCCCACCCTCACCACCAGTGGACGTTCCGTCAAGAAGTACAGGATCCAATTACAAAGGGAGGTGTTCAGTCCCAGGTCCTGGAGCTTGATGACAAGCTGCACAGTCATCTGCAGCTACTCCATCTCCTTTTGTTCATTGCGCTTCACTCATTATGACTCAATTTCATGATGGCTAATGATTTTAATCCTATCACAGAATAAATCTACTGAAAGATACCAACAAGGAAAACAAATTCAGCACTGAGCCAGAATGGCTGCTGAGGAAACAAACAATTGGGGCCAGGAGTGCATTATCACACCAGGTGCGCCCAGGGTTTATGTGTGCAGGGACACCAAGAGAAAGAAACTGAATAGGAGGATGTAGAGTAGATTGGGAACAAAATGGTCCCATACAGTATGTCAAACTTGGAGATGATTTGGGTCTGATAAAGTAAGACGATTAAGAATAGCATAAATTAAATGTCAATTAATTGGTTGTTAGCTGAGACTCCAAAAAGGAGATACTTTTTTTTTGTTTGCCTAATACAAGGTACTGTATATGTTATGCATTCCACTCATGTCTCTGTCCTATCTTGCATTCCCACGCGCACACCCTTTAACAAACGCTCACGCCGCAAATAATACACCTATCACCGTTTACTCCCATCACTATTTTAGCTCTCCTCTTTCCTCACTTCCCTGCTCATTATTGCAGATACTCATAGGGCTCCCAAGGGCGCGTTATTCTCTTCTCACTTAAACCTCGGTATTTGATCATCTAGCCTGCTCCTCGTTTTCGACTTACATTTTGGATTGTTGCCCTCTAGTTGTCTCTCCCGTGTACAGACCTTGGTGTTTTCTCTAACTCCTAAGTCCTGCACAGGATCCATTCACCCTCTCAGCGCGATCCTGACGGTATATTTCAAAACAGTCAGATGAAAAGTTTTTGGCAAATTGTTTTAATTTTGTTATTTAATGTGCAAATAAATGTATTTATAAACCTGGAGTCCATATTTAATCATGGTTCTTGTAACCAGACCTATACTCACCTGAAGTGCACTCTCACTTAAATGCTATTTTTACAGCATTTTTCAGCTGATTGAAAATTTGCCTAAATAAGCTACATTATTGATGAAGATACATTTCCAAGAGCTTTGTTCATTGGTTTTGATTGTTTTTAACTTATTTTTTTGGTTTAAGGAACATTTTTAAATCTGATGACTGGAGGGCTTCAGAGACACATTGCAGAATTGCTCTGTTAACAACCCAGCTTGGGTTGGCATTAACACACTACTTAAACATTTTTCAAGCTCAGTACTGGATTTTAGGTGCCAAGTAAAGCTTAGGATAAGTGATAAGCTTAGATACTGTAAGTTACTCTTATTTGGATCTTTTTTTTCAGTAGTTCTATTCCAAAACTGAGTCAGATGTAAAGTTGTACACTCTGAATTATATACTGTAGTGTTTACAGGTTCTTTTCAGAACGAAAGAACAGTGGAGACGCAATTAACAAACCAAGCGCTAGCTTTATTCGTTAACAACCACACAAAACCAAACACAGGATATACACGCACATAAGGAGACTGACGGAACACATACACATCTTTAGGGTGGTAATTACATAAAAACACGCTATACTTTTACAAGACTATACAGGGCACTAGAACAACTAGGACATTATTTACACAGGTAGGGTCAGCCGCTGGTCATCGTGCTGACCCTCAGACTCTCCCCGGCTACCACTCCCAGCATGCCCAGCGGTACTACGAGCGCCTAGGGGCGCTTCCTCCTCACCACCAGGTGAGGGCATCACAATACTATTTTTAAAGCTTTTTCATCTGATTTGCCTAAATAAGATACATTATTGAAGAAGATACATTTCCAAGAGTTTTATTCAAAGGTTATGATTATTTTAGCCATATTTTTTTGTTTTGAGGAACATTTTCAAATCTTATAACTATTTTTTCCCAGCTCCAGTTTCATTCTATGATGTGTACAATGGCATTTTCTCTAAAGTCAGTTTGGTGTTCTCCCAGAGCAGAGTGTGTAGAATGTATGAATGAATATAAGAATGGTAACAAAACTTACTGAGGCAATTGTAGACCAAAAGGTCATTTTATTTACATAGAAGGTTGTTGAGAAAATGGGGCAGGTAAAGTTAAAGAATGCATGTCTTACTTAGCAACTTGTTAGATTTCTTTAAATAACAAACAACAGTAACACATTGAACATACAAATTCCTCTTAAAGTTTGGTTCTTAAATTACAGGTGATATAATGGGGAAAAATGTGTGTGCTTGGATTGAGAAAATTGAAAATAATACAGAAAAGGAATAAATTCTCCACTTTAGGGCCTGTGATTAATGGGAAACAACAGGAATCTGTAGTTGGACCACTGTTCTTCCTAATTTCTGTCTATCAACTAGATTATTGTATAGTTAGTAAACTAATCAGGTTTTCAGGTGATAGGAGGATAAGGATTACGAGACACCGTAGAAGTAGCTAATTAAATTAACAAAGCCTTATATATAACATGAGAGTGGGCAAACACCTGGAAGATCTATATCACCCTGCAACTCACAAATGGCAACCCACTGAAGCTACAGTAAGTGGTTGTGACCTTTGCCAGTACCTGGTTGGGAGACCTCCTGAGAAAGCTAAGGTTGCTGTTGGAAGAGGTGTCAATGGGGCACACCCTGCGGTCTGTGTGGGTCCTAATGCCCCAGTATAGTAACAGAGACACTACACTGTAAAAAGGCTCCATCCTTCAGATGTAAAACTGTAAAACTGAGGTCCTGACTATCTGTGGTTATTAAAATTCTGCGGGCATTTCTCAAACAGTGTTGGACGTTACCCCAGCACCCTAGCCAAACTTCTCTTTCCAATTTCCAATTGGCCTTCACAAATCATGGTCTCCTAATAATCCCCATCTATGAATTGGCCTGATCACTCTGCTCTCCTCCACACTGAGAGCTGGTGTGTGGTGAGCGTTCTGGTGCACTATGGCTGCCGTCACATCATCCAGATGGATGCTGCGTTGTCACACAATTAATAACACATGCACTGATCCCAGGTATATCAGAAGATGCATATTTACTCTTAACATGTACTTCTTGATTTAAGTTCTATGCACTCTTCTAGATTTTATACTGAAGCATTACATTTTTACTGTTTGTACTGCTTCCCCACATTCTTTTATGGATGACTTCCTGCAGCTCAGAATCACCCATGTGACATGTGTGATGTGTGATCCTCCTTCCTGTGTGGGTTTGTGTTAAATTGTATTTACAAGGCATCTGCCAAATACTTGATTTTCATCCAAGTCTATTTAGACTTGCTTTTCTGCTGTTTCTGCCATGTTTACTATCACTATATTTGTATTGCATGCCAGTTTAACTATGTTGTTAACTTTACCAGAATTTAAATCATTGACTGTACAGTACTGTAGATCAGGGAGGACTGTAACAGATCTACTGCTTTCAGCTGCCCAATAAGGTTATTAAGCTGAAGATGACTTGCTATTGCCTGTTCCTTAACCAGTTCTTAATCCTTGTGTGTACATTACTTTTGATTCTTATGACTATTATCTTTTAATGAGGAACCTTGTCCAATGTTTTCATGAAATATAAATATACCAATATGTGTCAGTGCTATTAGCTGTTCTTGTCACTTGGTGAAAGAGGTATAGTAAATTATTTAAAACCTTCCCTTTCTGAAACAATGATGGCTGTCTTTTAATGCACTATTGTTTTTTTAAGTATTTTTCTAGTTCATCATTTTGTTTAGTTTTTGTTAACTCTTTCATTTTCAAACTTTACCAGTAACAAAGGTAAGATTAGTAGTTTGTTGGTTTGGTTTTGTGCTACAGTCACATAGAACACCCAGAATATTCATTCACCCATATCCAATGTTTTCCTGGCAAACATTGGGCGCAAGGCAGGAGGATGCATGGGCACACACAGCATAAAGACACTCACACCAGGAACAGCTTTCCCAGAAGCCAGTTAACCTACCAGTATGTCTTTGGACTGTGGGAGAAAACGGGAGCACCAGGTGGAATCTCATGTGAACACAAGAGAACATCCTGTACAAACTGCACACAGACAGCACCCCAGGTCTGGAATTGAACCCAGGCCACACCACTGCAAGGCAGCAATAATAAGCACTGATAGCACTAATAATCACATGCCATCCAGATTCAATATATCTAATTAAAAATAAGTTACAGTATGAAGATTAATTAAATCCTATTGGTACTTGCCAATTAAATTTAATTGAAATATTTAATATAAGAATATTACAAAAAATAAAATTGAGGTACAATGGAAGCACAGGGATAACAGATGTGTTTTTTTAGGAATTCAAAGGTGTGTAAGTAAAGACAAGCATTCACTCCACTATGTTTAATTTTCTTTTATATAGTTTACAGAATAAGGTGAATTATGCATGGGTTCATCTATATTAAGGCAGAAAGGAAATACTGTACAGTAGGTGTTTGTCTTATAGCATGTCAAGCTCTTGCACACTCAGATATAGCTCTGGCTATGGCACTACTGTGCTGTAGTAGTATTTTACTTATGCTTTACTTTAGTCAACGATGGATTCTGAAACAGATTAAATTAATCAATAATAAGGTCTGCATTTAAAGTGTTTATGCTTGAAAGGGAAATAGCACAATTGTGGGGCAAGAAAGTATTTGTCATGGGAGTCAGCCATGCACCTGTCTCTCAGTGCCAGTTACCATGGAAATATGTGCCAACAGGAAATCAGCATCACCTGCAGGCTTTTTACAGAGTGTAGAGTATTCTAGGACTGCTCTGACACTGCTCAGAGCTCTGTTATAGAGCTCTGTCTCTGAGCCCCTGGAGTCCTGCTTGCTCTTTCCCTGGTTTTGCCTTTCTTGGAATCCTGACCCCTGCAATTTTATCTACCTCGATCCCAGATCACCCCTTGGCTTGTTTACCTGTCCGTGTTAACTCAGCTTTGACCCTGCTTGTGAGTAAACCAATGACTTTTGGATTTGGATGTGCCCTTTGTGCTTTGGACTCTTTGTTTCTCATCTCCCAGATTCGACCCCCACTTGCGGATCCAAGGGCGGAGACTGCATTCTTTGCCTGCCACACTACCATCTCTCACTGTGTGCGCAGCTCTACTGCATCTCCAGGTCCCTAGCTAGCTGCTGCACCACACCGCCTGTGTGCTCAGCTTACTTGGCTGTCCTGCCGGCTCGCAGTCTCAAAAATGTCTCAAAGATGCACACTTTCCTCTCAGCGCAGGCACCTGTGTACAGTATGTGCAGCATGCAACCTGCAGCTCCTCTCCCCATGCGCACTCTCCAAACTCAGCCTAGTCCTGTACTGTACACACCATTGCTCAGCTTTCCCCTGACAGTGTGCAGTTTCCTAGGTACTGTCAGTTGTCTCTCCCAGAGTGCGAGTTCATCCTGGGTCTCTTAGATGCACCGTTAGTCCCCATCAGCAGCAGATCTGACGTGACCAGTATGTGTTCCAACATCAATGGAAACCCATTATTTGGACCACCAGTTTATTCAAAAGGTAATATAGGAAGTGAAATGTAATGGACCCGAAGAAGGCAAAGTGGACAAAATGCTTGCAACTGAATTCAGAATGAAACGTATCCAAAGATAATGTACGTAGTGTCCGGCTCTACCATTGACAAGGTTTGGGAGGAAGAGTTCATGTGTTTAAACTGGCTATCTTCTGAACCTTCCCACCCTTATCCAAGATGTTGGGCTGGAAGTGCAAGTTCCTCAGCAAAATGCATTATTTTGCATAAAAGTGCTAGATGATTAATATCAGGTTAAATAGCAAGCTCTTACAGTAATTCCTACTGCCTTGCTTCACATAACAGGAAGAAGGATTAGCTGCTATCACTGTCTTATTCACTGTCTTATATAGTGTTTGATGCTTGAGGTTTATGCAATGAAACTGGAGCTTGGCCCAAGTAATGTTAATCCACATACATTAGCTCTTGTTAGCAAACAGAAGGTATACAAAATTGGTTGATCGGTTCTGATTCAATTACGTACAAGTTTTAAAATGATTATTGTACTGAGTTAATTTGTAGTTCAACAGTAGTAAGGGATTCTGAATTCTCTGATCCTATACAGTATGTATTGTTGCATGTGGAGTTTCACCAATCCGATTGGTGAGGTAGGTCCACAATCGGTGGGAAGGCAGTATTCGTTAACCAAGAGTCGGGAGAGATTTCCAAGTCCAATTCGTAAGGCAGGTGCATAGTCGGTAGGAAGGTATTCTAACCTAATTCGTAAGGCAGGTGGTATTCGTTATCCAAAAGGTAGCAAGACAAGCAGGCGGTGAAAGGGATAGCTGAAATGAATAGAACCCAATGGTGAGCATGGAGAGGTGAGGTGGAAAGGTTTAAGTAGAACAAAAAGGGGAACAATGGTTGGATAATAGGTTAATTAGAGTGGAGAGAGTACGTTGGAATGAGGCGGCGGGTGCGTGGAAACTCTGACAGGAAGGCACTATGGGTCCATATCAGACTGTGGTTTTGTTTTTGTGTCCTTTCCTTTATGTAACTGTTCACGGTTTCTAGGGGGTTCTACTGCAGTATTTGCTATTGCTCTGTTTCCTGAGTTTTTTTATTTTTCTGTTAGAACACCTTAGTGGTTTAGCGCCTCGGAATTGGATCATTCTATGTTCAGCAGTGTGTGCGAACAACCCAGTGGTGCTTTTGCTCATAGCTAATTCATTATAATTTCATTGCACTTTGCACTTCTTACCACAAGGAGGTACCAACACCACAGCATATTGTAGCTTGAGGGAAATATTTATAGAAGTCAGTTTAGTTTGATCATGATTTTGGTATTTACCCATAAAACATCTGTCTCATATGAAATATTGTTAAAATCGGTTTATCTACAGCCCTTGTCTGACACAGAGAAGCTAATAAATGATTTTCTAGCTTCTTGAATGAATTATTGTCAACATGGTTATCTGGGACAGTATTTTTATTACTCTACGTTATTGGCAGGAGTTCAGGTCCTGGGAAAACTGACCACACCGTCCCTAATTATACCTTCATTATACTACCATTTATAATAGGATTTTACTTTAAGCTATAAGAACATAACAGTTTAGAACCAGCGTACTGTAAGCGTATTGTAGAGCCACGGGTGGCGCTTTAGCCATGCGCAAGCAAGGCGGGCTGGGAACAGCGCCTGGGGGCGGGACTACGGGGCTGTATAGAGTGAGGCGGAGGTTGGGAGACAGTCTCTTCCCGTCGTGTCTGTGTGTTAGGGAAGGTGCAGCGCTATAAACGCTGTCCCTGTGTGTGTACCTTTCCCCGGTTCGAGTTAAAAAATGCGTTGTTCAACCCCATTCCCTGAGCCCCATGCCTGCTCCATTCCGTACCGAAACCCGAGGTCGTTACAGTATGAACACTTTTACCTGTACAGTATATTTCACCTGGGGCTTGATAAGAGCTCGATAGAACATTATGTGTGCAGTTGTTTCAAGGATCAAAGAACCTTTATTTATCCCGAGTCATGAACTTATTTTTCCTTGAATAAGGAATATAGATCGTATCAGCAGTTTTGTGTGCAGCTCAATGCCAAACACTTTCATAATGATTTTCAAAAACTTTTTGATCGTTTTATTGCTTTTTCAGAGCATCTTCCAGAGTAGAACAGTATTCTTTAGCAAAGTCAGAGAAGGTCATTGTTAACATCATCGTTGTCTTGGTAATCTTTTGAAAAAGATAGATACTGTATGTATGCAATTTTCATGATAAAAAACATCGTCAAGACTTGTGGTTTATAAAGTGGGCAACGTGCCTAATTCCTGAAATTGCAGAGACAACCAGGTGTTGGAAGGTGGGGTAAGTGTGGAATGGGGGCGTAGAACTCCTAACTCTTCCTTAGGCTATCGATGTTTGCACAGCCACAGCATGTTCAGAAAGTATTCACCCCCCTCGGATTTTCTCACAATTTGTTATGTTGCAAGCTCAAATAGAAATACATGTACTGTATATGTTTTTTGTCACTGATCTCCACAAATTACTCCATGAATTTGTTACAAATTATGTTAAACTGAAAAATATAAAAAAATACGGTATATTTTACATCTCTTTTTTTAGGTTGGTTAGGCATTATATAGGTTGTGAATACTTGGTAGCAGTCTGGAGCTTTTCTGGTTGGTCAGGATGTAGGTTTTTGAGAGTCCTTGTTGTAAACAGTGTAACTTGCATGTTGATGTTCAAGTAGATAACCCCGTCAGCATGCATAGACAGAAAAGGAACATGTAAAGTTTAATTCCTTTCTAAATGTCAGGAAAAGAAACACAATGTTTTAGCTGTGGAACTTTCTTCAGGTGTGAGGGAGAAAGGCAAAGCAGCAGGTAAATAAGCACAGGGGGAAACAAAGTAGGTAAGAAAGGGTGGGAAGCAGTAGGGAAATGGGCATAACGCAGGTGAGGAGAGATGTGAAAAGCTAAAATCTGCAAATGAACAGAGAATTTAGAAGGAGATGTCATTTAGAGAAGGGGAGAGTTATGATCCAGGTTTTGGCTGTTGTTCTGCAATAGGAGTTCCAAAATCCCTCTAAGAGGGGCCTTGAGGAAATTGGAACATCAGCACTTGGCCTCCAGTGTTTCTCTTACAATGATAGAAATGAGAGTAGAGGGGTTACTGGGGTTACCAACCTTGTGAAGAATATAGCCAACTGTGCACAGCTATACAAAGATCGCTTTTGCCTCAAAACGGGAGCATCCAGCTTCAGACAGGACAATATTCTGCTAGCAAACTTGTAGAATGGAATGTAGAACTGATGAAACTGCTCTAGAGCCGTTATTTGTCATCTCATCTATGAATTTCCTACTTCTCACCTAACAAGTATAGCAATGACCATTGCTTGACAGACCATCACCATAGAATGCATATGCAGATTTCGCTCGTCAAATTACTCTGTCTTAGGCAGCCAAAGGAACTAGATGCACAGTATTGAACTTCTTAATTGTTGAGGTCTGCCCAGGTATGGGAAATCCTGAACGATTTTAAGAACGCTTCTGTCATGTTGATGAAGCAGGAAAAAACAAGATCCACAACAGAACTAATAACAGTAATAAAATGTACTTTATTTATTGACTTCAAAAGCCTCATTCAAATGTACATATAACTGTCCTAAATTCCAAATACAAAACTGCCTTGGTCAAAGTGGATTTATTTATTTCTTCACTCTATCACAGCGCTTTGCATGTTCAAGAACTAACAGAAATACAGGTGAACTAACGTGTGGCATATTAATTTTTTAAATGTGAATTACTAACCGCATTCACACAAAGCTAATTTATTCCATAAACCATCACAAAAACATACTGTACATACCGGCATAAAGAGCTGATCTATCTCTATTTGTGAGTATTTTTTAACTTCTTAGCTGTGTTTTTTAACTTCTTAGCTGTCTCTGAACCTGCAATGATGCACTTAGCTTTGTAGACTTCTTTTCTAACAGAGGCTCAGCCATGATGTTGTCATAGAAACAGCCAATTTTCAGATAGAAACTGTGTTAAAAAGGGGGCAATGTCATATTATGTGTCACCAAAACCCTAGTGGATTTTCCACTTGGCTATATCTGTAATTCTGTGACTTTATCTACTGTTTGTTTAATGTAAATCTGGTTCAGTGTTATAAATCCATTCTCATCAGATTAGATTGCCACTTTATGCCTGTGTCTTTACAAAAAAACACAGTGTTAAAAAATTGACGCTTATCAGTTCTACTAAACACAAGCCTTCCTTGCATTCTGGGAACAATTTACAGGTATATTGTTTTTCTTGAATTAAATCTATTAAATTTCAGGTTTGGCACCTTAGTACAGAGTTGCTGAAAATCCCTGAAGCTAGACAAACAAGCATATTTTAAGGTATCTTTTTAAAATCGATCATTTAACATTGCGTTTACAATCTACACGTTTTATTGGCAATATGTACGAAATATGTGCGAAATGTCCAAAGATGTTAACATCATTTAACAAATTCGGCTGTCTTCCTGCCCTTCCCGTTGCAGTTAACTACTCTGTGTGTATTTAAATAATTGACAAAGGTTACATGTGAACAGTGAATATCTTATTCTACCTAAGAGAAACATTTGGGTTCTCCACCCCAGAACCCCTTAGGTACCTCGGTACTGAGCCAGATCCCACACCTGTTCAGTTGCCTCAAAAGTATTAAATTGAAAATATGAGGCATAGCATAATGACAATCATAAATATTCACTTTTCTTTGTCCTTAACTTTCATCAGACATAAAGACCCATAATCATTCTTCTTCAATGAACATAAAATACACCCAAAATTCAGACTTGGGGTACATTTTTATGCACTTTACTAAGATCACTTTATTAGCCATATACAATTTCTTGCATTAGGAATTTGTCTTTTCACATACCCCAGCTTGCTCTCCTTGAAACATAGACAGAGAGAGAAGCTTGGGGTCAGAGTGCAGGGTCAGACATTGTACAGCACCCCTTGAGCAGTAGAGGTTAAGGGCCTTGCTCAGGAGCCCAACAGAGTAGGATTCCCCTCCCAGCCTCAGGATTTGAGCTAACAACCTTTCAGCCACAGGCACAGCTCCTTAGCCACAGTGCCACCACTCCACCCTAGCAGTCTAGGAACTGGTGTCCTTGTTATTTCCATAGAGATTTTGTAAGATCATGAGGATTCTGTCACTGTTACTGTAGTAGTTTTCATAAAAAGGAAGCAGATCTTCCATATTGCTGTTCTCTGTTACTTTATTAGTTACTTTTAATATTTAAGTTAACAGTCACTGTTTCCGTTTCTCATTTTGTAAACACATTTTGAATAATCCCATTGCTTGGGTAAAAATTATATAACATAGTGATCTCTCAAAAGAACCTTATATAAAATCCTTTAATTTGGTTAATACATTTTAAAATATGATTTACAACAGGAGTGACATAGTGGCACTATGGTTACCATTGCTGCTTTACAGCACTAGGGTGTTGGGTTCGATTCTTGGGGTGCTATCACCATGGAGTTGGTATTTTCTCCCTGTGTACAATGTGTGTTCCGATATCCCCCCACAGTCCGAAGACATACTGGTTGGTTTATTAGCTTCTGGGGAAATTAACCCTGGTGTATGTGTTTTTCTGTGTCAGTGAAGGCCTTCCATGGACTAGCATCCTGTCCAGGGTATACCCTGCCTTGTGCCTGTTGCTTGCTGAGATAGGCTCCAGCTTCCCTGCGACTCGGTATTAGATAAAGCATCTAGAAGATGGATGGATTTACAAAAGGTCACTATTTTATAGGTAAATGTAAAATGCAGACATATACATAAATACTGTAGATCAATTTCCAGTTCAGTAGCATTTTATAAATGCAAAGTGAGTATGAGTTATTTCATTCATCGGCCAGTTCTCTCTGCTTATTGTTTCTGTCATTATTTTTGTACGTTTCTTTAAAATCTTAAAATAACTAAATGAAGAGATAAACAACAAAAGTAGCACATCAAATCAGTTCAGTCAATTGCAAGGCAATTGTTCAGATGTAACACAGTAGCCCATCTTAACTTTCCTAAAAAAGTGAGACCCGCCACTGTACACCTGCATATTGGTAAGAGTAGGAAAGGACTGTCTGTCAAAGTTAGGGGTTTGGGATTCTTAATTTCAGAATTTGTTAGATATGTTGATTAAATAAATAGTTTCAGTGGGTCCTTGTGATGTGTGTTAGACTACCGAGGTTAGCTCCTTGGCTCTACAGACAGTATAAAGAGAGAATATTAGAGAGAAAATAAAGAATTCCAACAGCACACATGCACTTGAACAGAGGTGGAAAAGGAGGAAGGTCACTCTCCAAGAATCCTACAATAAGCCCACACAGGGATGCCCATGTTTAAAGACTCTCCTGGGTGAAGAGGCAAAAGATGAAATAAGGGATACCATGTGCCACCTGCAGCAAAACCATCTTTAGCAATCCAATCTTGTACATGTTACTATCCATTTAACCTAATCCAGCATCTTGGTTTCCCACACACCTATTACTGAATGCAGCTAGGGCTACTATTATTTTACACATAAATGTCTTAGCAGCGGTACATGCAATGCTTATCATCACAAAGCTTAACAATTACGTCCACCTATAACCTCACACACAAAAGTGCAGCACTGCAGGCAGTAGAATAAGGCACATTAGGATTCAAGGAAACCATTTTTTTTTTCATTTTACAGTATTTAACTCTAAACAAACTCCAATGGACAAGAAAAATAACTCTGTTCTGTGATATAATATAAGTTTAATTTAGTTTAGTTTTAATGGCAGCAGTAGCATCGTCCATGCAGGAGCTGCTCATAGGTGGTGGTGCAGGGCAGTCCCCGTTACCTGTAAAGCGCTTTGATGGAGATTCATTAGTCGCATGCCTGAACAGACATCAGTATCTGTAGTACAACATATTTCCGTTGTATGCATTTGTAGTTTTAAAGGAGATGGAAAATTCTATTTTAACATATTTTAGGTTTAAAGAAGCTGATATTCAGTTACTACCTGTCCCTTGGATCTTGAATCTAAATCTGTACGTTTGCTGTTTCTTTGTCAATAGCAAAACCAAATGTGAAAGAACTCGTACAATAGAAAGAGGAACATTTCAAAATATCTTCATCTAGCTACTAATGGCAGATTAGCCATCTTAAACCGTATAAATTAACATTTGAGCTTGAACATAAAACTCATTTTCCTCTGGAAACTGAAGGCAAATAGTACATCAAAATTCAATGCAAATCATTGTGCCCCCAAAACACTCCTCTTTTATTACAACACACGAAACAGAGCATTTTTAAAAATTGGCATTTTTTAAAATGTTTGCATTTATTATTGATTGCGATAGTTTGGAAGTGTTTTGAAACGTTCACTGACTCAGTGGCTGACTGCGTCATAGAACCAACCTGGCATACAAGCTGAGAGAACATGCTGAGTGCCTTCACATAGCCTGCTGCCTTCTCCCTTTGAGAGCCTTTCAATGAATTCACAAACCAAATGGAATTATACATGATATTTTAATGTAGTTTTCTTCACCCGTATATTTTGTCTTTAATACACTGCACTCTAATTCTTGCATTTCTAAGATGCAGTACATCACAACAAAAAGGTTTCTCTAAGAACACATTTTTGGAGTACACTGGAAATGATGTCAAATGAAAATAGTTATATTTTCCCATTCAGTGGTTTCTCATTTTTGGAAACTTGGGACTTCTTTTATTCCTAGTTGGTTGTAATCTTTTTTCTGTAACTCTGTAAAACGGTTCTACAAAGCAGGTCATTTTCTGGGGTTATTTAAGTTGGTACACCAAGGCACTACAAAAACAGATTGCTTTAAGTAACAAATGGAAGAGCGGAGAGTTATATTGTATTCATCAGCGCTAGAGGAACAAAAGAAAACCATGCCCACCAGCAGAGTAAATGTTCTTTCCTGAATAATGAAAAAATGACTATTTATGGTATGGGGTTTTGATTGACATTTACATTCAACTCACAAAGCTTTTATTTTCATTCCAGCCTACACCGTGACAGATCCTCCTCCATATGTCTCATTTTCCACAACACAGTGTGACAAGAAACGTTCTCTCCAGAGCCATGTCTGTCTGTCTTTAAAATCAATATCCACTCTGTTTTTGCAGAGCAGGAACCCATTTATTGATGTTCCATCTATCTTTATTGCCGGTCCATTTCAAGCATTGCTTGAGTATTAGGATAACAGATGTAATAAATACTTAAATTATGGTCTTTATTTAGCAACATTTTCTGAACATCTGTGGACATTCTGTGCGCAGCATTGTAATTGCTCAGAGGCTACGTCTTTCATCAAAGACACAATAGTCAAATGCATGACTAGATTTGAATATCATAGAGGCTATTATACTGTATGTGTCTTTACATTATCAGTGATACATATCAGCTTACAGAGTCCATTTAAAAACAGTCATGCATCAGCAGTCCTACAGCTTTCCTATTAGTGATTTCATAGCTACTGCTGTTTTAAACAACCTGCAACATATCTCAATATCATACATATCTTTATCAGAGCATGGGTCATCTATAGTCACATCCATACCCTTAACAGACAATCTTCCATCTTAGCATGTATTTTATTTTACTTTATCTTTGATTAAAGATAATCTTTAGAATTCTAAAGGTCTATTATACAGTATTATTAAATATATTACTACTATACTTATTCACCTTCTATGTAGTTTTATTTCATACGGTTCTGAACACATGTGTTCTTCTAAAACTCTCAGCTTTACCTTGGTACCAACTGTGACATTTCCCTGTTGGGATGTCCTGGTTCACGTTTCTTCCCATAACTAGAACTTGTATTAACCACAATTATTGGCCACAATAACCAGGTCTTCCCTTATGCCCATCTTTGTTTTCCTATTCTGTGAGAGAAATATATTATTGCAAATACAACCCATGTACGAGTTCCAGATTCCTGTTCAATTACCACAGAAACATTTACATCAGGGGTTTCAAAATCAGTACCTGGGGAGCCTGTTGTCTTCTGGTTTTGTCCTTTTGTAACTGTGCTGCTCCGTGCACTGTACGTGGCCTGCTATAACATCTCAATACTAACTCAGCGCATCTCTATCCTAACACTCCTCTCTTCTTTCTGTCTAAACTGTGGTACATCTATAGGACACATCTTTTCCTAGCAACCTACTGTACTTAATCCCTGTACTTGTCAGACACTAGCACTTTGTAGACTGTTAACTTCAGCTCTCTACTTGCAAACCATTCTTTCTGCTTCAGCAGTCCACCCTCTTGAACTCAATCACAAATCTACAGCTTGTCATGTGTTCACTTTGCCTGGATTCTTTCTTACACCTCCTCTCCTTCAGTCTCTTCATTATTCCCTATCTCTGCATACGTCCAGTTCAAGATTGTTTAACTCTTACCTAGCACTCTACATCTCTCTGCTTCATCCTACCTTATTGTCTTACCTTAAAATCCTTCACTTCCATTCTTCTCAATTTACTAACTGACTAATGCAACCTCACCTTTTGTCTTTTTTTTTCTCTCCTGTCCACTTTTTTGCTTCTCCCATACCTCTGGGGTAGAACCAGCTACCTTTGGATCTTCCTGGTTAAATTTTTGCACCTTTGCAAAACTCATCTTTTAGATTGTACCTGTGATTCCTACCCCGATCTCCTGATACTTGTGATTCAGAACTGCACTGTTTGATATAAACTAAAACATTAGCATTATTAAATCACTCTGCTTCTTGTGTGACTAATTTACATTGCACAATGGAACTGTAATACCTCATTACAGAAATCATGATTATTTAAGTCATCGTGAGTAAAGGCATCTGTAAATTACAAAAACAATTCTGTATTTATGTACAGTATATATACTGTATATGTTTTACTTGCTTTCTCCATTCCATATGTACAGTATATTACAGAAGCATCTATATTTAACATTTCTTATTTTCTCTTGTTTGCGAAGGCCCTTCAGAGCTATAGTTGTGATCCCTGGTCTTTGTCTGTTGAACTAAGTATTCATTGATGCTTGGATGTTTACCCTTTACTGCACTTTTTAGTTTAAAACATAAATCAAACATAGATTATAGCCAACTTCGGCAAACAGACCTTTATGCAGCTATTTCTTCTCTATTTTGTTAAGTAAGAGTTTAGCTCCCTTATTTCTGTCTATGCAGCACTAAATAGATTATCAGTTCCTGTTGAACAGGTGAGAATGGCCATGTACAGTATCAGACAGTCGCACAGTGCTGATCCCCTTCCTCAGAGGTCCAGATGAATGAGGGCAGGTCTGTAACTGGGGAATTAATACAGCAGTGATACTTATTAGAGATACTGTAGCATTCCACACATTAAGAGCTAAAGGCAAGTGTATTAATATGCCTACAATAGATGATTTAAAGTAATTAGCCTGTGATTAAGAATAAAACCAGAAGAGAGAGGGATCATCCAGGATCAGAATTTGTAGTTTGTAGTCTCTGTAGCATGCATTTTTCTTTTACCATCCTAATATATTATAGAACCGGTTACATCTCATTAAAAATGCCAGCTGGAAACTAGGTCAAATAAAAAGAAGTAGGTAGACATTTGCCATTTGATTTTGTAATTATGGAAACACAGATCATATCAAATCACGGTGAATGACCTGGAACCATGCGGGCAAAGAGAAAGCTAAGTTTTATTTTTTAATTTTGTAAAATGTTAATAATTTTATGAAAACTCATATAACCACTTTAAGTGTATAGGACACAATAATGAATAATTTAGTGAATTACTGTTATTATTATATTATCATTAATATTAAGACTTAAATACTGTTAATATTAATAAATCCACTAATATTCCATCAACAAATAAACATTTATTTGCGGGTTTAAGAATTCTTGTCTGTTCATATATTTTATAACTTTTTCATTTATGCCCAAAACTTCATTTTATGCAAAATGTTTGAGGTGTCTTTACTGAAACTGATACATTTGCATTTCCACCCAGTTCATTTCAAGATAAAGAAGAAAGCAGACTGCACTGTGACAGTATTAGTTTACTGCATGGTTACGTCACAGCTACAGTTTTCTCTGTAAACGTGTTGTTCTAAGAAATTCCAGTAAGGTTTGTATTGGTCAAAGTTTTGAAAAGGAGAACACAGCTGTGCTTTCATGTTTTACATATTGCTATTCATTAAAGTAACACAGGTAACTGTAGAAACCTGTCCAAACTTGTTATTGCTCTTTCATAGTTCCTCTTTCCCTCTCTCTTTTCCCCTTAAGAGAATGCGGTGAGGTACAGTATGTTCGCGCAGTACCTTGCTGATTTCATTTTTAGAAGTATTACTTGAAAAGTATTCCAATTCATTTCTGCATTCTTCAGTTGTGTTCTCCCATTATGAGGTTAGGGTGAGGAGCTGCAAAGGAAAAAGTAGAGACTGATTCCATGCTGAAAGTGAAAATAGAAAAGAAAAATATGTCTGGTATATCTGATGAAGACACTATGAATGCAATCTTTTTTCTCTTATATAATTGTTATTGTAGAGTTTCTTCAACTGTTTCAAAGTAAGAAATAGAACCTTTATAATAGTGTTTACTGTTAGGAAAAGTCTATGGACCAACTCAGAAGTGAGGCTAGTTAAGAAAAATGTCATTTAGGTTAAAATATCCATCTGCTTGTCATCTTAAAAGATCAACATTTCACTGACCACTGACGAAAATGTACACAATTGTTATTGGACAAATGGAATTTCTTCTGTGGTGACACAAAATCACACAATTTTAAAACAATACAATATGAAATGAGCATAGTGTACAACATAATATGTATGTGACTCATTTTATAGTTAATGTTCCCTGAATACAGTAGGTAGCAATTCCTGCCTTTGAAATACACTAAATGTTATAGAAACTCATTAAGAAGGCATGGAATAAATATATTACTTGTTCCTTTGCAGCCTACACATGCTGATACAGCTGCCCACCTGAACAACTTCCATATCTATGTGATTATTGCAATATAGGATAGAAAGTATTTTTATGTCTGAATATGATGATATACAGTAATCAGATTAGACTTGGGTATCTTTTACTGCATACCTTTATACATCTTGTATCAACCCATTGGATCTAATTTACAGTATGTCTAAATCAAAATAAATGGTGTAAGCCTTCCACCTGCTGTCAGTTTCATGAAATAACAGGTTTAACTAACTTTCTTAGGCGGCTGCTCTCCTCCTTTTCAGTTAGTGTCAGTGTTTCTTAGTGCCCAAGAGAAAACATGATTATTGTGTACATCCTCAGCAATTCTGTGCATAACCCAAGGAAATATAGCAAAGAATCTAGCACAGTTTTATTCAAACTGCACAAATTATTCTTAATGATATTCATCTTAGAAAGGTTGAAGATGTTAATGACATCCACATGCTTCACAAGACATTCAAATGATTTAATAAACTCACTTATCACAATCATTTTCAATGTCCAGTTATCCAATTCAGGGACACAGTGCCTATTCTGGGAAGCACTGGTCAGAGGGCAGGGTGGGACACTAGTCCATCACAGGGCACACACAAAGCTTTTTTTTCCCCTTAAGTCAATCTACCCATAAATCTTTGGATTGTGGAAGGAAGCCCAGGTGAACACAGTGAGGACATATACTGTATAATCCACACAGATAGCACCCCAGGAACTGAACCCAGGACTTCAGCACTGTGAGGCACCAATGCTCACCACTGTGGCACCATGCCAGCCATTGAAGAAATTAGTAATGACCAGGTTAGTTAGACCAATTAGTTTTGTCCAGTAGTCATTTTAGAAGAATTTTTAATGTGTTCCAAAGTGCGCCCCCTCAAAACTAGACTTACACCCACTTACTCGCTTTTTTAACTTGACCGTAGGATCAAGGAACTCTTGCATCTAGCAACTTTATTTCTATAGTTAAAGACTTGTAGTGATTTGATGGTTTTAATTTACTTAGAAGATTCAAAATTTGATCAGTAATATCAGAGGATATGTTTAATAATATAGTTTATGGCTATTGGGAATCAAATAGAGCAATTAAATTACACACGGTATATTACAACAATCTCAAAGAATACAAGATACAATTTCTTAACATAATAATAAAATGTGACAATTTACAAAGGCAAGTGTAAATATAAGCCAAAGTGATATGATGTATGCAAATGACTGATAAATGACTCTGGGATTGCAACTGCTCACTCATAAGGAGTTAAATAGCTTACAGGTACAGTAGATGACAGTGTGGTCAAACTCATAAAAGTCTCAAATCATGAAAATGAATATTTAGAGTAGAAACATTTAGAGAAGACAGGTAAATATTATACCCCTGGTAGCATTAATATGTTTGGAATAATGGTTTAATTCTAGAGTGTTAAATTGTGAATATTTAATATTTTATCCATCCATTTTTTAACTGTTTTATCTAATATAGGGTCATAGAGAAGCGGAAGCCTATCTTGGCACGCTTCAGACGCAAAGCGGGATTCACACTGGATGGGATGCCAGATCATCACAGAGCACACACAGAAGACACTTAAACCAGGGTCAATTTTAATAGAAGCCAATACCTACCACTACGTCTTTGGAGTGTGGAGGAGACCCACACAAACACAAGGAGAACATACTGTACAACCTCCATGGAGATAGCAGCACGGGAACTGAACCCAGGGCCCCAGCACGGCAAGGCACGAATTCTAACTGCTGCACTGCTGTGCCATCTTGGAATGTTCTACAGTATACAGTGTACATAGGAATTAATACGCTTGACCATGCAATGTTTCCCAATGAAGACAGAAAGCCCTGTGGTGATAGAACTAGCTGAACCCAGAATCTATATTAAATTGTGCCTGATATTCAGTCATGTTGACAAATAGCACACATCCAGAATGTCCCACTTTATTACTTGGTTCTCTCATAAAATCACACTTAAGAACATTCCAGAATTTGTCTGGTTGCCTTTGCACAGTATTCTGTTCTGCATAAACTCTCTCTCGGCACAGCAATGTCTCTTGGCTGAAATTATTTTTTCTCGGCAGTTCGGTAAGGACAGTTTGTCTGCTGTTAACGTAGTATGTGGTCAAGTTGCCAGGACCTTGGAAAGAAAGCACAGGATGTGGTGAAACAACTTTTAATTCAGCCACACGGATGGTGATTGTCGGACATATGGCAGACCCGTGTGTTATTCTGCTTACTGGTGTGTCATTCTGGCCCTGTGATTGGTGACAGCTGCCATCCATTTGGAGCTCAAGTCTGGACTGCAGTCTTCTGGGAAGACCTGGCCATAGACTTTCTGTTACAGAGTCCTAAACTCTTTCATTGAAATCTAATTATCCAAACAGCATACCCTTAGCTATGAAAGTTTTCTAAGTTTTTGTCATTAAATTGCAATGTTTTCCTAATAAGGAAAAGAGACGAAAGAAAACACAACGTTTCGGCTGTGGAGCCTTCTTCAGGTGAACAAATGCTTTCCAAATGTCCATCACTGAGTGTATAAATATTATTGTTCTTGCTGAAACAGATTCCTTTTGACAGAAATAATCATTTTGCAAGGTTATGTCACCAACATTAAAGTGAAATAGAAATTGGAGTATACAGTAATTATAAGAAAACTTTTTGTTACAAATACTTTGTAGAACACTTCAGGGCTGTGTACTGTACGAAGCCAAATTAAGTTCAAACCTTTAGAATCTAAAATCTATTAGAATTAGAATCTAGATGCTGTTCAAGGACTAGGGAGTATTCTGGATGTTCTATCCACAGAAGGTGATATAGGCGTTCAGCCTATACTTTGCATATATTTTATGTTTTAAAAACTTGTCTCTCCATTGCTAGGGACTGGAACCCCTCCAGGGTGTATTCTGTCTTGTGCCTGTTGCTTGCAGGCTCTGGCTCCCTTGCAACTCTGTATTGGATAAAACAGTTACAAAATGGATAGATGAAAGTTGCCTCTCTCATAATTGCTGTTCCCTAGTTCTTTTTCCAAGCCCCCAACACTTGCTTTCAATGAAATAAATCTATTTTTATTTCTTTTTTAACACTATGATGAATAATACATGAGCAGCAATTGTAAGACAGAAGCACATAGTAGTACTTTCTGAGATGTGTTTATTAAGCTGGTTTCGTCTGTGTAGGTGGATTACAGATGGAAATTGGATAAGAGAATGGCCTGACATGTAAGAGTGAGCCCCCCAGGTACACTTAAAATCTATCACCTGACACACTGACAATAGGTTCAAACATGGGCAAAAGCTTTTTTTTCATTAAATTATTTTTTCACGTACTCTAGATTGAAATGGAAGTACTGTGTAAGTGTTATAGTTGAAATCAAATCAATAGAAAACATCAGTGGGACAGTATAATCAAGCTCCTTTAGAAATACCAGTTGAGTTGAATATCGACAGCACTTTGAAAGTGTATGAGTCATCTCATCTCAGCATAATATTTTTTTCTCTCTTTCAGTAACTGAATACATTGGCCTTCTTTTTTTGTGTATATATGACAATTTGGCTAGTTTAAACACCAATTGACATAACTAATAACAGCCCATGCATGTTCTCTGTAAAATAAATCACATTAATAAATTAACATAATTTATGTCAAATATCAAACAGATAACAATGTCTTACTGTGCAATTATAAATAGCATAATACATAAGCTCCATAGCTGAAATGTGCTTCTTTTCTTCTCTTTTCAGAAACCTTTACTTCTTCCATAATATAATAGTTTCTTGACCCACAAAAATGTAAAATAAAATGATTACGTAATACAAATTTAACTTTTTCCCATGATTGCGTTGCCTCTGAAAACAGTTTATGGATTTCAGAATGTTAAATAAGTTCAGTTTGTAGTCACCTACAGTATCTCTTTATCTGTATCAACCTCTTCGAGGCACATGGCTGCAGTGTCACATGTTGCACTGTATTGGGCTCAGGACGCTGAAGAATCTTGCCTTCACATCTGGAGCCCCAGATGTTCCAAGGATACTGTGGGTCCTGATTGAAGAGCCCTCAGCAGAGGCAGGAAGGATCTGTGTGTTTGCAACACTGAACTGTTTAGTTATTACTGTGGTGTGTTTATTACTAGAAAGTACAGTATGTATGTACAGTATAAATGAGATACATTTACTTCTCAAGTTTTTAAAGACCTTGATCTTTTTACCATGTGGAAAACCTGCAATGTTTTATTACCTTGGACATCTGTGGTGCTTGAGGAATTGATTTACTCCCCACTTTTTAAATTTACAGTGCCCTCCAAAAGTACTGGGGCAGTGAAACTCTAAACTGGGATTTTCACTATGAATTGTAATTGGAAATTCTCATAAAAATACCACTGATAACTACAAGTTGTAGGTTTTATTTTTGATTAAGCTACTTTATTTCTATGACCCTATGGTCAATTAAATAGTTTTGAATGTCTTTATTGCAGTATGAAGGCGAAAAAAGCATTGGGAAAATTGGCTGACAGGTGTTTGTTGTTGGGTAATTAGTCACTCATAAAAGAGGTGTGGACATTCTCTCAGCCTGCCTCCCCTGAAGTCTTTTTAAAACACTTTTTTTGTTCTATCTGAAACTGATAGAAAATACAACTGTAATCAGAACAATAGTACAGTAACTGGGCAAGCCCTAATCATCTATTTGGAATATAATGAAGAACCATGAAAACACAGACATAACTACCAATTAACTAAGACCAAACCATCATACACAACAATATCTGCAATGGATGATAGAAAATGTATCAGAGCTGTAAAGGAAAAGCTTAAAACAACTGTCAGTGAAATCACAACAACCTTCAGAGTGCTTGGGTGAAAGTATCAAAATCCACCATTTCAGAAGGCTGAGATGCAGCAGAAGACTCTATGCACAGATAGGACCAAATTAAAGCTTTATCAAAGTGATGGAAAAGTTAAAGTGTGGGGAAAAAAGAAACTAGCACCAACACACCAATGAAGCACGGTGCTGGTAATGTCATGTCCTGGGCCCATACAGTATGCCAACCTCTGAAACTGGCTCCCTCCTCTTTGTCAATGATGTAACTTTTTATAGCAGCAGAATAAATTCTGAAGTTTACAGGAACATTTTGTCTACTTATGTACAGTAGTACCTACTGGGCTGTGCTTTACTGTGCAGTATAACAATGACTTATAGTTGTTTATCGATAGGAAAGAAATGGAAAATCTTAGAATGACCAGGTCAATATCCAGACTTTTGTGAATTCAGTGAGTCAGTGACATCATAACGTTATTGCCTCAAAGGGATATACAACCAAATACAGTCTTTTCTACACTGAAAGTACTGGAACTGAATGTGTCTCAGACTCTTCTCAAAAACATTACCAAACATTTCTCAAATTCATAGATCACTTTGACCCTCAGTCAGTTGCTTCCTTCTCACTTCTCTCTGCTGATGTTGCAATGAACAAGATTTGCCCTCAGTCCTCCAGACAGCAGATATGACCAACCGTTGAAAGCCTCTGATTCCTGCTTTTTTTAACTCTAACCTGACCGGTCATCATCCACTAACTAGCCAAGCGACCAAAGGCTGCAGTTTATTATCCACAGCTTCTTGGGGAAATTTGTCTGGATAAGGGCTGCCATCTTCCCTGGACCTGTTTTATCTGATTATACCACCCTGCAACTCACAACTGGCAGCCCACTGAATCTCAGTAGATGTGAGCCTGGCTAGTACCTGGATGGGAGACTCCTGGGAAAGCTAAGGTTGCTACTTTAAGGGGTGTAAGTGGGACGAGTAGGGAGCTCTCACCCTGAGGGTGTGGGTCTTTATGCCCCAGAATAGTGATGGGGACACAATACAGTAAAAAAGTGCCGTCTTTCGGATGGGACATAAAACTGAGGTCCTGACTCTCTGTGGTCATTCGAAATTCCAGGGTGTTTTTCAAAAACAGTGAGGGTGTTACCCCATTATCACATTCAAATTTCCCAATGGCCTTTAACAATCATGTCCGTATAATAATCCCCATCTCTGAACTAGCTTTATCACTCTGTTCTCCTCTCCACTTACAGTATAGAGGATGTGTGTTTAGCATACAAAGGTTCATTTATACAATGCAAAAAAAGGGGGCTAAAATTTTTCATTTACTTCCTGGAAAATTATTTTCATATTTATTCAAAGACTAGGAAAACTTTAAAGCTCATAATGTGTCTAGTGGACTTAATATTTTAATATCCAGCAGAGGAATCCAGTTTGGATCATACGTACGGTATACTGTTTCCTTTCCTACCATGATTTGGTTAGATTTTCTTATAATGTAAGGGCCTATTGTGAGATATGGCCATGTTATTCTGTTGCTGTGCTGTGTGGCTATGTAAGTATAAATAATCAAGGGTTCCCAATGAATCTGCTGTTCCTTTAGTGGCTGTGTTGTCCACAGTAAACTCAATAAGCTTACTGTAGCTAAATTAGTTAAATGAGTGTACTGACTTTCATAAAATTAATGCTTTTTTTCTTTAAAACAATGGCTTTTATTTTCACCACTGAGCAAAATATAGAGGGGGAGATTTTGGATATATTTTACAGACGTGTACTGTAGCTGATAAACACAATTCTTTATTGAAAACCAAACTATTATTCATATTATCGTCGGATGGTATTTATAATATCTATCAAACAGAAACATCACATTGAAAACACATAATTCAGACGCAGTATAAAAGTCCAAGACATAATCCCTTAAAATGTTGCTGCTCTGTGTAATATCTCTGTCATATCACAAGTCTGAGAAATGTTCTGTAATATAATGATGGTAGTATGGTGTGTAGTCTCAATGCTGAGATCCTCTTATCAACAAGCTCTTAGCAACCATACTGGAATAATCTGTCCATTCTAAAGTTCCCCTTAATTGAATTGGTGAAGCAATTCTCAATTATCTACCAGCTTTTCTGTATAGTGTGGCTGTTAGTGCATAATGTCTGCTGCCCATCAGTCAGGTGTTTGGTGCACTTCAGAAGGGGAAGAAGTTGGTACCCTCTTATCTTTAAAGTGGTGTTGGACCTTATGAAAGGTGGTCTATAAATTAAAAAGTAAAGAATAACAGATGAGTAAATCTGCCAAAATGGCCACTTATTGTTTGTAACCTTTATGTTGTCATGAGTGAAAATATTGTATTTACTATGCAAACGACTATACAAATGAACAGTAAAATAAGGTACTGTACCCACCCACCCTTTTCCAAATAAGTTAATGGTGTTTCCCTGCAAACACCATACCATACTACACATCGTTTTTAATCTTTTCATTCATGTGAAAATAAAGACCTCGAACATTGTATTTTAGATAGGAACTACGATTCAGGTCAGTTGTAGCATTTTCATTTTTTAAAGATTTGTTTTTACCCTCCGCGATGATAGTAGCGCTTATTAGTCAGAGGTATTAATGAAGAACGATAAACGTTGTTCTAATTACCGAATCAGTAGTGTAAGGGTAGTGTTGTGGCTTAATCCAACAAAGTATATTCTCTGTTTCAATTTTGCCGTGGGACTACGCTGTAGGAAAAACGAAAAGGATTGAGTTTAAAATATCAGGTTTAATTTCGAACAGGGTGAGGGGATAAGTCGCTGACGAGAAATTCAAAATGTGTGCTGTTCTCTTTGCCCACTACAGCCAAGATGAGCAGCCGCTGCAGCTACGTGGCGCCAGTATCAGATGGCCCAGAAAGGCGGAAAGACAGCAAGGCGAGGCGGAGCAGGCAGTGCGGTACCGAGATAAACGCGACACGTCCTCGCGATCCACGTGGAACCTGTCATTGACCAAAACAGAGCTCCGCAGTGCAGAACACCGGGGTCGAGTCGGTAGCGAGTGCTGTTGCAATTCGTGTACAGTATTTCCCTGAGGCAGCGAAGAACACATATCTCGACCCAGCAGCCATCATGACACAAGGTACAAATGCACAATATCCGGCAAGTGAGCTATGGCTATTCTATGCTGCATGTTTTAGAAATATGGTAAATGGTTAAAGGTCTAACTTGGATTGCATCAGTTTTTATTAGTAACAGAAAAGGCTCATGTACGGTAACTGTACGGTATCTGTTTCTGTTGCATAGGCTACTGTACGGAATGTATTACTGTTGTACTGTATTGGAGCATTGTATAGTAAATGCATTCAATATGATTATCGGTAATACAAGAATAGTGTAAACGGTATAACATGTATGCCTGATCTATATGGTTAAATGTATTAAAATTTTACTTTCGTTTTCAATCTCTTTCCTATACTTGAAAATAAAAGGCATTCATTTACAACAAATGTTTTATTATCCTTTCTGTTGAAAAAAACGATTGAACAATAATCGGACAATATGCCAATAGTCATACGGCATATGAGCTGTGATATAATCTTCTCATTGAACTTAATATTCCAATTGCATTCATAATCATTTGTACTTACAATGGAAAATTGGCATTTTATCGCACTTGCAGGTTTCCGTGTATTTATATTAAGCTGCATACATGGATTTTCTTGCGTTTGTTTTAATCAATGTATGTGTCCGATGGACAGAAATAACAGGCTACTCCTTTAAGGAGTCAGCTCATCTTATTGTCACCTCTGAAGTGTACTCTGCGCGATCATTTGCACTGGATCCGCAGCCCGTTGTCAACCTGCAGCAACTCAGAGCGAAACCCGGATACCTTTTGAATTACTGCACAGTGTTGTTTCTAGGGCTGGCGTCGCGGGTCTGTGGACACAAGGAGGTGCTGAAGGCGACCGTAGTTTTGCTGCTTCTGATCTCACACCAGTGCCTAGCAGCGCCTCAGGTCTCTGCTTCTCAAAGGTAGGCGACTGGACTTGTTGTCACAAACAGTATTCCAGAAAGTTCTGTTTATGTGAAGCCGGGGGGATTTTAAATGTATTTTTTTAGTACCAGCTGCCCTTGTGTTTGGAGAAAGAGTGGGTTTTACAATTAGAGTACTTGGCAAATAGAGTATCTAAAACTTTATGGTCTTTAGAGTAACGAACATACCCTGGACGAGAGAACACGGACAATAGCTCCTCTCAAAAACCTATTTATTGCCATCCTACTTCATTTTCTGTAGTGTAAATGTAAAATGTCGAGCTTTTCTTGGTTGTGATTTGGAGAATATGTAATGGAATAACACATAAAGTACTCGTATTACACACAGAAAATGTCCTGCACAGAATAATCTGATCAGCCAACTTCAGGTTCATAGAAGATAATTCGCTTCAACAATGAGTGATAACAAATGAATATATATATATATGGTTCAAATTGATATATATATATACTGTATATTAATTTGGGGTTATTCTAAGTACAAATGAACTGTAAAATCCTGTGTTCATTTACTGTATGATACATGCATTTTGAAAGATTCCTAACATTCCATCTTATCAGAGGAATTTTACCTCTCCAAAAGACTAATGTCACTACAAATGGATTTTCATTCTTAAATTCCTAAAACTAAAGATATAAGGAAAACATAAAGATACTGTAAGTTGATTTTGAACTAAATATTTCATTTGAATGTCTCTGTCCCTTTTAGAATGGAACATATAAAACAAATATCTGTTAAGACACCCAATAATTTTGTTTTGTATTTCATCTAATGTGGCAAATTGAGCAAATTATTGTACTTCACGTTAACACCCTCATCCACAAGAAAAATATTTAAAAAAATATAATTTTCACCACAGAAACGTGAACTTTATATACAGTATTATGTATGCTACCTGTATTATGTTTGTATTCATGAAAGAATACTGTATTTGATGTACAGCATGTTTCCTTTTCTAAAAACTGATCAACAGGCAAGGCAAGGATCAAAGGTTCATTTAAGCCCCAGAAAAAAAGTGTTCATACATATTCAAAGGTTGGAGCAGAATTACAAATCATTGTAAAGAAACAGAAGCAGTAACTTGTTAAAGCAGGTTATTTTATTCCCAGAGTTTTGTCCTTTTTTTAAAGTAATGGATGATAAAGTTTTCACTTCAGTAGTCTACTTTAATATAGTATACCTGGTAATGTACAAATATAAAAAAAAACTTTTACTGCAGCTTATATTAGTTACCTTGTTTCACAATAACAAGTTATGACAGGATCTGGAATGTTTAACACAGGCTAGGAAGGTCAAACCCTGACCTCTCTCTTTTCCTCTCACCTACATGTACTGTAACTATCTTGATTCTGGAGCACCCCCTCGTGCATCATGGGCTGAATGGCTTAATTATTTTTTTTAACCTTTCTTATGTCCTTAATTTAATCTCATATCTCTCCCTATTCTCCATAATCACTCGGGCAGCAGCTTGTATGCTTCTCTTAAATGAAAGGAGGAGTAATCCTCATCCTTGTGTTCAGGTTGTCATTCTCACATTCTCAGGCAAGTTATGCAAACAGAATTCATCCTATGCCTTCCCATCTGTGCAGATCAGGGAATTCCCTCGGACATCTGCAGCATAATTGATGTTCAGAGCCTTTGCTTTTCCATTCTTAAGGCAAAAACTGGCACTGCATTTGGTAACCAAATCTGTCCATATCTTTCCCCAGGGCAGATGCAGAGTTGGGAGAAAAGTCTCCATCTTTAACTATGACAAATCCGTTTGGCTCTGGAGAAGAAGAGCGCAGGTAAAACTTGCTTTCTCTCTTACATGACCTAAAAAAATTCTTAGTGTAGTTGTGCAATCTTGCATTATTAATTTTTGCCTCCAAAACCAGAATAAAACTACCGTACTATTTGTTCAGCTATCATGTGTTATACCCTATATCCTATGGTTGAAATGAAAAAAAAGCTTATTTAATGTCTGTTATCTTCCCCAAAAATAACCTAGTTTGTCTTAAGCACAAAAGCCTGAAATGGATTTCTGCCTGGCACAAAAATGATGGATTGATAGAAGATAATGACACCACATTCACTGTCATGAAATGTGTAACCCCTATCACCATTGAAGCTTTGCAAAATATATGTGAAAAAATGAAATTAATAAATTGTAAAGTAAAATAGTTACTTCACGCATGAAGCTCATTAAATTGCATTCACGGTGGGGTCGGATAATGTAACACATTACTGTAAATTCAACTAGTCAGTTTTGAAGTGTCTTCAGATCTATAGTGATAACATGGTAAAGTGGCTGATAGCTATAATCATGTTGTTGCTTTCTCGGACAGGTTACTCAAGATGTACATTAATAGTAATTTGAAGGAAGTACAAGGGAGTCCTGATCACATGACATGGGAACAAGGTAAACAGCAACAAATATCACTGCCTATTGTTTTGGGGTTTTTTGAGTCCCACAATATTCAGATTTTTTTTTGCTGTACATTCTTCCTCTTTCAAAAATAATTTGTATATTGGAATGATAAGGGTAAAAAATTGTAGAGTATACTTATGGAAAGGGACACAGATCTGATGACACTGAGTTGACGTGAGTGATAAGCAATTTAAGATCTCCCACAATATAGTTGAAAAAACCTTGCAAAGGTTACACCCAAGCAACATTTTGGTCCAATAAAGGATTTATTTAAGGAAATTGCACAACTGAAATGAAAACTAGCAGGTATTTAAATTCCCAAGAACATGATTGGGAACCTTAGATCTGTGGAGAATGTAATCTTTTGCTAAGATATTTGGAAGATTAGCATTTGCTCTCAGACGATAATCTAAATTATTTATTTTTTTGTTATTATGACACATCAGTTGGTATTTGACAACTGTCATTACAGTTCACCTTTACAATCCTTCAGCCAACACAGGAAAGAGGAAAACACGTGCCTTCCACCAAAGTGTTTTTCACATCATGCACCTTGAATGGAGCAGCATCCCACTCGATTGATGCTTTTGTCAGAGCCAGTCAAAGTGGTCAATCTTTCATAGCACGCTAAAGATATCCCAGCTGTTCCAGACCCCTCCAGTTTTGGCTGGGTTTGGGAATTATTTCGCAACAACTTGGAGATCCCTGATCACAATGACTCAATGACGATGTCTGAACCATAGGCCTCAAACTGTGGTCCATCAAAGTGCTTTCATCTGTAGAGCCACACAGGGTCAGATTGGAATATTTGTCTTTTCAATTCGAATCCAACATCTTTCGCTTTTATGTGCTTCTTAACTTAAATTCACTGTCTGATCACCTGGCTGTCCCTTTTCACTGCTTGGCCTTTAAATCTCTGTAGTACCAGAGAGTACCAGAGTGTTGAGCGCTTTTCGTATACGCAGTTGAAATTCAGTTTGATTCAATTCTGATATACTCTTTTACACGTGAAGTTTTATGCATTAAGACTACCACATAATTTGTATTTGAGAGATCACACTGTCAAATTATAATTGTTTTCAGCTTTAATTTAGTTTTGATAAGATTCTGCAAAGTAATTATTGTTGCTTTTGTGTCAGCACTCTATTGTGATAGAGCGCTTTGAATATATGCAATTTTATGGTGAAATTGTAGTAATACCAATTAAGCTGTTGTCAGCTCTTCTATAACACAGGAAATACTTGCTGTTGTTCATGTTTAATTCTTCTTTCTGTTAACAGAGATATTCTACTTGTTCTCTCTCCACGACTATGATAAAAGCGGAGAAATGGATGGATTGGAGCTCATGAAACTGCTGTCTGACTTCATTTCTCATCAGTCTCTGACACAGCAGTCATCAGAGTCTGTTAGTAGCACTTGAGTCTTTTGCGTCACAACAAAGGGCGAAAGTTTGTGTGAGCGTGGGAGTGTGATAAAACTCTTTTCATGTGTTTTGTTGGAATTAACTTTTCAAATCATTTTAACTATGGTATAAAAGTGCAGTTATTTCCCCTTTTTCATATTCAGTTAGAAACCAACAAAGAAAAATACTGAAACTTCATCTTAATGTCTGGTAAGAAGTACCAGAGTATATCAGTTACACAAATATTCCTTCTTTAATTAAGTTTTCATTGTAATCTGGCATTTATTTGCTTCCCTCCTACACATCTGGGCAGTCAGTTCTTTCAAATAATTTGAGAAGTTGATACTGTCAATACAGTAGCTCTATGAGCCAGCAGCCATATAACCCTGCAGCTCTCAATGGGCTACCCACTGAAGGTAAGCAGCATTGAGTCTGGTCAGTACCTGAATGAGAGACCTCCTGGGAACCTATGGTTGCTGCTGGAAGAGGTGTTAGTAGGATCAGTGGGGGGTGCCCACCCTGCGGTCTGTGTGGGTCCTAAAACCGCGGTATAGTGGTGGGGACTATACCGGGGCGCGGTATATTGGGCGCTGTCTTTCAGATGAGACATTAAACTGAGGTCCTGACTCTCAGTGGTCATTAAAGATCCCTGGGCATTTCTAACAAGAGTAGGGAGTTATCCTGCTGTTTGGGCCAAATTTCCCCCCTCAGCCTTTACATGACATGAGTAGCTGTATGAACCACAGCAAATACAGAAGCAATGTAAAAAGTAAAACTTTACTCTATTGCATTATACAGTATGAAGCATGCTAGGGATGGAGTAACATATGATGTAATACATATGATATAATGTTTTGGTTAAATAATTGCAGGAAATGTTGTGAACAACAGTCGGAGAGCCCTGGACTCAATTCCAGACTTGGGTGTCTATGTTTCATGTCCTCCCCCTGTTTGCACTGGTTTTTACCAGGTATTCCTGTTTCCCCATCCTTCCAAAGAAATGGTAGATTAGAAAAAGTTCCCTATGGACTTAACTCCCACCCACTGGGAGAGCAATCAGGTGTTTGGAATGCTACCATGCATCCTGTAGAATTCAGAAAAGGCTCCGGTATCCTGTGACCATATCTAGGATTACTGAGCCGCTTACGGATCATGAATGCATAAAGTAATGCACCAAAATATTTTCGATGTTGCTCTGTTATCATTCATCTCCACTTAGATTATAGATGCATTGCAGTTCTTTTTTGTTTTAATTTTTCAGATATTTGTCTAGCGCTGTATCCAACATCTGATGGTATTGTAGCTGACACACTGTGTTTATTATGTTATTGACAAAGATGGTTTTATTAGATTTGTGATCAAGACTGTCCCTGGGTTGAAATCTATTCCTCTTCACATACAATGTTATGTATGTACAGTTTGGGGACTTTGGGCACCTGAAACATAGTTTGGTGATGTTCAGAGGCAACAAAATGCAGTAGAAATTGAAAGCTTTTTTGGCTCCAAATATCCAAAGTCGTTATCCTTTCTGGTTACATATACAGTACCCTCCATAAGTCAAAATGCCTATTTTTGCTGTATAGCCAAAGAATTCGAATTTGAGATGGAAAGAAAAAGTTACAGCTTTAGATCACAAACATAGATAAACCTCTACCCAAGTGAGGGCAAGTACAAGTATGGAGAAAGAAACGAGCTGCAGATGAGCCAAAGCACACCACTTCATCTGTGAAACATGGAGGTTGTGTCATGGCTTGGGCATGCAAGGCTGCCTCTAGAACTGGCTCACTCATTTTTATTCACGATGCTTCTAATTATTGTAGCAACGGAATGACTTCAGATGTACAGTATGTGAAAGAAAATGCCTCCAGACACATTGGCCAGTGCTTCATCATGCAGCAAGATGAGTTCATCAGGAGGAAAAATGGGAAACTCTTAGACTGGCCAAGTCAATCTCCTGATTTAAGTCCAATCAAGCATGCATTACAGTTACTGAAAAGGAGACAGAAGTCAGAACCCCACAAAATAAACAGCAACTAAAAATGGCTGCAGTAAAGGCTTGGCAAAGCACCTCAAAAGAACAAAGAACACATAATTGATGCAGTTATTGCATACAGTACAAATGATTAGTGACAAAGTTCTCAGTTTTATACTACTTTTATTGAATTTAAGTTAATTTGTCCCAATAACATCTAAAATGGGGATGATGGAACACAAAAGGTGGTATTGTTCTAAAACATCAAAGCAAATACTCAGGAATAAAAGGTCAAATTTCTGTACTTTGCCTCATATTCATCTTTTCATGTCAAATCCAAATTGCTTGAGTTTACAACAAAATAGCAATTTTAATTTCACTGTCCCAGTACTTATGGAGGGCACTGTATGTCTTTATATAAATATGTTGACCAGGTTATGGAATCACATGTTACCTCTGTACGTAGTAACTCTCCTTCTATGGCTAATTTTGCGCTCATTGATTCACCTTTATAAGGTGAGCCTTTTTTAGTTTCATTGCAAGTGCGTGTGTAGTTACTCTCCTCCCCCTGTGTTTCCCAGGTGATCTCCATGGTGGACGTTCTTTTGCAGACCCAAGACCTCAATCAGGATGGAATGCTGAACCCTACGGAACTGCTGTCTCCCCCCATAGAGCATCGGTCAGCACCAGCTGATCAGCAGCCAAACCAGGTAGAGGCTGACACCGCTGCCCATGCTCCACCAGAGCAGGGAACCCAACCAGCATCGCTGCTGCAGTCAGAGGAGAGTGTGCCGCAGACAGGGCAATTGCAAGACAGCAAGGCACCTGAGCCACCTGGCTCTCACAGTGCAGAGCAGCACAGTCTGGAGATCCAGGACCAGCAGATACGAGAAACGGGGGAGGAACGGGAGGAGCAGTTCAAGGAACCTCCAGGGCATCAGGAAGAACCCGAGATGTAACTGCACTGACCAGAATTAGGAATTAGCCATATAAGAAGCCACTGCAGGCACAATTATTAACATCCTGTATTTGCTTCTAACAAAAACAATGAAGTTGCTTTTTGTCTTGCAGCCGCAGTATGCAGTAGAGATGTATTTGATTTTTTTAATGATTTGTGCTCCTTTTGGTATAAAACCACCAAAGCAGAAAATAATATTTGAAAACAACTTCTTTTGTTCCGGGTACGTTTTCCCCTTCTGTCCTTAAAATGTATATTATGAACATTAGTACTGATGTTTAATTCTTGGTATTTAAAATACAAGGAAGGCTTTCTTGTGCACTTTTGTAAATAGCTTCAAAAAGTTTTACTTTTAAAAAAATTCAAAGAGTGTCTTTTCAGGCTGTTTTCTTCCTCAAGGAAATGGCTCTGATAAAAAAAGAAATGGAAAACTGAAAAATAATTCAGTGGCTGAAAACAAGTACTTGAAATCAATATCTGTCGTATAGACTGCACTGGCTTTTAAAAAAAGTTTACTGTTTTGTTTTTCCATTTATTTTGATCACCATACACAAGTACTACTATGCAGCTTTTAATGTGCATAGTATTGCAAGTGAGGGATACAAATTTTATAAGTTCAATATAAAATTATTGAATACTGTAGAAATTTACAGACCATTTATAGGGCCTGTCAGCTGGACAACTGACATGCATGAAATAATATATTTCTATTTGCCAGGTCATTCAAAATAGATCCAATCCTATGCATATAAAAGATATTGTACATTTATTCTTCTCCTGTGGCTTTAACAGCATTCATTAGCAGTTTAGAATCATGTAGTCCGTAAGACATGTTCAGTTTCTTCCAATGTTTCTCATGGAAAACAATACCAGTCCTTTAAAACTACAGTTTGAATAGTTTCAGTATTTTGTTTCACATGTCGAAAGGCAAGGCACTGTGTGTCATTTTATATTCTTTAATGAAAAACTATTGTATCCATTAGTTAGCTTTCATAAAACCCCATACTGTATTTCATACTGTAAATGCATTGATTTCATACTTGGGAGCTAGGTGGTTGTTTTTCATACTATATCCAGGACTAACTGAGGGAGTTAAATTGTAACCACATAGTCTCGATGAGCCAAAGGGCCTCCTTTCATGTGTGGCCTTTCTGATATTCTGATTTCAATAGTTAATGTATGAAAAACAGAGAATTGAATCTCCCGGGAACAGGAAATCCAGTTGTCTAAATTGATTGAACTATGAATTACCGTTCTTTTTTATTGTATTTACAATTCGGAAGTTTCTTAGCATTTTGCACCCTAAAGGTGGAAATCAATTGAGCATGCCAAACTGCCTTTGAATTTCCAGAAGAAGATGTAACATTTGAATAAATAAAGACATTTGTAATAAAATTGGTGTTGGTGTTGTTTTATTCCTGACAAAAGCTTTTGCATTGGTGAATTTACTCCTGGAGCTCAACTAACACATTTCTTGTACAAAACATCTCTGGTACATTGGGAAAAAGCTTTATTATTATATTATAATCTGTCTTTTTTAAATTAGGTAGAAATGAGAAAACACTTGTAAATCCGTTGATAAAACTTGTTACCTTTTCTTTTATCTTAGATCTAATGCTAATGTCAAACAAAAATGCAAGAGCTATTTTAAGGCCTTCCAACATTATAATGAAAGTTATAAATCATGAAGGAATTCTTGAAAGCTCTTAGACAAAATAAGTACATACTGTACAGTAACTGAGTGTAGGCAGTATGTAGTAGTTTCTACTTTAGTGGGAACCTGATGGCTATAATAGTTTAATAAACCAAAGAAGGTCAGTAGTACATGTAACATGTTATGTAATTTCATCTGTACCTCAATGTCTTTATCAACTTCCCTACTTGAGAAACTGTGGCATTTCTAGGGCAAGTATATATGAACTAGAACTGAACTCTGAGGATTAGTGCATTTATCAGCCGAAAAGCCCGTCTGGGTTTTGTGTCCTTAGATAACCTTGGGCTGATCACACAACCTCCCTATATATATATTTCTTTTTAATTTAGCACATGACATTGATGGCATCCATACACTAGAGGTCTCTTTTGGTTTTTGTGCTAGTTTCTGTATAATAGTTCAATAAAATATTTCTCACTCCACAAAGGAAGGGTGTCTGTATTTCAGCCTTCAGCATTTTTTGCTGTTCATTATTTACATGCTAAAGGCTTTCTCTTCTAGCACAAGAGGCAGTACTTACACAGTGTTCAACAAAGAGGCAAAGGTGACCCTTACAGATCATCTCTTCAGTGCTGTTCTGGAGTAAGAGAAGGAACCAACAAGATTTTAATGCTGTTCATTGATTGAATATTTGTGTCCTGAGACCCACACAATAAGTTAAGTGCGTAGACCAGACATCACTTCTGCTGGCCTAAATGCTTAAAATAACAATAGAGGAGATTCCTTTGTTGTTGCAATCTCTGAGGATTAAATGGACCTGGACAGTCCCATTGTGTCTCAGCAAATCCAAAGATAATAGCCAGTCACAGACAAGCAAACACATCTCAGAAATTCAGAAATCATCATCCCAGCCAGAGAATTCCTCTTCTGCCTGTGTATCATCTGGGGGGATCCTGTCAAAGTTCACATATAAAGGACCCTAGAGGAAGACAATTAGAGACCAGTTCAATTAGTATTAATTTTCTATCACAACTACCACAATGGAAAAACAATTTCATTTAGCCTGGCATGCCAATATAACCATATTTAGACATTGATACTTACTTGTGTGTTTTCATTACATTTTCTGATTTTCTGAACCAGTTTAATATCTTGAACCATTTTTGCTTTATGTGCTTTATACCAAATCTCAGTCATCATCAAAGAAGTATCCATCAAAGAAATCCAGGAATGGAATGGAAGGTGGAAAAGACCAATAAAATTCAAATGGAAGATACTGTATGTGGGTTGTGAAGTCAAAAGAAGAAACCAAATGGAGGGCAAAAGAAACATTTTACAGATGTTCCACGTTTAATTGGATTTTAAAGAAACTAGAAATGTAAATCGTTCAGAACTGATGCTGCTCACGACAGAAGTTGTACCCATGGATTGGAGAATTCCTAATACATAAGAAGGGTAACAAAACTGAACCACATAATTATAGACCACTCCATCTAAGCGGAATATCCTAGTGGATAGTCAGCATGGATTTAGAAAACATAGGCCTTGTTTAACTTATATTTAGAACTACAGCAGTGGACACAAGCACAGCAAACAACATGGTGTATTTAGATTATTGAAAGACTTTTGACAAAATTCCCCAATAAAAGATTAATTCCCAAACTACAGGCAATACTGGTGAATACTCCAACTGGAGTGAAGTAACAGGGATCAGTACAAGGGCCAGTGCTCTTCCTAATTTACAGCATATCAATGATGTGGATGTAGCAGACTACCAAATATGACAGAAGCAGCAGATGAAGTTCAAGAAGGTTTGGACAGAATTCAAGACTGGGCAAAAACTCAGTAAGTGACATTATAAGATAATGTAGAGAAGTACAGTGTTGCAGTGATTTAGAGCTGATACGAGAAGCATGTTTGACAATTGTAGGTGCACTGGATGTCCTCCTAGTATGCTGCTATTGTAGTCAATGTTTCAGTTTACACTGGCATTGTGTGCAACACATCAGCATTGCAGCACAGTAAGAGGCTCTGTATCCCATTTGGGTCTTTTAGGGCTCAAGCCCATTTTTTTTCTCCTACTTACATTACTGTAAGTGTATAGGATGCATTTAGCGATGCTGATGAGCCTCTTGCTGCTACTCGCTTCCTTGTGCTATCATGTAAAGCATTATGGCCAACTGAGGACGTTGTGGGCCAAGTAAATAAATGCCCATAAATTAAAGGGTATAATAATTAGTTTTGTTAAATGGTTATGTAGGTATCTGTGCTATATTTTAGACAAAGAAATGTCGAAGAAGTTGAAAAGTTTGTGTTATTGTTCAATAGGCAGTGGTGCAGAATACACTATGGAGATTAAACTAGTACCAAACCCCAGTCACTTAAAAAATGCTACACAATTTGGAAACAGTGTACTGTAGGTTCAGCTTTACACGAAGGTATTAATGACATAAAATACAGAAAAGATGGGAAAAGCTGACCTTGAAGAGACTACTTAGAAAAATGACCTTTTTAGTGACAACAATGAATGTTATTTAAAATGGAATAATGCATAAGTAGAACCACAACTAGGTTATTGTGCTTAATTTAGGTCAAGAAGATACAAACTATGTTTTTAAAAATAAATCCAGAGAAGAGTAACCAGATACAGTCTACGGTTAGATGTAATGTCCTATACTGACAGATTAAATTTAAATTAGCATTTTAAATTGTTAAATTAACAACTTAATTAACATTTAAGTTAATTAAATGTTAACTTAAATGTCCAGGTGGATGCTGCACATTGGTGGTGGTGGAGGGGAGTCCCCATTACCTGTAAAGCGCTTTGAGTGGAGTGTCCAGAAAAGCGCTATATAAATGTAAGCAATTAATTATTATTATTATTATTAAGTTGTGAACAGAGAAGCCTAAAAAGACCCAAGTATCCAATATCCTCAAAGGCAGTGATAAAGTCAAATCACGGAGCTTCTTCAGAATAAGTAGTGAAACACAATACAGAGAACACAACTGGAAATTACACGCAGGAGCATTTAAACAAAAATCAGGAGGCTCTTGTTTACATAAAGGGTTGTGGAAGTATGGAAAAAGCTACACAGCCATGACGGTGAAGCCCATAAACTGCCTTTGTTAAAAAAACAAGTGGTTGAGATGCTCAGATCAATTAGATACAAACTACCAGAAGGAATGGATGTGCCAAACAGCCTCCTGTCACTTGTAACTATTCTTATGTTCTTCATCCCCCTGCTGTCTCTTGGCACTATAGGCCTTCAGCCCTTACCTTTCGTATGAGGCACATAGTGGGAGCATCCAGTTGACAAGCCCGCAGCTTCTGCCAGTTGAGGTTATTAAACCACCTAAACACACATACGAAAAGCGGTGAAGGCTGTTGCAGTTAACTGACATTTCCAAAGTGATGTTGGCTTTTTATATAAAAAATATCAAATATACTTAGATATCTTCGAAATCTTCTTACAAATGTAAAGGCTTTTATGACATCAAATGCAAATTAAAAAGCAAAAAAGCCATATTTGTTACAGCATGTTGAAAATTAAAACAAAAACATGGTTTTAGTTTTAACTCGATTAAAATGCAATTTGATGATCTGAAAATAAATTTTCAAAAACTTAAATGTTTGCTTTGTGAATTAATCCAGAGATTTCTCCCCATACATTATTTTACATAGTGGATATGGAGAATAAATTATAGATCTAGTAGTTTGCACTTCATTAACATTAAGAGCTGTGGGGGTATCAAACAAGCTACCCAGCCATGTGGCTGATACACTGTTGATACACTGGTTTCTTTCATGAAATGACTGAATGTGATCCCGAGTTCATTTACCTGCTAGAAACCAATAGAATCTAAAGGGCTAAAAGGCATCTGATTTGTACTCTTTCTTATTTTCTTAATACATTTCTTAAATATCTGTCATCTAACAACCATAAAATCTACAGTTAACAATGCTTATTCTCAGATGATATACAGTACAGTACACCAACCACTCAGACAATTATATATCACAAAAGGATAAAATGTCAAATATAACCAAACAAAACTGGTTACAACAAAACTCACTGCACACAAGTAAAAGAGTATACAGTATATACATTGTTTTACATTTTAATTGCTGTAGGAATATACACTGTAAATCAAATCTGTTTTTTCTATGAAATTAATATCCATATACTGTAGTTTCAGTACCTGTGGTTCCGAATATCCTTTATTCCATTTTTATTGTTTCCCAACCGTTGGCCTGGTCGTAGCCTGTGGAAGAACATACTGCATATTAGAAAAGAAATATTGTAAAAGTCTTACCTTAAGCTAAGACACACTGATTGCATTTTTGCTATGAAAGGTTAAATAGCCTACAGTACATCATATTTCTGAAAGACATATTGATGAACACATTATTTGACTTATTGTTTCAGTGATTAGCTAATTGGCTTTATTAAATATTACCTTCTATGATGGAAAAAGCTGAAAACACAACTAAAAAATCACCCATAACCTTTCATGATATATAGATCATACATGGTGTTGTTTGTATATTAAGAGTGGTCAATTTCACTTGATGTAATTCTATACATGTCCACGTCTGTGGCACACAAAAGTGGTCCATGCATGAATGACATGTAATGTCTTCTGATAATTAAATAAAAACAAACAACACCATTTTCCTAATTTCATCACAACACACTAGCATGAAACTTTTCATCTTAATGTACTGTAATTGTTGCAGATGAGCTTTGTAAATGATAATTACATATGTAAAATAGAAGTTTTATTATAAATGGATTGTTGATGTCTTTAGAATATCTGAGTCTGAATGTATTTTTTTCTTTTTTATACATTAATTTCCAAAAAAAAAACAATTAAAACTTTATTTGTTAATAAAAGGAAGTGATTTTGGTCATTTTTTAATATTTCTTTATCTTTTTCACAATGAATATGATGTTATTTCTGTCTTCATTAAAGAGGTGTTTTCCCTTTAGGACAGGAAACCTTAAAGCAGTGTGAGTGAATGCTGTGCTTCTGAAATATGGTAAAGAATGTTATTTACCTGCAGAGCTTACTGATAAGAGATCTGGCTCCTTCTCCCATGTGATGGGGGAATTTAAGGATCCCATCAAGAATCTTGCTGTATATTCTCTGAGGGTCTGAGCTTGTGAAGGGGGGGCTGTGAAAGAGCACAAGACACCATGCGTTGGCAAAGGTGTGGCCAAGACCCCCCCGCAGAAAAAATATTAAAATGAATTGTTCATTCTGTTCTTTAAAAAAAAACATTGATTTAGACAACTACTGTATAGTTGTCGATCTGCTTTTGTCTACTTTATCCTTTAATCTCTGTTTCACCATGGTAGCTTAATTCTCAACTGAATTAAATTATTTCATCATTCAAGGCATCAATTCATCAATGCACTGACACTATCAGTATCTAACACGATAAGGGCCTAAAACATACTACTCATTTTAATTATTTGTATTGTGAATATGTATTGCACTCATAGTTTTATTCTGAGCTGAATGAAAGGATTCCATCATTGTATTCAAGACATCAGTTCATCATTGCACTTATCTAACAATGGCACATGGCACTTATCTAAGAATATAAGGGCTGGAAAACACACTACTCATTCCACTGCTACCTGGTCTTGGAAAATAAATTAAGGCACATTGTGGCAGAACCAACAAATTTAAAGGTAACACTTGCTGAGTTTTTGAACATGTACTGTACATAGGAAAAAATATGAAAGCATTGAATAGCCGAATTTATAACATATTCTTTACCATAGACTGACCTGCCTGCCAACAGCTCAAACACCAAGACTCCCAAGGACCAGAGGTCAGCAGCAATGTCGTGGCCTTCATTCTTTATGATTTCTGGCGCCAAGTACTCAGGAGTGCCACAGAATGAATATGTCTTCTCTCCTCGAGATAGTTCCTTTGCAAATCCAAAGTCTACCTATCAATGGCAAAGGATCTATGATTAGATACAAGGATAAGAAGACCTTGTATCCAGTTATGGACATTGTAGATATGTGGTTCAAGTAGGGAGCTGCGTCAGCATGCGTAGGCTTCAAAGGAACAAGTTAAGGTTTATTCCGTGCTGAAAACGGAAGAAAAGAAACACAATGTTACAGCTGTGGAGCCCTCTCTGGGTGTGAGAGAGAGAGGAAAACTGGCAGCTGATAAAGCGTAGGAGAACAAAAGCCGGGATTGGAGAGGAGGCGGGAACAGGAGAGAAGCAGAGTGGACACCCCGTGTGAAGGACGGTGTGGTCACGAGAGTTGAAGAGGGGTCTGAAGTCAAAACGTGCCAATGAATAGAGAAGATTGGAAGGAAACAAGTCTGTCGTAGAGAGAAGGGGAAAGGTGTGATCCTAGTTCCAGGAAAATTTTGGATTCGGTTGTCTTTCTGCAATAGGAGTTCTGAAACCCCTCTTTGAGAACGCAGACGGAGAGATCAGTATGATCATGGCTGTTAGAGGTAAAATGGGAAACTATGGGTTTGCAGAGATCTTTGACATGTTCTCTGAAGCAGTTTCCCCTTCCTGTGTCACCAATGTACTTATGTTCTCTACTTGTAAATGACTGTTGGGAAGCTATAGTGTAAAACCATGTGAACCAACTATTAGATCAAACTAAAAATAACCTTAAAAAATAAGGTTTTAATAAGGGGACAGCCTTATTGTTTTAATTCATCAAGACAAACTTCTTCTTACACCAGTGGCTAAACCCAACTTTCCAAAAAAACAAAGCATCTGTATTTGAACTCACATTTCAAAGCAGTTATAAGACAAGAAATAAAAGTTATTAGGTAACTACTATTTTGTATTTCTAATGATCTCTCTGGAGCAAATAATTCAGTATTTTAATTAAAATAATAATAAATTAAGTAACAAGATTATAGAATTTTCTCAGTTTAAAAAATTTGACTGTTATGAAGGAGCACTCACTGAGAATGCAAGGGAAAAAAGAAAGTCTTACCAGTTTCACATATCCCATCATGTCCAGCATTAGGTTCTCAGGCTTAAGATCCCGGTAAACAATTCCTTTCACACGGAGATAGGCAAAAGCCTCGACTACACAAGCTGTGCAGAAAATTGCTACAGGTTCCTCAAAACGACCTCTGCAAACAGGATAATAAACTCTTTTACATAGGCTCCCAAAGTTTACTTTACTGCTTGATTGTTTCTGATATCCCATTCTCAAACAATCAAAAACAATTAACGTTAGTATCTGACTTGTTAATCCGTGCACACTTACAGTATACACATTATGCTGGCAAGGACTGATTAAGGACCATTTTCTCAATATTGTTCACTGCTGGGTGCTTAAAAATTAGATAAATATAAACATTTACCTGTCAAATTAGAGGAAAACACACATAGAATGTGACCTTTCTAAGATATATCAAATATAATTATAATTGAGATCTTCTCAATTAAGATGATAATCAAAGAGCTTTTTGCTTTCTTTCACAAATGCTTGCTCAACTGCTGAATTCACTGAGCTGGTCATGTCAAGGCTATTGTTGCAGAAGCAGCTCGGTCCTATAGGAAGAGCAAATCTCTTTCTCCTCCTATTTCACAGATACATGCTCATAAATAATTTATATAACATCTAAAGTAGTCCTGCAGAATGCAAACTTTTGGAAAATGATCAAATCATAGTAGATGACTCAGTGATCTTGACAAGTAAAAAAAGGAAACAAATCGTATACCGATTAGTGTAAATTCGCCCTTTAGACATGAGCAAAATAGCTTTAAAGTGGACTTTGCTCTGCATGATCTCTGGGGCCAAGTGCTACAGAATGAGTAATAAGTTATAGCTATAGTAATTCCTACACATAAAGCAGTGAGGAAAAAAGTAATCTCAGATGCTGTAAAGGAAATTCTTAGCATTCATTTCTTACTTTTCTCTCAGTTTGGTCCATAGTTCCCCACCAGAGCAAAATTCTAAAACCAAATAGATGTTTCTTGTGTCCTTAAATGCAGCATAGAACCTGATAAGAGAAATAGAAGAGAGATTCTGAAAGTGCAAAAAGAGAAATATGTTGCACTCAAAGTTGCAGTATCCAAAGATACAGCTTCATGTTATGCAAAACAATCTAATTTAATATATACACACATCTTGAACTAAAGCTTGGTAATTTATTGTTTTAAACAATTTACCCAGAATAAGGTTTCTGTATGCAATTAAAGCTGGGATAAAGTTTGTTTTTTTTGTTAACAAGACTCGTTTCTTCTGGGATGCGGGTCACCCATCGTGCCCCACAATTATAATCCATACAGTAACTGGACTTCGATAATTATTTTCAGTTACAGTATTTCAGTTCAGCTGGGTGTTCAGTCCCTTTCAAACTTGAAGTGAGAATGTAATGCTACTGTAAATATGGGGCACTTATAAAAAGAGCAACTTTATGATGCTTTTCTCCCCAAAAACTATAGAACAAAGACAAATGCCTGAATTTTCACAGCACAAAGAAAAGTCAAATGTTTGCCAGTCGGGATTCAATCTTTTCTGATTTGCAATATCTCCTGACCCTATTTAATACTTTATTCAAAGCCATTTCACTAATTATCAAGTTCACCTGACAATAAAATTGCATTGTATGTCCTGGAGGATGCGCCTTTCCATTTTGACATGTTCCTGCTGTTGCTTAGCAACAATATGATTTTTGCTGACACGTTTCAGGGCAAAAAACTTGGAAAGCTCAAGACTTGTCACCTAAAGAAAAAAAAAGGTATTAAGGATATCAGTAATATCTTTCAAAATTACACTATTTTACAATATGGTTTAATTTACTAATGTTATACAGGTACTTCATATAGAATGCAAAGTTATTGCAACAAATCATGCATGTATATACTATATATAAACTCAATATTTTAAGCTAATATAGGAGTAAGAATTCTTGTAAATAATTTCATTAATAATTAAAGTTTTATTTGATTAGTGTTTCAGATACAAAAATCTTTGTTGAAGAAATTACATCATGTACATTTTGCTGTCCTGTAAATGAATTTCATTTGTATGTAATTTGGAGGCCATCAATCAAGCTGAAACACAATGTAATAAGGTAAAAAGGTTTCCATTCTTATCGCCTTTCATATCAATACTCAGTTTTCAGCTCCAGCATAAGCCCAAGTGCTTTTCTGTTAATCGTGTCTTAGACATCTATTTTTTATATACAGTGTAGTAGGTGTTAGACATTACGATGAAAAAAGATAATGATATGTTACTATATTTACAACATAAAATGTACATCGCACACGCATAAAATACTGTATTTTTACATTGCCTCGGATATTTAGTGAAATGTAAAAAACTACATGGGTATTCATGCCAAAATTAACAAATCTTTAGAAAATAAAGGCTTCATTTGCACTACAGGCTTTGTAGTCATGATTTTTTTAAGGTAAGAAACAGTATAAATGGTGAATGGTATGAACCTTTACTGCTGTTTTACACATTTTTTAGAAATATCTGGTGACCCTAGATCTATATGTATATCTCAAGCATTTTATTTGGATTTTTAATTGGAATCTTTAAAGGACTTTTCAATGTTTATTTTGGTTCTTCATCAAACACATCAAAATCTTCTTCACACATTCTTCAAGAAGACATTCAGTTGAATGTCAAACAGTGGACTGATGTTATGAAGAATGTGTGGACTGCTTCTCTTGAAGTCTGTGAACTTACCAACTCAACTCGCCCAAATCCTCCCACTCCAAGTGTGACAGGCTCTCCGTGGAACCGGCCTTCTTGGTACAACACTGGAATAAGATCCTGCAGCTGCAATGTTGCACCTAGCCTGGAAGAAAAGAAAAGGGCAAAATATTGGCCTGTCTGATTATTTATTTCCCTTCAAACAACACCAGCAAACTTATCAATTGTATTAGTACGCGGGCTTTATTTCTGGTTTGTGTCTGAAAATTAGGAGAGACTCATAAATAAACGGCTTTTCTTAATTTCACAGTAACTGCTAGTCTACATTTCTAAAACACAAATAATGCTGTACAATTTGATTCTTTGGAGAAATCTAACTTAAATTAACAGTATGCGTCAATAATTAACAATGGAGGATGTTTAAGCTTACATATGAGAACAAATTATGAATGTATTCACAGGTATTAGTTATTGCAGTATATAGATGACATACCATTTCATGTCCTCCTTAAATAAAGCATTAAAACATCATACACTCTTGCAACATACTTGAATAATCTACATATATTTAGAGATACTCACCTCTTTCTCTCTGGCAACATTATGTTTTCAAAAACTTCACAGCTTTAAAAACAACAAGGTCATATTAAAAGAATTGCAACATACATTACAACATTCTGGACAGAGGTTTATGAAATACACCATTAATTAGCCAAACTCTATATGAGAACTTCTCAATTCAGCCACATGGCAAAATAAAAGAATAATCACAAATTCTGTTTTCACTCTTAACAAAAAGAGTGACAGGAAATTTGAGTTGAACAAAATCAGCAGTACAATAGAGACTTTTCAAGTCCATTAAGGCAGGTGAGCACAACTGCAGTCCTAGAGGACAGGAGTATGGTTTTCTTTCCACCTGTGCCCGTAATTGCATAATTGAACTCATTATTGACTTAATTGGACAAGTTAAAGCCTCTCCATGTTCTTAGATTTAGAGAGACCTACAGTATAAGACATGCTGGACAGTGACACATCAGAGCTGAAGCTGGTCTCCCCTATGTTAAGGTATACACTTGCAGGACCTTTTAGAAATATTAACAATAATTACATTAAAGACATATTGGTAATAGGTAATAAAGGCTATTGCTACTACTAATAATAACAACACATGCTTTAGTAATACTCACTCATCAGGCAGTTCTATATTCTTAATTGGTATAGTTTCTTCAAAAACCCTAAGAAAAAAGGCACATCTATTAAATTACGTAAAACGTTTTAATTTCACTTAACTACTTGTCACTGAGACAAGTTTAGGTGGAAAAGACTGTTGATTCTAGGATCTTACTAAATTTCTTTAGAGACAACCAGACTTTCTGAAACTAGCACAAAATGTTACATCTCATAACAATTGCAATGTCCACAAAATGGGGTTTAAATTTAATGACAGTGCTTCATGTAGTACTACTGATTCATAATTGTTCAACAATAACAAATCAATCGAATTGGTCTCTAACTCACTTTCAGAAGGACTATTTCCAAGCTTGGGCTTTGATAATGGGTCCTTTTTGATTATCAAGTCCAATAATTTTAAGGGCTTGATTAATCTATAATAAATCTAGCACCAAATGATGGATTTTAATTGTGAGTGAAGTTATGGACACAAAATATAGCTTTCTGATAAAACAGGTTTACTGTATGTTTGTTCTTAACTAAAGTATTTTATCATTTTAATTAAAACTTAATTTACCTCAAAGGCAAGTATAAAATATTAACTTACTCTTTATCGATGGAAATACATGTGACAGGTCCCACTGCAGTGCATGTTGCAGTTCTGCAAATTTCACTGAAAACAGATGGAAATTAAATATAATTATTTACATGATATGCCTATATTTGAAGTTACTAAATCTAAGCAATAAAGACCAACTCAATGTCTTTCTATTATGGAATAATGTATATGAGAAAATCAGAATTTCTAAGTGATAAAATGTTTAATCTGTTTTATGTGTTTTTCACTTTGCAGAAAATGAGGCCTAAGAAATGTTTCACAATTCTGCATTATTTTCTATACTGTAGACATCAAGACTTCAGAATTTCACCTTTGTCATAATGTAGAAGTGATGTAGAAACATCATGCAATGAATAGTAATTATGAAATGCCACGATTAAAATATTATTTCGAAAATGTTCCTACATTTTTATTAACATGAGCCCTAAGGACTAAACAACCGCAGTGTGAAGGGTGTTTGTGTTTTTGAGATTTATGGTTTTTGACATGTGGGTTTGCTGTTGGATAGCAGATAAAAACAAAATGGACTGGTGGTGGCAATTTGGAGCAAACAAACTAATTTCACTGAAATATCTAAAATTTTCAACAGAATAGAACAGTCTGAAATATGCTATACACAGAGCACATAGGAAAGTAAGAAAGGGACAAAGGCTGTCCCTTTAGACTCGGTCACCCAAACAAGGACAAGAAAACAAGAGGAAGAAGCCATATCACCCTGCAACTCACAACTGGCAACCCACTGAAGCTAAGCAGGTGTGAGACTGGTCAGTACCTGGATGGGAGACCTCCTGGGAAAAACTAAGGTTGCTGCTGGAAGAGGTGTTAGTGGGGCCAACAGGGGGTGCTCACCCTGCAGTCCGTGTGGGTCCTAATGCCCCAGTATAGTGACGGGGACACTATACTGTAAACAGGCGCCGTCCTTTGCCTGAGATGTAAAACCGAGGGCCTGACTCTCTGTGGTCATTAAAAATCCCAGGGCATTTCTCGAAAAGAGTAGGGGTGTAACCCTGGCATCCTGGCCAAATTTCCCATTGGCCCTTACCAATCATGGCCTCCTAATAATCCCCCTCTATGAATTGGCTACATTACTCTGCTCTCCTCCCCACTGATAGCTGATGTGTGGTGAGCGTTCTGGCGCACTATGGCTGCCGTCGCATCTTCCAGGTGGATGCTGCACATTGGTGGTGATGGAGGGGAGTCCCCATTACCTGTAAAGCGCTTTGAGTGGAGTGTCCAGAAAAGCGCTATAAGTGCTGTAAGCAATTATTATTATTAAGAAAAAGACATCTTGACAAAGATAAGAAATGCATTTCCCAATGAGGGCCAGCACTCCTGTAAGCCCACTCTTGCAGGTTCAAACAAATAGACAGATTTAACACACAGCATAAAAATAAGTATTTTGAAAAGCTAGTGATATTTAGATTAAAAACATGATTCAAAACTGCTTTTTAAATGTATGGGAGGGCTTCAGCTCTGCCATTTCCAGGCAATGTTCAATAACACATGTACTGTAAGCAGCGTAATGTTGCACACCACCTGACATTACCGTATTAAAGCTAGTTCCCCAAAGTGCTCCCCTTTTCCCATTATCCGGATCTCCTTCTGTTGCCCATTCACCATTTTTGTCACTTGCACCTGAAACACAAATATTGCAAGAGAACACAGGTGAAACAATACTTTCAGATCTAGGTTTATAGCAATAATTAGAGAAAAAAGCAGAAGTAGTGAGAAGTACCGTACATGCAAAACTTGACTTGCGAGACTGACAAATGACATTGTATACATCATAAGAGTAGGTGGAGACAAGATCCCCTATTTGGGAATGACCAGCCATCTCATGTCACTTGAACAATTGGAAGAAGGCAATTGGTCAAGTGACATTCAGAAACCAGGAAACATCAGATTCCATCAAGCTCTGCTCTCTAGAAAGAAAGCAGAGCCTCTGATAAGCATTGCACCAAAAGTGAAGGGAGCAAGGAAGCAATCCATGGGCACATTTAAAATGCATTTTGAAACTGATACTTTGGGATGGGGGGGGTTTGTTGCCTGCCCTTAATCAGTTTAGCTGCACAGCAACATGTCTTGAGAGGACACTTACAAATAAGTTTTGTTTGCAGTCTGCACTGTTTTTCCCTCACTACAAATAAAGGACAATTTGTTTTAACTTTAGAGCTGTTGTGTGTCCTTTTACCAAGAAGTCCTGTTAAAGATAGTTGCCACGGCAACCTGCCCAGGTATTAGAATTTGTATCCATTTAATAAAGCATTTCTAGAAAAATCTGAATTTTGTTAAATCCTTTTACATTTTTGACAACAGATCCAAGTTCACAAAGGCAGTCAGAGAGCCTTGGTTCACAAAAGTCAAGATGATGAAAAAGATGCATTTTTAAGCAAATGTTCTATATTGCTGCATTTTGATGGGCACACTTGTCTCATTTACTGTTGCAACTTTTGCTACCTTTTTCAATTTTTAAAAGTCTGAATTCAGACAAAAAACAAACTTTTATTATTCATATGACCTATTTTCTTCTTTGGATTAACAGTGTGTCTAAAACATACAATTAATAACAAACTGAACACATACCTCTCCTTTCAGAATGATATAAAATGTATTGCCCTCTGTTCCTTCTCGGACAATAACCTCATTATTTTGGAATTTACACTGGAAAAAAAACAAACACATACACAAATTGTATATGAAAAGAAGATCAACAATCTTGTTTTTAAAAGTTTTCAGCTATTTTTGGCAGGACTATTTTTGTAGTCATGTATTAAATACATGTAAAGTTTGTCCATTTTCACTCTGAGTAAACGATAAATGGGGACTGTGCTAAATACTGTATGTTAATGCAGAAGTGAGATCAAAGCTTAAATGCAATAGTCATCAAAAAATAAAGACCATTAATATTGAAAATGCTTTTAGGGCAAATTTGAATCTTCAATGTGAAACATTCAGTCTTTCTGAATGACGGAACGTCAGATGTGTGTTTCCAACTTTTTTGTTTGGATATTACAAAGTTGAAAATGACAATGTAGCAACAAAGTAACATTAAATAAAAAATAAGGCCTTTTCTGTTTCATTTGAAATGCTGGTACACAGCAGGACCCCACAAAAACAAGATTTTACTATTGATGAATATTACAGTGGCCTTCCAGGTTCCGGCAGTTGAATCAGCATTGTGAGTAAATTATTGAGGTGGGAATTGGCACCACAGTGTGTTCAGAAGAGAAAGCAAATAAGACCAGAGCACAAACCTCTTCCATGGAATCAATTATTTTTGAGAGCTGTGCATCACTTAGGTCCTTCAGAGTTCGGGCTCTGCAGGAAGTCACAGGGAGAGATGCTTTTATCTCAATTTCTGTAACATTATATTTATTCTGTACAGCTTACTGTTAGAATTACAGGTAATGGTGTGCACACCTTTTGTGCATAATGAGGCCATGTAAACATTTGGGCAAAGAACAAACATAATGAAATAAATATCCATAGGCAGTAAAAAATATTACCAATTGTATTTAGGTGAAAAAGTGTCCAGGCACCCTATGTTATGTAAACAGTGTAAATAACAGCATCCTCTGTAATTTAATAAGGGTAGAACTGTATTTTAAAGTACAATATTATTTAAAATTTATTGTTAATTATTTTATAAATTTGGAACTGGCAAATGTTAATCGCCTAGATTCACTGCTAAAACTCTCAGACCAGCATAGTGAATGAGGGTTGTGCACACTTTTTTTCAAAATACCTACTGTATTGTATTTCCAAAATTTGAGATTTGTGGTATTTCCAAATTCACCCGATATTTTCTGCAGGACCTATAGTGTCTAGCAAGAGAATAGATAACAATTTGATGTATGATGAATATCTAAATGATGGAGCTGCAGACTTGCTGCCTGGAAAACTCCAGAGATGACTGGGAAATCTAAGATGTCTTCTCTGACACAAGTCCTTTCAAATCCAGCACACCTGGACTGGGTGAGTCCTGGGGACAGGTAAGATTACAGCTCAGGTCCAAAATGAAATCCCTGGATTATAGAACCCATCTTGTGCTATGATTGAGTGGTTTTATTGGTAGAACAATTACTTGGAATCTGACAAAGCTTGTGAATCCCAAAGTATACAAAGTTTGGCTACTTAGTAACCAATATGGTGTTTACAATTGCTGTGTCTGTAGGAGCCAATGACACAAGGTTTGCACATTCATCAACAGCTCATGTAGTAAACACCAAAGCCAACATTATAATCTGATGAAAAATATTTTAGGAAAAAGATTATTATATTGACAACACCAATCTGAGGACTTGCCAAAACTAATCTTTATAGACTGTGCCATTAGATTCCACAAAATTGTAAAGCGAAAGCTTATATTTTAACATTATACAGGTAGTCCATAACAATAGAAAAAAAAGTTTGCTTTTCAGTGCTTTAGGTTTATTATTTTCTTTTGCATTTGCAATTCTCTCTCAAATTCTTGAGGACTGAGAGTCTTATAGCCACATGTTCCTTAATGAGATAAAAACACAAAAATGGAATATGTTTCACACTAACTCTCAAAAATATGATACTGTATTGAGAATATCATTTCAATATCAATATCAGTACAATATCAATAATGTTTCTCTTCACACACACTTACATCTTTAAAAAACCCATAATTTGCTCCCTTTTCCGTTTTGACTTGTTGGTCATAATCATTCGATATGTCTGCCTGTCAATACACCACAGTCGGATGTCTGTGATAGCTGTAATAAGACAGAAAGGGAAATGGAAGGTAATTTGACACACGTGGTGCAAGAGCAAAGGACATGAATGCCTTTATATTTTCTTTACTAACTTTAGTTGCCAGCTAATTAGGTATCAGATTTAAAAGGTAACCGACATACTGTAAGGCAGAAGCTAGGAAAAATCATGGGGGGATTGGCTTTATTATTTTACTTAAGAACAAAAGAAAGGTTGAAATTGTATGTGCTTCCAAAAGAATCTTACAAATTTGACCTTCCTCCATTTTAACCAGGATTAGATTTGTCAGATAAATACAATAATAAAAATAATCAATACAATATTGATGAAGTCTGGCTTGGACATTAAACCTTGTTGGTAAAATTGTATTTAAGACTGCAGAGTATCATTTACTTAGAAACACAAGGCGGTGTAATTGGCTACTGTTAGTGCATTCCTCCATGATTATTTATGAAGTCTTTTAAATGTAAAGGTATCACCTGTTGCCTTTATCTCTGACACTGCCACAGTATACAGTATGTCTGTTCAATTACACTACTTTGTACATACTTTGAACTTTGTACATACTGTAGATTGCTTCCAAGAACTGATCTTCTTGTAATGTGTCACTTGTATTTTTACTTTAACCTTTCATGATTACATTCAAGCTTATTTTCTTAATGAAGGGACAGAAGCCGCATATTTGCAGTTTTCATGCTTTATCCTTCCACTGAATCTTCTGAGTTGAGATATTACACTTAGGGTGTATAAATGCAGTCACTCGCTCTACAGAAAAAAGCTGCTTGTGATGCTTACCTGAAATTGTACACATTCCTATTCTATCTGTCTTGTCTAAAAGTAACTAAAACTAAAAGTAATATTGTTGAACAGAATGTACAGATGAATATACAGTATGTGCCTGGCATCACCTCTGACTGTAGCTGTGCGTTTGCAGTTGTACAGGATGGCCAGCTCTCCAAAGACATCTCCAGAGGTCAGTGTCCTCAAGTGCCGGCCTGCCTGGGTCACTTCCAGTTCGCCAGCTGAGAACAGCAGCACACAAGCATTAGCAAACCTCAGACAGACGTACTGTAGGACTGCAGCACCTGCAGCACTTGTACTGGAATACAGGATAAAGAACGAGCTTTGATACAGAGATTAATATTTTCGGCTACCCTGTATTTCTGTAGAATACATAGAAGCTCTATCACAGAGAAACTGATGTTAATCAAATGCGGATGCCATGATAGCTCCGAATAAGTACCAGGCATGAGGGATGTCACATGAACTCACCATAATTTACTGTATAAGGACATCCATCCATTTTCTAACCACTTTATCCAGTACAGGATCGTGGGGAGACAGAGCTAAATCCGGCAAACAATGGGCACAAGGCAGCTAAGCACACCAGTCCATTACAGAGCACACAGAGACACAAACAAGCACACACTCACACCTGGGCCAGGTTTCTAGAAGCCTGTTAACCTACCAGTACTGTATGTCTTTGGACTGTGGGAGAAAACCAGAGCACCCAGCAGAAACCCACACAAAAATCGGAAGAACATACAAACTCCACACAGATAGCACTCTGGAATTGATGTCTATACACTAGTATCTACTGTACCTATCTTCTCTCATGGGAGTCACATATTTTTACATACTGTAGCTGTGCAGATTGAAGAAACAAAGGAAGGGTTAATGTTAAAAAACACCCATTTTCTAACAGGTTCTTTGAATTCAGGTTCATGGGGGAGTCGGAAGTTATCTTGGCAAACAACAGGCGCAAGGCAGGTTACACCCTGGACAGGACTCCAGTCCAACATAGGGTGGACATACAGACACAAACACTGACATGCATGCACTCATATCTAGGGCCAACTTTCCCAGAAGCCTATTAACCTACCAGTATCTTTTTGGACAGTGGGAGAAAACGGGAACCTAGAGGAAACCCTCACAAATAAGGGGAGAACATACAAACTCCAAGCAGATAGCACCCCAGGTCTGGCGTTGAACCCTTGGCCCCAGAACTGTGAGTCAGTTAACCCCTGAGCCAAAGTTTCATTTGAAAATACACATGTATACCTGCAACAATGTACATGGTATTCCCCTCACAACCCTCTACGATAACAACTTCTCCCCGGCTTCGTTCAGCAGGCAACAGACAGTCCAGCATCATCACGATCTGATCATCATTCAGGCGGTGCAGGAAGTCATTTTGGTGGATGGCCTTTATAATCTGGCTGGTTTCACTTAGGGCAGAATTGAGAAAAAGAGATATTTGAAGAGCAATTTATTTAAAAAAGGTAAATATACAGTAAAGTCTACTCTATATTTGTTTTAGTGAAATAAATTATGGGTTTTTACTTTAAAATTTGATAAGGTTTACCATATATACAGTAGGAATAAGACTAAATTCATACAGTAAATCATTTTAATACTTAAAACAACAGCTTCTACTGTGGTTGTATTAACATATAATAACTGAGCATTCTTTGTCAAATATATATTTTATGACTATGGAATCAATTCAGTTTTATTACCAACATAAATTTAAACTTAAAACCTGTATTCATACAGTATATTCTGTAGGACAGTATGTACTGTACATTATTCTATTTTACAAATTGTAAATCAAGTTTTTCAATGCTTTGTGACTCTTGCAAAATTATTAATTGCTGCTGTATTGTATTGAAATGAGTCACTCAAATGTAAAGTAAATGAATGTACTGTGTAGTAAGCTTGTACTAAACCAAAATTCAAAGGCAAGTGCAGTAGATGTGTGAGTGAGAGAAACTTAAACTTTATTTACAAATGACTTTATTTGGGATGGCAGCATAAGTGAATGAAAATGCTGTTTGTAAATATTTGGTTCTATCAAGGTTTCAATCTGTATGTTTCACAAGAAAAAGACACAAAACTACATTTTCTTGTCTGTGTCATATTTTCTTTCTGTGGGCGTATTCAGTACCTGATTGTTTTATGGTTTTTGTGCTCGGTTGGCTCCCAGTCCTCTGGAAGTGGTTCAGGAGCGATGGCTGCTGTGCGGCTCTTCGGCACCTGTGGCTCATTGTCCACGCTGGCTCGCCCTTGCTGATGATCTATGGCTGAGTATACATGGGAGTCATGAGAGACAGGACACTGCTAGTTTTCAGTTCTGATTTTTTTGTTAGGTTCATTAAGACAGGCATGCCGTGTCCCAATTCTTCTACTGAGTTGTAAACCCTTCCTCCAAGTTCGCACTTCTGTGACATAGCGCAAGTGTGGACTTCAAGTGTGCCTCGGGACACAGTGGGACAGAACTCACTGGTTACACGGCTTAGGGTCAAAATGCTGTCTGTAGTTGATACTGTACAGTACGTGTTTTCCTGTGGCTAAGTGTGTGTCGGCAGATAATTTTTTTAAGTTTTTCATTCTCCGTTCGCAATTGAATTGAAATTGAATTTCATCTGATCTATTCCTGCACAAAGGTAGTGACACATCGCGTTTATTCACGTTGAGCAGGCTCGACTCAAAACGGGCAATGTAAACAGGAAAACTTGGCAATACCATTCTCTGTTTATTAAAAGCTTTGTACTACTACTTTCGTCGTCTGCCCCAGTACAAAAATGACAGTTCGAGGAACAACGCATTCATTCAACTAAACTAAATAAGGTAAACTTGGCAATACCTCAAAGCTTTATACTATTAAATAAGTGTACTATTAAATATTCCGTGTATAAAATACACTGCAGGTAAACGAATATTCATCAGTCAAAATCAGGTGACGAAAAAAAAGCTTTATGTCAACACTTCGTACCAAGAATACATACAGTATGAATTTAAAGTATCCCAATAAAAGGTTGTTTTTACATAAAATAAGTTTTAAAACTAAAAAAGTTAAATTGTACTAATTGTAACGAATATACCCCTGCGTATAAGAGGGATCTGAGCCGGCTGTTAGGAGAGTTTTTCTTTTGCTCAGCTGGCAATTTCCCTGTTGCGTGACGCCGGAGGCCAGGGTTCGCGCCCAGGCAGTGAGGGCCGAACTGCCAGGGCAGGAGCGGAAAGAGCAGAAACCCCAAGAATCATTAAATAGTGCTTGGATATTTTATTCTCCCTAGTAAATTATCTCTGCTTTGACTAGAACATGAAACGTCACCATTCCGCAAAGAATTGAGGAAAAATCTGCTCAGATGCGGATTTCAGAGAAAGGCACGTTAAGGACGGATTAGGGGCGCTGGTGAGCACCCTTGTTAAACACAAATTTAGAAATGGGACACCCTAAATCCTTGAAGACTTGAGCGAGAACGTGCATATGAAGGGCGCAAGACCAGAAGTGTGCATGTAGGGACGCGGCTGAAGAATTCCTCAGAAAGTCTTTTAATTTCCTTATCAAATAAATGCACATGCATACAGTATATTCACACATATGAAAATATTGTAGCACTCTCGCCTGGCGTTGCGGCCTGAAGAGCGCCCGGCTGGGGTGCGCGGCGAGGGGCAGGACGGGAGTAGTGGTGGCCAGGGTGGGGACTAGGAGAGCCACTGACCAGTGCAGCTGACCAATTGTCGAACTTGTGTACACAGTCGCGAGATCCCCCGGACTCATGTAGTTTCCCTGGATTTGCACCCCTTTTATACATGTACCCCATTTCCACCCTATAACTGTGTAACTTTACTCGAATTGACCACAATATGTTGCAGAGCTGCTTGTCTCTCTCTCTTTCTCCCCTTGTAGTTGCTGTGCCGGACGCACATCCGATTAATAAAGCGCTGTGTTCTCATTTAAGGAGAGCTTGAATTCCTGTCTTTATCCTCCTCGAACCCGTCGCGTTACAATATAAAACTCCACAAGTTCAGCGCATACATCAAGCACAAATCCAGATACAGTTAAAAATCCTCACCCAGCTCATCAAAACGGGTCTGTAAGTCCTTAACATGTTTTTCCTTTTCTTGAAGTCGTTTCTCTAAGGGAATAGAATAGTTATGAAAAAGTGTATTCAAACCTGTGTATAATTGCTTGATAAAAAGCATCATATGAATAGCACAGCATATGCATATTGTTTCATTGGGCTTCTTTTATTATTGTGGCCCTCTAACTTTTTATAGACTTTGGTTTAAACCGAACAGTGATGTTTAGTGTACATCTCCCCAAAAACCAAACATCGGTGAATACAATGAAGTTTGGGTATGAATATTAACTAGCTCTTTGCCCAGTTACATTGTAATAAGTATCATCATCATCAATTAAAATAAATTAAAACCTGACTGAAAAATACAACTGGGAATATAGTTGCAATTTAGTTTTTATTTAGAACTTCTTTATCTGTTCACACCAAGCCCATCTAAATAAAAAAATATTCCGTGTAGGAAGCTACTTTAGTTAAGGGCAAATATTTCACAGTTCACAATGCATATCAATATCAGCTTTCTTGTTATATTTCTTGTTTTGGTACTGCAGATGTTAGGTTACTGCCATTGTGCCAATGGCCTAAGACTGATTTTAAAATTTGATCTTAACCAGAACTCAGAGACAGAAAATTACTGAAAACAGAGGGTCTGCACTGTGTGGGGAGAGAAGATCACTGAGTTCACAGAGGTCAAATCTAATTGTTCCACTCATGTTGCACCAAAATGAAACTAGGTGTTGCGAGCGCAGCTAGCCCTAATTAACTCCCATTACCCAATTACCACACCACACCCCCTTCCCTCACTACTCAGAGCAATGGCACTGTGGCTAAGGATCTGCACCTATCGCTGGAAGGTTGCTGGTTCAAAACCCGCAGCTGGCAGAGGAATCCTACACTGTTGGGCCCCTGAGCAAGGCCCTTAACCCCAACTGCTCCAGGGGTGCTGTACAATGGCTGACCCTGCGCTATGACCACAAGCTTCTCTCCCTGTCTGTGTCTCATGGAGAACAAGCTGGGGTATGGGAAAAGATGAATTCCTAATGCAAGAAATTGTATATGGCTAATAAAGTGATCTTATCTTACTTAAACCATCTGCTCACCTTGTTCACGGCTCGGTATTAGGAATCGTTCTGCCTCCTGAGCTCTCGTTACTTATAACCTTTGACATCTTGCGTTCTCGGACCTCGCGTATTGGACCCCTTTCCAGCTTGTACCTTTTGACCACTCTTTCGTCTCGTCCTTCTCGGATTCGTTAGCCTAGCTCTCCTCTCTTGACTCAACGACGGCTGGACCGATCGACTACTCTCCTGCCTCACCCTTCTCTGACTTGGTCATCCCGGACTCCATCAGAGACCTGCACAGGGTTCGTTATACTCGCCGTAACACTAGGGTTTCAAGGATTTTGTTTTGTCTTACCCAACTCCTGATTCTGGATCTCAAGATGTTTGTTCTGCATGCATTGCCTTTCCAGCTGTAACCTCAGATCCCGAAGCTGTGCCTCCATGGCTCCGAATCTGTAATCGAACATTGCTGAGCATCAGAAGACTCTCATTAACATTGGCAATTCCTGTGGTTCATTAATATTGAAAGAATACCAAATGAACAGGGGGTCTTTGAATTTGGAACATAGATATTTCAGGCTCCTTCATGTCTTTGGAACCTATAATGTATGCTATAAATTACAATAAAAGAGATGAGAGATTTTCTGGCCTGCTTTATGTGGAAAAGGTGTTTCCATTCTGTGTAAGTAGGCTTCCAAACGTTGCAAAGAGGCCATTAGGCATTCTCTAAAATGTTTTCACCTGAAATCACACTAGGCAATCCAGTTAATATTGCTAATCCAGATATATGAAGCCAATGGTAAGAGTCTCCAATGAATATTGATCTTTTTTTTCTTAAGTAGTAGATTTGACGTAAAGTATTACTTACATTAAAGTCATACCTATGGAATAATTGCTGCAGCCACTCTTACATTAAGAACATAAGGAGAAATAAGAAAGAAAGGAAAGAGCACTTACTTTAATGGACCAAGAGACCTGAACCTGTCCAGACAATCCATCCACTAAAGAGATCAAATGTTGATTTAATGGGATTAATAAAATCCACGTGTTGTATTATTTTGTGGAAACTCAGATTTCTTACTTATCGACCAAGCTAAGGTAATTTTGCATAGTCCCACTTGTTTAGTACAGTAATGCATTTTGTGCCTCAGTCGACAGGTACAGTTCTGTGTTTCCATGTCTGTGGAAGACAGGGCTCTGATACTCACAGTATTGTAAATATCTATACATAGTTGTGAAATGTTGCATATTTTGCAATTCTGTATTATTATAAATATCTATTTATTTCACATTCATCACCAGGTTAATACTTTGTTACTTTTTGTGGGAAAAACAAAGAAAATGCATGTGACATTCAGTCCCTAACAATAGGAGTTGTAAAATGTGAGTGTGTTTATAATGACACAAAAAGCAAATGAAGTGGATACTGTACTACTGTTTATTACCAATAACCACAGTATGAATGTAAGTTGTGATTGTTTATTTTGTCATTTTTTGGTGGAAAAAGTAAAAGTAGGGGTGAGATTTTAGGAACTGGAATACATTGTAAGTTTTCCCCATAAGAAATAATGGAAATAAGTTTTTTTTTACAAATTTTTGTTATACGAAAGGGTTTCTGGGAATTAATTATGTCCGTAAAAAGAGGTAGAGGTGTATTTCAGTTTTTATTTATATTTTTTACTTTTAACTCTGTCCCCACACCTAACCCATTACAATATTTGCTCTCAGAGAAATAGACATAAATCTCAGTCTTAAATTTGCCATTTATATTGGTGATTGTGTCACACATAATATTGTCACTTACCTGATATTTAAATATTACTTTTATTATTTACATGATGTAAAGATGTATGAGTCAGTTCATAAGCCATAACAAAGCTATACAATTACTAGTCTTATTGTAGAAACACTCTGAGTTTGGCTCAGTATGACTCCTTGCTCTCTATGAATAATGAATATGAATGGAAACTGCTGGGAATGCAATTAGGAATATTGACACACTCCTGTCAACAGAGAAATGCCATGATACAGAGGTGTCAGAGAATACTGACATAAATCTGCAATTATAAAGTCTATTTAATTAGGTTATTAATCTTTTTTTTTTCCTTCCTTGGAAGAATATTACAATTTCTGTATAATTTAGATTTAGTAGCACTGAACATAGTATAACAACGAATGTCCTCTACAGTATTTGCCTAATACAACAAAATGTATTGAAATTAATACAATTGTTGTGTTTTAAGTGGTTCTCAGTATATATTATATTGCATTTATAAAGAGTTGTGAAGATTAGTAATGTTAATAGATTTATAATTTTAGATTGCAATTTGTGAAACTGTCTTGTGCAGTACAACAGCATGACTTTTCAACATTCACAATAACTGTAATGGCCTTAACAAATGTTGCTTCAGAGCATTGTTTCAGGTCAACAGCAAACGTCTCACAGGCAGTCCATGAGAAGTTTTGTTTTTTTAAAGTTGAGCTAAACCTACACTACAAGTACAGTACCCCAATAACATTACATTTCAAAACTGGAGCTAAAAGTAAAGTCTTAAATGGAAAGGAAAGAAAATACCTTTCTGAATATAATTTTCATTATTTTCATTTTCAAAATATATTAATTTCAAAAGTAAACAGCTGTGGTCTGCTTGATATAAATGACCCATACAAATATATAAACTGGTATAATATATAACAGTACATAAAATCAAAATCTAACCAATATAAAATTGTTATAATATATACAGTTTAAAAATGCAAACCCCACACAGATAGCACTCTAGGCCTCTGAAACTAGGGCCCCAGCACAGCAAGGCAGCAATGCTAAGCACTCCACCACTGTGCCACCCACTGATTCCCTAATTGAAGCTTACTACTCTTTACAACAATAAACAATTAATTAATAATTATAATTAATTAATAATTAATTATATTAATATTTAAACTTAATAACTTGAATATATAAGACTTAATTTGACTACATAAGAACAGGTTAATAGAATATAAATATTCATACTGTACAACTAATGTTAATAAGTATATTGTGACTTTTGTTAAATTTAACACAGCTAGAGAGGCATTTGTAAGATAGCATCTCTTTCACCAGGTGCCTTGTGCCCACAGTGAAATATTTTGAGATTTGTTATTTTAGCAGGCTGCTATTTTTTGGCCCAGAACTGAGATATCATGTGACACACGTGCAATGCTATAATCATTGTGTTTTAATTTGCTGCTGAGCTTGTGCCAATTTTGTTTGTTGACTCTGGACACTGCAGTGATACAGTGATCAGTTAGCATTATAATATTTTATTAGGAGTCAATAGCATTTACAGTATATATGTAAAAAACAGACAGCATAGATTATGTATCTGTTATGTTAAAATATATTTAGTGTTGAATAGTGTAAATGTCCACTTCAGAATACAGTAGACACTGATTGAAATATCCTTCTCTCTTAGCCCGAGTATGATCTAAAGTTCTAGGGAGCCCAGATCTGTTCTTTTTGTTTGCTTGCAGATAAGTATCAACAGTGTGGCTAGCTTCATATTTGAAAACTAAGCATTTCTTTGGTATCTCTGACAGTAAAAATCATCTTTCTGGTTTAATCAATCATTGTTGCCAAAGGGTGGTTTAAAACCACAAGTTTCTTTGGTTTAACTTTGGCTTGGGCCAGTTAAGTCCAATATTTGCCACAACAAACCATGCTGTGTTTTAGGCAAGTATCCCATCACTTGCCAAATATCACTGTAACATTGTCAAGCTAGATTTATTTACAGTATGAATGGATTACAATGCAAAATGCCATAATTTTTTCATTGTTTGCAAATGGTTTACGTGATATATATTCATCCACACAAACCTGGAGATCGATTAATTAAAGACACTAATCAAGGTGCCTGTTACTCTTAAATGAAATGTCATTTATATAATAGTTACATGAGGTAAATAGATACAAAACATTTCAGTGCTGTTTTTATTTTAAGCTGAATGATGTAAGGATATGAAAGAAATTCAAGAAAATATTTATAAATGGGTAAATGTACTAACACTGTACTTGCTCTTGTCATAGTACAAACCATGTCCCTTTTTTCCATAGATTTTTCACATTAAAAAATCACAGGATCTTTCAGGGTGTAAACAATTACATGGAAGTTTTTTTTTTTATTATAACTGTCAACAAAAATACCAGATATATAAATTACTTAAAGGCATTTAATAATCATACTAATAAACATCAAACCCCTGGGTAAAGAAGGAGATAAATCAATTAAAATGTTGAATTAATTTGTTATGCACAGCTATATTTTTCAAATTATAATTGAACACTAAAACCACTTTAAAACATAATACCAAACTTCAAAGACTTTTTTGCAAATAAGTGAAAAACAATATGCTACTGATGAAACGCTTAAAAAGCAGCCTAAAAATATCAGGTGAATACATCAAAATGCTACTAACATATTTTGTAATAAAAAAGAAAGAATCATTCTTTAGAATTTTGATATCATTTGCCATGTTATTTTCTTCAAATTATATTTTAACATAAAAGAACATTTACTCATTAGCAAAGAATTATTTCATCCTTTCTGTGCTATGAAAGAGTACTCATGCTTAGCTGCTGTCTGACTAGCTGTTCTGCCTGTACAGCACACCTTTGGACTTTAATCCAAGAAATCTATTGAGGCAAGAGTCTTAACTCACCCAGCTCAGTGGAGAGGCTTATTGTTGGGAAGAGAATCTGGGGTTTTCACACTACAGCAGAACAAAGAATCAACTGAATCCTTAGAGCTTGTGCTTCCTGGTGGACAGGTAAAGGTGTAGTTCTTGAAATCTGCTGGCAGCACAAGAAGGCAAAACAATATGTCTTACACGCACATAATCTCTCTCCCAGTGTGCCTACTGTATGTGTCCCTGAGGCTCATCCGGTCTGCTCCCTCTATCGCAGCATGCACTTGACTAAAATGAAACATTAACCAGCTTCCCTCAGGTTTGTTTCCTCCTTTAGCATGAGGTGGGAGGGGTAAGCTCTTTCTGCTGCCTTTGATCTGGGTTCCTCACCTTAGTGGTATTCTTGTGAAGGTGGGAGCCAGACACATAAGGTAATGCACAAGGTGGAGTTCCCCTTTTAGGACATAGGCTAAATTTTGACCTCACCATTGAGATGAATGTGAATTGCATTGTGATAGTCTGAAAATAATATAAATACATACATTATATATACAGTATAGACGTTGTGTTAATCTTCAAAATGAACCTGAATGATTATGAAGGAATTAAGTCAAAGTAGAAATCCCAGGGGTGATGCTTTCAAATCTCAGTATGTTTATTTATCTCCTACTTTATCCAATACAGGGTCGCAGGGGAGCTGGAACGAATCCCAGCAAACAATAGCCACAAGGCAGGATCCACCCTAGACAGGATGCCAATTCATCATAGGGCAAACAAACATGCACATGCTCACACAAGGACCAACTTTCCCAGCAAACAACTAACCTACCAGTATGTCATTGGACTTGAGGAGAAAATTGGGCTGAAGAAAAAATAAAAGCTGAAATATGTTGCTTGCACAAGTATTCAAAGAGGTCTTGGTGGACAACTTTGAAGGGAATTCCAGTCTTTTCGGATACATCTCTACCAACGTTCTTCACTGGGATGGTGCAGTCATTGCCCATTCTTCTTTGCAAACTTGCTCTGTCTTTGTCAGATTGATTGGGGATCGTGAATGGACAGCAATTTTCAAGTCTTGACACTCCAGAGCATTCCCTTTCTTATCAAGCCCATTGACCCATTTTCTTCCAAGAGGTGAATTTTTGGCCTACTTTTAAGTCTCTAGCAGGCTAAAGAAGGTTATGCTTTTTAACGTTTGCCTGTACTTTGCTCCACCTATTTCCCTGTCAATTTTGACAAACTTCTTAGCTGCTGCAAGTGAGAAGCAGCCTCATAACATAATGCTGCCAACAACATGCACTATGTTGGGTTTGCTCAAGACATCATGATTTGCATGCAGACATAAAAGTTACAATTTTGTTTCCACATAACCTTTTATGACATGTTTGCAGTATCGCCTAAATGTTTAGTACAAATTCCAAGATTGAGATGGGGTTTATTTTTCAATTCTGGGGTGTTAACTCATGGACATTTTCTTTCTTGTTATTCATTGAAGTCTGTTAGCTGTCACTACAAGGAGTATCCCAAAGAGAGTTTTCTTCTTGCCTGTTTGGTTCCTTGATTTTGGAGGGACAGTTTGATACAGTATAGGCAGTCTAGCTGCTGGTTGGTACAGTACTTGCTGGTTAAGATGCTTCTGTCTCTGTGCCTTTTTCTGGTTTTATCACCGAGATGTTTTAAAAACATGCTGAAATCATGTCCACGCTTATTATTGCACACAGAAGCCATTCAACTAATCGTGTGATTTGTCATACAAAGTTATTTGAGTATGTGAACTAATTTAGGTTTCCGAAAGCATAGGCATGGAATCAATTTGTTTTTGATTTTACATTGCAGTATGTTTTTGGCTTTTCTTATTTCACCCATACAAGTGATCAGCTTGAATCAGTGAAGTTTTGATTAAACATATTCACTTAAAATGTGCAGAAATGTTTTGTAATTCCACTAAATGTGACATAATTTAAAGGGAGTGAAAACACCTGTATGTCACTGTATATCCTGACAGGTTTTAAAAATGCTAAAAATAATATTGCCCATCCATTTGTCATCACTAAAAAGATGTTTTTGAAATACTCCATTGCTATATTTTAAATTGGAAGATTAGGATTGTCAAAGACCATTTTATATCTATCAGTTGCTTAGTCAATTAAATCGTTTTTTTTCTCAGGAATCCTACCAGCACCTGGCACAGGTGAGTAATTACAAATGTTAAAATATTGCATTTTTAATCTCTCTCAGTAGTGCCCTCTAAAATGATTAACATTGCTGATCAAATAAAAGCTGAATAATGCTGAATAATGTTCTTTGCTTAAAAACAGTTCTTTAAAATACCTTTAAAATGTTATACAATAATCTTAATAGCACTGCCCAAAGAAATTGTTATAAAGTATAAGAGATTTCAGTGAACTAAGAGTGGGGGTCACATTTACTGTATTCACACCACTGTAATTAGTATATTGTCAGTTCTTCTTGGCAGGAATTCTAGATGCCTCCTGTAGTGTGTTATTTATTTCTGGCACTTCAGATGTGAAAATTATAAACTCCATTACATGGATGAGGACAAGAAGGCTTGGCAAATCATACCTGCACAGATGTGACAGTGTTTCTAAATAAAACCTTTCTCATATTCTTATCCCTCAACATCTGGAAGTCAATGACTACTTGCCTGTAGTCTTCGATAAGCTCTCTGACTTAAATTGTGATGATGCATGCAACTACAGAATATTTTATGTGCATCACCTTATTTACGCAGTATTTTATTTAAAGGACAGGTTAGGGTGTGCAAAAATGTCACCCACTGTTTTTCTGGAATTCAAATATTGATGACATGCATGACTTTGTTCTGCGCAATGCTATTTTGATTAAAGTCTAACATTATTAGAAGTTTTGTGACAAATTATCCAAACCATAAGTAATTCTACTGTTTTTGTTTCTTTTTCATCGGAAAATCGGGAGGGTACTATAAGCCTGTATGAAGACAGAGAAAAGGTAGACATATATATAGATAGATATGGTGGACATGGCAATTCAACCACTTACCAAGTTTCTACAAAACGATATGTACTCTTTGCCCAAGGATATTAGAGAGTCACCTTCTCTAAACTCCTTCAAATCCAGGCTCAAAACCTTCTTCTTCAGAAAAGCCTTTACTTAACTGGTTCCATTCTTCACCCCTCTGCTCTTCTTAATACCACCTTCCACGGTCTCCTCTATTGTTATAATTATAATTGTGTCCTATCTTGTGAAATCTTCTTATTTATTGTTATTGTCATCCTGTAAAGCGCTTTGAGAAGCCACCTTTAAAGGCGCTATATAAAATAAAGTTTATTATTATTATTATTATTATTATTATTATTACAGGAATATTTTTTTGCCTTTCAGGACTCAGAGACAGAATAATTTCTGTCACTTTTCTCTCCCGACCCTTTATCAACTTGATGGCTTTGCACCTGGGTAACACCAGGAAATAAGATTATATAGGTAGCATACACAACATAGTTGGGAATGCTGCTTTTGGTGCATTTACTGTAATGAAAACCGCAATAATGTCAAGTGCCTCTTTAGTCAGTGCAGGGGCTTGTTTAAATGCTAATCAGCCAACAGTGATTAAAGGAAAAGATAATAGCTGACCTTTGCTCCTTCAAGCTGCTCCCTTCTCCTAATCCTCTTTATTCTCTAAGATCCTCATAAAACTTTTAGGGCTGCTTTAATTACCCCTTGATATCACCAGATTCCCTGGGCACTAAGCAGGAAGCAGGCAGAACTCCCTTGCAGACATGCACCAGCAGAAGGAAGAAGCTGGCTTTGTACAGGGCTGAAAAAAATCATTTCACAGGCTCTGGCCCCAAGGATGACAATGATTTTTATAAGAAACAATAGTACCTGTCCAGTCATCATCACTGAAAACAAGGTATTGAATTACTCCAATGCTGTATTCTAATAGTTCCCTACAGAGAGAAGAATAAACAAGCTGGCTTGGTAAATGTTCATGGGTTCAAACCTCGATTGCGGTGGTAAAAAAAGAAAGCAAAAAAAAACAATTAATCTTGTAATTGTATAGTTTAACGTGTGAAACGTGAAGGAGCTCAATCCAGGGATACTTTGATAAAATCATATCACTAAGTACATGCTCTTGTCACAGAATTTGTACAATACACAATCCCAAGATTCAAATGTTCAAAATTATTAAAGCTACAGTATATAACAAAGATTTACTTTATATAGTACTGTACAGGATAGAAATATAAAAACCTAAATGTTTATATAAGCACTTGAAGTATTATCTTAAATACTGTATATTTGAAAAAAGAAGCTGAATTTGCTGTGGCAAATCACTAATCTCTGATGTACTGTAGGAAGAGTAAAATGTAACACATTTAGTATAGAGTCCCATTAAATCTTTTTTACAAAATCACTTAAATACTGTTTACATAGCCCTCCAGTAAAATAGTCTTTGAGCTGAAAAAAGGGTCATGTGGACTCGTGAAATAGTGTCTCACTTTTGCTTTCTCTCCATATTTAAAGAAAGGCGACTACACTCAATGAGAAAATGACTGAATATGGAGTGTGGATAAAGAGGTAGATTTACATATCATTTCCTGCAGCAGATCACTTCCAATTTAATATTTATATATTCCTCTGAGGTCTAGATAATCCATTGCTATAAGTAGCTGTCTCTGAATGATTCAATACCTTAGCTGGAGATTATTTTCTCAGATTCTACTCCTGCCATTAACAAGATGCAATTTTGCATCTTCCACATAAAGTACTTGACAGTTTTCCTGAAAGGTGGTCCTTAAGAACTCGCAAATTTGTAGCAGCTTCAGAGAAAACGGAAAGTGGAGAGGTCACAATAAAGGCTTTGGAACAAGTGTTGTTACTCACTGGCTGAGTCAAAATGTCAGAAAAAAATGTTTAGTTTGCAAATAAAATGAGACTTTTAACAATAAAGATAGAGGCACACCGAAGCAACATTTTTAATGAAGTACAATTTGCCTTCACAATCAGCTGTTAAACAAAAGAGAACTTTTTACAAAATTAATGGAATACTGTTTGCAAAACAAAGGCTGCAAAATGAAATCTGTTTTAATTACTTATTATTAAAGTAATACATCAGAATAACTTCCATAATCACAATTTATTACTATCCTTCATGTATTATCTACAATTGCTTTAAAGACAGGGGCCCCAGAAGAAAACAAAATGTTGGGCACTGTTCTCAATGTCATTTCTTAGGAGAATGTGTTCTGCAATTGAATCTGAATCTAGGATAAATGCAGTATTCTAATGTATTCTCCATTGCACAGCAGAAAAAAGAGTAATTTCAGAGAAGTAATTCAACTGCCAGTGGCAGACAGAATAACAATCTTCAATGATTTTTCTTCAGTCTTCTGGATGGCCTAAATCCCCTCTTCTCATTTACAACATTTGCATTTTCATGGTCTAGCACAAAATTTCTTTCCAAAAGTATATCAGTGGGTTAACAGAAAAAATCTAAATTGAGCTTGTTTTATTGAGCTGTTTATACATTGTTCCATTCTTTTAACCAATCATATTGCAATGAACATGTCTTAAAGGGTTAACACTATTCTTAGTATTCCTAATATATGTTTTTGAAAATTATGCAACCCTCATTTACTAAATCCTTGTAATAATAGTTTTGTAATCTTGTTTATCTTAACATTATGTATCAATAATTGAAATTAAAGTGATGATAATGTGAAAAAAGTAAGCAATACTACATGACTAAAGGTTATGGCTAAATCAAAGCAATAACAATATTGCTCAAATGCACATCTGTGGGCTAGTGCAAGGTTTCTACCCAATCCAATTGCAGGGAATTTACTTCATGAAATGCAAAATGATTTCTATGACATGTTTGAAAACCATGAGCAGGAAATTATATTTTTAATTACGGCATAAATTACAGCAATTCTCCTTCAAAATTCCTTTGAAACATTTTGGGAACAGTGCCCACCGTCATTTTATATTCAGATACATACAGTATCTGTTGTACTACTAATGCCCACTGAGTAACATTTACATACAAAGATGAGTTCTATAGTACTAAGCAGCAGAAACATAATAAAATGTTTAAGACGGACTTCATTTGTTCCCTATGGTATGCCCAACGTGTGTGCAATTGTGTTGAAAAACATTTTTTCCCTTATTAAAAGTGATTAAAAATCAACAGCTAAAACACACAATTTTTAAAAAAAAACCTAGGAAAAGATTCATGCGAACTGAAATCCAAAAAGCTAAGGCACGTTTTTCTCGTATGGACTGAACTGCTGTGTAACATAAAAGTCGATATACAAAACACAGACAGCTCTAAGCTGTGACGAATTCATTAACTTCCACAGGGTGGCAGTACATCTACTGTGCGGAGACCTGTGTTACACAATTCCTCGGTCCCGATTAGAAGTCCGATACCTGACCCGAGCCGAGTATCTGGTTTCAAGTCGGTTTTTCACGTACAACGTCGGACTCGGGCCGGGTTCGTTTTTTTTTTTACAATAAGTAAAAATTTGTTTTTATTTTATGTAAATTTATTTTTATTAGAAGAATTTCGTAACTCATTTTGCGCGCTCGTTCTCTCTCTCGTATGTGCGTAATACTAACAGAGCAAAACCCAGTAATGTTTTTTTCATTTTGAAATGTGCTGGATATTCACTTTGCTTATAGCGCTAGCTTTTTTTAGTAGGCCTATTACAGTTATCAGCTGTTCCCCACTTTAAAAAGTATTGCAGATAGATAAAATACCAGTTTTGCCTCAGTGCACTTCATTTTCTATCAACCCAAGCGCATAGCAGTCGAGCAAAGCACAGTAAAACGGCGCCTGTGAGGATCCGTCTCCGTGCGTGCATGTGTGTCTACTGGCTCCGAGAGGAAAAGAGAGTGACCGATTTCAGGGTCAGGTCTCGGGTACGTGCCGGGTTCGGGCTTCAATTTCATGCCCGTGCAGACCTCTAGTCCTGATACAAAAAAACAGTGCTTCTCAAACCGAGTCCTGGCAACACAACTACATTTATATTGTGGAAAAAATGTTGTAAAATTAATATAATGAATTATATAACTATTAATTTCTGGCATAGTTTACCAAAAAATATTTTTGGTAAACTGGGCCAGTTTGCACACAACTTTCCAGCCTTCATTTAGGACTCATAATGTGATTTAAATTTAATCCCATTAAAAGGTTAAAATAATAAAAAGATCTGTCACTAGCACCTAGACTGCTAGTGCTGGATGTGTAACATGTTATCATCACATGCTGGGATTTCAGGCCATTTTGCTGCAGATTCATCTTTCATTATCATCATTACACGGAAAAAAAGTTTTATTTGCTAGTCTTGAAAATGAATTCTACATGAACACACTTCCATTCCTATAGATCCAAAAATACAAAGCAGAAGATGGCACGGTTTCAAACAACTACCAGCTGAAGTGTGTTTTTAACTAGGCTTGTGATTGAAGTTGCCAATTTAAAATACATCCAAAGTGAAACAGCACAGATTGTTTTCCCTACCATATACATATTTTTGTAAAAGTGGTAAGAATTCTGTGGAGTCTATGCATACAGTACTGTATATTAAACAATATACATGCCATATATTATGCATTACGTAGGTTAGAGTGCTACCCATTTTAAACCAAACTAGTTTTGAACTAGCACTGTCTGTAAGGAGTTGTCTGCATGTAACGTACTTCTACATTGTATCATAACATAACTAAAATCTGAAGTATTGTTAAGCAATTCATATTCAACACGTACAGGAAGACAACAAAAATCACTGTTCTGTACTCAATGAGAGAATAGGGGAGGATAAAAGAGGAAAAAAGGAAATTCAGAAACTGTTTTTAATATTATGTTTTGTTTTCCCTCGATAGTTCTGAAGTTTTGTCCTTCATTGTGTTGTCCAATTCTTATTCCTTTTTCTTTTGTTCACCCCCCAAAATTTGCTCCCCTACCATCTAAGAATATGCCACTTCAACTGAATTTACTACTCTTTTCACCTTAAAGACATTATAATCTCACTAGATAACATGCAACTCAAGCATAACAAGCGTCGTGCATCTTCAAGACGTAGTTTATATATTTTCCTTTCATGTATAATTTTAAATGCATTGGCATTTGTATTTCAATTGTTTATTTTTTAAATGATGGAATTTGCTCAGTAACCTTAATCACAGAGATCAGAGATGCAATATAAACAGCAATGCTTCTAGAACAGCAGCAGCAAAGCTGTTCTGTGATTTTTTTTTTCCTCAAACAGACAAAATCTGAAGAGCTAGGATATTAAAAAGAAAATGAACCCAGCCGCCAGCCTACATGGCCACATTTCCAAAGCAGCACCATTACCTGAAATACCAATCAAATGATTGTGAATGATCTGATTAATATACAGTAGTTCATAAAAAAATAAATATTCACAGATGTTACTCACATAACTTCTAAAAAAGTTTCAAAGATAGTTTCATGCTGTAATACCGTACATTCAGTTAAAACATAAAAAATCTCAGTTACATCCTTCAAAGCATGTGCCAAACATTAGTTGTCACTAGCACTGGTTACCAGAATACTACACTGTATTGGTGATATTTACACATTTTTTATTCACAATAATGTCTTCATTTTATTAGGGTAAAGAATGCATACTTATTCTGACTTATTTTGGGGGAGAACGGTTAGCACCGTGTTAATCCATTAAAAATGGCAAATTTCAAGAAGTCTGAAAAATGCCAAAGACTGAACATTCATTGCATCTACCTAAACCTTTTACAGCAATGTACATTTGAAATATTTGTTTAGTTGAAACAGGAAAGGTGTTCCAACCACCCTCGAGGGATTCTTGACTATTGTCTTGCCCTTCTGTCAGCACAAACACTCTTCAAACTACACCCTTCATGTGGAGAGAAAACAACTAATGCCTTGCACTTAGCAATGTGTGCACTTAGCAATTAACTGAACATTCTTCTTTCTGCTTTTGATTTAATTCAAAAGATGTCAGCCCATCGGCTTTCAAATTTAGAATAAAGGCAACCCGTTATATTTTAAGGTACACTAGAATAATTAGAAATTAATTTGAAAAATATTCAGAACAGATGGAATGACAAGCATTTTCATAGACCTTATTTCAAATTCACCACATTCTTTCAACAAGTATGAATTAGAGAAGCCATGGACCTCATTACTTGCTGCAATCTCCGTTCTGTCTACGAGTTTACAAAATACAAAGCATTTTTAGTCAGTATAAACTTAGAATGCTTTCTTTGTGTTGATTACATTTTTTTTTGCTAGTGATGCATTTAACACGAATAGAAATAATCACAGCACTTTCTGTCAAAGAAGTAAAAAAAAAAAAGAAATCTGTTCAGGTACTAGGACTGCTAAGGGGACAGAATCAATCAGTGGGATCATTCTCGATCCTTTTACACGCACCCCTCAAGTCCCCAGGGTTTTCAAAAACCGCCTGCACAAACTGACCAAACAGCCGGTCCATGTAGCTTTCTCCTCTCGGGAACAAGCCCTCTAGAAATCCGATGTGGCCACCACGGGCTGTGACCAGGAGGGCGACGTTTGGTAACCGCTGGGCCTGCTCCACTGGGATAGCTGAAGGAAGAGAATTTACACAGCTGTCATAACCCATCTCTATTAAAGGGCAGGACAGTCACAAAAAAAACGCTCAAACAGGAATTTAAATCTGCAGAATACATACAGTAGATGCAACAAAGACTATACTAGTACAGTACGTTACCACTTTGGTTGAGAATTTTATTGCTCCAAGCCCATGTGTTACCATTTTATAATGATACAGTTCAAAATGGAAACCACCATAGTACAGTTTTGTTTTCCTTTTCCAAAGCAGCCATCCTTTTCAACACCTGAAATATTATCCTTTTCTAAATACTGATCCGAGTGTAAGATAATGTTGGTGTTTAATCTCAGATAGTATTTAAATAATGAAGCAGACATGTCCGATGTTTGCATTACACAAGACAAGTGTGTAGGCCATCTTACTGTGCTCTGGGGAGAAGGGGTCGTCTGCTGCATTAAGGCACAACACGGGGATGGCAGTGTGGGCCAGCTTGTGACAGGGACTGGCATCCCTGTAGTAATCTCGGCATGTCTTGTAGCCAAACATAACAGTGGTGTACCTCTCATCAAATTCACGGATAGTCCGAGACTAGAAAAGAAAAGCAGATGCAGTTTAATTGCAAATGTCCTCCATTCCAGCTTTCTGCTTCCTTTGTCCATTTGGATAAAATGTGCTTGTAAATTCTGTTGGAATACCTGCAGTACATGGTCCACATCAACCACGGACTCCAGGATCTTCCTGTGCCTACAGACCAAACAGGGATTACAGTAATGTCAGACATGCCCGAGAGCTCTCAGTAATAAAAGGCGACTCCCGTGTATTCACGGCAGGGCTACCTGTTGATGGCTCGGCACAGGTTGGCAGCGAGGTGCCAGTTGAACAGCACCTTGTTGAGTGGTCTCTCCAGGGAAGCGCAGGACTCCAGAGTGTCCCAGCTCACAGACATGGTGAGACCTGCCAGCAGGCCAGCCTCACTGCCCTTCCGTGCCAGATAATTCAGCAGGAGCATCCTGAGGGACAAGGAAAACCTTTCATTTTCATATAGTGGACTTCTTTAGACACGTTTCAAGAGATACAGAACATGCCCAACAACATAATATTTCTTAAATGTTTTTTTTTTTAATCAAACTGGTTTCTCTGGAAAATTATTACACGGTGGGTGGCACCCAGTCACTTGAACGATCCAGAGAGACCCTATAAGGGCAGTGACAGAGAAGGAGAAGGGATGGAAAGCAAAGAACGATGGACTCTGTCTTTACCACCAATAAAACGAGGCCAGTGATGAAAGTTAAGGGTCTTATCAACCCAACCTTCAAGTTTTAATATCCCCTGAAAACTTTCAAAAGCTGAAGCATTTTACCTAGTCCATGCACATGCGAAAATTGAATGGCCTGACATGGTTATTAATTACAATGTGGCGTGCCTTCAATAAATCTTCTTTGTCAAGGAGTGTCTCCTCCGTAGCAGACCAGTAAGTGGCATTTGTTGGGGTCAGAGTTAGAGCGGAAGTCCAAATGAACAAAGTGAAACAAATTCATGAGTTGAGATATGCAAAACAGAGTGAACCTGGCCTCTATCTCACAAGACGCCTGAATAGGTAGCTGCATCAGCATGCACAGGCTGTAAAAGAACAGGTAAATGTTTATTCCGTGCTGAAAGGAAATGAAACACAATGTTCTGAAGAAAGCTAAACAGCTGAAACATTGTGCTTCACTTTTCAGCATGGAATAAACCTTTACCTGTTTACTATCTCACAATACTTATAAACTATACTGAAATTAAAAAAAACAAATCTTACCCTCCCAGTGAAACACCAGCTCCCATCAAGGGAGCCTTTGGATAAAGGTCCTTAATGTGAGTAACCACACACTCCAGATCTGAAGTGTCAGCTGCAGAGAATGTCTGTGGAGTCTAGAGAGGAAGATAAAGGACTGCCTTGAGAGATGAACAGGTGATTGCTCAGTGACTATCGTAGACGGTTACCGAGAATCCTCAACCGTTTTGTTGGAAAACGAAATCTGAGTTACAATGACATACAGTATAACTGCGTGTGTTGTTTCAGTTTAAGATTTTCATGTGTTTAAAGTACAAGAATAAGTTCTGCACTCTAATGTCCTAACCATTTCTTTGTGAAAAACAGTTACAAAACTCTGTTTAACCGAGCTTCCCAGCAAAAACAATCACACACCTGCTTCAAGTTAGAAACAACTTGTTCAGATACAGAAAATCCTGATAAAGGTGAAGGTTATTCACAAAACTAATATGTCCACATTACAATGCCACAATGACTGTTTTACCTTATTCATACAACTTTTGTCAGGAAAAATTACATGGGAATACAAAGGAATATCATACTGGAAAATTCTAAGTAATGGAAAATTACTGTCAAAGCAAATAATAAAAAACTATGTAAACAAGAGTCTGCTTTATTACTGAGCTGATAGTAATGTAGCTTGTGCTAATGGCTTGAATTCTAATTAATTTCAGAGAAAAGGCAAAGAAAGACAAAATTCTCCACTCAATAACATTATTCTAAGAGAAGAGCTTATGTTTTTTTTGCATAAGCAATGCTAAGTAGGTCACAAACAGACAGCATATTAAATTATTTAAAATGTGAGTGTCATGGGTGTTAATTTGAAGGCTTCATAATTATACTTGTTCATTATAAGGGGATAAACAGTAGGCAGCTACTTATCTTCAAATTTTCTTTACGGCATACACAACTAAAAATAGTGTGTAAAAGCAATTACAAGTACACCCTGTTCATTATTATTTCATAATACAAAATCATTTTTTTAAGCCATGGGAACTTTCTCCAGAATTCAAGTATATGTCAAATATTCAGTATTTCAATTATAACATACAAAGGTTACAAAATATGAAGAAGTCATTTAGTCCATATGGCCTGTCTGGTTACTAGCCTATATTTTTATTAGTTATAATAAGTTAGTGGGTATCAGCTTCAACAGCAAGGTTTGTAGCTTGTTTCTATACTCTCAAAGGCCTCTGTGTCAAGAAGAACAAGAAAATATTTGTATTTATTTTCTTTGTTTCATTTCTGTTATGATAGTTAACGGAATAACTGATGCTACACAAAAACATATTATTGTATTGTATCAGGCAGCCTTTCAACACCACATCAGAGTCACACCTCAATGTTACAACAGGTACTTTATACAATTCACCCAAACACTTCAAGGGGCCACCATTACAGCATACAGTCATGGAGTCTCAATATTTGAAGTGCAATTCTGTCAGCTTTACTTTCCTATAGTGAGACCAGACACCTTTAAATCACCACAAACACTAGACTCTATCCTGTTGTTGCTGGGATAGGCTCTGGCTCCCCCGCGACCCTGACTTGGATGAAGCAGTTAGAAAATGGATGGATAATAATGTGCTTTTTGTAAGAAATCGGAACACATCTGGATTATTAAGATAAGTTTACAATGACAGAAATATCAATTAACAATGTCAGAAAAAATAGAAATGTGCATTATTTATTGGAATGGTTATAGGGCCTCCAGGTACTTTACTTTAGGTCTGGAAACCTGGAGGCCCTATTATCAAGACACAGTGTTGATTTCACTCACCAGTAAGTCCTCACCCCCGAAGCCTCTGTTGTTAAACACCACAGTTCTAGAGAGAGTGCAATGTAAAGGTAAGAGAAGATTCCACATACCAACCATAAACCTATGCCCTGTGTGCACCAAAGAGCAAACCAAGAAGCAGCCCCAAAATAGGAGAGAAAAGCTTATGAACCCATTTTGAAAGAAAGAATGAACTGGTAAGAATAACCCCAAAGCAATATGTTTATAATCATCGTATCCCTTAATACAGCACTTGTTCAAGGGTTTGGAAACAATGTACAAATATGCTGAGGAAAAACTACATAACTACAGATGTGCATTCTGCCTCAGATATAATCTCTGGGTACTTGGTATCTCTGAATACATAAACATCTTAATCTAAATTTCAGAAATAGGGATGAAATTGGTGGTTTCTATTCACTATGAATTTTGGATTACTTATATCTTTTCAAACCTTGTCATGGTAGCTTTCTCTACTTTAAAAATGTATGAAAGATGTTAGTGAGAAATGAGTCCTATAAATGTGTTGGTCACCCACAAAGTGCTCCTTTACAATTTATAAGGGGCTGTGTGACGGCTCAAATTGAGGTCATCCCTGAATTACTTTTGAAAGTAACTCCTGCTCAAAGAAACCAACATACGGAGGATTTAATGCACAATTACCCCATACAGTGTGTGAAGAAACACACCGAGGTGTGGAAAAAGCACAGCACCTGAAATATAGGCAGGTGGGAGGAGTCTGCCTACACTTTCTCATTCTCTGGTGTACATATCTGTGAACCGAGATGTGAAAAACAACTGGCCATTTAAAATAAATCAGGGGAGTACAGAGAACAGTAATTGGTGACTCTAAATTCAAAATAAAGGCCTACATAATGTACTCATAAAAGTTGAAATGCCCCATCACAAGATTATTTACTGTATATTAAAGCTTCTGAGGTTAAACCGTTTTTGTCAGTCTTTTGGTGCATTAATATTATGCAAAAACCTTTGGAACACAACATTTTTGTTCTTAGAATGTCAGGGCATAGTGAATAAAAGAGATTAAGTACTCTTGCATGAATGCTGTTCACAAGTGCTATGCTACAGTTTCTATGCATGTCAAGCAATCACGCCACTGTCACACCTTTACTTTTAAACTAAGAAACATTTTTATTAACAAGACAAGAGAGACCAAATGAGATCTTTAAACCACAGGAATAGATTTGTGTCAACGAAAAGATACTAATTCAACTATAACTGGATCTATCATGAGTACCAATATCACTTTTTGCACAAGTTATTAGGGTAATAAAATAAGAATTTTGTATATTGCACTAATTCACTTTATCAGTGAGATACCTGATAAGGTGATTTACCTGGTTTAATGTCATGTCTGCTGATAATAAAATACAAGCTTGGGAAGGAAGAAAGGAACACTACTATGAGACATTTGTGAGCAGTATTTCTCAGCTGCTGAGCCTTCAGACATTAATGACTACACTGCAAAATGTTGGAATGTTCATAAGAGAAAAATAGAAAATTAATTAATTAAATATTATTTTATATATATAAGTTTTGTGGAATAGCTAAGTGTTGTGTTGCATGTTCAGTGCATACACACAAGACAGAAGCCACACTCTTAAGACTTTTACTAGCACTTCCACTACAGGACATACTGTTTTATCATGTTGACGAACATGAAAAACTGGAAATGTCTGAGACCACTTGAGAAATATGCCTTGTGCTTTATTGTCATTAATTCCTGCCATAACATGCACTATCAAATGCGCAAATTCAGATTAAACACTGAAATAAGTTTTGTTTAGAACAAATAATACTGTGCACTGGGAGATGTACATGTTTGTGGGGGAGGGGAGCAGTGTGCACATTTCGAAAAAAAATCAAACTTTTGCTGAGGGATGAAATAGATTGAGAAACACTGCTAGAGACTAAACCAAGCCTGCGCACCACTCCTTGCATCTGGAGTGCTTACAGACAGCAAGTTCTAGACTGATAAACATTTACCACCAGACACAGTCCGTCAATGATAGGTCACACTCAGGGACACCATGAGTTACAGTACCCTGGCAAAATCAACACAATATTAAACTCTGTTTTGCTGACTGCTTTTTGAACTACAGATTATACTGCACCTGATAATTATCTACAACAAAACTGGGAGGAGAGCCATTACAATGACTCGATTTAGGCCGTAGTCTCACCTGTAACCCCGGCGTGTGGCCTGACTCACTGCATGAAGGATGTACGTCTGCCGGCTGTTCCCAGTCAGGCCTGGAAGAATTAGCACTGTGGGCCTCAGACCACAGTCTGGGAAGACAGCACTCTCCAGGTTGTCAACCCAGTCCAAAGAGATCTGACCACCATCCACTGTCCGGATCAGCTCACTGGAGACAAAACAACAGAAATCTTTAGATACAGTGACTAAGGTTCCACACACCAGTGACATGTGGTGCCCATTCAACTAAGTCATGTCAGAATAACTTGCTATTGTATTTTCAAATACATAATCTGAAACCATGAATACGCTCTAGAACAGTGGTTCTCAAACTTTTTGGACCAAGTACACCCCTAATTCAACCAAAGCATCCAAGTACCACCTACAAGTCATCATCTCATAGGAACCCCAGAAATTCTCAATGACCAACATGAGCGCGCGTGCACACACACTCACACATACATATAATAAATATTATAATAAACTTTATTTGATATAGCGCCTTTAAAGGTGGCTTCTCAAAGTGTTTTACAGAAAAAAAAACATTAACAACAACTAATAAAAAAGCACCATTTCAGTGAGAGGGGTGAGCCTGTTTATTTGAGCAAAGCAGATGTGAATTAATTTTTCGAGCCTTGATACAATTTACAACAGAGTCTAACAGATATTAAATCGTCAGGCATTTTCTTGACGGCAAAGGTCTCGCGGTGGATGTTGTAATGCGTACATTAATTTCTTGAGCAACCTATCTAATTCGTGCAACTACACCGTTATGTCGGCTTGTCATTGCTCTGGCACCGTCTGTACAAACTCAGACGCATTTTAGCCAGTCGAGGCCATTCTCTCCAATAAATTCATTCAGAAGCTGAAATATATGCTCTCCTGTAGTTCCTGTTGGTAGCGGTTTACAGAACAGAAAGTCTTCATGGGACATGCCCTCAAACTCGTATCTAACGTAAACGAGCAAATTGGCCAAATCGACTACAGACTCATCTAATTGCAGTGAAAAACATCTGCTCATCTTAACGCGCTCTATCAGTGTAGTTTTGATATAATCCTTCATTTCAAAATTTCTATGAAAGACTGTGTCTTTCAGGGGGAGGGGGGCAGCAGGTCGAGCTGTTTAGCAGCTTTTTCTCTACACATAATACGTGTCAGCTCTTTTGCCAACGGTAAATAAGGTTCTTCAAAAATAGTGTAACTTACCAGCTTTAGTAATCCGCAAGCTTGCATTTTTCTGCGTTTCCGTTTTTATTTCCATATTTATTTAAAGTTTTTATTTCATGTGCATGGGAGCGAAACACAGAGACGCTCGGTGTATTTTTCTCAAATTAGAACAGTTCTTAAATATTTTTCTGTTATCACGCTTTCGTGTGCTTACAAGATTACCTGCGTTCGTAGCACGTATTTCTACGCATTCCTGTGTTTACAACGTTGGCGTTGTTCCAAAATCACGCACATTCTCCTTTCTCCCTATTTGCTGGAGATACAGTAGCTTTTTTTTAAATACAATTGGTCACTTGCATCCGTAGCACGCATTCCTATAGAGTGGTATAGAATTACAGAGTATCTCTTGTGTCCACTGAAGTATTAGCGCGCACTGTATCGTAGTACGTAGGCTGCGTATTCGACACATATTAAAATACAAAATATGAAAACCCGTCCCGATTTTTCAGCGCACACGACACAGTTCCAGGGTCATTTGGCGTACCACCTGGTGGCACTCCACGTACCACTGCCGGTACGCGTACCACAGTTTGAGAACCACTGCTCTAGAATATACACATACTTGTGAAATAACAACCATCATTACTTGTAGATGAAATCTAAGTCGATCTTCCCTCACAAACAAAAAAGGATTGAAAAACAACAAGATACGGTTAAAGAAAAGAAACAATGAACTGCAAAAACAGGTAAAGAAACAGGATATTGGAAAGACCAAAGGAGAAATTTAAGGGAACATTGTAATGGTGGTTAAAATAAATAATTTAAATTTCCTCGGTAACACAAAAGCAAAGGGAACATTAAGAATGAAGTCAAATACTATATATTTGGAAAACTAATGGGAAATTAGTTTAGACAATTGTCAATCTAGACAATGAAAGGGAAATGCCTGTATAGGCAGCATAAGGTCAACATTCTGTATTAAACAGTATTAATGTCTTGGGTATTAGAAGCACTCAAGATTAATAAATCCCCGGGTTCCCATTGTATCCTACTGATTGTATTAATTGTAGTAAGGCAATAAAATAGTTCTTTTAGAATATGGCATACATTGTTAATCACCATGTTTTAGAAAAGATAGCGCTGTTGCTGCCACTGACTGGCTGAAGGAATTGAATCTATATTTTCTTAGACAGTGACATCTAGAAGGAGACCTCATACAAGCATCAGAAAATACTCGAAGGTATATCAACTTCAGGAAGAACAATGTAACATGATACGTGGAAGCCATCTGAAAAGGTTGTGGAAGTATGGAACAAGCTACACCATCAAAGCCGATACCCTGGCTGTTTTCAGGAAATAGCTGAATGAGAATTTTGCATTAATTAACTCTTCACTACCAAGCATGTAAGACAGGCCAAATTGCTTCCCCTCTCTTCTAACTGTTGTTAGAAAATGTGTACTACAGTGGCAGTACTAACTGAACTGCATGATGTTACATAAATCACACAAGATGGACAAAAAGAAAAGTAATATCACTCAAGTCAGTGAGTGATACACACGAGGAAGTACACGGAGAGAACATATAAAACTCAATGCAGATAGCACCCGGAGCCCCAGTGCTAAATACTGTGGCATTATGCTGCCCACAAATGTGTAAGAGGCTACATATAAATATTGTGCAATGTATATCACCCTGTTCATGTAATTTAAATTTCAAACAGTAAACACTGACATTACTCAGAAAGACACACTCTGCAAGCAAAAAACTATGAGCGAAGTCATCAGTGGACTTTGCAAAGAAAAAAAGCAGCTGAATGTGGCTTTTCACCCACAATACACGTGGCTCCTCTCTTATGGAAGTTAGTTTCGGGTTAATGAATAAAGAAATCATATCACAAAAGCCCACAAGCTCCTAGCCCAACTACACATTAACAACAGACGTTATTCATTTTTGTCAACCTCTACAATTTGATCAATTAAAAAATGACCCTTTAATTAAGCTCACATTTCTATTACGATGACAGATCTTTCACAAGAGCCCCCACAATTTTCTGAAATTCTCATACACATGACATCAATTATAAGTACTTGCATTTAAAAAGAACATCTGTATTAAGCAGCTATACCCAAGTGTCCTCAGTGTATATTGACAGCTGAAGCATCTGTTTATTCCATTTTCAGAACAAAAAAAGGGTCACAGAAAAACTAGATCTCTATATGTAACAGAAAATAACAATAAATTAAATAATCAAATTGAAGTCAATAACAGGAACATTTCACGAACTTTGTTCTGGCAAACAACTGGATCAAGGCTCAAGGCACCCTGGACTCCAGCCCACCGCCCATCGCAGTGGACAGTTTTCCCTCTTTGAACTGTGGAAGGAGAGCGGACCACCCCAAGGAAGCCCAAGTGAACTCTGGGAGAACACACAAACTCCACACAGATAGAACCCCAGGCCCAGAACTGAGCACAGGGCCCCGAAGCTACAAGGCAGCAATGCAGACCACTGCGCTGCCATGCCATCCATCATACAATGTACAATATACCGTAAAAACAGATAAAAGATAAGAGATGGGGTTCTCACTTCCTGTAGCTGATGGGAGGGCTGGATTTGATGAAGACACGGGTCACGGTCTGAAGACGGCCTCCCCAGCACCAGGGTGTGGGTATGAATCGCTCAGCCACCACAGGGCAGTGTCGCTCCAGGAAGGCACGGAAGCCATCGCCACACACCAGGATCGGTGTCTGGATAACAGCAGAGAGAGTTACCACTCAGTGTGTCCTTACAAGTCTTTAAAAGTCTTACTACAGCTGCAAAGGTAGTGACTGAGGGAAAATTACAGCAGCTAAATTGGGCACCGCTGATGTTTATACCCCTCACTTGTACATATGCTGGTAGGAAGGGGGCGGTTGCACAAATAAAAGAAAAGAAAGTAAGTTTGTAAACATGAGGATTTAAACTAAGAATCTTACAAGGTTTGCCAAGTAGTGTTATTTCTTACTGATTTCTTGCTGGTACTTTTTTATTTGTTGCTGTAGCTATCTGAACAGAAGAGCAATTTTAAAAAGTAGTTTGGTGGTAATAAAAGACGTTCAAAATATATATTTTTAAAATTGTTAAAAGAAACAATAAAAAATGAACCAATTTAAAGATCTCAGAACAACAGTCCCCAGTGCACACTGTATGTGTACGGTAGCTGTGTGATTAGTAATAAACTGTAATTGAACCATGAAAAACTGAGTAATTTCTCTATTTGACATACATTGTCACTGTGGTTGTGCAATCAGAGCTGAGCACCACAGCTGTTGTAGTTTTGGCCATAACTGAGCCTAGTGATTGCCGTGGTTCTCTTTGAGGAGACTAACCTGGCCCTCACATCCCCAGACGGAATAAATGAAGGCAGTAACAGCACCGAGGATCACAGCACAGGGTCGAGTGAGGTAGTCCAAGCACACTTTCCACAAATCACCGTGAGGTAGTTGCATGGCTATATAGTTTAAAACAGGTAGCATATTGCGATACCGCAGCACCGATATAAACACCACTTTGAGATCTGACCTCTAAAGCAAATCTAACAACAAAAAAAAGGCCAAGTAAAATCTGGTGTTGGAAAAGTCGCGCACCTCACAATTACCATAAACTTAACGGGAACCCTTAAAAGTGACAATGCAAGCAGTCCGCGAAGCAGCAAATTCCTTTGCGAAATTGCAGAAACTAAGAAAAGCCACAAGAAAAGGCGATCTGGCAGGATGCGTAAATACCGTGAAAACTGTGCTTGTGATAAACACATATGATTACTGTAATTCACAATAAGGCACCTAGAATATCTCATGCGGCATCTGCATTCTTCAGTTACAGCACAGAATTTTAGAGCGGATCTGAGGTAAGGGAAGGTACAGTATCGGAGTAAAAGAGCTAACGACGTTACAGCATTCTGTGCCAATCTGTCTAACTAGCATGCTAATTCAAAATGTTTCCGTTGTGCAGTCCACCGCTAGAACCTTAGACTTCCTAAGCTCTTTTAAGTTCACTATACATTCCGGCTCCCACAGTGTCACATTCACAAATGACTGCTACAGGTAAATGTTTCATTCTCCAAAACTATAAACATAAAAACAGAACAACCACCAACAAAGACAACATAAAGCAAAATGCAGGAAGGTCAGCTAGCCATTGCCATGTCAAAATATAAAACACCCCACTGATCAATTCGCCTGGACCCAAACATAGCTGCCCGCAAACATGCCTTAAAAAGAAACATGTATAAGATTGCTATTTAGTCGTCTTTTCCTCTCCAGTCCCGGTGCTTCTGTTTTAATATCCCCCAAGAACTTCAGGTGCCACCAAAACGTAAAATATGTTTTGCGAATGGCGGTATCTCAAGGTTGTAAATTGATCCTCACTAGATCCAGGAAACAGAAAGAAAACCTGTCAGCTGATGTGACATCAGAAAGTAGGCGTTTCTATCAGATTGCCTTTGTCTTTTTCTGTTTTTGCTCTTGCAAAATTCTTAATCGCAAGCCAGTTGATTTTAAATGTGCTTTTTAAATCATCTATCAGCTTTTAGTAAGTTAAATAAAAAAACCTCTTACTTTGCGGGTGCTTCTTTATCAGTCCCATCTGTTTCAGTTGAACAACGTTTAGACACAAATAAAAGAGCAAATTCTTCATGAGTAAATTGAAGAGATAATTCATAAACTTGAGTATGCTGAAGTTGCTAAATGCAATACAGTACGAAAAACAGACGTGTTCGTGTAAACTTTGTAAATGAGGTATTCGTGTTTTATGATAACTGTTTCCCGACTAAAGTCCATTACTTTTTTGTTAGTGTAAACATTATATTTAATAGCTAACATTTTTTCATCTCCAATTAAGTAAACTGTAAAAAGTTTCTCATTTTTTTTGTAAGAAGAACAGCACATAAATATACAGTATAAAGAATTTTATCGTATACTGGGTCACTGAATGCAGCCTATTAACTAGGGATGAGTGGTAATACGCTGTTCTGTACTGTAATACTACGTGGTGCACGAGGTCAGCCCCTCACCATCGGGGACTCGAAACTGGGCCTCCGGCATCACTCAATAGGGACCCAGCCTATTGAGCCAAAGGGAAATCTCCCATCAGCCCAGCGGCTGCAGCCCCTGCCATCCACAGGGGAGGGCGGTGACATCACTGCTCTGGTAAGCCAGCTCAGCTCTCGCAAGCAATGGAGGCCATATGCGTTACACTCTCCCCCGCTTAACTCGCCATCCTCAGCGAAGGGCTATCCCATCCCATTCTGACACCAATGTAACACTCTGGGGTTCACATGGGCACCCTCGCCACTGCTGCAGCAGGTCAGCCCCCCACCATCAGGGACTCAAACCCAGGCCTCCAGGATCACTCAACAGGGATCCAGCCTCTTGAGCCAAAGGGCCTGCTGTTTTCTTTGATCTATTTTTAGAAGAATGCTAATTAATTATGTTTAAGACTACCTGAGAAACTGGATTGATGAGTTTTTTCAATTTGAATTCTTTTTACAACATAAGTAAAAAAAAAACGTATACTTTGTGCTGTTATTCAATAATGGATTAGAATGGTGGAGAGAGACTGTCCAAGGTGTAACCGACAATAAGGAAAATAATTTTAAACTAGACTGTAACAGTGTGTAAAACTCAACAGTGTCACACAGTTAATCTGATTCTTGTTGATATTCAACATGGGTTTAGAAAAGGGGTGTGTCGCTTAACCCTTTAGACTTCTTTAGTAAGCAACAACAGTAATGGATTACCTGATATAGTATTATTGTGAGTCAGGGTTTTTTTTTTAAATGTCTGTAAGAAGTAATGCAACTTATTCTAGAAAGGGATCTTTACCCATGCCAAGGTTCCAGTTTTTCTGGGGTCTCTAGATAATGAGTATCAGTGTACTGACACAGCTGTGAATGGTATCTGGTAAAATAACAGCCTGGTTTGACTGGACCACATAATGGGTTACCATGTCAATTCAGAAACACTGGCCCAGAGACACCACAGAGTTCAATGAGACGAACAGAAGCTAATAATTTCTCCATGTTAGTTCTCTATTGGGCATGTGGCTTTCCTCCAGGTGCCTGGTTTCCTTCTGCAGTCCAAAAACATCCTGGTGGGTTAATGGCTTCCGGGAAAATTAGCCCTGGTGTGAGTGTGTATGTGTGCCCTGTGTTGGAGTTGAATCCTATCCAGGTATCCTGCCTTATACCTGTTGCTTGCTGGGACAGTCTCCGGCTCCCCTTCAACCCTGTATTCAGGATAAAGTGGTTAGAAAATGGATGGATGGAATATGTAATGATGTTCTTAAAATGTGCATAGAATGGCTTACGTAATTAAATTCTACTCTTCATATTTTTGTAGGGGTTAAATCATATTCACCCGATAACACTAGATGCATCACACTTACCCAAGATGCAATGTTTCTCACGCTTCAAAGTCCCTGTTGTCTTCCAATAATATCACTCTTAGGAAGATACTGTTGAACAAAAGTCCTGAATGTGATATCATTACAGCAGCTGTTACATTGGGTTAATGAGAACATTTTTAGTATGGAGCTTGCTGTCATCATGATTAAGGCATAGCAGGCAGTTCATTAAGGGGAATTGGAATAAGATCCATTCTGCCACTAGATGTGATAGTCGGAGGCCTTTATCGCTTGTAAATAGTTTCACTGGGTGTCAAATTGTTGTTATTATTATTATTGAGAGGTAGATTACATATTCTTACATCACTATTAATGATGTTTTGGATATATAAAGTGCTTTTACAGTTTTAGTAATAGTTGGATTTTAGGAAACAGTCAGGAGAGACTGTTAGAGTTTAGCAGTAATAGAGTAATGGACTTCTCTTGAGTCTTTGGAGTACAAGACCTAAAGTATGATCTCTGCAAATAGAAGTCTTCTGCAACATACAGTACAGTGTTGTCCTCATGAGTTCTCATCTGTTCTGATTGCTGCAGCAACCTTGTTTACGATAGTGATCAGACACAAAGACACAAAGACACAACTAATACTGGTCATGATTTAAAAAGAACCAAATAAGCATGGTAGTCTGAATGGCTTCCTCTCATTTTATCAATTAGTTTTCCTAATGCAACAAAGCTCTTAAGGTTCACTCCCAAAACACATGCAGGGTGCTAATCTCCCAGCACCACAGAATGTCAAAGTTTTACAATTACTCTTTCCAAACTGGGTAGAAGGGGGAAAAATGGTATTCCTAACTTGAAAATGAAAGTTAACCTTTCAGCTAGGACTGATTTAATCAATAAAATTAAAATGAATTTAATAGCTGAGATCTGCAATATGATGAGGTTCGATTGCAATAAATAAGACATCAACTGAATATTTTGGTTGCTGGAAACAAACTGCTGATAGTCTTCCTAGTTATGCTTTTCACAAAGAAATTAAACCTGTTTTGGAGCAAACTATGTCTCAGAACAATCTCTCAGGTTGTAGTGTTTACTGGTATGTCATATATGCAGCCACCTTTAACTCCTCCTACTTTTTCAAGGTATTAGTTACAGAAAGCATGTGAGTCTTTTTCATCCACACACAGGGATCTGTTGTCTGATGTGCTGTCCCTACAGTAACATTTCTGCTGTGTCACGATGGGTTCAAGGCTGTTTATAATTCTGCTTGTGGTGCATTCTGGTGAGTGAAATATCTATCATTTATTATAAAGAATAAATAAATAAATGTGTTGACACAATACTTAATACTCTGACATAACCAAACAGACTATCTTAAATTAATATGAAGAAAGAAATCACAAAAGTAGGAAAGGTAAGAACACTTACAGTACCACATGGTGAAGGGTTGAACATTAAAGACCTAAAGAAATATAGTCAGGTTTAATATCCTCCATTTTGAAGTCACGTATTCCAAAGGAACCGAGTAAATATGATGTTTCACACATGTAGCTAAAGAAAAGTATTTGTATTGAGAAAAATTATTTTTAACAGGCTGACTTGATTAGCCTAATCTGTCAGCAGCTGTATCACTCTCCAACTCACAACTAGCAACACACCGAAGATAAGCAGGTATGAGCCTACTGGAAGAGTATTAGAAGGGCCAGTAGGGAGCGTTCACCCTGTGTGGCTTTATGCCCCAGTATAGTGACAGGGACACTATACTGTAAAACAGCGCTGTCCTTTGGTGAGATGTAAAACCAAGGTCCTGACTCTCTCTGGTCATTACAAATCCAAGGGCATTTCTCAAAAAAGATAGGAGTGTTACCCTGGCATTTACCAGTCATGGCCTCCTAATAATCCCCATCTGTGAATTGGCTTCATCACACTGCTCTCCTCCCCACTGATAACTGGTGTGTGGTGAGCGTTCTGACGCACTATGGCTGCCGTCGCATCATCCAGGTGGATGCTGCGAATTGGTGGTGGTGGAGGGGAGTCCCCATTACCTGTAAAGCGCTTTGAGTGCAGTGTCCACGAAACACTGTAGAAGTGTACAGAATTATTATTGTTATTAATTTTTTTTAATCTGTATTCTGCATTTACAATTGTTTTCTACTTGTGTTTAGGATGATCTTCCATATCAGTTAATATGCTTAAATGACAATGGAGTTAAATGCATGTAGTTATTTAAAATCTTAAAATTATGTTTTTGATTTTTGTTCCTGCATGTTTCAATACAGTGACAACAACCTTCATGCAAGGGCAAATTTCTTATTTCCCTGTTTTTGAAATGGCATTCATCATATGCTTACACAATTTGTTAACAGTTTACATTATGTCCATTTAAATTTAAGATTCCTCTAGCAGTCCTTATACACTCTTTGTTGATTCCCAATCATGACCTAACCCAGGGCTGGCAGATCATTATGGCAGAAACTGGGGGAGGGAGTGTGGCGTGGGGCACTGTTTGGTATGAGAGTGTGTGTGTTGGGACAGGGGGTGGATATTGTGCCAGAATCTGCCTGCAGAAAGGTTTCCCAGGCTATCGTCTGCCTTCATCTCTACTCTTATACAGGAAGCAAAAGCAAAATTAGAGTTTCTTTATTGTAAATGAACCCTGCAATTGGCTGTCATGCTCTACAATATTTAAAGAATGAAGTTTGGCCAGTTACTGCTTGCATGACGTCAGGATCAGCCAGTGATTGCTTTGGTAACACTCAAGGATTAATGCCTTCTGTCTCGACAGTGGCACAATGTTCCTTGTTCCTTATAGAGTCACCTCTTCTTTCTGTTTTTTTTTTGGTTGTCTGATGAAAATAGTTGGTTGATGTTTATTATTAATACAAAATGCCACTTTTGTTTAATAGAATTCAGCAAAACATTCATCCCAGAATTCCATTTATAGATTCATTTCAATTCTTATCAGTCTAAAATCCAGTTTTCAAAAGCAAGGGGGGGTGGTTATTGTGCCAGAATCTGCCTGCAGAAAGGCTTCCCAGGCTATTGTCTGCCCTCATCTCTAGTCCTATATGGGAAGCAAAAGCAAAATTAGAGTTTCTTTATTGTAAATGAACCCTGCAATTGGCTGTCATGCTCTACAATATTTAAAGAATGAAGTTTGGCCAGTCACTGCTTGCATGACGTCAGGATCAGGCAGTGATTGCTTTGTTAACACTCAAGGATTAATGCCTTCTATCCCGACAGTGGCACAATTTCCTTGTTCCTATAGAGTCACCTCTTCTTTCTGGTTTTTCTTGTTGTCTGATGACAATAGTTGGTTGATGTCTGTTATTAATACAAAATGCCACTTTTGTTTCATAGAATTCAGCAAAACATTCAACGAGGAATTCCATTTATAGATTCATTTCAGTTCTCATCAGTCTAAAACCCAGTTTTCAAAAGACAGCAGGACAGCAGGCTTTTGAACTCAGCTGACACCATTATCTGCATTTATATTAGTCAATTGCTAATTGGAGAGATATAGCAATTTAAAATGATAAAAATCAAAAGAAAGTGTTTTAATAGTAATAACATCTGTGTCATTTCAGCCAGCAAATACTGTACCATAAAAGTAGATCAAGTAAAACAGAAGAGTACTAACACATAATATTATAAGGGATAATTTTTAATGGAGTTAACACTTATTAAAGTTTCGTAGTATGCATTAAACCACCAATATATTAATATTAAAAATAAAAAAAAACCTATTAACTACAAAAACAATGAGAAAGAAACAGTTCAATAGCAGGAAGATACACTTTGTTAATATATTAGTAAAATACCAATCACCTGGTTTAGAAAGATTTCAAATACCTAATTTCTTATGTTAAATCTCTTTTGTGAAAAAAACATCCAAGATCTAAAGCAGTTAATAATAATAAAGGAGACCATAAAGAACATTGACTGATCAATTGGTAAACAAATGGTATCTATGACCATTTGTGTATTAATAATCAATACATCAATAATTTGTCCTCATATAGTGCCTTTCAGTCAAGAGCATACATTCTACATTAAAAATGTATAATAAGTTTATAAAATACAAACATATATATATTTATTAAATTCATAGAAAAATATGTGAGTAATTGAAGGCCATCGAGAAGCCTTGAGGTGAAGTGAGGTGAGGTGGTAGAAATTTAATGAAAGAGAATCATCTAACTCAAAAGATAAATCGGTGGTCTGAGAATGTAAGTAAATAATGAAACAAGAACAATAACACAAAATGAATAGGAATTTAGTAGCAGAGGCACAGATTAAAGTACTAACATGACATGGCTGAAACAAGCATTTAAATGATTAAATGTTCAAGTAAAAAAAAAGAGAGATTGACTCAAAACCGATCAGTGACACAGCTGTAGCAGTGTATGCAGAATGGCAACAGAATAACTCCCCGAGTATCAGATATTCATGTGAGACTATACTTGCCTTCTTTGTGCAACCAAAAATGCGCTTGGATTCTTAGAAAGGAAGTCACAGGAGTTCATATCCATAACACCCAGAGCGCAGGATAATGAGGACAACCCCTATAGATGGTGTGAAGTCTGACATGAAGAGAGTGACCTCTTCTGAAAAGAAATGAGATTACACCTATGTGCTGAAGGATGACAGCACAAATATGAGCCTTGTAAAAGAAATAAAAGTAAACTTTCCCGAACTTTATCCTAGGTCTCATTTAGTTTTGTTTTGAAATATAATTATACAAATGCTTGGCAGTTTATACTTTTTGAAAAACAGCAATTCGCTACTTACCTACACAAAGATCAAATTTAGAGATCTTTGCGTGTAAATGACTTGTTGTGGCATCTTTTAAAAATGCTTAATATTGTAACTGTCAATGGTTTTGATACTTGTAATTTAAAAATAAATGATAAAATCAGGAAAAATCTATTGCTTGTGTCTGAAGCTCAGAATTGAATTGACCGTGATGAAATAATACAGCTGAAGGTGAGAAGATATAGGTTAGTACAGAAATGTACCATCATTCTTCTTTCATTTTCTTCTTCAGTGTCTTCCATCGATGAAAGAAAAGCATTAGAGGGAACAGCAGTCATTCTTCCTTGCTTTGGTAATGTAAATGAGGTTGAATCTGGAGTGGTCAGATGGTACAAAGCAGGGCTTGAGAATCCAGTCCTAGATCTCAACATAAATGAAGACAAACACATTCAATACTCAAACGACTTCTTGCTTTCTGGAGATCCGTTGCTCTTTGATTTCTCCTTGAGTATTTTGAATGTTCAAATGCAGAATGCTGGAACTTACAGCTGTTTGGGAATCAATGGAGAGAATTACACTGAGATAAACACCGTTGTACTGCTTGTGAAAGGTGAGTAAAGATAATGATTTATTCAGAATTCCTGTTTCAATCTGCATCTTGAATATACATATACCATATGTATTCTATATACAGTACTTTGCAAATGTTTCCCCACTTTTCCGATGATGTCCCATTTTTGTTGAATTACAAATGATGTTCACATTTTTTAGACAGAACACTTTAATGGGTGAAATATCCAACTCAAGATTTCGATTGGGCCACTCAAGGGCACTCACTCTCTTCTTGACAAAACCACTCCAGTGCGGCTTTGGCCATATAAGTATTCATTGTGGTGAAATGTGGATTTTCTCTAGAAGTTTTAGATTACATTACATTTGTTGTTGTGAATGATGTGCAATCGGTAATGATCTTAAATCTTACTTCTATGCTTAAGAGTGCTTATTTGCAGTTAGGGTTTCTCCTGGTTGTATATTGTATCTCTGTAGTATTCTCTTTCAGCCATTCTTTAACTGGTTACTGCCTTGAAAGAGTAACGTTGAAGCAGAAGAATCATGAGTGCTCAGTAGCTCAGTGTTTAGTATTGTATCTTTTCAGTTTATGCTGCATTCTGCAGCATAAATGCACCATACAGCACAGTATGTTTCCATACTCCTGTGAGACAGAATGTTACAAGCCTCTATACTATTTAGGTTCAAATTTATTTAATACATTTGTTACGATTTCTTTGAACAGATATGACTTTTTAAATTGTATGTGTGTGTGTGTATATAACTTGGTTTATGGAAAACACACAGTTTTTTTACATTTATGATCCACTGTGCTCATATCCAGCTTATGAGTGCCGGTATGTTCTGTCTATAGTCTTCTTTCACAAAGAGAGAAGGAAAGAAAAATGAAAGAAATTGAAACAAGAATCAACAAGAACACAGTAAACATTAATGAACAATTTCAAATAAAGCCTTCAACAAAACAGTACAACCTTTTACTTCAAATAATGTTGTTTCAATAATTAATGCCCCATTCTAAAAGCTGCATGTACAGTAACTGTGTAATTGTGTAAAACTTAATTTTATTGTGTGCTTTACAGTTCCTTCCACTCTTGTGCCAGTTCCCTTGCCTGAATTAAGGCACAAACCTGACGACAATGATGGTTATGATGATAATGACAGTTATGATGACAACTGCCACAAACCTGAAGACGGGGGAAAATTTCCAATAGCAGCCATTGTTGTACCTGTTGTAATTGGGATACTCCTAGTGGCTGCAATTGTTTTGGGTGAGTAAATGTAACAAGGCCCTGGTGTGAGTGTGTGCATACCAGTGTCTGTGTGTCTGCCCTCCTTTGGACTGGTGTCCCGTCCATTGTATATCCTGCCTTGTGCCTGTTGCTTTCCAGGATAGGCTCCGGCTTCCCCTCAGGCCAGAATAGGATAAAAAGGTTAGAAAATGGATAGCTGTTACAAGACATTACATTCTATTGCAGAAAAGGATCCCTGGCCTTGAAAACCTGGAGATTATAGGATTCTCCTGCAGCAGATCTCTTTCAGATCTACTGTAGTCTTTGGTGTAATGGAGGTTGTCACTGGCTAAGGAGCAGCACTGTGTATGCTCTAACTGACCTTAATTGAGTCTTGATGGGGTCAGAGTCATCTGCAAGCCATGACATCAGATGAATTGAAAAATAAAAGTATCACCATAACCCAACAGAGATGTGCTGTATTACCATCTAATATAATACACTAATAAGATTTCAGTCCCTTTTGAAAGGGAGGCCTCAACAGTAAGAATCTGGCTGGAAGGCAACTGAATAGAGGAGTACATTGTACTAAGCTTTTACAAAAAGTGAAATACACCCTGTAGTTGTATGAGATGGAAGTGGCACATCCATACAAATAGAGTGCCCTCGCAGTGCTCTGAAATACAGGGAGACAGTTTTTAACATTACATTCGTGTGAGACTACAATCTATCAAAATGTGACCGACTACAGTGTTCTTTTTATTGGATCAGCTCACCGCTTCTGGTTTTATATGTTAACATAAAGAATTAACTTATGCATTATTATGTCTGAAAAATATTACTTTCATACTACAGTCATTCATTTCCACATTTTATTTTTATAGGCATTATTCTGTACAAGAAATACTCCCACAGCAGCCCAAAAAAGGTAAAAGACGTTTTTTTTAAGCATGTGACAATAGGAAAAAAAGTACATGCTTATTCAGTTTTATGTCCACATTACAAAGTGTACACAGTGTAAAAAGTATTTTAGAGTATATTAGAGTGGCCATTCTTTGCCCAGGATTCCTTAAATGTAAACTTAGAATAAAAGTTATCTATTCTCAGAAATGTTAAACATTGCTATGCTGAAACCTATCAAGAAATACCATTTTGTCAATAATATTCATTTTAAATGAATAGTAATACTGAATGATGGTAAATGTTTATCATGTTAAATGCCTCATCTAATTATATTTCCCCACAGCTAAACCAAGTCTCAATCAAGAAGCCCATCCCGAAGGCTGTAGAAAACATCTATGAAGAGAAACCTTATTACATAAACTTTAACTCTTTTCCCATAGAGTAGATGCCTCACTTTTGAACAAGAACTGCAGAAGCATTTTTGTCCAAGAGCTCTGCATGACCTTAAGTCTTGCTACCTATTTTCTCAATCAAACCACCTTATGTCAGAGTTAAAAATGGAAATAAATAGAACATGTAGATAAAATTCATACATTAATACAGAGTATTCTTTAAAAACTGTCATATATTTAGGCACAACCTTAAACAAATCCACACCATTTGAGATTTAAAGTTTTTCTCATGAAATGCAATTTCAATCATGAACTGAAAGCAGGAAAACAACTCAGGTAGGACAGGTATTTAATATAGATGTTTTACTTTTATTTCAGTAAATTAAAATATATCGTAGCACCTACAAAGTTCTAGCATTCTCAAGGGGCAATTAAGAACAGGATGAAGTATGCCATAGAGGAAATTTCTTCCTCAAAATATGTTTGAATTCGCTTTTTACCTTTGATGAATTCTTAAAATTGGCATGGGATATGGAAAAAAAAGAAATCAAAATAAGAGATTAATTGATAATTGACCAACAGTATTTACAACTGTTTTAATCTTGTTGACTGGGATCCACTCCAATTACTACTAAGTCTGTGGTAGATGGGAATTGGTCATATCCAAAGGCAATAAGAAATGTTTAGGTGCACCACCAAAAAGAAAATCTCAATACACTGAAGAATCACTGCATTTCATCTACTCATTTAATGCTTATCTCTTGCACAAGATGTATAAGAAATGAGTGAATGAACACAGGAAAATGGACTCTGTAAATAAAAAGTTTATATGTCCAGTACCTGCATACTGTATATAGACATACTTCATTCACTTTGCTTCAGTAAAATACCAAGCTATGTTACGACAGACAAGTCTTATTTTTATATCCCGTTTACACCCAGTCCTAAACCAGCCAATATTCAACCATCCTGTGCTTGAAGATACAAAATGGACTCCAGGATGGCAATGGCAGTGTTTTTTTAATTTTCGTTTTCATATTTTCAGTCTTTTTCAGATTGTGATCAATCTGTTAAAAGTTATAAAACAATATGAACAGTGTATCATGATTTGGCCGTCTTGATCCATTCTGTGGATAGCTGCAACGACAAGTTTGTGGTATTGCTTTCCTGTTGAATCATGCTCATGTTAATGTTCAATTTACACTGGGTGCTGTGAGTCAGGGGTTGACCACACTCTTCACAATCTGCTGTAACCGTCACACAAGCGGAATCTACCCTGGAGCGGAAACTTTTCATCTTCATTTCTAGGATGTGTTCAAGAATTGCCGTCACACTGCTTCATAAATTTGTTTGCATTTATTTGTTAAAAGTGTACTAACATACTTATAGTAAACTTTATGTAAATGTTTTTTCCAGAAAAATCAAAAACTGTAATGGGGGTGTCAAAAATAAAGGAATGTTTGTGCAATACAGAAGCCTTGGCATCCGAGCGTGGTTTTTTTTAAAAGTTATAACTTGTAAATTGATCGGCAAGGTGTGCTCTTACAAAACACAAAGTGGCATTTGGATAATGTCACGGAGAATATGCACTTACAACTCTTTATTATAATTTTTAAAAGTTTTTTAATTTTATAGACTATAAATCACAATATTTACCAAAAACCCTGTTGTGAATTGACAGTGACTGAACATAAGTGCGTCTTGATTTCTGGCCGTTGAAGTCTTCAGATAAATGAAATCCTAAGCATCAAACAGACAAGCGATTTGTAACTCAGTTTCTGAATTAATGTACTTATCTAATGCAAGAGTGCCTTGGCATGAAGGATGTATTAACCACTGACCTACCACTAGAGGCCACCAAATCAGACTCAAGATTGTATGTTAAGTTCCTCTTGCTTTTGTTTGGAATACTCCATATAATAATGTTGCTTTATTAGCCCTATACAATTTCTTGCATTAGGAATTCATCTTTTCACATACCCCAGCTTGCTCTCCATGAGATGGACACACAGACGGGGAGAGAAGCTTGGGGTCAGAGCGCAGGGTCAGCCATTGTACAGTGCCCCTGGAGCAGTTGGGGTTAAAGGCCTTGCTCGGGGCCTCAACAGAGTAGGATTCCTCTGCCGGCTGCGGGATTTGAACCGGCAACCTTCCAGTCACAGGCACAGATCCTTAGCCACAGAGTCACCGCTCCGCCCATATGTTTTCCCCCACCACAGTGTCAGCAAGTTTATTTGCTTGGTCACTAAAGCTAGGGCTAGGAAGACTAACTTGGCAAGTTTAGATGTCCCAGAACCTCACAGAGGAAACCATACATCAACTCAGGGGATCTAGGTTTAATACTGGTTACCTGGTACATTTACATTGTAGATCAGGTGTGCTATCCAAAAGAAAAACCATTGGCCTGCTGTTGGAGTCCAAAACTATAACTCCCACCAGCCATCATGAATTGATCACCCATTAAAAGCAGTTTAGTCCGAAATAAGGACAAATTTAATTATTAAGCTGCAACTGCAAAATGCTGCATGTGATGTAGTCATCACAAACAACTACAGTATTTTTTAAACCAAGGGCCGAGTAGAGAAAAAAAAAACTAAGTAAATCAAATCACAGGTACCAATTAGCACAGGTGAATTAGGATCAAGTTAAAACCAATCCAGGAAGTTTTAACTCCAGAACTGAGAACTGGTGCAGTACAAAAAAAAACCCACAAATGCTGATGTTTTGCAATTTCATTTGAATTTATAGATGTGTAGAAAATTTAAGCAACAGCAAGGTCAAAGTCAAATATACTGCAATGATCAACACCATTTTCAGATTCAGATCTTTATTTTGAGTATCTTTCCATGGTGACACCACCTCAAGGTGGTCTTCCATTTATCATGATACAATTGGGCAGAAGGAGGAAGAATAGTAAAAATACAACTTGAACAGAAGGAAATCAAAATTCCAGAAATAAAACATTAACCTAAGCTTCATCTTTAAAAACAAATATTCCCCTAAAATTCCAAATGCATCAAATACAAAACAATTTGTCAGTGATTATTAATAGTGCTGAGTTTGTTACAACTCTCATCCTGCTTTGCAGGACATTTCAGGATTAAGTAGCGGGCTATGTGCTCCATTCACACTTACAGCACTTGATCTGTATTTTCCATCTTGCTCTCTGAAACCAGTTCTAAGACGTATCCATTAGAATCTCCACCTAGTTTCCCCAGCAGCCCAGCCTCTCAAGCAGATTTCAGTCAGTTATCCACTAAGGAAGCAACACTGGTCACCTTTTACAACAGTTTCACAAAGAACCAACTGAAGACAAATCGTGTGCACCTCATTTAATGTGTTAAAGAATTTCTTGGAGCCTTGCCATCATGTTGGGGTAGAACAAATTCACTATTTGTTCAAACTTCATAAATGAAAGGCAGCTAAAATATCAAAAATAAGGATGAAGGTTTCCCCATTAGTTGTTTTTCATTATGGAGGGAAATGCTTTGGTGTTTGATGGCCTCTGTTCTTATCACATTGCACTTAGTCATCTGCATTCTTAACTTATCATATTCTTGCATCAACCCGTTTATTGCAACACATTTTCAACTTCACTCCATGTTCAGAAGGCAAATCAATCAAAGTAGTCAACTACAATAACACACCAGCTGATGGATGTTGCAGTAAATTTCAAGCAGCACATGAAAGCACTAAAAAAAAAAGTCAGTGATTCTCAACTAAAAAACTAAAATGTGGCTAAAAATATTTATAAAACTCTTGTATGCCATCTGCAGACAGCCAGCATAATAGGTTTCTGAAGCCTAATATTATACAGCTAAAAGCTGGAAAGGGGCAGATCATTAATCCCCTCCATTCCAAGCAAGACACCAGAACAGTGGTGCTTAACCATAACCAGATCCTCAGATCCTCACTGCAGCCCTGCACAAAAGGCAGCTAGCTGTATGGAGTCCTAATCCCGGGGTATTCCAGCAACGATCTCCGATTCGATCCCACAGTGGTCCTGCCCCCGAAGAATCTTAAAGTATCCTAAAATGGAAACAAGCCTTTAAGATTGATAGACAGATCTATGCTTAAATCTCATATTCTGAAATTTGAATACTCATAAAAAAAGCCAAGCACAAAAGGGAAAAAAAACAAAACCAACTAAAAATGTTAAAACTGTTACTAATTTCTAAAAAGCCTTTCGTAAGACAAAATTAACTTCTAGGACCCATTAGAAATTATGCAATTATAAATGAAGTGTTTCAAGTAAGCCTAAGACTGCCATTTATGTTTTACCAAAAATATGGCATTCTGAATTATCCTGTTCAAGGCTGTGAAGAGTTCTTACCATTTTCACCCCAGTCTGTGTTCCAGGAGTTGGCACCCAGCCAGTAGGGGGTGCCCTGCTCCTCCCCCCAGCCAAGAATCTTGATAGCATGGCCCCCAACTGCTGACCCACTCACATGCTGATACACTCCTGAAAGAATAGGAGAAAAAATAGTCATCTGGATCAAGGCACTAGTTTTCACATTCTAACCGCTTTAAGCTGCTGGTTTTTAGGTCAGCCTGGAGATCAAGATGGAAAGGATGGCACAAAGTAACGCATTAGCCTCTGGGTCCTTAACCGACAGGTCTTGGGTTGAAGTTCCCACTGTAAATACTGTTGTACCCATGAGCAAGGCACATACTTGGGGATGGACTACAGTAGGAGTGGCCATTTGTTGGGCAATAGTCCCCACAACAGACCAGCATCCCATCCCAGGGTGGAAGGAGTCAAAGGGTGTCTGTCTGCAAAAAGCTAAAGGTAACCACAAGCAGCTGGACAGAGGAGAAGCCTACCTGATTTGTACATGAGGAAATCCTCATACACCGTGAAAGCGCCCTCTACAGGTCCGTTTTTGTAAATCTCCGTCATGATCTGCGTCTCGTCAGAGGGCACACCATACGATTTCTTCCCTGCAGAAGGCAAGACGCACACACTATTACATACAGGAGCGAAAAAGGTCAAGCAGCAAAAGTCTCTTTGAAGAGGAGTGGGAAAGCATTGAAAAAGTTAATTTAGAAGAGTGGGATAAAATAAGTAGTATTAAAGCACATAACCCAGCAACCTCTTTTTGTTTGCATAACTTAATTCGTTAGATTAAAAAAAAACTTGAAACCAGACTTATGCAGGAGAAGGAAAATCGGAAAGTGAGCTTGGACTGTACAGAAAAAACGATCCTTGCCAAAAGTCAACAGCAGAAATATATGAAGAGGCTACTGCATTCCTCCTGCATAGGAGGCGGGGGACAAATAAAAAAGTCCAATGTCCACAGATGCCTCTTACCATAGTGTTTGTCCTCTTTGTAGGAGGGGGTGTAGCCAGCTTCACACTGCATCCGGCATTCTGGGGTGTTTCCGCCCTCCCCAGTGCACGGGGGGCGTGTGCCGTTCACATGGTGCTCACAGGGAGGTATGGTGTACGGCCGGCAGCCTGCACCAGAGCCACGAGACAATCAAGCCCCAGGGACTTTCACCCAGTGAAACCAACAGCCCCAGGAACGTGCATTTCAGTTTCAATCTACTTCCGTCTAACTAGTAGTACTGAAATGTTTGGTCATTTCCCCAAAATGACTAAAAAAAAAAAATAATGGCATTAAAACTGCATTACTTGAGGGAAGCGTTGTCCTTTGCCGCAGGCATGTCTTCCCAAGGGAGACTTACCCACATGAGAGTCGTAAAGACCTCCAGACACCAGCCCACTCTCGGTCCAGTACTGCCAGGCTGATGCAGGGTAACCTCCATCACATCTATACAGAAGACACCAATTTCACTAATCATAGAACTCCAAACTAAATTTATATATCAACTGAAGCATTCAGCTTTGAGACCTACAAAACTATCCTTAGTTTTACAAAAGGTTGAATTTAGGTCAAGGCAGTTTTCAAGACCAGAACATGGACTTCCGTAGAGGATCGGGTAAAGATTTATTCCATGCTGAAGGGTAAAGAGACACCGTTTCAGCTGTAGAACTTTCGAGTGTAAAGGAATAAACCTTTACCCGTTGCTTTGCAGCCCACGTATGCCAACGCAGTTATCCACTCGATGTACTTGAGTAATCCGGCAAAATTGCTCACTCTATGCCTACACTATAAGAATACCTTCAAATTAGTAAAGAGGGAGTTATCAATGATCCTGCATCTTCATGACCAGCTCAACTTTTTAAAAAGTAACTGAATACAGCATGCATTTCCAACAGCTCAAGTCTCCAAATTCATATATATACACACACATTCCTTCAACTACACACAGCAGTGTAACAATTAACAGCTTTGACAAACATTTAAAGTAAAAAAAAAAGCTTGGGAATGAAGTTTAAACATCCAGATTCTCAATAGTACATCCATGACAAAAGATCAGGCTGAAGTCAAGTATGCATTGGAGGGCACAAAGAAAAACAAAGTAAACGGCCACTAGACAAGAGTGTGGCTCTTACCCCATCCCACATGAATCGCAGCAGGTGAGAAGGTCCTCAGCAGAGATCTCCACACTGACCTTGCCATTAGTGTGGATGCACACGCGGTCAGATATTGCCTCTGCTGCTCCAAAAGCCTAGTGCAAAAGACATGCAATTAGGGTACATCCAGGCACCGATACCCTCATCCTACTAGCAAATGTATTTATAGTAGAAATCTGGCAAGCTATGGCTTAATTGATTAAATTAGGATCAGTGAAACTATAACTGCTCTAAAAACTCACTTGAGACTTAACCACTGTCACTGAAATAACCATTTTTTAAGCTATATTATGTAAATTTTTCATTTGTAAAGAGCACAAAATGTTACAATTCACTTTTCATGTAGTACAGCCATTATCTACACTTCACATTTTATAATGTAGTTTATAGGCATGCAAGATATTACCCAGCAAGAGCCACAGGAACCTTGATCTCGAATTTCCTTGATGGTGGGACAGTTAGGCCACTGCTCACGGGAATCAAAGTTCTTAGGCAGTTTAATTTTACCAGCATACTCCACCCTGCAGTGAGGAAAAGGCACCAACAAGGCTTTTTAGGGTGAACTAGAGCACAAGTTTGTGATGGGGACTGCTTCCCCTAATTATGAATTGTAACCACCAAAAATACTCTGAAACCAGGTTAACTAGTCTGAAGCTATCTAATCAAGGGTTTCAAAGTATCTTTGAAGTACCAGCTCCTGATGAGCTAGATGAAGCTGTAAAACTATCAGGTAGCTTAACCAGAACAATATACGAGCAAGGTTGGTATAAAACCTGCAGAGAAACCAGTCTTCCATGACTGGATACCCCTGCTACAACCTCACATCATGCAAGGCACAGAGGGCAAGGTTAATAAAACAGGATTTCAATTGCTGATATGGGCAACACTTTTCCTACAGTGTATTTTTAAGATTAAAAAACATACAATTTTACCAACTACTTTAAGAATTTTCTAGATTAAAAGCCTAGAGTTAATTCTACTTTTAAATACTAGTTTAAAAAAAAATGGTTTATTTTCATCTTCCCAATCAACTCTGAGACTTACATAACTGGGAGCTTGGGGCCTTTGAGTAGTGTTCCACACAGTTTCTTTACATAGCTGAAATCTGCATTTGGGAAATTGTGTCCAGCCTGGGGAGAGAAATCTGGTTTAGAGAATTCATCGTTCTGCCTGTTGTTGGCCAAGGAAAGCGTTTCCATGTCCCACATGGAGGGCCATTTCCAAAACAAAGGGACAGAAGTATGGGAGAGGGAGGCTTGAGTCCTTTTCTAAACCATATTACACAATGCATTAGAGACACCTAAACTGACATTCTATGATGCTTTAAACAGTATTAGAGTGACTAAAATGTACCTAAACACCTATGTCTACTGTACCTACATGTAGTATTTAAATACTAAAACATACTATGCATTCTGACAACCATCTAAAATGCAAAATAATTGTAACGTTAAGCCTTATGAAACAGACGTTCATGGATGGTTCGTCTGGGGAACCTAGTTAACTAGTTCTCCTAACCCAATTTCTAATATACACATTTTCTTAGGAAAACGGGAATGTGCCTTGAGTACTGCCCAGTGTTTAATTCTGGATAGTTTTTAAGACCACAAAAGCCACATCGCATCCTCACTTAACGTAAGCTGTAAATGTCTTTAAAATCATGAAGAAAATAAATTAAACTAAAGTTCTGTCATTCAGATTTATGAGCGACAGAAAAAATAATAATCATTCACTTTTGATAGCAAAAAAAAGTTGGACAAAATTAAGAAGTGGATTGAAGAGAATCTTTTAGCTTTCAAAAGGTTAAAGAGGAAATACCAGTCACCATCACAAGAAAAAGGTTTATAGACTTTTTACACTATTGGATAACGGATGCTCAATCTAACTTTTCCGTTGCCTCAACCACATTCCCCCCACACTAGAATTATAATAAAGAAATGCAGCCACCTTGTCGGAACAAAAGTACATCCTTGACACTGCAGGACGTTTCCACATGACAAGTTTTTAAAACGACAAACGTTACTCTTGGGAAATCTTCAGGCATAGATGGTCATTTACCTTCCAGGTGGTGTTGATCTTGTTGACATAGTTGACAAGGTCCTGTGACATCGGTGGGATCCGTGGTCGGGCCCAGGCAATGGTCAGAACCGAGAGCAGGCAGAGAAAGGCGAGGCGCACCATTCTAGGGGAGGTGAAAAAAGTCACAGCAAAGGATTAATCAATCATGGACAAACATCCCCTCCCCCCCCCCCCCAAAGGCTTGAAGTGGTGCATACAGCAAGGGAGTCAGAGGGACCCAACTACTGTATGTGATGGTGAGGTCAAATAAGCTGGAAGCCAGATATGGGCTTCATCCCTTTTTAGCAAAAGGGAGGTAAAAAGAAAATGCCCTGCTTACAGAAAACTTGTATGCTGTAGTAAGTACACCAACACATAGAACACTTTTGGATTCAGTTTATTTGACCTTAAATCTCTGCAAACGAATCTTGGGAGTAAAAAAACCGCAGTAAGTCGAAGATCTTTCATATTGCCGTATCCCAAGAGTTATCCTCCCCACTGCGAGTCTCAAATTCTTATGAGCACTTTTGTAAAACTTAAAACTGGAAACTCAAAATAACATACAACAGATCCCTATATTGTGCTCATTTCTACCCCATACTTCATATACAAGGCCACATCTGAGGTATTTTTCTCCCCTATCACAGCTATAGTACAGACTTCTGCTTAGCAACAGCAAGTCACGGATGACTTCAGTTTTTGCCTGTGACAAATTAATCATGGGAAAGTCTAAAGTTCCCTTTTATACTTCTACCACTCCTACCCCAGTATCCGTGCTTGAGTCAGCTTTTTTAAAAAACATTAGCTCCACTGCCGATTTTCTTAACCGGCTTTATTGTGAACTCCGGCAGAAGTTCAATTGTTCTACTGAAAAAGAAACAGGTGGAACAAATTTTAAATTGGGTGTAGATTTATCCTCAACTTGTCATAAGGTATTTTTGCTTTTCAATGCAAGTTACATTATGTCACCTGCTCCCATAAAATGCATTAAAAACTGGGGATGCCATCCACAGTTACTGTAAAGTGCTTATTTGCTGCCCACCAGTAAAATTTGTCACTACTTGGCTTCAAGGAATTTGTTGGCAACCAGAGTACAATGTCACACAGACAAATAGTTGACAGAGGCAGGAGGTTATAGGGTAAAGATGTTTTAAGGTAAATTCACCTACATAACAAAACGGATTACCATGTTTGCGCATAATCTGACAGAGGAAGCATATACTGTATAAAAAAAGCAATAGCCCCAAGGCTCAACCCAGCAGGATGTTTGATCGGGGCCATGGGTGATCGATTAGGACTAAGGGAAACCTGATGCTGCCAGTTTAAATGCTCTTTGCAAATCTTTGTTCCTCCTGAAACAGTGCGAGCTGTGAAGGCACAAATACATTGGAAACGTCAACACGCCAAACTGTTCACTTATTACATAACACGTTAGTCGAGCCCTAACAAATCAGTCATGTTTTAGTTCATCCATGCAGACTTTATTGAAAGAAAAGGTATGTGAACCACTTGTTCAGTTAAAACGCGGGACCTTCTGTTCTGCTGAAAACCTGACAGGAGGTTTTCAGCACTGTTTGTTCCCCCTGTGAGGGCTTTGAAGTACTCAGTCTGAACAAACACTTATTCAGGAGTGCTTTTCCCCCCCCATAGAGTGTGATGTTCCGGATGACTTTTCTCCTCAAGTTCTAGAAAATTAAGAGAGCAAGGAGAAGCAGGGTTTGAGAAAGCAGGAACCCCTCCCCAATAGTATAAATATTCTACAGTGACATCTGCTAACTGCTTGATTAAAGATGGCCAGCAAGTGAACTGTTACTCCGGTAATGAAGATGTCGTTTAATTCTCTCAACTCATTACTTTACAAAAGCATAAAGACAATTTAAGAAAATAATTCAAGTTGCATAACTGTTTCTGGGAAGCAAATGATTAAGCAGACCATAAGATTTACATTTGAGCTAAATGTAGTTTTTCAAAAGTGCATTGGGGAGATACTGGAGAGAATTCCAGTTGTGGAGCTGTACATCTCACTGGGTGGAAACGTGGACTTCACTAGAAGTAAGAGGGACAGAAACGGCAAGTTACAGATGAAGGGTTGAACATGAAAGAGTATACACAGACTGCAGCTAGACAGCGCTTTAGTGCCCTAACAGACCAGCAGAAGAACCCTGAAGTCCCACTAACTTTCACGGGAAGTCAATGCAATTTGCACAGGACTGTAGTTATATGCTGATGCATTGTAACTTGAGTTAACAAACTGCTGAGTTTGGGACATACTTAAGTCTCTTTAGCACCTTTCCATTACCAATCCTGGAGGCCCCACACACCTGCTGCTTTTCATTCCAGCTGAACTCGTTCTGTCCTCCAAGGTAGAGAGGTGAGGACTAAGCACTCATTTGCCAATTCCTCTTTCGTCTCCAACCAGATTTATTTTTATGTTACTGAAAGACTCTGGATGAAGCCTAGACAATTCAAAAGCAAAGACGACCCCAGCAGATCACATCAGAATAGGTTGTTCAGGGCTCTTAAATCGCATTACAGTGTATATATAATAGGCCTAGGGAGGAAAAAAAAAACTCAGCAACCACTTACACGTGAATGGATAACAAGTCTGATCCGCTGGAGACAGGAAGGCACTTAGCAAATGAGATAACCAATATACTGCCCACTGCAGTAGGAGGGCTGCTGGGAATGCAGCAAGAACAAGGTCTTGTGGAGAAACTCCTCTTCCGAGAACCGCATGCTACTAAAAAAGAAATACAGCAGGACCTTTTACTGCCAGATGCTCTTTGAACAACCACTACCACCTTCAACCAATTCTTTGGTCCGCTGCCAGTGGGGCACAGCAAAAAGAGGAAGAGGATTTCGAACGAGTACCACACTTATCAGATAGCTTGTTTTTGTTATTTTAACACTAGCTCAGACAGTCCCTCGAGTTAATCACAAGATGAAACAATAGAACCTAAACCAGGAAGGACAAACGGAGAACAGAGAAGCACAAGACTGAGGTTTGAAATAGGAACCCAGAAAAGAATTTAGTTCCTCATATACAACAAGTTTGAATGGAGAGGGTTTGTGAAAATGCAAGTTTCTTTCTGGAGAAGCCCCGCATGCCCATCTTTGTGCAAGGACAAGAGTATTCAAGCCTACACAAATACATGTACTGTAACAACTGGAACTGAGAAATTTACAAAACAGGGGAAAAAATGAATTTGAAAAAAGGCTGCTTTAAGACTATTGCATTAATATTGTATACTTCAAACAGGCTTGTGTGGACTGGTTGGAATATTTGTACAAAGTGGCTGAACCAAATGGATTCAGAGGCAATACATTTCTTGCATTGCACTAAGCAGCACAAAGGTGAAACTGCACAACAGCTAATGTAGAATACTTCTCATCTGTAAAGTCATTCACTTGCTTCATTGTTTTTTTTTTCCCCCAGCCACATATACCGGTACTTGCTTCAGTGCAACTAAACCAATAATGAAAGAACCAAAAAATGGAAACTTTGAGCAATTTAGAAAGTCACACATACACACAAAGGCATGACTATCCAGAAAAGGAAGTTACCATGACAAATATCAGCTACTCATTTGTTTAAACGTATGATTTTTAACTTAATATTTTGTTAAGTTACATGGACAGCACTTTCAGTCACTGTAAAGTGATGTTAAAGTCTCCATTGAGAAAAGGCTTATACATGAAGGGCTGGTGTCACCAATGTTGGTCTCCAGCACTTAAATGCAAGACACTCCTGTCTGTTATTGGCATACATGTTATAAAATGGTGCTTCAGAGCACAAATATGAATTCAAGTAATAAAAGGTAATAAGTAATCAATTCAAATGTAAATTGTATGACAACTGATAATGTAATATTTGCTTACTTCTTTTAATCCATTTGATTATTTTTATTGAATTATGATCACAAAAACACAAGTGGGGAAACTGACCTGCAAAGTAAGCTACCATTTTAAGTTTTCAGGTGACCATTAACATACAAAACCTTTTTAAATATTTTGTACCCATTAAGTTCTCCAAAACATTTCACAGCAGACAAAATTATACCTGCAAGGACATTTGTTGAAACATGCCGTATAAAATGAAAGCAAAATTTACTGGGCTCACACTCGCAATGTAACAGTAAGCATCAACAAAGGTCACTGACTGACAGGACAAGTAAAACTACACTCAGGTCATACATCAAGTTTATCATCTTTGAGGTTACATTACTAGTACTAGGCTCAGCGCCACTCACTTTTTTTTTTTTTAAAGGTGCAGGTCATTTCTAGGATAATCCTGTAGCACTTTAGAATTACACTATTTAAAAACAATTTTCAATCTTAATATCTTGTCATTTAAGCTTTAAATTCTAGCTCAAGCATTTGCATTAATTGGCTTAGCTGTAATGCATACTTCTGTGAATCCATTCAACTGACCAAGCATACAAGAAAATCTTAAAGAAGAAAGGAAATTACTTAATTGCTCCCTCCAACCACCCATCTGCTTCTTAACGAGCATGTGTCCTAGGATCACATCACTACTATGGGAGTAAAAAGCTACAACTAATTTCAGAAGCAGCCAAACTGTCCCAGTTATTTTCCCCAGTGTCAAATTTAGTTAAACAATTACAGCTTAAAATGGTAACTTGAAAGCCCTCTCTATCATGGCCCAGCACTAGGCTTTTCTTATTGTACACGTACTTCTGAGCTCTTCCAATTCTGGCAATCAGTTTTCACTTTAGCAGTTTGTTTTACACCAGTCATACAAGATGTTTACTACCCCCCCCACCCCAATACAGTTAACAGCTATTATGTACCAGTCAGTGAACAGACTACTATATCCAGCATTTTCAGTCAACTATTGTAATTCAGCCAAACATACACAAATCAAGTATGCAGGAGTTCTTAATCGCCTTCCCCATCAGTATTGCCCATAGGATGCCAACATTCAGCACATCTAGCTTATTTAATTGCTGGTTGAAGACCTACCCAAAAAGGATTTAATTGAGGTTTCCTCAGTCTTTGCCATTTGAGAGAGAGAAACCCCCCCAATCCATCCCAAACCCTTATTAATCTAGAATCCGATAGCATCTTCATTAGACATCTTGTCCAAATAATTATACCCACTGTAAAGAAAGTCTCACTATAACAAACTCATGAAACCAGTAGAGGTTTTGATGGACTAAATTAAAGATGCACCCAGACAAGTCTGCAGTAATGTTTTTTTTACTACATTGAATGGCCTAATGTAGCCCAAGCAGGCATTTGCCAATATAAAAAGATTGCTTTTCTCTTGTTTTCAGTAATACCCAAATTTAAAAACAGCCTCTTACAGGGTACTTGTAGTGGGATAATCATTTGTACCCAAGAAGGTTAAAACCGTGTACTGTACATTCGTGGCCATTTCCACATAAAAACGTTAACATGCTCAGTTGCAGGCCACACATTTCAGAATCGATTTGGAAAACTCAAAACCACGATTATATTCTTATCACAGAGATCTGCATTGGATTGCAAAATACATTATGAGAACTAGACAGCAGAAATGAAACAGAAAACCAGAACAAACCAACTTGGTTAAATCTAAAGAACCAAATTATATTCCATGCTAAAATGAACAAGTCTTTAAGAGAGCTTCACAGATGGCAGTCAGTTTCTAGTGGCAAGTTCCACAGACCTGGTGCTGCACACAAGGAAGGTCTATCACCCATTGTGGGGCAAGAAATCCTTAACTGCAAGATCGTAGAATAAAGTATTGGATTTTACTTGCGACATCCGAAAACAAGAACCTTAACCCGAAATTTTGCAGGGAGTCAATGAAACTCCCAAAGTAAAGGTGTTCTGTGCCGATGCAGAGGATTTTTTTATATAGCCAGTACACACCAAAGCTTAGTACCTTAGAGGATATCGCAGTAAGTCAATACAATAGTCTAATTCAGATAAAATAAAGCCACATTCATTTTCTAGCATCAAACAGGAATTTTAAAGATCAAGGCTCTTAACCCAGCAACAGCACCCAGGTGGAAGATGGATAACCATGCAAGATTCCCCAACACGGGCTTTGAATGACAATATTGAAATAAAATCTTTCTTCATTGTGACTTCCTTTTGCAGACAAGTAGGCTACTATAAAAGGCCACTATTAGAAATTATAACAAATTACAAGTAAAGAATCCAGAGGGAGAGCTCCACTTGGGGGGGGGAACTGAAATCACACTACAGGAATGAAAACCTGATGGCAATTGCCACAGTCCACAGAAGAAATATTTTATATTAACAAGATGACTACCAAAATGTGCTTTTTCACCCCTAAATTGGACTCTCAAACTGTTTTAGTAATATAAAGCATCATGTAGGGAGGAAAGATTTCTCCCCACTAGTACGCATTCCACCCTGGATGATAAACATAACAGCAATGGAAATCTATAATCGGGGCCAAGAGGGCAAAGAAAAACGACTGCTTTCTTTCTCAAAGCAGTCACTGTAGTTGTTTCCCCATTTCCACTATCAAAGTTACACACACCAAATAGATTAAGAGCAGCAGCGTCACACCCTCCAAGTGCTACCAGACTACCAAGGCAACTTTATCGTACTACCAGCGAGAACAGGGCATCCGAGACGCAGTGCCCAACCCTAGAACTCCGCACTGTACATGGAAGGGCACGGCTGTTTACATTCGAAGGAAACGTGCTTTTCACTCACCATCCCCATATTAATCTTGAAGTACAACCTAGATACTCAGATCACGATCCCCGTACGTACTAAAACTAGTGTACTACAGGAAGCGATGCAGACCCTGTACATCTCTTATCAAAGAAACCCTAGCCAACCATTTCGTACTTTAATTTCACTTCTCGTCACGTGATGCCGATCACACTCAACGGCATAAAACACTTTTTCACACGATACCAGTAAAACAAACCTGTACAGTGCACAGCCGAACATGGGTATAATTTTAACCAAAACAAACAATGCGTTTTAAACAAACCTGTTCACATAGGAAAACGGCGAGAATTGGGTAATGAAAGCATTCAGTACTAGACCGACGCTTCAAATGACTCGGTAACCGCGATCCAAATTAGCTGAATTAAATAAATTACTACAGCCACCGGTAGCTACTTCACCCACAGACCAACTCGAGAAAATCAATCGGTTAACACGTTGAGCAGCCTGGAGGATCACTGAACAATGCTTTACCCCAGGCATACAATCGGCGCAAACACGCTTGAACTCTAGCATGACCAAGCAATCACTGCATTTCTAAAACCAGCTTCCTGTTTTAAAACTCTCAGCTTCTCTAGACAAACAGAAACAGGCCGCCATGGGCATCACGATATCTTAATACCTGTTATATCGAGTCCACAACCAACTCTTCTAATGGTCTCCCAACTCTCAGGGTTCTCCGCAGGTTTCAATCCTCCCCTGTGCTCCTGCCCTAAATAAGCCTCCGGCCAGGCTGTCGTCATATGACCGGTCATGTGCACCAGGGCGCTGATGACTCTCACGTGATTTGACTGAGTCGAGTCGAGCGAGTGCTTTAAGTATAGGTGGGAATTATGCATTTGCTAGAACCAGACAAATGGGTTTAACATAGTTCGCATTTTTTTCTGATTTGATAGGTTGGACGACGTGTCTAGTTACTTCTGTTGGTGTATATATATATATTTTTTTTAATTCTTAGTTTGGGGTGGCTGACATTTGTTTAAATTTGGCGGTAGGAAACTTTGAAGTCATAGATAAAGTAGGTCGCTGCGTCAGCATGCGTAGGCTGCAAAGGAACGAGTAATAGGTTTATTCCGTGCTGAAAAGAGAAGAAAGGAAACAACGTTTCTTCGGCGGAGCCTTCTTCGGGTGGCACTCGAAGATAACTAATCGATTACTACCTGCTGTAGTAAGATTTTTTCCTTTCACAACAGTACCCTAAGATCCTCTGCGTTTTTTGTGTTACTTGCACGAAAACAGATTATGTCAACGTTATCCCCACTATTCATCTCATTCAGAACGAAAACTGAGCGCGGCAGCGAAACAGACACGTCTATGACTATAAGCAAAGTACGATCACAATAACCATATCGAATCGAAAACCTTTGTGGGAAAAGAATAAGTGGAAATCCCGAACTGAATAGGTACTGTACGCGTATGCTCTTCGCTTACACTGGCTCTCCTTTTAGACTTCCAACAGGTGGGTCTCAGCTCCCGGGGGATTACAACACAAAATACAACTGCACCCAGTATATATCAGCATTCTAAGAGATCAGAAGGTTAGCTACTGAGCCAGATACAAGAAAAATGCGATGAAGAAGTTCTTATGAGCAGACAGCAGCACATATGAAACAGATTTTATTAGATGTTTCATAGTTTTCACCGTTTATACTCGTTTATCTGGGACAGGTCAACAGCTCCAGGTCCGACTGTTCTAATGAAAACTAACGAACCTACAGAAACACCGGCCCTCCATGTCCAAGACTGGAGAAACCCTTCTTTATAGACCATTTTTTTTCAAACAAAAAGTTGTTGAGTCGATCTTTTGAAATGGGCAAATAAGACACCAGAAAGAAGCAGCTGGTTTTGCTGATACCGTGACACTAAGACCCACAGAAGTGCAAGTATGCAGTAGCAAGAGTGCTTGCAACACTTCCCTGAAGTTGTGTAAGATAGTGTGACAGAATGATGAGGTCGCAGGATTCAGCTGTACAATAGTGATGAGTCACTTCTTCTTTCAAATTCACTGTACCACAATGATTCTTTTTTTTTAAAATCTCTTATCATATGACCACTGAAGTAGACTGAATTTGCAGGAACGTGCAAAACCATATTCTGCGATTCAAAATGAGGTATCAAAACGTCTGGTGATGTGATGTGGCCCTATGACATTGTAAACAGGCAGGCTTGTGAATACATCTCTTTTAATCTAATAGAACTGTTGTTCTCGATTTCAAGACAGTTTTCCCTACAAATACTACATACTTGTTAATTCTGCATGCTGATCACGCTGAAACATTTCTGAAGTACAACCTGTACTTATATGCTCGTCCATCACATTATATTGGTCAATGCAGTGACTAGTGAGAAGGAAGGGGCTGCATCACAATGGAGTTTCTTGGGAGGTCTCTCTTAAAAAAAAAAAGTCACGTGTTTTTGATTCAGTATGTCTTTGGACTGTGGTAGGAAACCAGAGCATCTGGCAAAAACCCACGCAAACGTGAGGTGAACATACGTATAATTCCATGCAGACAGAAATCTAGATCCAGAATAGAACCCACGGCCTCAGCATTGCAAGGCAAAAATTCTAACTGCTGTGCCACCCTAGATTTACTCTGTCATAATGTACATTATGATTTACAAGGTATTTTAACATTATAGCACTCAGCTCCATTCTGTAAAAGACTACATCCTTTTTTGTGGATTTTGTGTAAAAGACTACATCCTGTTTTGTGACATGCTGGGTTCACCGAAGGAGTAGAATGCTGCACGTAAGAAATGTACTCCATCCACATTTAACTGCTTCATCCAATCCAGGGTCTTAGGGGAGCTGAAGTGTATCCTGGCAAGCAACGGGTGAGGCAGAGTACACCCTGGTTGGAACGCCAGTCCATTACAGGGCAGACACAGACACACACTCACACCAGGACCAATTTTCCCAGAAGCCAACTAACCTAACGGTATGTCTTTGGACTGTGGGAGGAAACCTAAATGAACATGAAGAGAACATGTAAATCCACACCCTTGTGCGAGTGTGCATCATAGGACAAGCTAGAAAATTCCTTCCAAGTCCCTTTACTGAAAACGTTCTCCGAAATACAAAAAGAAATAACTGACACATACTGTAACTGGAGAACAGCAAATCTGTGGTCCAAGTTCTCCAAACTCAGTCCCAGCTGCTGAAAGGTAGCTACATTTCAACCAACAACATACTTTCTCATACCATTCATGTATGATACAAGTACAGTATGTCTATTATTTGTTAATGGATTCATGTTGTGTTTCATTTACAGTACATGCCTGCAAAGAAAATTTCTCATCTGGGACAATAAAGTAAAGTAAGTGTAGCTCAGAGAATCATGGACAATCTTGTAATTGACTGCTAAAGCTCAAACAAGACTAATGCTCACCTGTCTGTTTTTTTTGTCATAAGGGAAGAGGAGCTGAAAGACTGCACATTCATTATCAAATTATTTTCATACATTCTGGGAATATCACATGAGCAATGTGGGTTGAGTAATTTCAGTTATTTGTGAAACCAAACAGGATAATGACCATTACACTCCTGGGGTGCTAGGAAACTGAAGGAAATAGCAAAAACACTGGCAAAAGAAAACACAACAAAGTTTCTATTTTAACATTTATTACTTAATCAATTATGTACAAATCAAGATGACACATTACATAGCAATGGTATAACGCCACCTTATTTATTTCAAAATACAATCATGCCAGCTTCTACAGAACAAAGCTCTGTGTTAAGAATAGTTAACAGCAAAATAATGCTGCAATATGGTATACAGCAAATACTTCAAAAGAATGCACGGCTGTCCATAACTCTCCTGCAGGTTCCATCATGCAGAAGTGTTTTTTTACAAGTTTGTTGTTGTAATTAACCCTTCTAACATAAGTTGGTTTAGCGAAATCACCAAATTAAAAATGAACAATAAAGGTAAAATTATTTTCAAACATGTTTTAACTTGTCTGACTGGCACACATGCATTGCATTATCAGCAAGTCAATAGGCCAATGAGAGCTAGCTTAGTAAGACTATAATATCAACAAATATCTTAAACATCGCATGTATCTTATCTGAAGGTTAAATGTCTCTCAAAGTGCCAGATATGACTACTTAGAGGTTGCAATTAGGACTAAATTAATATGTTACAGTGAGTTGTTCACTTACACAAGCAATGAATGAATTTAGCAGCCCAAAACACTGTCTTCTCTTTTAGGACGCTGTATGCTTTTAATAGGATTTAAAATAAATAAAATCGTGTTAATGTAACTGAAAGTTGGTATAATCAAACACTCTGGCACAGTCCATAAAAACACCATGGGCTTATCTGAACAAAAGCACTTACATTAGGGGTCAATTAAATCTCTACACTGAATTAAGTTAAGGCAGGATCTTAATTGACCTACTGTGTATTTTGTTCTTAAATCAACTTTTAACTCGTTTTTTTATTTTTATTTCACACGTCAGTGTGTAGTATCACCTGAACCAGCATTTCAGGTTAAAACCTCAGAACATCAACTCCAATTAAACTGCTCACTGGAGTTGATATACAGTAGTAACTAACACATCAACTTATGGTTAATTATTGATTCTGTCCTAATAATGAGGGACATTTACAGCAACACTATAAAATATAACTTGAACAGACAAACATCTTTCTTACAGAAGGTAAACTATTGTACAGGACACGTATTCTTTTTACTTCCATAAAATGTGGAAATGCATTTTAAAGCAAGAACAGGATGCACTTTCCAGAAAAGGATGGATTATAGGAGTATGGAACACATTACCCAGCCATGCTATCAAAGACAACACCCTAGCTTTTTTGGAAACGGTTGGGTAAAATACTTAGATCAATTAGAAACTAATAATTTGTCTAGATGGGCTACAGTAAATGGCTTCCTATCATGTGTGATCTTTATTATTTAAAACAAAGACCTCAACACTGATGCTAGAGAAAAACAAAATCTGAAAAAAGACTGCAACACCTAATGTTGGATTTGTGCTTGATTTCTGTCCCTTATGCAAGTTTACTCGCATAAACTAAATTTTCAGTTTTCCCATTGTTTTACAATGCTAATGCAATGCCTTTACAGCGCTTGCCTTGACTTCCATTTAGCTTCCCCAAACCATGGTGTGTTCTATCATTCTTTAGCTTGATTTCAATGTGCTTCAATACATTTTATGTTTTTCCAAGGTATAGCACAGTATAATTTTATAATGGATGTTAAATAACTTTTAGAATCTATCAAGGGGGAAATGAAAATGCTTACCTTGTCGTTTACCTTACTTTACCTTTACTCTTCACGGCAACTATATTTCAGACTAGAGTGTGACTTTTGTGTTAAAACAAATCTTGCTATACCGTATTTTCCATTAAAATTGCAATCGGTTTAATCGCTAGATGAATTTCAAATGGCCTGCCACCTTCCCTTGTTCTCGTCTGATCACCACAACGTCCTCTCAAGAACTGCCCTGTAAGCAGAGGATTGTGGAAGCTTACAATGTGTTACCCACACTGACAAGGTATTGATTTCAGCCACTGCATATTGAGTAAGAGAAATTAAAGTCAAAAGCACTACTGTAGTAATAATAAAGTGCTACCCTGCTGACAACCACCGTTAAGATCCCTTACATCTATTTTTTAGTCACAAGTGTGTGAATATAAAGGTGGGATGCTTCCCTAAGAAAAAGAAGGCTCCCCAAGCCTGCCAGTCAGTTTCCCAGGCTCCCTCAGTGTCCTTGCATGTTGCCCGTGCTGTTCTGCCCTGTGGTGGCACTCAGGTACTGCCAGCTCAGAGCAGCTAGCAACATGGCAGCAGAAAGATAGACTGGAGAGAGACTGGAGACACGGGAGGGCAGAGGGTCCTGGGACAGATTCTTATCGCGGATGGAATCCAGGATTTGTAACGTTCTGTCCTGTGTAGGGTCTGTGGGTGACACCTTCTGTCGAATCTGGTGAGGATGAGAAAGCCAAAAATGTATTTTAGTTCAGATCTTATGTAAAAAAAAAAACATCTGCAGTTTTACTTTTATGAAGGCAACTTTTATTCTCTTTAGTTGCTGGTTACAATAAAATACCAGTCACTTGTTATACAAAACAGAAAGAGAGAACAATGAAGATAAAAAAATAATCTGTCTGATCAAAGGCAGTTCAAACAGTAAATATTTTAACTCACTTCACAGAATAGCCATAGTATAGGTTCCTCATTTGCATATTCTCTCACACACACAAACATCCTTCCTTTCACATCTCATACCTAGAGACTGAACGACTTAAACCCACCTCCTGAATGTACTGAGAGATAATGACCCGCACCGCTCCCATGCTGGTGGCCTGCATCATGAGGGTCACTGCCTGTCCCTTGCGGATTTTCACCACACCCTGGAAAACCTGTGGGTTGTTGTAGCAGGCTGACAGAGTGGCTATTGCCATCACCTGGGGTGAAAGAAAGAGATGTATGAACAATTGAGGTTACAAAGAGGAAAACGTGGTCTGCCTTAATCTGTAGTATACACGTCATGAAAGCAGACATCCCTTTAGAGTTTCTTTTGGTAACATCAAGCAATCATCAGATGATAGTGTAATCATAGGAACCCCACCTTTAACCTAAAGCTCTGTATACACATAAAGAACTGAATTCAATTCAGCTTGTGCCGTAGTGTCCGGGTAGGGTAGCATGCTCTGAAGTAAACAAAAAATGCAAAATAAAATACATTTTTTACGTTTTAGATAATCCATTAAATTCTGTGTACATAATCAGCATTTATACACGATCTTAACTTGCATGCACATCTACAAAAAATCTTCTCAAGAGTTAAATCTTTACAATTTCTAGGATTGCTGAAATGAAATAAATTAGAATTAGTTGAAGGTATTCTTAACCTCCATCTGATTACTAATTTACTTGACTGACACTTATTCAAAAGTCATTTACTTCCGCACCCACTTAAGCAGCTGCATATTTACCTAGAGAAAGTTTGGGTGAAGTACCTCACTCAAGAGTACAGTACAACAGCTCCAGCTGGGATCTGAACCCTCAGCTTACTAAATGTGAGTCCAGAATCCCTAACCTCTATTCCACACTCCTACCCTTGTTTATGTTAGGATTTTGGATTTCAAGGTAACCTTCCCCAGTGTGGTCAGAAAGGGTTGTAGGATTCTACTCTAAATTACGCTGACAACACTGCAAATGTGCCTTTTTTCTCAAAGCAATTTTGATGTGAGAATCCTTCCCAGTCCCTGTTAAGAGAAATAAGGGCAGGGAGGTCCAGGTGTCTAGGAAACCCACCTGGGGGATTGCGCAGAAGTTAAAGACACTCTGGTTCCGGAGGCGGGAGAGGTAGCTGATGACGTCTGGCACGTGACGGAGAGCGTCTGTCACCAGGAGGTTGAGACAGCTCAGGGCTGAGTCCAGGTGTTGCGGCTGTGCAAAGTCCTCCAGCCTGGCAGCAAACTGACTCCATGCCTGGAGGAACCACAGAGCACAACGTGCACAAAAACACAATACTTTTAAACAGGAGCCCTTAGAACATAAGGCACCTGCCTTATTAAGAATGGCCGACCTGATATCAGGTGAAAGATGAAACTGGTACAGACGCATTTGGACATGACACCTTAACTTTGAGTATCATCTATTAGGGAAACATAACAAAATAGAAACAGATCGGAGGTGCTCATTTTCACATTAGAGCGCTCAGCTCTATCAGTGTATTAGGTCACGACCTGTTTTGTGTCATACTGTATTCACCAAAAAAAAGTAAGATGCTGCACAAATGAAATGTCATTCTCTAGATAACCATGTAGCTGCTTCATCCACTTCAAGGTTGTGCCCATCTTAGCAAAGCAAGACAGGGTTCACCCTAGACTGGACACCAGTGTATCACAGGGCAGACAAATAAAACACTCACACCAGGGCCAGTTTTTCCAGAAGCCAATTAACCTACCAGTACGTCTTTGGACTGTGTGAGGAAATCAGAGCACCTAGCAAAAACCCATCTTAATACGGGGAGAACATACAAACTCCACAAAGATAGCAGTCCAGGTCTGGAATCGAACCCAGGGTACCCGTGCTACCCCATATGTAGTCTATCATAATGTAAATTATGATTTACACCAGGAAAAGAAAACCTAATCCACTCAAAAAACAAAACAAATGCATCTACACCATTACAATGATTTAAATACAGAAAGTGATTTTATGTAGAATTCATTATCTTACTCTAAGAGTACATCATTTCCACTTGTTTATTTTTTTATTTACATCAAAAAGATGTACATACATACACATATAGTACCATAGCTCTAATTCTGTGTTAACAATCATAATAAAGTATTTTTTAACAAACATATCCTAAGATGAAATACATCTATGGAATTGAAATCTCTTATGCCTTTAGAAAACCTTCAATATCCTCAGAAAGTACCTTAGTGACATCTATGGCCCTTTGAGTTCACCAGACACTGCGTAATAACGTGAGCTGCTTTGCCAAGCCTTTGCTGCAGTCATTTTGAGTTCATGCCTATTCTTGGGGTGTTCTGACATCAGTGATTTTCTAAGCATGTAAAATGTTCACTCAACCGAATTTAAGTCTGGAGATTGCCTTGGCCAGTCTAAGATTTTCTGCTTTTTTCTCTGATGCACATCTTGTTTCTATTAGCTGTGTATTTTGGTTTCATTGTCATATTGCATGGTGAAGCTCTAAACACTACGAATGGAAGCTTTGTCTTTCATATAAGCGGACAAAATGTTTCTGCAAATTTCAGTGTTCAATCTGCCATAATTATTACATCATAAGTAAAGGCCAGTGAGCAAGTTTCACAGACAGCCACACATGCCCAAACCACGACATTTCCTCAACAATGCTTCATAGCTGTTGGAGAAAGAGCCTTTTCAGAATCTGCAGTGCTTTTCCTTCTGTACTCTTTCAGCTTCAAAATAGTCTGTTTTTCTTTAACAAAGTACTGTAGTTTTCACTTTGACTTTTGGTTACAAAGTCCACAGAGTGAAGTCAAAGCAACAGGGGATTGCTCTTTTATGAGTGCCTAATTATGCCTGACCTCACTAAAACACTGACAACTGTCATTCAGTTGTTCCAATACTTTTGGTTCTTCAAAATAAAGTTGTTGAGCACACTTCATTTGTTTAATTGGCTCAAAGGGGTAGAAATCAATTTACTTTAGTAAAAATATACTACTTATATGATGTATGTTTTTGTAAGAAAACGTTTTTTAGAGTTCACAGTAAAATTCACAGGTCAGACTTATGTGTCCTAATATGTTTGGAGTTCATACTTCTTAAAATGTAAATACAATGCTTTAACTTTTGCAAACACGCAATGGCCAAAAAGGCTACTCTAGGCTAAATGTCATTGATGGTATTTAAAAGGAAAAAAAAATTGTAATTATGTGATATAAAATGCCAACACTATCTAGTAAAAATAGTATTAAAAGTATAAAAGTAAAAATATATTATAAATCACTGTACTATCCGTCAACTTTTTCTTATTTTTGAGATATCTTATGTTTGACTGTTGGTCAAGTCTGTGACTATTCAGAGTTAAGAAATACTCTGCTGAAAAAAAAAAGTATTGCTCAAGTATGTGGTTTGTGAAAAAAATCAGCATTAAAGAGACCGTGGTCCTTATTTATATTGTGGGAAAACAGCCCATTTCACAGTAGATAAAATTAGAGTCAATTTCCCACAGTTTGCCTAAAGGACAAGTCAGGCTCTATGACTTCCAGCTACTTTTCCATCAAGGGTCTGAACTTTTATATAGAGGAACAAATCTGTTTTGTGCAACATAACTGTGTAACTGATAATATTATCAGTTGCAGCAACATCCTGAATGACACACCCTACCCTGGAGCAAATCCATTTTTTTTAATTCTAAAAAAAAAGTACCATGATTTTTTACGCATACCTGTAAGGAGCATGTTTCAGTTTTAAGTTACGCATCACTGAGAAATGTAATTACAGCAAAATGTCAAATGCAGTAGGCTAATTCTCTAAGCCAATAATGTTAAATAAGATTACACACTATGTGCTGCCGTGAATATGTTACACACAGTGAACATGTTATGTCAAAGCCTTGCTAGTGCCGCATGCATCCAAAATGTCAGCAGCCATATCACCCTGCAACTCACAACTTACAACCCACTTAAGCTAAGCAGGTGTGAGCCTGGTCAGTACCAGGATGGGAGACTCCTGGGAAAGCTGAGGCTGCTATTGAAAAAGTGTTAGTGGGGCCAGTAGAAGGCGGTCACCCTGCAGTCTGTGTGGGTCCTAATGCCCCAGAATAGTGACGGGGACACTATACTGTAAAAAGGCGCCATCCTTCAGATGAGACATAAAACAGAGGTCCTGACTCTCTGTGGTCAAGAAAAAAACCCAGGGTGTTTCTCGAAAAGAGTAGGGGTTTTAGCCTGGCATCCTGGCCAAATTTCCCATTGATCTTTACTAATCATGGCTTCCAAATAATCAGCTTCATCACTCTGTTCTCCTCTCCACAGATAGCTGGTGTGCGGTGAGCATTGGTGGGGCTGCACATTGGTGGTGGTGGAGCCCCCATTACCTGTAAATCGCTTTGAGTGGAGTGTACAGAAAAGTTCTACATAAGTGTAAGGAATTCTTATTAAAATGCAAAAGATAGATAGATAAGACTTTGTTGATACCGAAGGGAAAGTGAGGAAAACCTTAAGACAGTGTTGTTTCATGCCACTATTTGAACGATAGTGTAACGCTCTCGGGTTCAAGTGGGTATGCGCCCTCGCCGCTGCCGCCTCAGGTTGGCCCCCCACTGCTGGGGACTCGAACCTGAGCCTCCGGCATCACTCAACAGGGACCCAGCCAGTTGAGCTAAAGGGACATCTCTAAAAGGGAACAAAAGGCTACGATTACCTCTTTTGGCCAGAATGCCCGGCCCTCCTTCTGGTCCTCCAGGTAGTCGCGGATGATGTTGGTCTTCTGCAGGAAAAGGCCCATGGAGTTGGCGAGGTCTGTGGCTCTGCCCACCTCAGGATCCTCCAGCTGGGAGGCAGAGAAGAGGCGCGACAGCCCGATGCCAACCAAACCAGCCACATAGTGACAATACTGCCAGAGACAAGAAACACGACGACATTAAACCTGAGGGATTGCACACTGCTGTAAGGCATTTCAAAAGACTCCATTGATCACTGCTGCAGTTGACTGCTAAGACTTTTTATTTCTCACTCCCCTATAAGTACCTGTTACACATCTGTAAATCTGAGACAAACACAAATAACTAGAAAGCTTAACAAGCATGTTTCCTTAATCTATATCTGATTCTCTAAAGAAAATCTCTACTAACTTTAAATACATTTTCTGGACTAGTGTCAGATGAATGCCTTGCTTTTATATTTTTATGAATATGTTTTCAAAAGGATTCAGCATATATAGCACTTTATTAAATTAATCCTTTTTAGTTTGTTTTATTTTTTAATTACATTTCTTTTTTTTAGTCTTGTTTTCTTTAGAAAACAACAATAGAAGATGCTGGAGGAACACTGGAACTTTGTGCAAACTTAAAATCAATAGTAATGATTTGCATTTTATTCTTTATAAGGATGGGACTCCATTACAGATAAAGGGTGAGGGTTTGTTATAATCCAAAGCTATACATGTATGAATTCAGACTGATGGATCCGATATGAAATTGTAAAGTAAAATGATTATTAAAGCTTTGTGCTCAAACACAATGACAGATACTTGATTGCTGGATGCTAGCATGCTTTTCTAAGTCACTTCCATACTAAGGAAGATTTTCCTTTTTTCTTCAGTCAGAAAGCCTACGATTCCAAGACTCTGCTTCTGAAAACAATCAGTGAAGTGCTCTGATAGCATTGTCTCACTAGTCATTTTTCAGCATTGCAAGATTGTGTTTGAATCCAAGGCAATAGGAATAGACAGATTAAGAGACATCATTTTTGTACAACATGACAAATCTCCACAATTTTTTTCTCTGCTCTAGATTTGAAGGACAGAACTACATTTCTATTCACATTGAACACACAATCAGAATTCCAACAGCAGAATCTTCTAAATAACCATGTACGGCAGTACGTTCTAAGGCTAGGAAGAGGGCTTAAGTTACCTTGTCCCATTCTTTCATGGAGCCCACCTTCTTCTCCAGGAACTCTGCCATGCCAACTCCCATGCAGTGGCAGATGTCAAAAATCACATCCCGGTATTCCTGGCCCAGGTTACGGAATTCTAATGAGATCTGCATCAAGAAAATAATAATCACAACATCATGAGCAGGGACTTACTGGGAAGAAATGTGCCCTCAAGCACAGGAATGTGTTTTGTAATCGGTGCGCAGCATTTTCTGTTCAACACCCTGTTATTCAAGAAACCTTCACAACGGTTACTAATGTTCTTAGAATTGGTCATGCTGACTTGGTCAGTGATAGAAGTGAAGTCATTGCTAAAGTGAGCCACCTTCTGTTGCAAACAGATACAAATAAAATACAGTAAATCATCAATTTGAAAACATCCTAATGTTGCAGTGGCAATCTACTGAAGTGGGACTTGTAGCGTGATCCAGGGACACGAAAGAACCCAATTTCCAGGCAAGAGGCAGTCGATTGGGGAACCTAAAAGCAGCACGCAAAGAACAGTCCAAGACTGCCTGCTCCCAGGACCATAGGCAACCCCAAGCTGGGTCACATCCGGGGATTTATTTTGAAGAACACCTGGAATGAGCACGGTCACAAACCAACTCCAGGTGCTCCTAGTGATTAACTTTCCCAGCAACTTTTGTAGGGAAACGAGTTAACAATGACATACAGTGCAGTCCATAAGCATCTGGACAGTGACACATTTTTGTTGATTTGGCTCTGTACTCCAGCACAATGGATTTGAAATTAAACAATGACTATGAAGTTAAAGTGCAGAATTTCAGCTTTAATTCGAGGATCTATATTGGGTGAATCGTATATGAATTACACCCCTTTTTATACACAGTCATCCCATTTTAGAGGACTAAAAGTAATTGGACAGACTGTACTGTAAGTGGCTGTCCAGGCACAATTACAGTAGCATGACACAAATATTACTGCATCCTTGACTCTTATAAATATTTCAGAGTACATACTGCTGCTAATTCCTACTCTGGAGCACTGAATTTATCATTTTATTGATAAACAGTTTATTACAGTTTATTGAATGCTCCATTTATTATCCCTATGATTTATTATCAAGTGGTAAAACACACTCATGCTCTATTAAAAACCCCTCTGTATTGGAAATGAGAGAACATCCGTAAATGAACAGAAGACAAAATTAAATGGGGAACTCAGCTCAGGGCAGTTAACTCCTTCCCATTGGGAATACTGACCGTTGGGAAATCCTCCAACACCTGCCGGTCCTTCTCCTGGCTCTCGGTGAAGCGCCAGTCTTCCTGGTACAGAAAGGTGTTGAAGTTGTGCAGCAGTGGGACCTTCTTGTCCAGTGGAATAGTCATATCATCTTCCACTGTGTCCAGAGCACGAAGCACCAGATAAAAGATACACACTGCGTGTCTGAGGGAACAGAGAGGAGCGCATCTGCTCAAACACCCGGAGAGGAGGGGCAATGGGTAACAGTGACAGATAAAGTACATGACCGCACAGGGGAACCTGCCATAGGAGAGGCCCAGAACTGACCTCCCCCCACATACTGTATGTATATGGAGTGTGTTTCAAGTATGGGCCCACTTGTAACTCACAGTACAACCCACAGTGAGTTAAAGTTAGGTATATCGATATACAATTTAATTAAAATTTACTTATATAATTGGCAGGGCTTATCCAGATGACCACATAAAGGTCTGTGATAAATAGATTGATTTGGGTATTTAAAAATTATACTTACAAACTAGTTTTAGGAAGCAAATGGAACTTTGCTGCAATTTTTTTAATTACCCACAGGTCATTGCCACTGCACCACTGCATAAAGTCATATCATGTCACCTATACCACAAAAATTGAAAAGTGGGACTCTCAAAGAAAAGTAAAAAAGGAGCAGTTTGGGTTTTTCTAGGCTACCACCAATGAAGACTTCAATACAAAGCAATCTTAACTCTTGCTCATTGGTTGTTAGCAACATGTCACCTAGCCATTCCTGCCGTGACTGGTGAGGAAATGGTGGTACCTACTCCGATGAAGAGGTACTGTATTCACCAAACCCATGATCTCCAATAATGGTGTGGGCAGTGAATTATTTATCCAACCAAAAGGGGACATTTTACAGAAAATACAACAGCTTGACAAGTAAAGCAGGATATTGTACCAAATGGCTCCTGTGAACTCCCTGGGCCTTTCCTTAGAGACGTTACCCAAAACAATGATCCTTGACTCAGAAGATGAAAATCAAATAAATAAGTAAGTTACTTTGTTATAGTGCTATTAGTGTGTAATGTGAGAGGAAAGGGCAGAGGCCCCAAAAATATTCATAACTGGCCTGAGATTGGAAGGTTCGCAGAGATATATCTGTATTGCTACAAAGATAAATTGTAAAGCTATCCTAAACCATACTTGCTGAACAGTTTGCAAAGTCATTATGCGTCACTTATTCCTGTAGATTTATGTCTACAATCTATGTCACTCTACCTTGTTTTGTCCTTGCTACTTTTTGAGTTATTTGTTCTTATCTATTATTTATATTATACAAGTTTCCTAACTTTCTATTAATCGATTTTCTAACTGCTTTATCCAACACATGGTTGGGAGGGTGTCAGTGCCTGTCCCAGCAGGCAACAGGCATGAGGCAGGATACACCCTGGATGGGACACCAGTCCATTACTGCGCTCCTACTGTACAAACGCAAACATGCGCAAACTCACACCAGGGCCAATCTTCCTAAAACCAATTACAGTAACTTACCAGTATGTCGTCGGATTGTGGAGGAAACCGACATGAACACAGGGAGGACATACAGTACAAACTCAGAAACTGAACCCAGGGCCCCAGCGCTGTGAGGCAGCAATGACAACCACTGTGCCATCATGCTGCCCACCTAACCTTCCATAAAATATTTTAGAACGTATTTAGATCACGGTGTATTATCGCAAAAATGTCTATTTTGAATGGAACACAGTTCTGGTATACAGTATAAATTAATATTAAAAGGCAGTTGTTTATTGTATAGCGAATAGTACTGGTTGCTTTAGCACTCATTCGCTGATACTGTCTCAATTATTTTAAAATCAAGGAACGACTGGCTGTCGAAAAAAAATACTATTCAACTTCGGTCAGCAACTATCCTATAATATTCATGCGGGAAATCTACATTTTCTAAAGCGCACTGAGCTGGTGTCAACGTCCGTGTTTAACCTTTCACAAGGGCGACTAGAAATTGTTTACAAACATAGCGCTGAAACTTCGTGACCGCCCTAAAGACTGTTCATCTCCCTCTCTCGCAGTTTAAACGGATATACGTAAGCATATTATGTAATATGGATCTGCTCCCAGATTGTCAAAATATATACAGGTATCCCATCTACCACCCTCATATTTAAAATAAAAGTTGCAATCGTTATGTAATTCTTTGGTAATATTTTGGCGTTTTCAAGGTCAATGGATGTTGTTTCCATAAAATTAAAATAAACAGAGTATTCTATGCGTATTATTTCTCATAATGTAGTTATTAGCCAACACAGTTTAAAAGTGAATTGCATTTTCATTAATTTAATGGGCGTTATCGGGCAAGACCAACTCTTCCGTTGTTTACTACCTCAAGCAATACTCGGCACTTCGTGCAGACTCCGACCGAGCTTGTCCGTACAGTCAGTGACACTGTCCAAATCTCACGGACACCTACCGTAACTCTCCGTCGAGAGCCTGGATCACGGCTGCAAAGCTACGGCTGGTCTGATTGAGGTAGAGGTAGCAGGTTCGCAGGCTCTCGCTCATCGACTCCTGGCATGAGAAACACAGAAACACCGGGCGTCGGTAAGACAGCCCCGTCTTCAGGGCAGGGGGACGGGCCGCCCACCAGCCTTCCTGGGTACCCCTCTCACTTCGCCTGCCCCACGACAGCAGAGGCCGCGAAGTTGTAACGGGGCCCCGTGGTGGCGCAGAGAGAGTCCGTTTGAACACCGAGAAGGGCAAGGTACTCTTGCAGCATGGGCCGGCCATGAAAGGACTGCACTGCCGCAGTTTTAAACTTTTATACTGTTTATATTCCCGTCATCTCCGTGTCTGAATATCCCGTGCGTGCTCGCTGTTCAGGGGGAAAGGGCATGGCAGCCATATCGCCCCAGTCCACACAACACCTTCCACTCCTCCTACATCCCCCAAAACAGCGCTGCATGGCACCACGCCTCTCTCACCCATATCAACTACAGACCAAAACACACACACACACTGTACTGCCCCCTCGACTCGCCCGGATCTGTTACTGACAGCACAGAGTTTATACATTCTTTAACCAGGACATATTGAAAAATAACCTAACGTCTTAATACATAAAGTGTACTGCAGGACGTGGTTATCTTTAAGAATCATCATAACGGTTTAGGAAATACAGAAAATGGACGTATAATTTTGGAGCCTCGATACATTATAATTTATATAGCTGGTCCGCCCCTAGTGGCAACTGGTGACCCTTTTCATTGCTTACTTTTCATCACAAACACACGCTGTAAATGCTCGATGGTTATCTAGCTTTTGTCAGGTGAGAAGGACTGATTAATAAACTACCCATGTTTCCAGATTATACCAAATTCAGCAGAAGCAGCAAATTAAATTAAAAAACATTTCCATCAAATTCAAAAGTGGGCAGATACCTGGCTGCTTCTGTGTAATGCAAACAACTGCTGAGATTTAAGTACAAGCAGAAAAAAAATCATTAACTATAATATAAAATGGGAAACTGTGAACTAGAAGAGGATACTTAGGAAAAGACATAGGTGTTTATATGTTCACACACCTTCTACATTCTCTAGACAATATGGGGAGGCAATTAAGAAGGTAGAAAAATGCTAGCATAGTTAAAAGTAGAAGGCCTAGAATACTGAGTAACATTTTTGGTCACCATGTTATAGAAAAGGTACAGTACAGGCTGGGGCTTAAGGTAATGTCCTACATTGAGAAGCTAAAGAAAATATATTTTGGGTATTCAAAATCTTTAAATGCATACAGTCACCATATCCTATTTCTTTAAAGTGAACAGTGAAACAAACCAGAGAACACAAGTGCAAACTCCTGTTTGTTATTTTAAAGTTAAAGCCTATACACTGGCTTCTTTCACGAAATGGCCTCATCTTGCTTGTAAACGTTTAATATTCATATATAATTACTTTACTGTCATTCTATCTAGGTTGTACTTGTGCAACATCATATTTTCTGCTTGTATACTTTAGTGCAAGTCAACAAGCAGGGTTTGCTGCTTCTACAGTGTTCGACTATTCAAGACTCCACATACAAATAGCTGCATTCTTAAAAAGAGGTCAGTTATTTAACGCGTATGAGAGCAAACCATTAAACACTCAAATCAACAGGAATTAACTAATAAATGCTATATATGGTTTTTACTATCGCTGCTATCTATGATGTATTAATATAATTTGTTTCTATGGCTTTACTTTTAAATAGTGGGAAAAAAACAAATGTGTTCGTTTAAAACCCATCTTTATGCTAATTTAATTAAACTATGCATTACAGTGCATTTCCAATCTTTCGAAACCAATGGGGGAAAAGCAATCTACACAGCTGTAACCGGGATTAAAAGATGCAATGACAAGTTTGAATAAAAACATTTAATTGAAACTGTCATTTCTCTTCGATTTGTGTAATGGTGTGTTATGTGGTACTTAATATCACTTAATTTCCTTATAACTCATTTTTTTTACTCTGCTCTGTCTTGATGGAAATAATATAGAAAACTAATATTAACGACACCTTCAGATAACATTGTATTGCTATACCTCACTACACAGTACAGTGACTTTCTTAAAATGCTAAACCTACTACAATGTAACAAAGTGTCTCCTGACAAAATTTATTTTGATACTCACGCAGTCCAGTTTTGGCATAACCGTCCTACAGCCTCCCATTTTAAATTTAAAAAGATTATATATCTCTTCTGGGTGGCCAAGTGATTTCAGTATATCCATTTTCACACTTGATCTGTAAGAGCAGTAGTGATGCTGCAGTGAGATGTACAGGTGAAAGATGCAGGTTTATTGCTCGATAGCCTCCTATTTGACATTAGCATGGTCGGCCAAGACAGGTACCGCCTCCTCCACTCACTCTCCAGTCGATCAAATAGTACGTCAGATGGACTGACGCTGGTGATAGGCCGATCCTCATGGGCTCAGGCGGAAGCGACCAATCACTGCACGGGAAGACTGGTGTGATAGCCCGCCTCGCTGAGCAGACCTACAAGCATAGGACATTTCACTCAGCTGCAGAGCGATTACTGGGCAGAGGTTTTGATTGTGGTTTGTAGGCGTGTGTTAGCGTAAAATGAGAGAAATGGGCAAAAGGTTTATACCATAACTTCTATTTCCAGGAGTGGGGAAATGACTGGACCTGGTACAGTACCTCCAAAACTTTATTTTCTCCTACTGGGAGATTTTTTTGGTTTCCCTGTCCTCTGAGTCCAATCAACCGTTGCTATAATGAAAACTACAATACGAATCTGCAAAGCGCTTTGTAAGGGAAGCCCGTTTCCGTCAGGGAGTTAAAAAAACAGCGCTATGGTATCTCAGAATTGCGACTTAAAAACTCAGAATTACGACTTTACAGTATATCTCACATTTGCGACTTCGAAATAATTTAAAATTTTAAAGAAACTTTAAAGTCTGTTATGTTTTTTTGTGTCAGCTTGTACATGGCTTACAAGTATTTAGGGCATACAGTAGTTATATACAGTAGTGTCACAGATGTCGTAAAAAATACTTTAATCTTAACAGACACAAGAATAGCCTTTGTTAATTGCCATTTACAGTATCTATGCTTCCATTTGAAAATTATGGGCTTAATATATTTTTTTTATTAGAATGCTAAACAGAACAGGAACCAGTGCTGAGAACTGAACCGAAGAACAAAACAACTAAATGATCACCCAACTAAAATGTATACTTAGCAGAAGACGGTGGAAGACCCAGAATAATGTAGAATACAACAGTCAGGGAAAAAAAATCTCTGAACCAGATCTGAGGCACCAGAGCAAGAGCAGGCCAGGACAATAGATAGTGAAGGCATGACTTTGTGTGACCTGTAGGTGGCAGTAACAGGAATGCAAAGGACTCACTAGAGAGAGAGTTAGGTAGGTCTGGTTAAAAAACAATAATAACTTTATACAGAATAATGAATTTCCTTCCTGTCCTTTGTAGCAGGAAGCAACTGTATTGTAACTGTTAACGTTTTAAACAGGCCCAATATTTGCTATAAGATGTCATTCTGGTAATTCTTGTGTTTTGAATGATTTATTGTAATCATTTGTACTGATCGATTAATGAATTATCAGCATGTTATTAATAATGTTATGAACCCTTTTAGATTTAGTATAGTTAATGTTTTTGCTCAAGTTTAAAGTTTAGTGACTAATATAATTAATAATTACAACAATTGCTTACACTTATATAGCGCTTTTCTGGACACTCCACTCAAAACACTTTACATGTAATGGGGACTCCCCTCCACCACCACCAATGTGCAGCATCCACCTGGATGATGCGACGGCAGCCATAGTGCACCAGAACGCTCACCACACATCAGCTATCAGTGGGGAGGAGAGCAGAGTAATGTAGCCAATTCATAGAGAATAAATATGTAATTAATTTACAGTAGCAGTTGGTCATCATCACTTTTATATTACTCTATTAATACTTTATTATTGTATTCCATGTATGAAGTGATTAGAAATGTCATTTACAACCCCTAAGCTTACCAATATTATTTATCATCACATTCTAATAATTCTGATCATCAGTAGTCACTCTCATGTTCTGTGTAATGCTGCTGTCTGATCATGATGTCTCTTCATTACAGTCCACGCACAATGCAATCATTTGTGCTTTGTGACTTGACCAGTAGAACAGCCTTGTAGCTGTTATCTCCAAAAGTGTATTTCCCAAAAGAATTAACTATTTCACTCTCGAATTTTAAGTTTCTTAGTACTGAAATATGATCATTGGGAACCTATCTACTGGCAGGCAATGCCTGGGAAGAGCACACCTCCAGCCGTGTGGAAAAGCCTGCTCAACAGAGAGGAGAACCACAGTACAGGAAATAGTGAGGAATCTGGAGAATCAGAAGTCCAGAGCAGTGGAGTTGGGAGTGCAGGACAAAGAGGAATCTTCCTGAAAGGAGATTGACTTGGACAGAGCTGTAGAGGTTGGAGCTCTTTCAAATCTCTTTCCCGTTACAGGTAGTCTGTAGCACCCTCCCATCCGTAACGAACCTGTACAAGTGGGGTATGAGCAGTGGCGGAATAAGGTGATCAGAGGCCCCTAGGTTACACGTTGCGTAGCCCCCCATAAACATTTTTATGGACCAATGGGGGCCCACAGGTCCGTTTAAAAAATACTCTGGCCAATCAGGGCCCCCTAGGCTACAGACTATGAGGGAGGATCCACTGTGCAGGCTCTGTGGAGAGAGTTGAGAAACGATGAAACCCACCTCATTCGTTAGTGCCACGTTTGTGCCATTGAAAGTAGTGTTTGTGCTGCTTTCGTTCCCGAGATATAGCGCCTTGTTTTTCCGGTGATCACGTGACCATGCATGGTGACTTTGACCTCCAGTGACCCCGCCTGCCGAGCGTCTGTTACCAGCGCAAGAGTAACAATTCTGCAACTTTGTTCCTCTGTTTGCCCGGGTGAAGGTACGGCGGTGGATTTTGCATTTAATATCATTATCTTCTATGCGTTTGTTTGAATTGGAAAATTAAATTTGTCTCCAATATCATACCCGAATCAGAAGAGTTGCGGGTGTAGCCTTAAAAAACAAACATCAGCAAACAATTGAATGTTCTTACAAAGAGGCTTTAACGAACACGTCTTAATACCTCATAGCAGTGTGCTTTTTTAAAAATCTGAAGAAGTAAAAAGTTTCACATTGTCTCCTTCTTAAATAAACATAGGCATCAAGGGACATGTGAAGATTCGACCTGTCTGTCGAGCCACGTATTTAAAAAGACTTGAATTTGCAACTTTCTGAACCATTGTTGCTCTTTTTTTATGCAAACACATTTGCCAACATGAAGCGGCACAGAGGTAGCACTAACGAATGAGGTGGGTTTCATCGTTTGTGCTGTCTGTAGTAGGGCATCTTCACGGAGCTGGCGAGCACCAGCCTCGTCGTAGGCTTGGCTGGCGTGAGGGTCTGCCGAAAGGGCAAAGTTTCCATTCATTCTCCTTGGCTATACCCTTCTGTTGCCTTTGTGTTTTAATGAAGATTGAGTTACGGCGGACCACCTCGCCTCTTCATTCTCCCCATCAGCACCTATCGCTTCAATGTTTTAGATTTATGCACCACGAATGAAACGATGTCACACATTGAAAACGAGACAGTTGTCCTTGCCGCCGTGCAGCAGTCTTTTGTTGTTAGTGATGCACGGGTCGGCTTTTTACCGGTACCCGCACCTGCCCAACCCGATAAAAAATCTTTTTTTTGAACCCGATTCAACCGGGCATCACTAGTTGTCATGAGTGTGTAGTTACGCTATTTGCGTTTTTGCTAGTGTGGTTTGACTGTTGCAGTTTTGTTCTTACTTCTGAACATTGTGGCGCCCTGGCCTGGCATTGCGGCCGGAGAGCGCCCGGCTGAGATGCGCGTCGAAGGGCAGGAGGGGAGGAGGAGCCAAAGTGGGGACCGAGGGCTACCGGCCAGCGCGGGTCGACCATCTTGTGTGGTTGGACATTGTTGTGGGCTGTTGGGCTGCCATGTAAATAGTTATCCCCAGTTTATACCCGTACCCACTTAACCACCCTAAAATTCCTGTACCCCAGGTGACCCGAGTGTGTTATAGCCCGACGAGTCTGTTTTTGTGTGGCGGTGTCTTTTTTGCTGTTCTGGGAATAAATAATAATAATAATAATAATAATAATAGACACTCCACTCAAAGCGCTTTACAGGTAATGAGGACTCCCCTCCACCACCACCAATGTGCAGCATCCACCTGGATGATGCGACGGCAGCCATAATGCGCCAGAACACTCACCACTATCAGTGGGGAGCCAATTCATAGAGGGGGATTATTAGGAGGCCATGATTGGTAAGGGCCAATGGGAAATTTGGCCAGGACGCCGCGGTTACACCCCTACTCTTTTTGAGAAACGCCCTGGGATTTTTAATGACCACAGAGAGTCAGGACCTCGGTTTTACGTCTCATCCGAAGGACGGCGCCTGTTTTACAGTATAGTGTCCCCGTCACTATACTGGGGCATTAGGACACACATGGACCGCAGGGTGAGCGCCCCCTGCTGGCCCCACTAACACCTCTTCCAGCAGCAACCTTAGTTTTTCCCAGGAGGTCTCCCATCCAGGTACTAACCAGGCTCACACCTCCTTAGCTTCAGTGGGTTGCCAGTTGTGAGTTGCAGGGTGATATGACTGCTGGCTAATAAAGAGCACTTTCAGCTCTAAAAGTCTGAATTCCTCTTAAAAGGAGGATGCAAGTGGTTACGTTACCTGTACAGCGCTTTGAATGAAGTGTGAAGAAAAGCACTATACAAATATAAGCAATTATTAATTATTTTTGTCATGTCTTACTTTGAGTTTGAAAGTTCTGAGTGTAATTTAAAGAAGCAAAAGGCTTATTATGGAACACGGGCTCAAATCTGGGACTCCGAAACACTAATATAGCGATGATAATGACAGGAAAAGTGCAAGATGCAGAATAGAAGTGAAAAAGCGAGTGAGGTAATTTGTGAACCATACCAGCAGTGCTGTAATTCTAATTCCAAGAGCTTGATAAATGTGATGTGCAAGGAAGCAGAAAGTGTGCTTGATGTGATGTCTTCGTCTGCCTCTGGACATGAGACTAAAGTTGTCTAGCTTGGATCCGCCTATCACTTCTCTGATTGCTCAAAAAAAGCAGCTCCATTCGTCACATTAACTTTTTAAGTAATAAAAACATTTGCAAAATATGCAGCTTTGTTTGTAAACAATATTAGAACTTTTCATAAAACGTAATTCAATATGAGTTATTTTAGTACTTTAATAGGTGATCATTTTTAAAGGGGAAGAAGTGGACGTGGGCATAGGTGGTCTGCGGAACAGAGAACCACTGCTATAACACAATAAAATGTAAAAAAGCCCAAGGGGGGTGTAGACTTTCTATAGGCACTGTATATGTTTATTGTATATTTGACATACTGTACATAAAAACTGAAATAAGATTCAGATTGTATGCAGGGTTTCATTAAGTGTGCCAATCTGATTCCAGTTCTGTGTATCATTATTCATGACAATACAGTACAAGCAACATCTTGACAGCCTAAAACATGCTGAGGGCATCCTGTTTAAAAATCTGTATTGCTGTTGTTGAAGAAGAACGTTAACAGTAATTCATGCTGTATGTTTTCTGTAAAGAATGAGTGTGGATGGAAAGGTTTCTTTAAAGTGACCTTTGTTACCTTGAATAGCTGATATACCTTTTATAGCTGATATGGTATGAATGAACAATTACTATTATACATTTATAGAAATAATTGAACAGAAACAGTGATTGTATTACCATTCTGTGTTTTTTCTACTATTCTAAAAAAAAATACTTAAAAGCCATTATAATTCTTGTGTAACGATAAATCTTCTGAAGATATTTTTGCTTACTTTTTCAATGTTTCCTGTACATCACAGTGAATTCTCACACAGCTGTGTATGTATCTTTCTTGTTCTTATTTTAGAACCCCAAACTGTAGTTTTAAAGAAAATCCAATCATTTTGTCTCATGTGTACATTCCACAGTAACCGAATACCCCAGCAGAACACTGAATAAGTTTGTCTGCATATCTTCAGCCCTGAAGTGCGTGAATAAACTAATGCTGATTTTGGGAGCAGTCATAGGCCATGGAGATTGACACAAGAACACAAAAGGGAAAAGAAAATCTGGAATATTGATCTGTGAAATATGACAATCATGTACAAAACAGAAAATTGCTGTATTCCCTTTGTAGGTAATCGTAAAAAATATTACTGCATGTTAATATTTGTTGTATCCTTAATTTTTCAATTTGTTTGTGTTCATTACTCAAAAATTGTGAAATATTTCAGTTTAATTCAGTTTAATTGCTCAAACAAAAGTGTTGAGAGTCAGAAGTGTAATTGTTATATCATTTTCACATGGGTTACAATATACAAAACTGAAAAATTCATACTGCCTCTTTAATTTTACTCATGTTGATGTTGATCTTGTGAGCAAAAAAAAAAACTTTTTTTGAGAATAATTATTTAACCAGATTTTTTGTGTTTGTAGCACACTGTAGCAAATCTGCTTTCATTTTGCTGTTTTATGTAAGGTTGTCTTCTATTAGGTATAGTTTACATGTGCAGGGGTTCTCATTTTGCAATGTAGTTAATTTGGGGTTCAACCATATTTGTTAATCATTCCACTAGTAAGAGGTGAAAAGGCATGTATAAATAAGTGAGTTTTCATGCACAGTTTATAATCCATGAGGCTCAGATGATGGTTGTACTTTGTGCATCGTCGCCTTTTCTGACGATGAGCTGCATGAAGAAACCAGTGCAGGAGAGCTTTTTGAAATGGGAAAGCCGTTGCACTGGGGCTGTCCCACTCTCTCAGCCTCAGAAGCCTGGGTCCAGTGGTACAAGTAGTCATCCTGAATGGAGACTTCCTTGGTTGGAGTGGATGGCTATGACATCTTTCTGTGCCTTGTCATGCTCTTCACTTTCTATGGAGCATTGCAACAGTATAGTGTCTCTATTACTATACTGGTGCATAAGGACCCACACAGACTGCAGGATGAGCACTCCCCCATGGCCCCACTAACACCTCTACGAAGGCAACCTTAGCTTTCCCAGGAGGTCTCCCATCCAGGTACTGACCAGGCTCACACCTGATTAGCTGCAGTAGGTTGCTAGTTGTGAGCTGCAGGGTGATATGGCTGCTGGCTGATGCTAAGATACAAATGTTTAAAAGTTAATGTTACAACAAATTAATGAAAGGTCTATAGAACAACTACTGATAAACTTTGAATCTATTTTATTTTATTGGCACACTTGCAGGTCACATTTATATGTGTATTAAATATAAGTATTAGAGTCAGTAGTGTTTTTTTTTTGCATTTTTATAATGCCCATCAGTATAAGTTTCAAGAATATGAAATGCATCACAAATTGACAGGTTTTATGACATTTGGATTGAGATATTCACATTCTCCAAAAACTGGACTATCCATGAATTACAGCAGTCTATTATTATTTCACAGAGCACCTCTATTTTGTGAGTCGAGGTACTAATTATTTTATCTGGTGAAGGCCACAAAAGAATGTACAAATTAGAATTTGAGTTGGCACTATTTCCATGTAATGGTGTACTTTATTGTATGACTGTTTAAATTGGGCCACAGTTAAGCCTACTAGGCCTACTTTATACTTAGGTCTGCGCATACTATAGAGGGTTAAGATAAGCATGTACTGCTTTTCTTATTTAAAAGAATGCTTGAATTGTACATTTCTGTTATTTGCACTATGACTATTCAAGACATTGGGTTTAGCCAACAGCAACAGGGATACCTGTATTGGATGAGTAGACGTTTTTACCAACATCACACAAAGTGGTGGCAAAAGTCCATTAAATGTAGTACAGTTGGCAGTTTGCCTAAAGGTTACAGGGTATGTAAGTGGTGTTCACTTCTGACATTGTTTATAGCTGTTTTAAAAAAAAAACAGCAACAAAGAGAAACATCTCAGGTTCTGCACATTGAAAATTAAACCATTCTGACAAGACTTCCCCATAAAACTTTCTATCCTTCAGTAGAGGAATTGCAACCGTGGATGAAGTCTTGGTGATAATGTCATGACTTCCAAATGTCGTTGTAAATGTTGAAATTTGTTCTCTTGATTAATGTGGCAATAACACAGTTTGTATTGTCAATTATGTCATGTTTGCCAATAACTTTTCTTATGCTTTAACCAGACTAATACCACAGATTCTGAATAGATAAGGTCTGAAAAGTCCTTGTATTGTTTTCTAAGTTGATACAAAGAAATGAATCACCAACAGCAGCTCTTCTGAAACATTTAATTTCTGTTATGACATACGCAAAAATAAAAATGCTGTTATGTAATTTAAATCATTACATAATATAAATACTCCATTATTCTATACCTGCCATAAACCACTCTACTACATATTCATTTTTAAAACATGGCAGGTACTGCAAATGGTTAAAATACATAAACATGACAACAAACATCGTGAGCAAAATATATCATCTAATTAAAAGGACTGCTTTTAATTCAGTGTTCTTTGCATTACCCTGTCTCACTTTGGCTGTGTCACATAATCCAAAGAGAATGGAAGTGGAAGTTCAGGGGAAGTAGCGTTAAGACTGAGTTTAGAAGTCACTCTTTTATACAAAGGCTTGTGGGAGTATGGGACGAGCAACCCAGCCATGTTGTTGAAGCTGCTACCCTGGCTTCTCGCAAAAAGCAGCTAGAGGAAATAAAAGAATTGATAGATACCAATCATCTTATCTTTTGTTTATAGCATTTCTTGTGTTCTTATGTTCCTCTGTTGGAAGAAACATGTGAGAGGTTTTGCATCTTCACACTCACTTTGAACAGATCATGTTGCATCCTTTTCAACAGGAAGGTAGTGGTGCAGTACCCAGGACTGATCTGCATCCTGCTCCCTGCGAGTCCCAGTTTAAAATTCATTCCTTTTTTCTTATTTTATTGTTAGATGTTCATATAAAATAACGTAATATCTGAAAAATATCTTCGTATACCTTGGGAGGTCAATGAAAAAAACAATGCGAATTGTTTGTGTAGTCAAGATGGCCACACTTTATTTCAGGAGAGGCAGATGAAGAGCAATGCAAAGACGCTGCCTTCCAGTACTGTTGAACATATAGTATGTTTTTTCCACTTTTTTTGAGGATGAGCTGTGGACTGCGGTTACTGGGAACACAAACATTGTTGCTTATGACTTTCCTGAAGTGCTGGATTGCAGCGTCAATGCAAAGGCATAATTATATGGAACAGCTGCTACTTCCTCACCAGTGTTCAGGACTCGGGAATCGTAATCGCAAGTCGGTGTCAATAAAGATTAAATTTGGAATATGCTTCAACTGCAGTAATGTTCCAGTATCTATCTTTTCCATTAAGTAAAAGCCAAAACGCCACTAATGCTTTTAGTACCTCTGTGTAAAGCAGTTATGAAATTATTCGTCTTAATGGCTGTACTGGTTGCTCTTGTTCTGTGCCTAGATTCCTTTCCAAATAAAAGAACTTGTTTAGTTGGCAGACTTAGGCTATTGAACACATAGTAGCATTGGACTGGCATAGTGAAAGCATAAAATTAAAATGTTAAACAATATACCGTATGTATTTCAGGATTATTTTTGTACTCACTGCAGGGCTGCAGGTGCTATATACTTTAAAGTTCTCCACAAACTAGTATCCACTGACTTAAAGCTCCTATTTCTAGATGTTACACATTATTCCTTAAATTAAAAATGGTATATTTATTGGTTGTTCCAAAACAGAATAATCTGAGCCCAGATTTTTCAACTAATTTCCCTGCTATCTGTGGAACTCTATTCCATTTACCATTAGGAATGTTAAACTGTTAAATTCCTAATTAAATTGGATTGTTTCAATTCAAAACCAACGAACAATCTTTTGGAATGTACGTTTACAAAACAAATTTTTGTAATTTGTCTGTGTATCAGGCTCATGGGCTGTCCAGGACTCTTGAATAACGTGGAATAAATACAGTAGCAGTTTTAAAAAATAGAAATTTGTATTGAATGTCAAAAAAGGCATTTGTAAGAAGGTCTGGGGCTCAACTTCCACAGAAGAAAAGAGGAATTTTAAATTTTGTAAAAAAAAGGTGTCTTCACGCTACATCGCAACAAAATTGAAATGTGTACATCAGTGTATGAAAGTTTGCTGACACCCACTGAAGACTCGGTATCAATGGAAAGGTGAAACAATTTACAAACATTGACGTTGATCCATCTGAATTCTCCTTTGGTGCTCCTACTCCTGGGCTGTGTTTGTGCATGGGTATCTGTCCAGCTGTTTCCATAAATGCGGAGCTCTTCTAGGCCAGAACCAGGCTGTTCCAGGGCTCAGTTTTGGAACCTGAGGTCACCGCATGACTTACGGGTGACAGCTTAAGAGAAGAGGCGCTGCTATTGACGGCCATATAACCATGGGTAGATGAAGCCTAAAGGAATCATTGAGAAAGAAACCTGTTAATTTGATTGCTGTGCATGTTTACATTTTGCACTTTTGCAGTTCCACACTGATAAATGCACATTATAAGTTTAAATAAAATTAATTACTGGCCAATAAACAGCTAAAAAATGCTTTTTTGACAGATAATCTGCAATCTAGTTACAGAGAGTTATATGTCATTCATCCGATCTTTCATTTTCTAACCCTGTTATGCAACAGGGTTGTGAGGGAGCTGGAGCCTATCCCAACAAGCAAGGGGACAAGGCCCTGGACGAACACCAAGGGGAGCACGCAGAAACAAACATGCATGCACACACTCACACCTGTCATGAAGGTGTTCTTTCCGGACCCTATGCAGATGACACAATCCGGGGATGAGTTAGGAAAACACAGGGAATAAGGCATGCAGGAGTTGGGAATGGAAACAGGGGGCGTGTCCATGGTGCGCTGGTGTTCGGGGGAGGTGTGGCCGAGGCAAACAATCCAGAGCTGAGTCCAAAAGGGGAATCCAAGACGGGGCAAAAGTCCAAAGCCAGGCAATCCATCCAAGACAGACGAGATTAAAACAAGAACCGGGTCGGGACCGGCACAGGAACAGGAACAGAAACTAAAACCTTGACAGGGCCAGGCACTTCCAGGTCCCGGACTCGCCTGGTACAGGAACCAAAGCAGAGCCCGGAAGAGAGTGAGCGCCTGGCTTTTATAGGACGAGGGGCAGGAACCGGAGGCAGGTTCAGGGAATGAGTACTGAAGAAGGAAGGGCTGGACCGCCTTCAGAGGAGGGGTTTACGATCGTGACACACTAGGGACTATTTTCCCATAAACCAAGTCACTTCAGACCGTGCAGATAGCACCCCAGGGCTAGAATTGAACCCAGAGCCCCAGGGCTGCAAGGCAGTAATGCTGACCATTGCTCCAACCATCCCGCCCCTTATATATAATTATGTAATCACTTTACTAATGTATTTATTCTTAATAATGTTTTATTCTTAATAGAAATAGACTAGTTAAAATATGTGATTGTTGTAGACTTTAAACCTCTTTTTAATGTATAGCAACTCATTTTAAGAAAAGAAAGTGTTCCTCATTAAATGAAACATTTTTGAATTAAAATGATTTCCCATTTATTAAGGTGATAATTTGATACAGGTGATTTGCAATAACAGATAAGGTCATATTAATCAAAGAAGATAAATATATACTGTACTTTTATAGCAATAAAGAGCACTAATTAAAACATACTGTATAAAGGAAAACGAAACTACACAGATGAACACAAACAGTCATCAGTCCAACTTTCCAAGAAGGCTAAGTGAGGCAAAGTGTATGTGTTGTACCTCAGAGAAAAAAATGAAGAGTCACAACAGAAAAGGTTCACCCTGACAGGTTAGGAATGAGAAAACAAGATAACTTTCCTTTGTTCATCTTACCTGATGGTGAGTGCTGTGTTGTGCATACTGGGGAGTGGTCCCAGGCTCAATTTTGATTGGGAGTAACTCTTGTGTGCTGGAGTTTGCAGTAGGAGTGCTAGGGGTGCGGGTGTCTGCGCTGAGCAGCCCTGCCAATGAGAACAGCATTCATCACAACTCAGCATCCCGTCCCCTTTCAACTTAGTAAAACTGTTTGGAGTGAAATTCCCAGAATGCAAGTGGCTGATATTCTTACACATACAGTCTCATTGCCAAACATGGCTTCTTATTTAAAGGTAAATGAATATGACTTTTGTGGGTGAAAATGGGGGGAAAACATGGCTTTTAAAAGAGACATTTGGTATCAAAGCTGTGAAACTGAAATCTGGAGAGTGTGAGGGACTACTTGAGCGGTTCGTTTCTTGGGCTGGGGGAGTACACACCTGCTGGCTTGGCTTTATTGAGGTTCTTCGGTTTGCGCTTGCGGGTTTGGATCCCTTCCTTCTTCATTGCCAGCGGCCGCGGAACCTGAGGGACAGCAGAGTTGTTGGCCGCATGACTGTACACATCATACACCAAAAAACCTTCACTTCTGCCCCACCTGGACATTTACAGATAGATAAGACTTTATTGATGTGTTACAGCAGTCCAGCCCAGGACAAGCAAACAAAAAAAAACAGACATCAGAATAGACGGAAAATTAAAATACGTACAGCAATACAAATAAAATATAAAATAAATACATAGGTGTGTAAAAAATATGCTCATAGCCACTGTAAAAACAATAAAATATGTGTAAAATGTGCATAGGTATATACAGATTGAGTGTACAAAAAAAAGTACAATGGAGCAACATGCTGTCCATAGACGAGCAAATGAAGGGCTAACAGTCCTAGCCTAGGGCAGCGTTATAGACCCTGACAACCGCTGGGAGGAAAGACCTGCAGAAACGTTCCCTTGAACACCGTAGCTAGAGCAGTCTGTTGCTAAAAGTGCTCTGCTGCCCAATAACGGTCCCATGAAGCGGATGAGAGACATTGTTCATGATGGCTGTGACAGTGATGCACAGTTAAAGGTATATTTGTGGCCAGCATAAGTCCAGATAGATTGAAGGATCTCCGACAAACCCCCCACCCAAGCACACACATACACCCATGTTTAAATAGCAGCAAAGACATGGTAAATATTTATACCGTATGTGGTGTGAAGTGCTTATTTGTACATCAAATCCACTTTGAAGTATGCATATATTCCCATCCACAAGTCTTCAGTTCAGGTAAGGCCTAGTTATATTATAATTTGTTCTATTTTGAAACAATTAGTACTGGATACAACAACTGTTCAGTCCAAATGGATTGAATGTGTTATTTTGGATCTAAGAACATATATAACATCTGCCATTTGTGAATAGCATTGTCAAAAATTCTAATTCCTGTTACATTTTTAAGATTATTTGTCAAGTGGGTAGCATTCAACACAAGTCATTAATATGTCTTATATGTTTGTAGTCCTTGTTATAACCCCCATCCCTGGTTGTGATCATGTGATTAATTATTGACATTGATTTGTTATTGACCACAGTTAGAATTACATTCTGGGATAAAGGTAATATTTCATTTTTATTTCAGTGAATTCCTTATGAAGACATCTGGAGACTTGGAGATTTTTCTAGTATTTTCCAATAGGCTAAATATCCATCACCATTCGATGTCCATTGGTTTCAGAATATCTTGTATGTATTTGGGTTGTTCCCAGTTAAAAGTGACCTCTGGCCCTGTCTGGCCTCATAACTAGCAATCTTGTGCTTATCATCTGAATGAAATCAAAGGAAGTACCTATGTCAGACATTATTGAAGGCACTTGTTGATATACTTACTGTAGTGCCTGTTCAGTAAGGGCTTCTTTTTTTGTGACTACAATGAAGTTGGTAGAAAGGTGAGCGAGTGTTTATTCTAAGGTGAATTAAATATTCTTGTTCAATTGGAAGAACAAGTTCTGCACATGATTTTTCAGAGGGTGCACTTGTCATTTTGTGCCCTTTGCAGGACTGAGTGAATCTTACCCCATGCAGTTTCATGTAAAGTCCACACGCATTGCACACAGGCTCTCCCTCCGCATTGCGGCGCCACAGGGTGGTGGTGGTGGTGTGACAGTTGGTGCAAGACAGGCCCACTCTTCTGGAGGCAGACTGAAAACAGAGAAACCGAGTTCTGGCGGCTGCTGACAAACGACGAGCCACGAAGCCTACCGGCAGCGGTTTTTAATCTTGAAATCTGTGGCAAGGTGATGGGTATCGAAAGCGAGGTAGAAATGAAAAGAAATTGCCGAAAGGGCATTAGGCCTCGTTTTTTGGCGTAAGCTTCTAGCATCATGAAATCTCCATGCACTAGAATTTTAATCCTTTCACCCATTTTTGGCTCCCTCCTCAAATGAATAACACTTTTTCCTTCTGTTTTTGAACTACCGGATGCCCTGGCTCATTATAAGTTTGTTGTCTCTTCTGTGACAAAAAGGGTTTCTGGCCTCCAATCTCATTTTGGTTCAGGCAAGGGGTGCAGGAAGGTACTTCAATTTTGTGCTCTTCCCGATCCCCTAATTCCACCCAATTCCTACGGGCAGTATACTGTGAAAGCTCGCCTGCCGTGTTGTGACTCTTGCTTACCAGACGACGCTGCGGCTTGATGAGGGGTCGGTTTATGCCGTTCATCTTGTGGTAGAGTCCACAGGCATTGCAGAGGTAATGCCCCGTGCCATCGCGCCGCCAGAGTGGAGTGGACATGGCACCGCAGTTCACACACTCCCGCCCCTCAGCAAAGTCATCAAACAGGTCTGCGAGTCGGAGGAACAGGAAAAGTCAGCCAGTGCGGGCACTGAATCTGTCCGTCAACCTGATCACCACAAACGGGTGCCTCCCTCTGGTGTGGTGCGCAAAAATGCAGAGCTGGATTCAGAAGCATGAAAGCAAGTTTAAATCGTTACAATGAATTTTCTGTTAGTTTACGTAAGTCATATTGATCTTTATTTGAGAATTGTGTTGAATAATCTGAAATATGAAATGGCCTGAGTTCAAATTTACACCTTTTACTGTTTTCTGAGACAACATTTGTACTGTACCTCCTCAGACAGCCGGACATTTTACTGGAGCAAACAGGTGGAAGCACTGTGCTCAAGGGTTTGACAGCAGTGCCTCCTTGTGGGATGTGAACCCACAACCTTTCAGTTCTGAGCCCAAAACCCTCCTTGCACACGGCTACCATAAACATTTAACAACTCATTGATACCTATTTAAATAGTGATGTCGGGAGTACTGAAGCAATAGTTATATACTCATCACCTCATGATTCCCAGTTTGCATCTATGAGCTCTATTGTAAAAGCTTGATAAATAATGGCCAAAAAATCTCACTAGCTCCTGTTAAGAGAATATCAATTCAAATATTTGTAAAGGCATAATACATAAAAACGGAGGTTTAAAGTTTAATTTACTTATATACATTTAATCTGAGACAAAAAACAAATACAGTGATAAAGCTGTACTATAGGCAGCAATACTGCTTATACAGGATGTGTACATGGATAGGTTTGTATATCTACAATTTACACACTGTTTATAACTGACAACATTTGTTTCTTCAAAGTGGCCACTGATTTGGATAGAACTGAATTACATGAACTGCAAGAAGTGTTCAACTCCACTCAGACCCACTTAAGAGTCCTGCCTAAGTGAAGTTAAAACAGTCAAAATAATGATTTGTGTGAAAAGAATAAATCCAGTACTAAAAGAAATGTCTGATTTACAGGATTTGTGTTACTACTACCTGAAAACATTAACTAATGGAGAGTTCATTGATTTCACTGATGTGAAATCCTGAACAAATACTTGGAAGAACCTTAGAAACCATAACATTGAACATGTTGTTGTTATCTTTCAATACATGTATTGAGAAGACTCCTTGGTTATTAGGCTTCTAATAACCAAACTAGCAAGAAGGGTCAGGTTACCTGCTTTAATTTGCAAAGTACTTTCTTACAATATGTACCATAGAAATATTGATCACTGTTTTAAAAAAAGATATCTCTGCTTTTAAAGATGTCCAGAAACGAGTAATCCATACATTCCTGGGCTTAAAGGAAAGCTCTGTACAGACAGGCTAAAATAATTGTACCACTGTGGTCTTGAACATAAAAGATTACAAGGGGACCTGATTCATGTATTCAAAAACTTTAAAGGCACTGACAGTCTGAGAAGTTCTCCAGAATTAACATTGAAATATGGTTAAGGAAAAGCTACATTAAAATGGGTTCAAAACTGAAGACAGGAAGCACTTCTTCACTCAAAAAGGTTGTGGGAGTATGGAACAAGCTAACCAGCCATGCTGTTGAAGGTGATGCCCTGGCTTTCTTCAAGAAACAGATAGACAAGATCCTCAGATTATTTAGCTACTTACTACCAAAGAGGGACAGTATGGCTTCCTTCTGATTGGACCTTTTCTTATGTCACTCCCTGTATAATGCCTAAGAGAGCCACAGGCAGACAATAGGAAGACTCCTGGAGATGATACAAATGCTTTGACCAGTTTTGACCAACAGGTGGCGATATAGTTCTATATAGGAAAGCAAATTCTGGAGATATATTTTATTTTATTGAAAGCTTTGTATTCATGAAATTCCCTTCAGGTTCTGTCCAGAACCTATGAAAGTTAGTCACACTATATCTTCTCTTCCTGACATGCATTTATTTAACTGTTTTAAGTAAAAAGCTGTTCATTTTATTTATTGACTACTTATTAAGGTCCTTATAGTAATGTTAGAAGATATTCCGTTCTTATGAAATTGCAATGTTTTGTACAACCTATTGTTCAGTGGCTTAATACACTTCTTCAGTGTCATGATTGTTAAAGGACATTGAATCAATGGCCAGCTTTATTAAAAGGTAAAATTGTTCATTGTGATGGACTGTTCAGAAATATGGTTTAAACAGATAACATTTCTGCTACATTTTAGAAACAAATTGTTTTTGAAAAGGGACCTACGAACATAATTTGTCAGGCTGTCAATGTACAAGATTTTCAGTTGATGAAGTGTATCTTTCTGAGTGAGGACAGTGTTTCTACTGGCTGTATGAATGCTGTTGTTTTTAAAACCTTTTATTTTGTCTGTCCTTTGTATGAAATTAGTACATTAGAATTATATAGAAATCTTGCAAGACTGTACATATACTGATCAAGAAGAGTGCATCCATCAGAAAGTTTTGAAAAGGGAATTAAAAACTTGATTGTACAAAATGTCATTCAATTAAAAAACTTTCGATTTTTACAAGACAGCACTTTTTGTTTTGGCCAATAATATTATCTAGCATTATTAAGAGAATCTAGCATTATTTTCCATAAAACAAAAAATGCATGAAACATTAATGTGCTACTATTGGGCTAACTATTTTGACACCTGAAGATGGCTCCACAAATGAAACACTGTGCCTCTTTTCTTTTCAGCGTGGAATAAACCTTTATTTGTTCCAAAATATAGAGTATAGTTTATTTTATGTAACAGTATAGCTGTTACAATTATCTATTGTTTCTGTAACAAAAAGTAAAGTAACATTTTAACAGAAATTAAATTTATTTTGTTATTTTATAACGTTAATCATTTGCAAAGTAAAAAAAAGTTATAAAACTGACAAAAACAAGAACAATTATATATGAATTTAACACAATTAAAAATATACAACTGAGTTGCTCAGCTCAATCTAAAATACAAAGTATATATAATACTGATGTTTTTTACAAGTTATAAAATGCTGTTATTACTGCACACTCAGTAGCTTTTCACATATTAATAATTGGTTGAATATTGAGAAATAGCTTTCTAAAATTGTGTGCTTTTATTTTTATCTGAAATTGTACCTTCTTGTACTTTAAGGAGGCCAAAATATGTACATATCAATATCTGTAATATCTGTAGGTTAGTTTAAAATAGTAATAGATTTATTAAGTCTCTTATTATTTTTAAAGACTATTATATATTTTCAATATACACAATACATACAGTATATTAAGATTTTCAAATTATCAAATTATCATTGTCTAAAAAATAAAAAAAGCTAAGAATAAAACTCTTGAGAAAGCAAGTAATTTTGTTGTACACATAAATGTACAATGCTGAATAAATATGATCTGGCAAGAATATTTTCTTTAGCCTTGTGTGAAGGTATAATGAAAAATACAAACGCAACTTGTCCATAGTCAAGGTTAATATAGCTACATCTGTGGAAACTTCACAGATGCAAAAGTAATTTACATTTACTCAACATTAGCACTGTATACTTCAGAATATATATATTATAATAGATTTTTAGAGTAAAACATAGTGTCCAGGTTTACTACTGTATATGATGTTATAAGGAGAAGCACAGAAGAAGGCTGGAATGTTGTATGAGATATGGTTTTATTGTTCCCAGTATATTATAAATAATGTTTATACTACTTCCTTTAGGGTGTGCTTATTTTGTGCTCATTTTATTTTTATTTATATTCAGTTTAGCTTTTATATATAATATTTGGCCAGATCTATCAAATTCAGGGCCATTTGAATGAAAAATTATTCAATATTACTATTTTTATTCTTAATAGTTCTCTTCCAGAAGATATCAAGTGTTTTTCTTCCACGAGATTTTAATGACTTCTTAAGTTAACATTACTCATTTTGACAAATTCATTCTTGCACATGAATGGCAAATTTAGAATTATCAGTGGCTGTTATAAATCTCTCTTTTAGAGATTTATTTGAGAGCTATAACCACAAACTGGGGTTTGGGAAGAGTGCCTGGTACTGAATAGGCATTTGTGTGTACATGATATATTTTATAGTGTAATGCAATACAAATGCAAAAAGAAACTGGAATTTCATGTGCATCACTGTTGAATATCAAATACTTTACTTTAGATGGCATGTTCCTGTCACTGTACTGTATACTTTTTATTCCATTACCAAAAGTGCAAATTCAGATGAACATGAACTTATCTGGACACCTCATTGAAGAATATAATAGTTAATAGTGAGTGCTGGTATTTTTAAAATTGTCTTATCAGTATATACAAGCTACTGAAGTGTTCTTCTTTGGAATGAAAAGAATTTATGTTTAGTAATATAGGAATTACTGGGGATTAGTAATATGAATTCCCAATAGATATATTTATCTTTAGTAATACCAGAAAGAAGCTCCATCGACAAAACATTTAGCCCTTATCTGGATGTTAGTTTTAACCTTTTATTTTTACAATAAATAACAAATCATTCATTAGGAGTTTACAGATTTATGTTAATACATGTTAATACTTCCAGTGTTTTGAATTAAAAATGGGAATAAAAAATTAACAATATAAAAGTCTGGTAAAAGAGCAAGCTACAAAGGTTAGCAATGAAACATACAGCTCAGTATGGGTAAGATGCAACTGTCTTTTTTCCAGTGATAAATCCTTTGAACAGTAATATGACAGCCTAAGACTGATTCTTCTTATTTTCAGTTTATAGACTCCTCCAAAGCTCTGTTCGGTCTACCCTTGAATCTTAAGGTTTCATCTGTTTTCTTTAGCTTAAGTATGATAAGATTAAAAGCCAGCAAGACTAAATATTTATATGGACTCCTAATGATTTCTAAAGACACTCACATTCTTGGCGTTATTAAAAAGTTCTTGATTTGAGCTGGCATATCGCCAGTAAAATGTGCTACAGTATATCTTGTCAAATGAGACTGGTTCTTTTCAATTACAGGCACTGCAATTTTTGATAGGTTTTCCATTAATATTCATTTACACTTCACGTTTTGGAGCAATCGACGTCTCTTTTGAACTTAAAGACTGAATTGTATACTTTTAAATGTATATAAAATGATCAATATCATACATTATTTATCCATTTATCTGCTTCTTCTCTGAGTCATGATCCAAAGATGGAAGAAAAAATAGTTTGAGATAAATGCAATGTATGAATGAAGACCTACATTAATTATGAAACAAATCCTATAAAAAAGTATGATTAACCTGTGAGTGATTTTTATGGGGCTTAAGACCACCTAATCAAACTCGAAGGTAATAATTGCTCCAAGGTTATTGTAATTTTCATGTGCTCAGTTACCTGGCTGTGTTGCTGTTGATTTCTTCAGGAGTTTGATTTTGAACTCCGATAACTGTTTCAACAGGTCACTTTAAACTGACATACAGTATGTCAGCCTCAAGTGTCCACTGCATTCAGGACATTAATTCTCTCTGTACTACAGCACAGAGTCTAGAAGGTGATGTTTTGCTCACAAGATCTGTTTCACATTCCTCCTGAAAACATTGATAATTTAATAGTTCTGGTGGGTAGCTGCATCAGCATGCGTAAGCTACAAAGGAAGAAGTAATAGGTTTATTCCATGCTGAAAAAAATAAGAAAGAAAACACAACGTTTCGGCTGTGGAGCCTTCTTCAGGTGTCTTCAGGTGGCACCTGAAGAAGGCTCCACAGCCGAAACGTTGGGTTTTCTTTCTTTTCTTTTCAGCATGGAATAAACCTACAGTATTACTTGTTCCTTGATAATTTAATGCTTTGCTAATTTTGATTTACTTACTTTATAAACCTGCAATTTTTCTTTAAAAAAATAATTCGTAAAGATGATCCCAAAGGAAAAAAGTTCTGTTATCGGAAACTAGAATTTCTCCAAAGACAGTATTATCTTTTTAGAATTTCTCTGTAACATAACAGGTTTATATGATCTTATTTTGTGTTCCAGCAGTATTATTCAGTTTTCATAACTACCCGTGAAGTGTAAGTTAAGGATACATTTAATCAGCCTTAAAAGATTTTTGAGAATAGGTAATTAAAGTTGTTTAATTGCAAAAAGTGAATGATCTATTCAAGCAGTATAATCTTGCAGTGTGACACAGGAGTTTATTTAAAGAAGTATGATGCATATTTCTTAAAATATATCTGAATGTTGCTATATGTTGTTATTCATCTGAAATTAGCATCAAAGAAATTATATCTTTTTATTTAATATACAGTATATCACCTACACTGGGTCTTTTAACTTGTGTTATCTTTTATAACAATAAACACAAAAACATAAGAAAGGCCTTGTAGCCTATTTGATTTTAGCTAGTTTAATCAAGAATCCCATCTACAAATTTAATTTAAAAAAACAAAAGAAACAGCGTTTACAATATGGCTAGGAGTCTTAGTTATGAAAACACTTCTTCTCAGTTTCCATTTGAGCCTTCTGGCTCATGATTTACTTTTGATATTATGGAAACCACCTTTTGATGAAAACCAACTGTCTTGATACCATAATGTTTTAATTGTATAACTTTAACATAACCATCCATCCAATTTCTAACTGACTCCTCCAATTCAGATTTGCAGTGGAGCCAGAACCTATCCCAGCAAGGCACGATACACACTGTATGGGAAGCCAGTCCTTCACAAAGCACAAACACAAACTGGAAACCCACATAAACAGGGGGAGAACATACAAATGCCATGAGATAGCACCCCAGGAAGTGAACCCAGAGCCCCAGAATCACAAGTTTGTAATTCTAATCACTGTGCCATCCATATATTTAATTTCTTCAGAATTTATGCTATTAATATACAAAAATTATCCATGTTGCAGAAGACTTTACATATAACTTTCCAGTTGTCATACTTGTAAAGTGGGAACATATAATAAAGTGAATACTGAAATTGAGAGCAACAAAGTAACTTTATGATGTGATCCCCCAAAAGTGAAAAAGTAAAAAACTACAGCTTTTTACTTTGGCAAAAGTCCAACATGGTCAATAATTGATAAATGTGTGCAATGTAATCATTTCATTTCTAAAAAAAAAATTTAACACTCTTTATTTGTTGTTCAGTGAAGTCTGTTGTTAAAAAAAGTCTAGGCGGAAAGTAGCTATTAGTAACAACAACAGATTAAAGATGTCCTTAGTCCCTTATGAGGTTTTTTGAGATTATTACTGTAATATGGATTCCCAGGGGATAAGGGATAATGGGCTTTTTGTGGGCAGTTAGGTGTGCTCCACAGGAAGTGAGAGGCTTGTGCCTGGACGTCTCCCCCACACTCCAAGAAAAGCTCAAACAATGTGACCGGATACAATTCAGCTTTGAATAAAACACTAGAATAGCTGAGTTCCTTCTGTCAGCTCTCTATTGTAACTAATGCTGGCCCTAACAGTTTAGCTTCCCCTTCATTCTGAAAGAGAGATTTACAAAACAAATGAGGTTGGAAAACCACATTTAAATTAATAACTAAATGAATAACTGCTGAATCAGATTTTCACAGAAATATTCTTCCCCTGCTCAGAACTGTACAGAATTGCCGTTAGCTAACAAAAATATGCATTAGGCCCAGACTATTTTGTCCCTTAAGGCATAACATTCTCACTCTGGGCCTCTAACCCAACGCTCTCCTTGTTCTCCTCTAAAACTGTATCTATGCACCTGTTCATTCTCAATAATGACTTGCACTGATCACAATAGATGTCTTATAATAAATCAGATATTTATTTTACTTAAATACTTTAAAATAAAAAACATTTTTTTTGCTTTGTTCAAGAGTTTTGTAGAAATCCTCAAAAATGAATCTGCAATTAATAATTCTTACCTGATTTGCAAATACTGAAATTGTTTTTTAGACACAACACAATATTTTCGCCTCTTATTAATACAATGCAAACTGATGAAGCTGTTACATTTTATGCTACACCTGTAGGAAATCTTAGTATCACTTCCTTCCCTTGACTTTTTGTAACCTCCAGAGTAATGAAATGACAGAACGAATGACAACAAATATACAAGAGATTTCACTCAGAAGTTATGCACAGGGGATGTGTGTATGTAAAAAGAGACACAGGTGTTCGTTGGTTTTAATTGTGGTGCTGCAATGGCACAGCCCGGGGGCAGAGAGAGAAGAAACATGTGCTGGGAGAGCAGCTGTGAAGAACATTGCAACATGAAGCCGGGAGGATGTACTGTAGAGAGACCGTACTGTACTGTTCATTCATCAAAACAGAAGAGCTACTGATCAACCAAGACCGAATACTCAGATTTTGATGCAACCCCGCAGAAATGGAATCATGTAGCTACAAACATAAGGGGCTTATGTGGAATGACACGATGCTGGCGATGGTTTAGATAAGATAAGATCACTTTATTAGCCCTATACAATTTCTTTCATTAGGATTTCATCTTCTCGCATACCCCAGCTTGCTCTCCATGAGACATAGACACAGACAGGGAGAGAAGCCTGGGGTCAGAGCGGTTGGGGTTAAGGGCCTTGCCCAGGGGCCCAACGGAGTAGGATTCCTCTGCCAGTCACAGGATTTGAACCAGCAACTTTCCAGCCACAGGCGCAGATCCTTAGCCACAGATCCATCGCTCAGAAAGCTCTCTTTTATACATTAATACTCTTGTTTTGTGTTGGACACTCAATGGCCGTCATTACTTAAGACAGACAAACACTTTTAAACCTGAGGACAGACTCCTACTTGTACATTGTCTACTGTTTGTTTGTATATTGTCTTGATGCACTGTCTGCACTTTGTGTTTTTACACTTTTTAACAATCGAGAGACTTTCTGTAAGTAAGAATTCCATTGTACCAGTACATGTACCGGTTACATATGGCAATTAAGTTCAAGTTCAAGATGTTGATAATGTATTATTATTATTAGTAGTAGTAGTAGTAATAGTAGTAGTAGTAACATCACCACTCAACAAGATCAAAGTTACAGCAGCAAAGCTACAATTTATGCACCATTGTGGACAGCCACCTCCTGGATCATGGCAAATTGTCTTTTCTTTTCTTCTGATTAATCCTGGTCTTGTCTCATTTAGCAAAAGTAGAGTATGTTCATTCAGGAGAGATGTTCTCTCTAGTCTGCAGCTGTGTAGTGTAACAGGTTTGGAGGCCATTACTGCCAGACGTGTTGCTATCAAAGGTAACTGCATGACACAGCACTATTTTGAATCCAGTTTTAGGCCTGCTGTCACTGCAACAATAATATCAAAGTTGTTGATCTTATGCACCAATATATCTACCTAATGCAACAGTGAGAACTTCAGAACTCCATTGCTAGTATGGGATTAAAAACTCAATTTGTTGCCATCAATGATCTACTGATTTAGTTTTAATTTATTATTAAAATGATTTAATTATTTTAATTCTCTGAACATCTATCTCATTCCTTTCATGAAATATTCATTTTAATTTAAAATGTAATCTGAAAAACATTAAAACTTCTATTTGAACCGTTTTAAAATATACATCAAAAGTATTCCAGGTTACAGTTACATTTGCCTAATGGTTCTCTCATTTATTTTGATTCTTTCAAAAATATGTTAGAAAAAAAAGTTGAAGACCTAAAAATACAGAATGGGAAATAGTGAGATTCAAGAAAGGTTCTGTATATATGAAAAACACTTGTCCATGTTAGTACAATATTCACATATTCATCAAGATGTGAATGTGAATTCATTATGAATTCACTTTGGTGAGAACTCAATAGAAATACAAAACATAATGTTAGGAAAATAGTTATATAATTTACACAATTCTAATTAATAGTTAAAAATGTAGAACTTAAATCAAAGAAACTGTTAAAATATTTATCAAGAGGCAACATGTTTCAGCAACATGCAGACAGAGATATTGAAATACTTATGTTTGTCACAATTTAGCAAAGCCTGTAAAAAAACAACCAGTTTTGCTTTTCTGTCATCACATTTTTTGTTTTGTAACATCTTCCTTGTTTTAATTGAGATCCTGGGCTAAGGGCAGTTATTGGATACTGAATATGATACAGTATATAGTATAAGGTAGATATATAATGTTGATATGCATACACAATCTACTTAATTCACAGGTGATTGTTGGGAGACAATATTTTCTCTTGGCAGGCTTTGAGGTTTCAGATTGGTTGACTTTCTGTTTCTGATACTTTTTTGAATGGTTGGGCTAAATAGTAGCTTCAGTATTTCCTGCTAATTTCTACTAATATTAATTTCCCTCAAAAAACATCCTTTCAAAATTCCATCATTTCTAATGAAGCTCTGATTTCTGGCACGGCCGCCTACAGACTGAAACTTCCTGACCTTGGTTTTATAGCTGGAAGCCCATGTATTCAAGCAAATATTCTGTTTATATTTCATGGGTGTCTGCTTTCCTTTATGTGTGTAGTCCGATCCTTCTAATCATTGTGATTAAAGATGTAAAATACATTATATGAAAAACAGTAGAAAAGAAAGGCTTTGAAACAGTGCTAAAAATGATAGGAGAACTAACCCCACTGTTTAAGGAAACACAGTTTTGATAAACAAATTAGAAAACTATTATTGGCAGAGTATTTGAATTATTTATCCATGCACATCCTGACCAGGAAGCCTTATTGAAATTAACATATCAATAGTGTTAGAAAGTGCAAGTATCAATTCTCATGAAACCTTTCTGTCAAACAATTTGCATAAAGAATGAAATAAAGTCTCCATGGTTGTTTCTTTGGTTTAACATACAAGATATATTATATGCTGCATCAAATAAAAGTTAAGCAGCAGATTTTAAAATAAAGCTTTAATGTTTTTTCTGTGAGACTAAACAATTAGGAAAGTCTAAACTGGGTTACTGATAAAACAGAAATACAATTTATGTGCTTTGCAATGTATCAAGACTTTACTAGCTCAACTAAAAGACTGACAAGTCATCCTAAAAACCTATCAAACACAGTTAACAGGACTGAAACAACAAGAATTCGGAAATAACAAATTAAATCATACTTTGGCAAATTCATCAATTCCAAATCACAAATCCACTATCAAATTATTTTATAAGCTTCAAAAGCAGGTTCCCACCAGGTATCATCAAGAAAAATCAAGCCTCCCTCAAAGACAACTGCTTTACTTCCTACATTATAATAGATTAATTTTGCTTCGTTATTATTTGCCTATAAAATAAAAGTTAATTGCTTCAAGATTGATCTAACTATGCTGGGGAAGTCTTTGATATATTTTTTTAATTGGACACATATTATCTGTATTTCACAACAGCTAACCTAATCAATCACGAGATTGTGAAAAACACTGTATTTTCACCTACATACAGTAGAAAAGTAAATAACACTACCTCCTTCAAAATTAATCATCTAATCGCAGCATTGCCAACATTAACCATTAGAATTTATTATGCATAATTTACTTTTTTCTTATCGAAAAGCTTGTTGCATTTTTAAACTTGTGGTGCAAACCCAAGGCACAATTTTACTGGCTTACAGTTTCTTACACAAAGAGAAAGACACAAGCCTTCATGTATTATAGATATGTTCACCACTTCAAAGGCTCAAATATAGGAAACTGTGGTAGTCTCCAGACACTAAGAGAAAATTTGATTAATTAATTCAGAAAGTTAAATTTGGACAAAAGCTAGAAAACACTCTGGATCTCTATGATCTTGAACATCACTGGAGAGGTATAATAAAATATACTGTACTGTGACTTCTTTAGTCCAAAATTCAGGTTGCTTCCCGATTTCCCAACTGTAGAAAATGCAAGGAATCATAATGAGATTTAGGTCTGTCAAACTGAATGTGGGTATTAATTGTAAAATGTAACCATACAAAACAGTGTGCTGTGTGTATACGCAATCTGGATTTAAAAAAAGGACCATTTCTTTAATCACGAAAGCTTTCTCCTGGACTTGTGGTGGGAAGAGATCACTCATTAGTCAGAGTGCCAGAGTGTTGCAATGTATACTTTTCTAGAGGGTAAGAGAGGGGATAATTTCATTTTCTACTGGTTTTAAAACAAGTTGGAAACAAATACAGGTTTTAATGGGCATTTAGGTTTTCTTAGATGTAATAGAAATAATAGATTATATCCAAGTTCCAGTATGCCAAAATTCTAAGAGTAGATTTTAATGAAAAAATATGAATGTCTTCATTATGTAAAGTCTCTATTACACTATGTCTATTATTTAGCACACTATCAATAAGATTGTTATACTCTCGATAAAACTCTTCTGGAGATATTGGACTCCAGTATTAACATAAGAAAGGTTACAAAGAGAAGACCACTTTTCTTATGTTCTTAGATTCTTACATTAACAAGAACTTAACAATAGATTTTTAATATTTTCCCACTATTAATAAACTATAGCCTACGCGATAGCACAGAAAAACACGTTTGAAGATGTGAACTGATTATTGTTACAGGCCTGTGTCTAAATAAAATTCCTAGATTCCTACTGTTCAAAACTCTCAATAGGAAATATTTTTATGTCCACAGGTTAATGCAAAGATTTTATACTTTACATGATAAAACATTGACATACATCATCAGGAGATATTAAATTATTTTTACTACTATTATTTTAAAATTTTTACGTGGAGTTCTGGAAAAAGCTAGGTTAAATGGCATAACAAGGTACAATGTATTTTATATTACATTTTGAAAGTGATGTAAAATCAGCAGTTACGCATTCTCTCTATGTTCAATTCTGATTAAAACTTAAAAAATAGGAATATCTTAGAGTTTAATTGTATAATAATAAAAATAATTTGCCGATGGCCTATGTCCAGATTCCGATTGTTTAGCACTTAACCAATACAGAAGCCAACATTATTACTACAGTATTTTTGAGTTCGTAAAATTTCGTTACAGAAGTCAAGATTATATGTTAACTTCTCATTGCACAATGTAATGTTCATAAGTGAAAAATAAAATGTTTCATTACATATAGACTTGTTAACACCGTAAATATGCAATCTGCCTTGAATGCTCACAGTGATTTTATGTTTCGCAATACATACATGCTCTAATATAACTGCATACTGTTTCTCTCCAGGATTGTTTAACGTAAAAACTGGAGAACGCGTCAAACACAAATATATTGACAATGTTTCCTAAGTAATTACCTGTATATTCTTTGGAAAGGAAATTTCTAAGACATCAAGATTTTATTTTACCCTCACAAAAAGATGAATATAGCATGACTGATATTTATTAATCGCAAATACTAAATTTGTATGAGAATCAAAGAAGCGGTGAAACAAGGACACCTAGTCATCTTGTAACTACAGTATGTCTATTAATGTTAATATCTGTGGATTCACAGTCTGCCTTGAGAACGACACTTATTATATTGGAAAGTTTTGAAGTGACGCCTCAAAAAACGTAAATTATACGTATATAATATGTTGTATTTTTAAAATGTACTATTAGGTAGATACGCCCAATGATAGAAAGAATGCAATAGATAGAATTTGGTTTACACCAAGACTTAATTTTCTGTTGTTGGGTATGTCGGATACCAGTTCATACTGTAAATGTAAATCCATTCATTTTAAACTGATACGTCACTCAAGTCATTAACTACAAGAATTAAACACATTAGACATGTCCTTATAACTCTTTGGCATTGAATATTTTCATAAATATATGTCAATAGCGAATTACAAAACCAGTATGACTGTTTTTCCCTTATCTAGACATAAAACACAAGCTGAAAACGCAAACCCGAAAGTTGTTATTTCCTGTCGAGTGTAGGTCCGAGTCCTTCAAGCAAAACAAATAAAAACCTATTTTTAAAAAAAATAATTTAAAACTGTTTGGGGAAACAAAGTATTACGTATACAGCCATTACGTATAAATATAAATAAGTTAAATCAAAACTTTGATTTATCTAAAACTCCTTAAAGTACAAGTATGTACCACAATGTTCATACTAAAAATCCGTTTTAAACCAATGGTATAAAATGAAGAGATATAGATTCATTTATAGTGGGATTAGAGCTGATATTTAACCTCCTGATTCTATAGCATTTTGAAACGTGAAAAGTTTCTCTGATTCTGGAATTTAAGCGGCACCATGCGTAATCTGAATCCATATGCTGAATACCTATTCCGTCGGCCTACGACTACTTTTAACATCATGATGTTTCACTTTAAACATGGTTCGTCATACACAGCTACTCACTTAAAATTTTATTAAAATTTGCTATTCGTCTTTAAAATACAGAACCATTAATTTGCACGGGATCTTCATGACTAAGGACAGTATCAGTAATCAACTTTCTGATTGCAAAAACTGGTGATCACTATTGCCTAGTTGACTGGATAAAAGTGCAAACTGAGACAAAGGTGAACAAACTGAGACAAGTTAACATTTTATCTTCATAACGTCTGCTATCGTTGGAAGATAGTATTGCGTTGTGAGAGCTGATGTGGACTATAAGATTTGTTTAAAAATACTAGTGATTTACTAAGAAGACGATAGATATATGAATAAACCTCTACGCAAAAAACGGATCTACAGTATATGATGTATTGGGTTGCATTCAATGTACTGTATTATGGAACGTAGATATGCATTTAAGCTTAAAGAGTATGGTTTCATTTTGACTAATAAATGTTTAGTTTACTTTTTAAGAAATGCCAACTTATGTAACTTAATGAAAGCCAAGCAAAACTTTATCTGCTTTTTGTTATTCATTGCGTTTTAACGCTTTTCATCTTCCAGAGGGAGTTTACAGTACGAACACGTGAAAAATCCTTAGTGGTTCGAGTAGGGACAAGCCGGCATAGAGGTCAGCGTGTCAGGCTGGAGTTTGAGGCCTATTGCAGACGCAGCGGGTAAATAAGCATGGAAAATGAATGTTTAAACCATTTAAATTGATTTGTTGTGCAGCGTTAATGTAATTGAAAACGTCTGTGCTCACATTTTTTATTACAATATTAAAATACAGGTAGAAGAGATTCTACATTACATTAACATTACAATGTTAAAAACGTTTAATAATACATATTGGGTTCCGATTTATACTACGAATTCTAATAAACGTCGTTTGTTTTACTTAAATATTTTAATAAAAATGTAAGTTGTTTTTAACTGTGGAGATATCTATGAATTAACTAAAAACTAAAAAGAACACTAAAACTGTATGCTATTTAGGATTATTTCATTAAGTAGTGCCTTACTTAGAATATTAGGAAATCGTAGAATTAGTTCAGGATATGGAGAATGGTTTTCTTTAATGGTAATGATATTGCTACAAGACAAATACAAGATTTCGACATATTCTAATATTACGTCTATTTCTTTTTTCCAGGGAAAGGGTAACTTCAGTTAAAAATCAATTGCGCGGTATGTGACTCCAATTCACTTAAATTACTTTGAACATCATTTGACACAATCACAAAACCAAATATCATTGTCTTTGGTTTTAATTAAAACTCTCTTATTTTATTTCCAAAACAATACAAAAAACAATTCCAAGAGAAAAGATGTAGGTCTGTTTCTTCTCATTTTTTTCTTGTTCTTCGGCTGTTTTTTATGAAGAAAAATGCCAGACGCACTGCATTTAAATAACATCCTATTGTAAGAAATATATTTTTATTTCCACATTAAGTGCTGACTTATCAAACTACATTTTCATCATTTAAAAAGAAAATAAATTGTGGAATAGATTACTATAGCTCTGAGGTAGAATCTGTAACCCTCGTTGATCACATAGCTTTTAGAAAAGTGTATAAGAAATCTTATCAACTTTAAAGTCTCACTTCTATTTATTTTAGCAGAATATTGGTGTTTAAATAAATGGAGTCTGACGCTATCTAGATACTCATGTATTTGTAATTGTTCAGCAATTTTAAAAACATAAGATAGGTTGCATTCGATCTATTTAGCTTCTCTGGTTGCTAGTAACTAACTATTTTTGATATTTTCAAAATGCGTTTGAAAAATACTGCCCAAGGACACTGACCTACTGTATTTAAGAAGATACCAGGAACATCAAAAATAAAATGCTTCCTATCCTTGGAAGATAGTATTGTGTTGTGAGAGCTGATGTGGACTAGAAGATGTGTTTAAAAATACTAGTGATTTACTAAGAAGACAATAGATATATTAATAAACATTTACGCAAAAAGCAGATCTACAGTATATGATGTATTGGGTTACATTCAATGTGCTGTATTATGAAACGTAGATATGCATTTAAGCTTAAAGAGTATGGTTTCATTTGGACAAATAAATGTTTATAGTTTACTTTTTAAGAATGGCCAATTTTTGTAATTTAATGAAAGCCAACCAAAACGTTATGTGTTTTTTGTTATTCATTGCGTTTTAACGCTTTTCATCTTCCAGAGGGAGACTACGAACACGTGGAAAATCATTATGCGCATAGAAATCGGTATTTCTTCCCATCCCTCCCTTTTAACAACAGATACTTACCTATGCTAGGGTGCCTGGCTGTCCCCGGCGCTCCTCCGGGCTGTAGACTGTGGAGCACAGAACTGTCAAAGGGAGACGTGGTCCAACCACCCCCCATACTAGGACTCACATAGGCTGGGTACGGACTGTGGTAAGACCCGCCGAGTCCCCTTGTCCCGTATTGTTCCCTGCCGTTGGCAGAGATGTTCAGAGGGCTGGGGTATGTCGCGTTATCCCGGACTGCAGCGACTGCAGCAGAGATGGGTGGACTTGTGGAAAAGGTAAAGCGTGGAGACATGGTGGACTGATGAGACCCGCCAGTGGTGTAAGAAGGGACCGGTTCCTCTGTGCTCTGTGCCCAGCCAGAGTGGCTGCAAACCGGACTGTTTTGTTGAGAGGCCGCGTGTGGCTGCAGATAAGGCAACGCGGGGATCATGGGTGTAGCCCGGGTGGTTGGCACGAAGACGGGCGAAGTAGCTGCGGCACTGTGCATGAATCTGGATTCGTAAGACGGGGCTCCATGGTTAGTCGTCATTGCTATGCCTTGGTACATATCCACAACTCTGGATTTACCATTCGTACAGAGTACCTCGTGATACAAACGACTGCTAAAATCCTTATTTGTTACGGTTTTCCACTGCGCGCTAAAATCCTCCGTATTCCAATAGAGAACCTACTGTAGGTGAGACAGGGTTTTCCGAACAGAAGTTTTTATCCATACAAAGATCTACGTCCGGATCTTGTTTGATAGCTTTAGTATTTACAAGTCGCACATAACACAACGAAAACGTAATGGGATTCCTCGGGAGATAGAAGCTGGTAAGTGTCCTCACGTGAATGGGAGAAACTCGGGGCTGTTGATTTCCCGAGGACCTGCCAAAACCTCAACTGCTTCTCCTCTCCTGTTGCGCCTCTCTCTCCGCTCTCTCCTCCTCTTTCTCTAATCGCTCCCCCCACCTTGTTGTGGAATTCGATCGAACTACCACTGTAAGCAAAAGGTTCCTTAAGAAGAAGTTGTTCTGAACCTACCATTATTGTGTGTGCGTACGAACAGGTTTGCGTTTTTTCCACGTACAGAATCAACATGTAATGTATTTAAATACGATCTGTTTCCACGAGACATCTCCAATCATTTCGATGGGAGGGAAATTAATACTCTAGACCTGTGAAAAATATGAACCAGTCATGTCGGTACTGTACATTACCGAAGGGACGTTGATTTAAAGTTAATGTGATAAGGTGCATGTGGGCCAGAATTATTTTGCTGTGGTGAAAGGAAATAATTCGCATTATTGTACATTGGTCATCTTAACTTGCATTTAGCAGTTTATCCAGTACTATTATTACAGTAATATTCACTCATCTAAAACACGCAGTCACAGAGACAAAAGTCACAAAGCACAAAGTAAGTTATAGTTTTATAATTATTGTAAATTGTATTGTATTATGTGCAAGGAAGTTGCTTGTCAGCGAGGATGCAAATTTGAAGACCCTACTATTTTTTTTAAATGATAGAGTCTTAATTCAGTTTCAATATCTGGTATCGTGGTTACAGAAATATTCTCAGCATCCATAGTGAAAGACTAATGCGTTAAATAATTCAAGTAGAAATCGTGCTGAATTGCCATTAATGTAGAAAAACTGAAGTGTTGTCCGTGCTTCCGCATAAAAGTATTTTTGACGAAACAAAAGTAGCTCCATGTGAACTTAATTTTAATTCTTCTTTATTTCTATTTATTTTCTTTTATTTAATTTTATTATTTTACCAAATTGGTTCTTAATCTTGCTATACTTGAAATCAGGAGCGAATAATACACGTAATGTCAAGAATGTAATCAATTTACTATGTTTTCTAAGTGGTAATCATATTAATATGAATTAAACCATCCAGACAGCATGGTGTAGAATTTTAGTCTGTAATATACGATAAAACAGTTTGGGGGGTAGTTTCGAGGTATGACACTTGCTTATTTTCAATTGATTTTTAAAGATTTATAATTAAATAACCCAGATGCACTGAATTGAAGCATGTTTCAATAATGCACCCGCTTTACATTTTACGGATGTTTTGAAGTCATGCACTGAAATAACCAGAGATTCGATGAGTTGCAAATATTCTGTTTTATTTTTTTTATTTATCTTAAAAGACTCGAATATCATTTTCTAACCAGTGTCAATTTAACCCCCTCCTGCCTTCACTATTCCTGTGCTGAAGGTGCCCCTGTACTTAAATCTTCAACACATCATTGCTTTTAATGTAGCACTCAGGTCTTGTTATCTACACTAGACTGTTTTCCTGTTTTATTTCACGTTTAATGATTTTCGTCATATCAAAGTATTACATAGCATATTTTAAGCCTCACAACGCCCGACTGTTTAAAAATAATAAAATGTTTTGAAAAATGTCAACCGTTCTATATTAATTTTATTTTTTAAGTTCTAAATATGTCCACCTCACAATCTTTAACACGAATTACTTCTAAGTCGTTGGACGTGGTAATTCCAATAAGTTACATTATTATTATACAAACATATTTAACACAAGGACCAAAGCATGAGATAAAATCCCCGACTTCACACTTTTCTAATTCAACTACACTGAAACTAATTTTGTGTTAAACGGTTCTTGTATTTCCAGTTATTTTTACTTAGCATTATTTTACATTTTACATTTACAATTTACAAATACCCTGATATACCGATGGGAACCTTTAATTGTCACGTGATGCAATCTACAAAAACATAGACCGTGGATCAAAATAGTACAGTGAAATGTAGCACAGTCTCGTGTTGTCTTTTACAAACCTGCATTGAATACGCGCTAGCGTGTTGCTTCATTTGGTCGTTGAAAACATACAGAAATCTTTCAGTTCTGGATTTTCTTTAAGGTTTAACGTAATAGAGACCCCCCACTGAGGGCACCACTCGCCGCCAGCACTTACAGTATTTTAGAACCAGATTCCTTAATGTTATCACTGTTTTGTCAAGTAAGCATTTTCGTAAAGTCTGAATAAAAAACGAGACTGACTGACGTAAAGTTCAGACTTTTCCGAGGCCTGAATCACGAATTTGACGTACTGTGTTGTGCAAGTATTGGTGTTTATTAAATGTTTAATAGCTTTCTCAAGGTGTTTGACTAATAAGGATATGTTAAACACGTTGTACCTGACTAAAAAGCTTCATTATTTTAAACAAGTAATAATATAAAGTAATAATAATATAAGTTATAAAAATAGCTTCTACGGATCATTTAATGCACTTAGCTAATGTTTGAATATATGATCACGATAGTTAGGTTATTAGACACTTATTTTAAAATAAATATATCTACGTACCTTCGTGTATAATTACATATAAGGTACTTTAAATGATTAACTGAATTGACGGGCTAATGTGCCATAGGCTACACATAAAACTACTCAACCAACTCCTCTTTGTGAATATCAGGAAGACCTTGAGGGTGTGTGAGCTTTCTCGCTGTATTACTTTATACAGTATACAGCATAATTTGTGAAAGTCTTGGCATGAAGTTTCTTAGTTTAAAAAAAAAATCAAAACAAACGATCTGTCATCAGCTGCAGTATTAGCACATTATCTCCATGACGTCCACTGATCTGATTTATTTTTTCTTAAGTATTCTCCATCCGTTTCTGTTTTCACGTAGGACCTGGAGAGTCCATGGAGTTTCAATGGACCTTGAGACACAGTTTAACAAGGAAAATGAAGGAAGGTTATTGTACCGCTCCTAATGTTTAATGAAACAGTACAAAACATATCTCACATAGAGTTTTAATATTTTAATAACCAATTGTTTCTCGCGTGTTAGGAAAATAATATGTAAATATTACTGTTATTCTAATGATCTTTTACAGTTCATTACATTATTTGTCATATATTCTACAGTAGCTGTGACTAATGATGATAATAATGATGATGTTCGAGTGAGGAGCTGTGTCAGTGTGCGGTGGCTATAAAGGAACAAGTTAAAGTTAATTACAAGGTGAATAAACGGAAAGGAGAAACAGATATAGGCTATAGAGCCTTAAGACTCTGGTGATGATGATTTCTTCATTCAAGAAGATCTACTGTACATTTAAATCAATGAGATGTTAATCACGGGTTCGAATATGAAGTGTTACATGTTTTATATAAAAAGAAAACATATAATAATCTAAATAATACAATAACAGAAGCAGAAGTACACGACTTGTTACAAAACTAGGACGAAAAATGGATAACATGTAAATAAACTCTGTGTTACTAATTTACTTAGCCTACAGTTAATTACATTACGCGTGAGGAATCAAATAATTAATTCGCTGTATGTAATATATTTATGATTTAAGCCTAAAAACATTCGAGAAGGAACTCCTGAAACATTGAAGTGAAAAGGCAAAACGTTTATTATCGGTGACAAGCTTCGAATCGTGTGACTTTATGTAATGGGAACAATTAGAGCAGTAGCATTCTAGGTAATACAGGCGGATGCTGGAGAATCCGGCTGCTTTCTTCAGTTAATGAAATATGATGGTCACCAATCCTCCGTCTCCTAAATACAGTACGTTACAGGGCTGACGAGCGTGATATAGGATAGGGATTCATCACCACGGTCCCCAAAAGCCACGTGCACTCCTATTTTTTATCACACTCGAGCTCTAAATAGCTTGATGAATGGCTCTTAATGCACTGGTTAGACCAAACATTTCCTTTATTCGTACCTATTTCGTTTAAAAATATTTAACGATGTCTATGTAACCACCCATTTATCCTCGTAACGACAAGTCTAAGGACGATGATTAAGGCATTCATGTTTTGCTAGCAGGGTGCAGGTAACAATATAATTTTTAATATCGGTAAATAGGATGCATTCGATCACACGCGTTTATTCTAAGTATAGCATGTTTTTTTTAAGTAGTGGTAGGTCCCTGCACTTGTGCAAAGTTATTTAAGATCCATAATGAAAATACCTTAACCAATTGCGTCAGGATAACAACGCATTAAAATAAAATGAGAGTCCACTAAAACAGTGCAGGTAACGTTACAAATGAATTTCAATGCAGTTCACATTTAACTTGAAAAGATGATTTCCCGACCTCCCTTTCCATGGAAGAATCCACGGAGAACGCATGGCTTGACCACCTGCATTAGGTTCATTCCGAGCAAATATTCCTAATCGTTTCATTTCTTTTTCTTTTTTCTGAGTGCCCGCTTTGCGCTCCACTATTATAACAAGCTTTAAAAACACGCAAGGAAAAAACAAATTCAAACAGAAAAACAAATACCTTCCTTGGATGGACAAAATTCAAACATTGCAACAATAAAAACGATATTGTTTTCGGTGAATACAATCAAATCTTGATAATCTGAGTCAGTACTAATATGTCATACAATGAATTTAGCACTAATCTGTGCCACAGAGTACTGCATAGCCTCCCCTGAATTCAGGTGTCCTTGTTTGTGGGGTGGACATGGTAGACGGTGTGTTAAAGTGATAAGGTGCTTCATCCCATTTCTGGAAACACTATCTTCCTTTTACTGCACAAGGTGTTGCTGGTAACGTATCCCTATAATGTTCATATTATTACTCTTTTGGGTTAACTTTTGATCTATATGTTTCTGTCTCTCATAGGACTGCTGAGGAATGGAAATGTTCATCCCCGTAGGAGTTAGCAGAGATACTATTGTTTTCTATGTAGAGTGCAGTAATGTCTTCTGTCCCTGTAGGAACTTGGTCCAACAACAAACCATTAAATAACCTCAGCTGCTCCAGGGAGAATGAAAAGCATAACGGGAAACTGCCTTCATCAGTTAAAAACTTTGGAAAGAATTTTAGAGTTAATTCTGCAGTTCAAACTGAGAAAGTGTTGAAGTTAAAAAATAACTGATATTCCCATTTCTCCAGAAGGGAAGTAATATTTGGTCATTTAAATTACCTGCCTGCTTTGGGCTCTCTTCACATAAACGAGTTTGGGCCAGGTTCAAAGTTAGCTTTTTCTGGCATTTTTTTTCACTTTGTTAACTGTCCCAATGCTCCTTCATAATTTATGTGCTCCTTGCCAGATTGAGAGCAACGTGCTTCAATGAGTGGTTAACAAAAGAGGCTATTCTCCTGCTTCTGAGGTATGGGGTTTTTAACACTGATAACTTCAGCTCCTTTCTCATCTCAATGAGTAATCTCACTGTGTTTATTGGACTTGGTGACGATATCTTCCAGGACCCTCTAAGGACATCCAGGAGACTGCCATTTAGTCTTCTGTTTAACAACTTAGATATACAGAATCTTTTGAGGGTCTGTCCTAGATTTTAGTAGGGCTAAAAAAGACAAGCCAGACATGATAACCTACAGTATCTTTCCCATGTTTCCAAGACAAAATGCGTTCATCAGTTGTTTCATATGGTGACCAAACCTTTGGATGAGGCTGAAAGGGCGTCTGGTCACTAAAACTCTCAAGAAAATATATACTTGTTTCAACCTGACTGTAAATAATTCCTCACCGATCATTTACAGTATTTTGTAGATTGACATAAAACTGAACATAATTACATGCAAGTAGGTAGCTGTGTCAGCATGCAGAGGCTGTAAAAGAACAAGTAAAGATTTATTCCATGCTGAAAAGAGAAGAGACACAACATTTAGACCGTAAAGCCTTCTTCAGGTGAGTACACCTGAAGAAGACAAACAGCCGAAACGTTTTGAGCCCGGTATATTGTAATTACATACATTTTAAAACCTCTAAAAGAGTAATAATATATTACCACAGGTTTACTGGTTTTATCGAATAAATTAGATGATATCATGTGAGGGTTTTCCAAAGGTTGTTACAACCACATTCCTCACACGCCCTCACTAATTACCTCATTTTCCAATCACGCCTAAGCTCTCTGCTATTTAAACCCTCTTGTCTTGCTTTTCGTCGCTCGGTATTAGAGTCACTGACTTGTCGGCTTGCTGCCAGCTCAGTCTAGAGCCCTGCAGGTGAGCAGGGAGATGATGAATCCTCCTCTCCCTGGAGGTTGGGAAATGACCGGATAGGAGCTGAAAGGCGACCCAGCATTGGGTGATGAATCCTTAATGCTTGGCTGGGTTCTCGTCAAACTTCTCCGGGATAGCAATCGGAGGACACGCAGTAGGAGTAGCGGCGACTGATGGAGGGGGAACCGTCGGGGGTGGAAGGGAAGTGTGGAATTGAGAGACGTGGTCCATGAGTTGTTACATGGAGGTGTGGAGCTGGGTGAGAGCCTGTGCATGATATTGGAGGACCGAGCAAATCGCTCGATATCCCACGAGGTCCATTGTGTGGGCTTGGTATTCTGTTAGACCGGCAGCGTCATAAAGAGCTGGACCCTATGCGGAGCGTTCAGTTCATATCCGAGAGCAGACTATCTGATAAGGGCAGAGCAGAAGGCTGAGGTCGAGAATAGTGCAGAATGAGTAGACTGAGCTGGCAGCAAGCTGACAAGTCAGGGACTCTAATACCGAGCGAGGAAAAGTGAGACAAGAGGGTTTTAATAGCGAGGAGCTGAGCCGTGATTGGAAAATGGGGTAATTACTGTATAAGGGCGCGTGTGGAATGGGGATGTAACAAAGGTATTTAAAAGATATCCCAGGACAGGAGTGCATTGGGCATTGCTTATAAAACAGAAAACGGAGAATATAGATAAGGGGTGAATACCCAGATTGATGTGATTAGTGGAATACCATTGGAGTCTGTACTGGGACCACTGCTCACGATTATTGCTAATTGTGTCAATGATCTACTTTCCTGTATGATACATAATCTATGCAAAAATTTGCAGGTGATACCAAATTAGTAGGAGTAACAAATGCAGTAGAAGCAGCAAATGAAATTTAAAAATATTTAGATAATAGACTGAAAATAAAAGACTATAAAAGACTGGCAAAACACTTGACAAATAATGTTTAATGTAGACAAGTGCAAGATTTTGGTAGCAAAAACATAATATTTAAATGCAAAGAGGGAAACGCTGAGCTAGTAGAGGCCAGTGATGAAGAAGACTGGTGTTTATGTTAACACACCACTTACATCTTCTACAGAATGCGGGAAAGCCATTAAATAAACAAAACTGCTAGAATATATAGTTAAAAGCGTAGAATTTAAATCAAATTCTTGTTGTGTTAAAAGTGTATAATTCACTAGTAAGAAGGCCATTCATCCCTTCTAGCTTTGGTAGTTTGTAGTTAACCAGCAACAATATTTTAAGGGTTCAATAACATGCTTGTTTAGCATGTTCCACACTTTTATAACTCCAGTGAAGAAGTGACTCCTCAGTTTTAAATGCTCTTCCGCAAACAGTAGATTGATTTGTGCCCCCTGGTTCATGATTCACTGCTCATTCTGAAAAAAGATCTACAGGGTTGAATTATGTCTATATACTGTAGGTGTTCCTCTAGTTTAGGTCTAATAATTGTTTTTTTACACAAAGTCACTTTTACACCATATTATGATTACAGTTCCCTATTGGTTCTCTCCCCTGTGTTTGCCTCATGCTGTCTTGATTGTTTAAAAAGACAAGATCTATATGACCATTCCCACTTGTAGGTGGTCTGACAAACTTAGTAAGAAAGTAACCATTTATCATGTCTACCATTTCAGTTTCTGCTGCTGACATTTCTTTTAAGTCTTCCCCAGTGTATGTGGGGAAAGTTGAAGTCTCCCATAAAAACCACTTCTTTTCTGCACGTAAATACAGTACTTGATTTTATTATCCAGTGTAGATTCTGAGGTTCTTGATTTTTCTGGCTATAGTTCCTGAGCCTAAAAAACTCTTTTGATATACTGTATAGTTCTGCACCCCCTCCTCTTCTGAAAGAGTCTCTTTGGAAGAGTGTGTTTTCTGTTAAGGTCTCATTCATTTCCATCAGTCATATTTTTTCAATCACAATATCATAACAGAATTGCCTGCCAATGTGGTAGTTTTAATTTGTCTAACACTATCATTTAGTTAACATCACTTAATCACCTGTTGTTTTTTGTTTTCCCCTTGCTTTTCTCTGGTAAGAGGACTGATAACCATTTCATTCAGATGTACAGATGACCTTTGCAATGGAAAGGTTTTCAATGGCCATTAAAGCTAAATCCTTCTTTTGCACACTTTGTCCTCATCCATGTGTCGTTTTGACGTGAGCATTTCAAATGTCCACCTTTACCCAGTGCTGGTCGGATTCCTGAGAAAACAAATCAATTTAGTCTCGTTCTTTAATTTGTTGCCACGTTACCTGAATCTTTTACAGATGGAAATTGTGTGGTTCGTACCAATGTCGTGTGTGCCCACTTGGTTTGAAACCAACTGGGTTGTTGCTTGCCCTAGGTAAGATCCTGTTACCCCTTCGGGTTGGACCTGGTTATCTTAGCTCCAAGGAGACAGCAAACTTACAGTCACTGGTGCATGGTTCTGTTGCTGTGTTCCAGAGAATGCAGTCTCACTGGACTGGCAGTAATGATGTATTTTAGCATAAGTATGATGCCTTAGGTGTATTATATATTGATTTACAATTTATGATGCTCTATATTGAAATAGTATTTCAAATATTATGTCATGAAGTACTACATGACACATTATTTGAAAGGCAATTTGTATCTGAAAGGAGAAATTTGATTTTTTTTTAAATAACATATTCCTGAGTAAACAGTATGTTTTGTTTTTTCTCTGCATTTTAAATTGTGGAAAATAGAATCTATATTTCTATTGTTACTAAGGAAGAAAATGAATATACTGTAATTTTAAATTATACCTTAATGTATCTATGACAAATGTAGGGTTAAAAACAAGACAAAATATTATATTTATGAAGGTTTATTAGTAAATTGACTTGTTCTCAGATGTTTGAATCTGTAGTTTCCTGCTCTATAAAATCTTCCTTTCATACAGTACATTGATGTTGTACAGTAGGTTCTCTTTTCCACTTGGCTGGAAATCACTTGGTTTCTAAAAGCAGGGAGAGAAAAATCATGTTTGTAGATGAATGCAGTTTTACATTGCTATAAAGATTCTTGTGTTAATGTAGTGTGAAATGGAGATATATTTGTGAGGGCCTTTTAGTCCTTTGTAGTAGTTCATTGTGTATTTATGTTTTCTACTTTTACACAATAAGAATAACCTGGTAGGTTAACTGGCTGCTGGGAAAACTGGCCCTGGTGTGAGTGTGTGTATTTCTCTGTGTGCCCTGCGATAGACTGGCGTCATTTACAGGGCCATGTCTGGCTCCCCTGGGACCATGTATGGGGCAAAGCAGTTAGAAACTGGATAGATAGAAGGAATAATTTGGTCTTCATCAGTCAAGGCCTCCATTAAATTGAGATGTACAGTAACTTAAGTGTAATTATCTTAACATAAGTTACAGTTTTTGCCTGCAATTCATTGTTTCCCTAATGAAATTATACAAACTATACCCAGAGTTATTTCAGAACTGCTGTTATCTTTTTTTGTTTGTTTTAATATCCTGCTTACTTTTCACTACATCCCAGACCATATGCCAAACAGGATACATAGAAGGCGTCATCATGACAGCCACAAGGAATAGTATAACTTCACAAAAAGACGAAAATAACCAGACTCTTCACGTAGCATGAATGGGCTTCCAAATTCCTTCCTAAATAAGTTCTCTCTGTTTCCTTTCTTGCATTTTGTTCCTTCCTTGTTGTTTAATTACCATTGCATCTTCCTTAAACTGAACTGTTGGCATAGGCACACTTCTGTGTGCTGTACAGTGTTGTAGGGCTGCTCACTGGCAAATCATGGGCAAATGGAATATTAGTTAAGCAATATGGTCATAGCTGAGGTCATTTTCAGTCATTCTCAATTTTGTCCCATGGCATTGAATGTTAATGGACGTCTATACATTTTTAAATATATATATATATGTATTATTATTAGAATGTGGTGTCCAGTTAATTGTCTGTCAATAGGTTTATTCCCTCTGTAAATTCCTCTGGGCAGGCATATTATGTTCAGTTGATCTTTCACCAGGACAGCATTGCAAGATGTAATCTAAGTCAAGCAGGTATTACAGTATTGATTTTCTGTCCTTGGTTCTCCAAAGAGTCAAGGTAAATAAGACAATATTGGACCATTGCAAATGCAGACTTATTAATGTATAACTTGTTCTGCTGATAACACTGATCTACTGACCCTCTTCTTGGTTTTTAGGATTTTGAATATACCAATTATGTCATACTTGAGTCTAATTACTTTCAATAAACCTATTTAAACATCACTCCATTTGGTATAAATCAGTGATACTTTGGGTAGTTTTTAAGAAATGATGCGATGTCTGTAAGATGTAATATGATCATGCAGTTGTGCCTCATTGATTAAATTAGTGTTGCAAAGATTGCAGGGTGTGTCTTGCTCTGCTTGAGAACAAGTTTCTTGATACAGTACTTCTTCAACTGGATATAGTCAAAGAATTCCGTGTGCACCTTTATCATGGTCATCTCCAGAAGATACTTTGTGATTCACCATACTTTGGGGTTTTGTTGTGAATTATCACTTTGGTAATATTGCTCTCATTTTAATAAAAGATGTCTAATGAAATGATCAAAAATGAAAACTGGATTATTTTCTGCACTGTAGGATTGTTCAATTTAAGACTTTTCTGTCTTACTTTTAAATTTGGAACTGTAGTATTGTGAAAAGAAGATACAATTATACAGTTTGTAAGTAAAACACTATCAAGACAGAAACAGAAAAAGTAACCTTGAACAATCTTAAGACATTAAATTATGTTTTTTTTAAATATTTGCATTGCTAAATTTAATTTAATTTCTGGTGATGTTTGCTTCAGTTCATGACTATCCAGTAGGAAAATCTTTTACATTAAACTTGTCAACACGACTTCATAATCTCAGGACACCCTTAAAAAGATTTGGTTTCTCCCAAGGTGCTCATGAATGAGGAATTAATTGTTCATAATTAAACTAATCTACGTACTGTTATATTGTTGAGAATTTATTTGTTTTGTTATTCAATTTTCAGTACCATACAAAAGTATGTGAAATTACTTGGAACTTGGAAGTTCGAACCGAAAAGACTTCTAAGATTAAGTTATGTTATAGTAAATGTTAAAAAAAATTAAAGAGAAAATTGAAATATGCTCTTTGTGTGTGTATTCAGCCCCTTGAACTCAATATTTGGTGGAAGCACCTTAAATAGTAATTACAGAGCCAGTGTGTAGCTTTGGCCTTGATTTTAGGATCATTGAAGCCATTGAAAGGTGAATGTTGTACCCAGTTTTGATTTTGTAGCAGACTAAAACTAATATTCCTCTAGTATTTACAGTACATGTACTTTGCCCGGGTTCTTTTTTCTTCAGCCTAAAAAGCAACCCCATACCAAGATGCTGCTACCAGCATGCAGGATTGGTGTTGACCAAAAGTTACGACGTGTTCTCATTTGACTACATCTGACATCTGACCAACATTTGTTCAGCAGCAATCACATACTTTGTTGCAAACTCCAAACTACAGGATATGAAATGGGTTTTCCACTCGTCTATACACGACAGCTTTGTGAAGATACCAGGATATTGTTGATTAACGCATGTTTTCTCCTACATCACCCATTGAAAATCTTTCAAAGATGTCATTGGCCTCAGAATGACGTCGCTCAGCATTTCCTACTTGTCTGGCTGCTCAGTTAGGAGGGACAGCCTGATCTATGGTGTTAGGATAGTAACATGCATCTTCTATTTCTTGATTGAATAGACTATGTTCATGGATGTCTGGATTACACGATCAACCCAGCAGAGCTGATGTCAGATGATCACAGCTTCAATTATTGTGGTGCTGCTTTGGAGAAAACAGATGACAATCTGTCTGTCCTTCCTCTTGATATGTAAAATCTTCTCCAAACACTGTTGGTGAAATGACTGCAGTTTTGTAAATGTGCAATGAAGGACTCTGAAAAATGCTTTCAAAACAGTATTACTTTAAGCATGTCAGTTTGCTGTCATATTTTCTTGAAATGCATGCCTGAGCTGTATTCTACAAAGCTTCAGCTTCTAACCATTACAAGTTGGTTAGCACTACAGTATATCATATAATTCATTCCAAGACAAAAGCAACCTCACATGCAAAAAACATGACAAAAGTATTCTGAGTTATGATTTTTTGTTTAAGCCTTATGAGCTGCAGGAAAAGTAAGTATGATAAGAAATAATTCAAACTTGTCATGTTAAATATTTCCCAAGACACTTAATCTGTTTGTATTATATGCCATATCATTAGTTCTTAGTTCTTTGCTAAATTCAATGCAACATTTAAGCCTCAAAGTAATGAGCTTTCTTAACAATATTTAAATAATTAAATTATAATTTTTACAAAATTAAATACAAACATATAGTGGATGCTATAACCTTAATTGCTGTCAGCTATCTCAACATTAACTATTTACTGTAGATAGCCCTCATTAGCCAGATATTGACATAGTGTATCTCAGGATTGTTTCTGACAATTCACAGAAGTCCTTAATCTTTAGCTTTCTTGTTGGTTTGTTAATATGTTGTTCTGAGCATTCTCCATAAAAGAACACACATTTGAGCACATGAGATACATATATTGAATACAGTCTTGTGACCTATCAGTAGTGTTACTATGATGTGTTCCAAAGAACCACATCACCTGCCTCTTAAAGAAACACAGATTAAAGCATTTGATAGATTGGGCCCCTTACCGTCAGTGCACAACTTAGCCATTAGCAGGAGCGATAGAAAATCACACAGAATTACATGAACCTGCTATTGTCGGGGTATCAGTGACAGACATTGATGGACCCCAGAGTACATGCTCTTTTTGGTTCTTACAATACGTAAACATTTTGTAATTCTGTTCTCTCTGTGTGATTAATGCTCTGTGTCCTGCCTACTGTCAAAGCCCTTATTAATGAGGTGTTCGGTGAAAGCAGGGAGCAAACAGAGGTGGGACTGAAAAAGCTCTAGGTTTGGAGTAGACATGTGGGGCCTCAGCATTTTTAAAAATCGCCGGGAAGTCTGTTCCTCTTTAGCGCAGATCAGACATTGAGGCGCTGGGGGTCACAACCCATTTAAGTTCTTTTCCTCTGTCCAACCAATAGAAACAGGAAAGATACATCAAATGTGAATCATGAATGGACACAACAAAATGGGAACTGGAAAGACTTTTACACATTTTAAAAAGACATAATTAAGGTTTGGCGTAAAATAAAGTGAACATGACAGATCTTTGCGGATTATTTTAAAACACTACAGGGTCTGATAAAAGCAAAATTAAAGGGCACTATGAGCTAAAGGTACTGTCAATCAATCTTTATAGATTCTTTATGCTGGTTATGATGTAGAGTTACTGTATATTTAACTGAATATTCTCTTCCACATATGTCTTCTTAATCAAAGGGTTATATAGAATTTTATACTGCATTATGATCACATAAAAGTAATGGGAGAATACATTCCCAATGAATCCTACAAACCAGTCTGCAAAGAGAATTTGTATTTTGCTTTTCCCTCGTCAATATTGCAATTATTTTTCCTTTCTAACCTCTGTATAATTTACTAATTGCACAGCAAGGCAGGGGCGTTTTTGTCAGTCATTTTTTTCTTCAACTGATGATCATCCTGCAGAAACAATAAACCCTGAAGAGTGAGGATTAATAATTCAATAATACATTAAATAAATAATATTTGTGACAGAGACATAAATTCATACATTTCAAGCACACTTTTACGAATAGTGCATATAGTGTATGCTATTTAAAACTCTTATGAATATAGATTTTTAGTGGAGTTCTGTGACATAAATGTGGCTTTTTTAACTTTAAAAAAATGTTTTGTGATAGAACTGTTCTGATTATTTGCATGTCATCAGAAGAAGCTGAGTGATTAATGGTAACTTGTAAGCACCTGGTTTAAACAACATAGTAGAAGGCTTTGTAACAACTGATAATTTTCTAACTTGAAGACAATTGATAAACAGTTTGTTTTGTATTAAATAATTAACTAATGTTGATGGGTTATTTAACACCCTGTCACTGAACAGGGTATTTAAGTGCTAAAATGGATCATTTGTCACCACTATAGTAACTACTTGGTAAACAAAGATAATGATCATTATGTTAAAGTCAAGACAGTTTTACAGTTTTTGGTTGAATTTTTAATTTTCAAATAATGAAAAAGATTACAAACCAATTTAGAACTTATGTTTAAGCTTGTGCTGAGCATGTCTATCAATAGCCTTGAAAGTCTGAAGTAGGTAACCTGCTTACAGTCTGTATTTGGTCATTTTTCTCAGTACAAGGAGAAGAATTATTAGGGTCATACATAAAATGTGAAGTACTTTGGAAAATGAAATACAATCTTGTTTTAACAAAAGTGATGACTGGAAGACATGTATAAGGCGATGAATACCTGGGATTGAATTGTCAAAAGATTTACGATTATTCATCACATCTATTGTGGGGGAAAAATTAGTAACGGGCTTTGATGCTTTTTAATTGCCAATCCTTGGATTCCTATCAATACTACTAGTTAAAAAGTATGAACACAATGAAAAAATAAATCTGGGACAATGTGAGTCAGCAATTATTTCAGGGATGTCATTGACCATTGGACTACTTGGCACCCTGAGCACTGAGCGTCAGACCTCAATGCTAATTCTTCAACTTCAGCCACAAAGAAACACAACCTCCCTGCACCAACCAAGAGTCCATGTGATCTCCTGGTCTGTCAGCTTTCCAAAGTGACATTCCTCCCTATAGGCCTGGCTGCTCTCTCGTGATGTTCTTTGGCGACTGAGGAGGTCTGAAAGGGTTACCGATAAGTGTCTTTCCTGCCTGCTTATGATTGATTTATTGTTGGGTGTATTTTTAGCATGGGGGCGTACCACTTGTGTTCAGGGATCCCAGGACCTCTCCCTGTGATAAGCCCTGGCCAAAGTCCATAGGCCTGTGCAAGGAGAGCAAACAGACTTCTCTGAGCTAGGGATACTGATAACACAGGGCTCCCTAGCGACAAGGCAGCCTGACAGTGACGGGGCCATTCACACAGTAATCAGTGCAGCAGCCCTTCTGGAGCAGTGTAAGGGGTCATATGTGGTTCAAACCCCAGCAAGCCAGAGGTAAAGTCAAACCACCAGTACAACATGCAAAGGTTCAATGGATATTTACGGAAATCTACAAAAAGCTTATGAAATATGATGAACATTTTTGAGAGAAATTTGGATTTGTCTTGCGTATTGTGTCTTCGGGTTTTTAGGAGGCCTTGAAAGAGGAATTAAAGTTCACAGCTTCTCATAAATTTGATTTGACTTCCTCTGCGATTATTATTTAATGAGTAAAATGCAATAATCCTGCCACCAGCACCAAAAACACCATGCCAACTTCGGAATCATGAATAATATGAGAAAAAAGGTCTGCAAGATTAAAGATTTTCATTGTAGTTCTAGTCTAGTCAGAAAGAGGTGGATTGCTTTCACCAGAAGAGGGGGAACGGCTGTCCCAAGTGGAGGAGTTAAAATACCTTAGGGTCTTGTTCTTGAGAGGTAAAGGGTACCATGAGCTTGACCATCAGATTGGTGCTACAGCTACAGTAATGCAGACACTGTAGCCAGCCATGGTGGTGAAGCAGGTGCTGAGTTTTTAGATGAAGTTCTTGATTTTCTGCTCAGTCTACGTCACCATCTCCACCCATGGTTCTCTCTAGGACTACTGGACTTACTCTCTGTGACAGGAGATGCTGAGGAGCACAGCTTCCAGTCAGAAGTAGAGTCACTGCTCATCTGGATTCATTAAGGTGGTTCAGGCATCTGATGAGGATTATCCCCCGGGCACTCCCGCTAGAGGCGTACCAGGGCACTGCCCATGGGTAGAGACCCCGGGGCAGGACCCAGTACACACTGGAGGGATCATATATCGCATCTGTCTGAGAATTCCCCAGGAGGAGTGGGAGAATGTTACTAGGGAAAGGGAGTCTGGTTTGCCCTTCTCAGCTTTTTACCACTGCAATCTTCACTAGGAGTAAGTGGGTAGAAAATGGATGGAGGTATTTTGCTTCATCATTTGGTAAAAAAGAAAGTGCAATCTTAATACCATTAAACCATGGCAAACCACAGATATATAAAACAAAATTATTTAAGGAACAAGTAATAGGTTTATTGCATGCCTTCATCAGGTGTGGCTCCACAGCCTAAACGTTGTGTTTCCTTTCTTCTCTTTTCAGCATGGAATAACCTTTGCTTGCTCCTTTGCAGCCTACGCATGCTGACGCAGCTACCTACCTGAACTAAATTATTTAAGAATCAGTTATTTTGTTTAATTATGAACCAATACATTTTTTATCTTTAAGAATTCATAAAAATGTAAAGGTTGTATATGTGTTATAGACTTGTAGGTATATTATCTAATTGTGTAACAAAATAAGTCTGAAGTTTAATGTTAATGCTTAGAATGTTGCTTGAAATGTTATAAAAGATGAGCAGTTTATACACACTATTAAACTTTTTAGGATTTAAAATTATGAACTAGAAATTGAAAGTTGGACCAGGAACTTGTGACTTATGTCACATTCATTTGGGAATTATCCTTCTAAGTACTCCCTGGAGAAACCTTTATTTCTATGTTTCTGTATAAAAATAATTTCTCTCAGAAATATTTCAGAAGAATTAAAACTCAAATCAAAACAAAACTTGTAATATGGTTAGAAATGCTTCATATTACCTCACCACAGAGAATTGTAAAGAACAGTGGTAAATGTAATTTGATCCCCTGCAAAAGTTCCAAAAGTTGAAACTAAAAAAGCTTCCAATGAAAAAGACATTAGTACATATAAAGTAAATATAAAGATATGAAATGCTCTGAAAAGTACTAAATCTTAATTTTCTTAAGAGTTTCTGCCATGTACACTTAACATGTTGCATGACTTCAGCTAGACTCAGCATTTTAACATTTAAGTATTTTTTCTATTTTTCCATATATGAAGTTTGTGGCAAATAGATTGCCAAAGGTTTAACTTTTGGAGAACAGGTCTGGATTTCAAAGAGGTCAGTATGTTTTTGTGGCCTGGTATGCATGTCATGATTGAGCAACAACCTGATAAGTGATTAGCTTTTCAGATATGCTTTTCTATAGATTAGCTGTGTATTGCAATGAGAAAAATAAACAAAATGTAATGCACAATGATCAAGTATTATCAATGGCTTTGTGTTGTATTTTATTCTGTTTCTAAGGAGCAAATTCGATATTTTAACCTTTGGCTTGTAAACTGTATTATTTGCCTGTTGTGAAATAAAATGTGGTATTGCATCAAAAGAAGGAGGTTTAGCTGGACAATTTAATTTTAGACCAATGATAAGGAGAGTAATATTCCTGTTTTTTGAGGATGAGCGAATGATGAGGGAGCTGTTTGAAAAGATTTAGAACAATAGGGCTCCATGGTCTTGGTTCTTATCTGTCTCTGGCCTTATCCAGGGCTGTCTCTGTTAGTGTAACCCCCCCAGCAATGTGGACCCCCTTATCAGAGTTCCCTGACGTCAGGGTTACAGAGAGGAATGCCGGAGACAGTCTCTGATAGTGAAGCTTCTGCTGTGGGAATGAATTCAAAACACTCCTTCTACATCTCAGAGCCCCAGCTCTATCATGCTTATTAGCAAAAGAAAATGGGAAACATTTATATTAATTTAAATACAGGCAATGAACACCTTCAGATTAACCAGAACAGTGAAGGTACTTGCACTGCATGACGCTCAACAATGGTTTCTTTTGAGTGCTGAGATGATTCACCAATAGCATTACCCAGCTCACTCCCAGCAGGACTTGAAATAGAAGTCCACTTGTATCTCACTGGTATCTCTTTGTCACAGTCTACTGTTAGTATGTGAAAAGTTGCAACAATAATTTGACACCAATAACAGCTCAATGTTACCAATCATGCAACCTTCTCCTGCTCACAATCTGTTTGGTAATTAACTTTTTTAAGTAAAATTCTAATAGACACAGGAATATATGTGACAATGAGGTTCCTGTGTAAACCAAATTAGCTCGCATCACATCTTTCTTTGCTGTCAGTATGGGACTCATATCATGACCTCCGGAGGTTTAAAAACTATTTAACCAATTAACTCCAAACGTGGTATGATTCTAGTGAGCATACTCTTAATGTCTGACACATTGTCTTTCCAGTGTATACTAAAATGGTTGCATGATCAGTAATCTCTTCTCACAATTTGAACTCATGAGAACCACTACACCTATTGAATCAAAAACTTGCCAGATTTTACAAAACCAGAGTTATTTGTGATTTGTGCCCCACAAGATGATTTAACCATTTTCATGTCCACACCATATCTCTTGGAGACACATGTGGTTCTTATACAGAGGGCTTTAACAAGGACTGTTTGGCCAATTAACTCATCTAATGCCAATAAACTTTACATTTATTTAAATGGGGCTCTTGCTTAAATCAAGGTGGAGTTTCTTTCTCAAACTTCAAACTACCAGTGTCTTGGGAACTGCTGCCCTGATTCTTGTTGGGTTTTGACACACTAAAACACCAAAACCTGGTTAAAAGGTTCAATTCATGCACTTTTTATGGCCACAATAGGTCATTACCTATAAGATCAGGGTGGAGTGGTGGCTCTGTGGATAAGGATCTGCACCTGTGGCTAGAAGGTTGCCAGTTCAAATCCTGCAACCAGCAGAGGCATTCCTACTCTGTTTGGCTCTTAACCCCAACTGCTCCAGGGGTGCTGTACAATGGCTGACCCTGTACTCTGACTACAAGCTTCTCTCTGTCTCTGTGTCTCATGGAGAGCAAGCTGGGGTATGCAAAAAAGACAAATTCCTAATGCAAGAAATTGCATATAGCTAATAAAGTGATCTTAACTTATTACCTGCTTGGGGAAACACAGCCTGTACTACTGTTTGGCAAGTAACACCTAACTTGGCAAGTATTATTTCCCTCTTAAAATTTGACTCTGAAGCAGTGTTTCAGGGGTGTGGCTACAGTTTAACTACAAGATTGAGAATTAACAATGAAAGTGGGGAGCTGCTCTTCTCTACAATGTACTCCCAGGATACAACAAGGAAAAATTACTTTATAGTAAAATACTGTACTCAGTTGCATAAACATGAGTAAATGAAAGACACTTTACATAAGAGCATCAGCCAAACAGACTCATAAAGTTTGCTTGAGAGTTCACTAAGTGTTGAAGTAAATGGTTAAGGGTTATTTGGGAACCTTCAAGAATGAGTATTTATTTAATTCTAAGGAAACTCCACAGCCGAAACGTGTTTTCTTTCTTCACTTTTGAGCATGGAATAAACCTATTACTTGCTCCTTTGCAGCCTATGCATGCTGACACAGCTACACACCTGAACTACTTTATTTAATTCTAGTTTATTTTCTATCTCATTCAGAGAAAATGTATTTATGAAGTGTATTTCTTTGTAGATCAATTTTCCTCATGAAAAAAGACAAAGCAAAAATGCAGGTGGAAAGAGACAAAGCCAAGGAACTTACTGGTAAATTATGTTAGATATTATTTGTATTTCCTGCTCTTATCAATATTATATATAGAATATTAAAAACTTGTGAGTTTTTACTACTTTTAATCATCATTATTATTATTGTTGTTGTAGTCTTGGCATGTTTTTTGGGGGGTCAGAGAATCATTTTATCAGATAATGAAATTATCTGATGGATATTTTTGAATTATGCTTTATAATACCTTTGAATAAAAAGGTCTTTCCAAAATAATTGCAAAACTATTTCTTTAAAAAATCTTTTAAGACCCACCTCCTGTCAGAAGGTTATAAATCTTATGGTAATTCTAATTTCTAGACAGTATGATAAGAGTGCACTTACTGCTGCAAAGTTTATGGTTATTTTCAAGTTAGAAATTACAAATTAGAAAGAAGACTCAGAGGTGAAATGTAGAAGATAAATTCCATTCCACAGATTTCAAGATTTATAGCTTCCTCTCTGCTTAGGAAAACCACAGGAGTTGGTTAACTATTTATCTAAAAACAGGAGAATTTACAATTCATAAGACAAAAAAGGCATGCCATACATCACACTTCTCTGTCATATGTTTCCAATTCATATAAAAATATCCAATTCAATAAAACAATATAATAGCAAAAATACTCAGAAACTGACAAAGGTTTTCTTAAAAAATAACTTAAAGAGACCTAGCCGTTTCCACTAAAGTAATTTTATCATGAAGAAGCTACATTTTTTCCCTGATAGATTTCATTAGAGATCTGTAACATTTACGATCTTGAAAAAAAATGTTTATCAGTGGCAGATATCAGCTTGAACCTTTTACAATGAAGAGGAGGGCAACAACCACGGCCTTGAAATACTGAGGGGAGTTTTGTCTTTTAGGCACTTGTTTCCTTCTCCTGCCTTCTCTCTCTCACTCTTTGTGACTCCCTCACTCCCTAAATCTATTTCCTTCTTAGTTTGGCCTTGGTTGAAAAGTAATTAGCAGAAAAGGCTCTGAAGAGAGAAGCATCAGAGCAGAATATTATGCTTCCTTGGCTGGAATTTGCCTAGCAAAATTTGTTGTTGTAGTTGGTTGGATAGTTTCCTTTCTCTGTAGTGAAAGCTAATCGAGGTGATGTTTTTAACTTGTTGAAATTCAGAAATAGCGCAATGTCACTTGATCTCTTAAGGCACTTCTGACAAAGAAACAAATGCGTCAATTGCTGTTGCTGGTAGTGTGGCTTTTGTAATTTTCCAGCATCCTCCTTGCTCTTAAATATTTTCCCCTTTCTTCTATTTAAAAGACACTGGGGCACATTGCTAACAGATTGTGAACAAGTAGAAATAACTCCAAAATGAGAAGTAGAAATATGATTTTTTTCTTCTTCCTCTATACTTTTCAGTGTGGACTTGTTCCTTCGCAGCCTGCATGGTGATTCAGCCCCCCAGTCAAGCCTCTTCACTGCTAACTGGTTTACCATGATCCTTACCTGTTCTCCCTGCCCAGATGAAGGTGAATGTGATTAACCCCTTCAGCTTCTGTTTACACACAACTGTCATCACAGGATGCCAGGTGATTCATTCTTGTTTTGAAACAGGCAGTTGGGGGTGAATAACTATTTTCAATCTATTGGATAGTATAATAATGCATCAAATGGGCTGAATCTTTGGTCATAAACTGTGTTGTGTATATTGTCTTCTCTCCAGTGCAGCAGTGAGCTGAGTTTACAATTAATTGGAAATTATGAAAGGGGAATAAAAAACAAAATAATAAACTACTGTACATTCAGAGGTAAACACATTGATTCACTGACCGCAAATCCTTCACTGCAACAGCTGTCTTTGTGTTGTGGGGTAACACTATACCAGCCTGATCATAGATTTACAAAAAAGGTGGTCAACAAATACCAGATTTTGGTCTTCAATACTTCAACAGCTGAAAAAATTAAGGTACATTAAGATCTTGACAGAGTAAAGCTAATGGAAGCTCTTTGAGTATTTGAGAGAATGCGCAAGTCTGCATTTTGGGCTAAGAGACTTAAGATGAGATGTAATGAGCTCCCATTGTGCACAGGTGTGGGCAGGAGCTCTGCTGGGGGAGGAAACTCCAGTGCACTGTGTTCCTGGAGTCTGGAATGCAGCACATTATTCCTCCAGCTTACAGTCCTTGAGCACGAGCTGAAAGTGGAGGAGTCTGTAGTTTATGGGCAGTTCTCCAGAACACAAGGAAACAAAAAGGCTCTCTTCTCTATATTCATATGCAGGAGTGTCAGAGATGTGGGAGTCCATACCCATCCACGGTCACATGGTAAGGTCAAAGTCATCTGATGGTTTCAGTCTGACACAACAGCAATTAAGACGCCTGCTTTAAAAAAATGGGACTTCAAGCACTTTAACTGGTATTTGTTGAATGGCTGTTCTCAATTAAATTGAATAAACCTATGCAAATTGTATTTGTAACTTTAAACATTATATATGGAGAATCCAGCAAGTCATTTTTTTTGTAAAACAGTCTTTTTTCATTTTGTTCGGAAAACCTACGTTTGAAAGACAAATCCCAGTGTTATAAAAGGTATAAGTAGAGTGTGCTAATATCGATCAAGTTTCTAAAAAAGTGGGTTTTTAACTTATTTAAATAAGGCAGCAGAGGATTCCAAACTCCATCCATCCTTGTAATCGCAAGGATGATTTTTAGTTTGGCTGCGTTCTGAAAACACCTGCTCTATAAGTATCATCCCCATTCAGTGAATAGAAGAAACCAAAGAAAGCACAAGAACTGGCATTCCATCTGTAACAGAGTAATCTGGCAATGTGCTGTAGTGATGTAACCTCCTAGAACACCCAATAGCATTGATTGTAGGAAGAGGTGCTGTGAGGTTCAGGACTGGGAGTATGCCCACGATAACAGTCCCAACTAGGAATAACATGTGAATGCCACACATCTTAAATTAGCAGAAATAAGAATATATTTTTATAAAACATTACTTATTTGACCACTATACATGATTCTTGACTTTAACCTGGAAATAATCTTCAAGTTTTAATAATAATAATAATAATAATATAAAAATGATTATATATTTATAAATAATGGGGATTCCCCTCCATCACCACCAATGTGCAGCACCCTCCTGGATGATGCGACAGCAGCCAAAGTGCACCAGTACTCTCACCACACACCAGCTATCAGTGAGGAGGATAGCAGGGTGATGAAGCCAATTCATTATTAGGGGGAAATTTGGCCAGTACCCTGGGGTAACACTTTTACTCTTTTTGAGAAATACCCTGGGATTTGTTATGAGCTTAGAGTGGGCACAGTACGTCTTTGAATGTTCTGGGCATTCCTCAATTACCAGATTTACTAGTAGAGCTCCAAAAGTTACTTGAATTAAAATGCTGTTGGAACAAATCATTTTACTGACACTTTGTAGCCACATGTGGTTTCCTTTTAAAGGAATTTCAAAAAACCTAAAACTGGTACCTCCAGAAGGTTGAGTCACTTGCTGCCTTTTCAGATAGTAAGAGTGGTCTAAGAGCTCAGCATCCTTGGCAATGAAGACAGAGGCCAAAGACCTTTGTCTGACCCGGTGACCCTGCTGGTTATCGCTTAGAAAAAAGATCAGTGAGGGTGGTTTCAGACCACCAACGGAGATAAGCACTCACCATGGCCTGAGTGCCATCTCTGCCAGGACTCATTTGTACAGAGCCTGCCTATTCCTGCTTTGGATTTTGGCTTTGAAGAATACGAATCAACTGTGTTTTTTAAAACACTGTATAAGCAAAAAAGCTTTATTCCACCATGAAAAAGATGACATTACAAGGCTCTCAATTCATGGCTCCACCAACTTGCGAATCACAAACAGTGAAAGAAGCAGAAAAGCAAAACACATGCATGGCTAAGGAACTGTTAGAATGAATGACAAAATATTATTATTATTGTTTACCTCCTGGAAGGTCATTACAAATACATATGCTTGGTTGTGCACTAAATATGATGACTTGTATGCATTTGAAAAAAATGTTTAAGTTTTAGGTGCTTCTGTACATACAATATTTATTGATGAAGCAATGAACTTGATTTATGTAGATTTCTGCATGTTATTTCTATGAATATTTTTTGTTTTGTTTAATATTTAGTTAGTTTAGTTTAACATGTTACTGTTTTCATTAAGTCGTTACTGATAAATATATATTAGTTTTAAAATGTATTATTAGATTCATTGACTTTGCATTAGGGTGACACAATAGTGTAGTGCTGGCCCTGGGTTCAATTCCAGACCTGAGGTGCTACAGTAACTGCTGTCTGGGGTTTGTACTGTACATTCTCTCCATGTTCTCGTGGCTTTCTTCCGTGTACTCTGGAGGTAAGTTAGTTGGCTTATGGAATAATTAGCCCTGGTGTGACTGTGTGCATGTCTATGTCACTGTGGGGACCCTGCAAAGGAGTGGTATCTCATCCAGTATGTATCCTGCCTAGTGCCCTTTGCTTGCTGGGACAGGCTCTAGCTCTCCTGTGACCCTGAATTAGATGAAGTGGTTAGAAAATGGATGGATAGATGATCTTCACGTTACCACCGTGTTCCTGCAGTTATCTATTACTGTAGCCTAACCTTGTGGCATAGCCCTCTACAGAAAAGACCTTAATGCTTTTTCAAGGTTTATTTTTGCATAAATGTGTTTGAGATCTTACAACAATCCATATTTGAGCAAATGGTGATTGTTTTGTTTTGCACTGATGCACAGCTTGAAATACAGTACTGTGTTCTCTAGGGGACACTCATTTAAACAGCAAGACATTTAGAGAGAAATGTAGCAATTGCAAACTGTTAATCAGATTGATTTCCAGGTCTTAATCTTTAAGTATTTTATATACTGTACTTGAGGTAAAAGAGGCAATCATTATTTTCATTGTTTCAAACATAAATGCATTCTTGTTTTTGCAGAGTCATTAGTTTTATGAGCTTAAATATTTTATTAGATGATTACAAAAACTGAATAAACTATTGTTCTATCTCTATGGAACTTTTGAGAACTGAAATTGTCACATGATCTGTGTTAAATTCTTATGAAATGGTGGGTTTTAAACCTGAAAATAAAATTAGTATAAAAAAGGAGAAATCTGAAAGAATTTTAGAACTACCCAAACAATAGTGGGTCTAATGCACATGGAATGTATCTGCACTTACTTCATTTAATTTAATTTTTTTAAATTTAATTTTAAATTTACCAAAAAATAAATACAAAATTAAAATAAAAATTATATGAAAATGAAATTAATTAAAAATACTGCATTTTTTTTAATTGTATTCGCTTTCTAGAAGCAAATATTGACATTACAGTTTCAGGGCTCCATATACATTAATTTGTTCTTGGAAATGTTAAACGCACAAATACACCAGAGCTTCAACAAGCCCTCGATTCTCTCTAGTGATCATCTCAGTTAAAGAGAGGCTACAAAAACATCAGTAAAATTAATACAAGACACTTCATACTCAACTTCTCCGCTAAATTGCATTCTATTATCCAGCCTTTCCAGTGCTCACTGCATTCTGACCTGTTTTGTCATCATGATTATTTGTTTTTTTGACTGTTGGGGAATAATTGCAAGACCACATTTTCAAAATGTTTAATTTGTTCTGCATTTAGGAGGGCTTTCTTCCTAATGCAGCATCATGATTCAGCTCTTGACACAAAGCCAGCAAACATTTTATTTTTGTGCTGACCCTTACAAAAGTCCACCACAGTAAAGATGATTTCACTTTTTTATCATGCATTTGTTTTACCGTACATTTCATTCGCCGTTCTTTCTCGTGTTTTTATAGTTAAATTGGTCTCCCTATGCTCCACCAGGAAAGGTTTGTGAAGGGGGAACACATCTACTGTGATGTTTTTTTTTAAATGAATGGTGTGAATGTTTTTAAAAACAATGACTATTTTGCAGAGGTAAATACATGTTGAGAAGTGTGCCTGTGATTATAACTGACCATTGCCATGATTTGTGTGAAGGCAATCTTAAAACAGAGCAGAAAAAAGAACCCTCAGAAGTCTTCTTTCTGAGCAGTAGAGCTGTTCCTCAATTTCAGGTACCACACTTTACTGTCTTTTCAGGGTGAGTACTTTCTTAAAATATTTTACCAAGATGTAATAACAGAAAATATGTTGTCTGTTCTACGGTAAACAGCATTCACACCAGATATTTCCTTAGAATTGTTCATGAACCCTGATGTATCAGTGAAGGTGGCACTGCTTCCCTGGAAAACAACACAAAACCACAGAGAAGACAGAGAATGAAAGAAGATAAGAGAGGATGGGAGAACAGAAGGGTGTATACAAGCACAGGGCTTTAGAAGAGAAACTGCGATGATTGCCAGAGCCCTGGGGTCTTGCCAAGACAAACCTTGCTCCCCACAAACCCTTCTCAAATCTGGGATGCTTGTCTGCCAGAAAGGGGGACACACTGGCGCCATGGTGATTTCTAAGACTGCTTATCTCAGAGTGATAATGCTGTCAAAATAACTGCCAAGATACATAGTGGAAGGGAATTGGTTAAAACTCCTGTCATCCCAATCTGTACTTTCAAAGACTCATAGGCTTATATTCACAAAACATTCATGACAGGTTTACATGAACGTTTCTGTTGCAAAGGGAACAGAGTGCTTTTGTCACAAAACAATTCACAAAAGCTCCAGGGGTTGAACTAAAGGATCCTGCATCTACCTTGACCTGCTTCTCTATTATTCCCCCAGAGCGAACCTTCCTTTCCTTATACATCTACCGGTCTTGTATTTTTGATCATCTTCTACAGTAGGAACCAACCATTGTACAAGAAAAAAAAAAAACAAATGATCTCTGGTGCTTGTTTCATTTTCTTTTTGTCATTTCATGGCATAACATCACTTCCTAGGTTAGTATTGTTAGTATTAACTAATTACACAAAGAAGATCGCTTCAACTTAGAGATCAAACAAATTTACCATATTTTTAAAACCGTATATAGCAACACAGAAGCACACAGATACTGTATGTGGGAAAGTTTCCACCCTGAAAACAAGCTTGAAACTACCTGCAGTTTAAAAGGGTAATGATTAAGTCACAGAAGGGGGGTCCTGCTGTCTCTCTTATTTAATTATCAATGACTTGGCACTAAAACTGACATACTGTATTCTACTTGTCAGATTTCTTGTTAAATCCTGTAGCTAAATTGGCTAACTTCATGTTTTAGATAGATACTTTATTGATCCCGTGAGGAAAATTGCCACATGTATGTACATAGCCATAAGTGAGAATTATATTAGACTGTATATAAGGGTAAATATTATGTATATGATGTGAACTCAGAATAGTTGATTATTTTCTTATTTTGATTTATTATTATTATTATTATTAATTTCTATTCATTGTTGTAATGTTTATAGTTACAATGTATGATCCTCATCACATGATTACATGATACTCATAGCATTGAAATTTAATTTTCTGATACTTTACCACAGTTTTCAGAGAAATCAATCAGGGGTTGTCTGCTTCTGTAATTCCTCCTTTCATGTTTCCTTCCAATTTTATCAGAAAATATTTTAATAACCCCCAATAAAACAGACCGTGGAAGGCATATAACACAAACCTTTATTGTTAGAAGACTCATAATGATTTTATAGTTCTGTTTTTAAAATTTGTTTTTAAAGCGATAAGTAACTTCTGAATATGATGGAAGGGAATTATTGTTTCTGAAAAGGAGATTGTTGCGACATATAAATCAGTCAGCTGTCACTAAGCCATATCCAATTCTGAACTCTTTCACCTTTTTAACAAATTTGTTAAATGGAAAGGAAAAGCGTATTGGCAGTATGAACGGTGCCTTTGTATTAATTAATATTAGTATTTCGAATATAACTAACATTTTTATTCGTCCATCTGTATTTTATACTCTTTTGTAAGCTAGGAAAAACTGCATTAAAGTTTAACAGCATTGACTCAAGTTAGTAATTAATGCTTTGAAACATAAACAGTTTTCCTTTGTTTTGAAGAGAAGGGTACAGATAAGAAAAAAATGCCTTTTGGACCCCTTGAGCCTCCACGCGTACAGTACATCGGGCTTTTGGTCAAATCCTGGAATTTGGAAGCGCCAGTTTTCCACAGGGAACATTAGCGCCATCTGTGGTTAAAGGGGTTAAACGAAATGGTCCTATCTTTTTTAATGCGAGTTTGCCCCCTTCCGAAATATTCTGAAAGTGCCCCTTTCTTTCCAAAAGAATCCTTCACCAGATCTGAATGCACTGGGGTCTCCATGCCTGGTTCCCGAGAGCCTTGGCCCAGCAGGTTTTCTTAGCAACCATTTCATCATTCGTTTCTAGAGACTTGCAACAATTTAACCGTGGGGAAAAAAAGGAGACTATAATCCTCCAGGACTAGGACTCCCGTCAACCTGAACATGGGCAGGACACAACCTACTGTATGAATGGCACAAGGAAGGTGCAGCAGTCTACTGCACAACCCAGGACTCAAGACCTATTATTAATGGCACAATACTTTGAGGGCATGCTCTTGCAGTTTACCTTGAAGTGAAAGAAATTCCACATGCTAAACATTTAGCTTTTGACTACATGAAACGCACTTACGCACAGCTGTCCAGTGTCGAAGGGTTGTGGAAAACCTAGTTTTCCTAAATAAATGAGGAAAAACTCCCAAGACAGATGCCCCTGTTTTCAGAAGTACCAACCGCATAAATGTGCGACTTTTATAAGGAGCTATAGCTTGGTTAATGGAGCTCACTGCTATTTGCATTAAAAACGATTCTGCTTTCCGTGGATATTACGTGGGACGATAAAACAAAAACAAACAAACAAACAATCAATCAAACAAATCATTGCAGAATGAATACATCTAAACCAGACATCGGATAAAAGAAAGCAAATCTTTGTTTATAGGCAAATAAAGGAAAAGGTAATCTATCGCTTTAAGTCCAGATATGTGACGTCACATTCCCGGTTGACTTGGAGGGAGAAGACCGCGGAGGCACTGTACTGCCGAGAATGGGCATCCCCCCCAAACAATTATTGTAAAAGCTTTGCGTTTGTAGTGCAGTAAATCAAAGACGAGACTTTAGTTCGAATGATGGCGCCGACAGAGCGGACAGGTTGTGTAGCCGCATGGTCCCAGGTGATCCTTTTCAGCGTGTCGGCAGTCGTTATCCTTGCGGAGCGAACCGCGCGTAAGTCTCATTCTCCTTGCAGTAAAAATGAATGCAGAGAAATAACTCGCTGACTTCGGTGTGACTTGCGGTAGAGCTTTCCGGGGACACGCAGTGAGAGAACTGCAGACTTTCCGGGATCGATGCAATGAAATTAGCGGCCATTCTTCTAATAGAATAAAAAGTAGCCCCTTTATTTTTATTTTTTTCCGGGGGAGGGAGAGGAGAGGAAGAGGGGGAAGGGGCGTGTAGTGTGTTTGTGCACCCCCCCAGAAATAGAGCAAAAGCCAGAACTATTCTGATCCGTTTAATTTCCTTCTCTATAATTAGTGCTTAGATTGCGCGCCTTTTCAAAATAATATTCAGGAATGAATGAAGGATTGCCAAGTTCCTCCTTGCAAACGGGGCTTTCCGGAGAACTGACGGTTGAACAGTTACCCTTCTCTGTTATGAGACGAGCTTCATTAGGCTGTTCTGACCGTCGTAAACATAACGTGCTTAATGTACAGCAATGCTCGCCTTATTGTTTCTGTCATTTTATGTCAGATAGTTTCTAATATGTGTACACGCTTGTGACAGTGCAACACTGCATTACATTAATGTGGCATCAGTTATAATAAAACAACAGTACGGGAACTTGTAAAGAATTGAAAGACTGTCTTTTGAAGCTTGAACGATGACAAGTTATGGATCGCGTGTAAAAATGTCTTATTGACTGTGAGATGGTATCTACAGTCAGAACAGCCAAGTTATAACAAAAATATACAGTATACAATAACACATTAGATACAATTTGTTTGAATTGGTCAAAAAGAACAACAGTTCTATTTTTAAGAGTGCTATGTGGGTGTGCTTTTGAAGGGAAGCAGAGCTGTGAAATAATGTATTTTAGGGGAAAGTCATATTTTCAGCAGCTGTTGATCCAAGCTAGTCAGTTGTTTGGTTTTGGTAATCTTTAGCTGGGCTTACTTTCCAAAATGTATAAGGTATGAAAAAAAACTATGTATTTGACATATTTAATTATAAAACAACAATGACAGAGGAGGTCTAATGTTAACAGCTTTCACTGCCTTAAGACGTGCAGTAAAAATAACATCTGATAGTCTTATGCCCCAGCCCCGCTGTATCATGCTTTGTTGTGCTTGTTTGAACAGTGATCTTCAGCCTCGTGCACTACCTCCTGATGGGCCAGATGTGGTGGGCGGGGCTGACCCTGGGCCTCACCTTGCCGGGTGCTGGTGTTCAGGTGCTGAGCTTCCTGTGGTACCGGGCTGATGGGGCCAGGGGCTGGCCTCTCCTCTTGGTGCACTTTCTGCAGCTGGGGCTCTACAGAAGGTGAGCAGACCCTCCATACTTGTGTGTGGGAACGCATCTTGTCCTTTGCCAAGCAGCTGGGCAACATGGGATAATAATAATAATAGCTTACCTTACATTGCGCCTTTCTGGACACTCCACTCAAAGCACTTTACAGGTAATGGGGACTCCCCTCCCCCACCACCAATGTGCAGCACCACCTGGATGATGTGACGGCAGCCATAGTGCGCCAGAACGCTCACCACACATCAGCTATCAGTGGGGACAAGAACAGTGTAATGAGGCCAATTCATAGAGGGGGATTATTAGGAGGCCGTGATTGGTAAGGACCAATGGGAAATTTGGCCAGGATGCCGGGGTTACACCCTTACTCTTTTCGAGAAACACCCTGGGATTTTTAATGACCACAGAGAGTCAAGATTTCAGTTTTACATCTCATCCGAAGGACAGCGCCTTTTTACAGTATAGTGTCCCCGTCATAGGACCCAAATCGACCGCAGGGTGTGCACCCCCTGCTGGCTCCACTAACACCTCTTCCAGCAGCAACCTTAGTTTTTCCCCAGGAGGTCTCCCATCCAGGTACTGACCAGGCTCACACCTGCTGAGCTTCAGTGGGTAGCCAGTTGTGAGTTGCAAAGTGATATTGCTGCTGGCTTAATGATCAAATGGACAGAAAAATAAGCATTTTCTCTTAATTACCCTATTGCTAATATTGTGAGGTTATCAATGGTGGTATATTTAAGTGAAAGTAAATAGTATTGTTGGTTTAATAATTGTGCAGAATTCGCTGCAGGGTTGTATGATTATTTTATCTGCCAGAAGCTGGAGAGTAGAATCATTGTGGGGTTTTGCCACCTGCACTATAGGACCTGGTTGTTGCCTTCTGATGTTCTTTCCTTCTAGGGAAGCACCTTTTGTTTGGGAATGAGTAGGTGAGGGCAGTTTTATTGGTTAGCAATGAAGAGAAATGGGGGTGGCATGGTGGCGCAGTGCTGTGAGGTGCATTGAACACCACTGGGGCCCTGATTTCAATTCCTGGGGTGCTGTCTGTGTGGTTTGTATGTTCTCCTTGTGTTTGTGATGCTTTCCTGCAGGTGCTTAGGTTTCCTCCCACAGTCCAAAGACATACGGGTGGGTTAATTGGCTTCTGGGAGGATTGGACCTGGTGCAAGTGTGTGTGTGAGTGTTTGTGTTGGGCCCTGTAGCGGACTGGTGTCTCATCCAGGGTGGATCCTGCTTTGTGTCCGTTGCTTGCCAGGATAGGCTCTGGCTCCCCTGCGACTCCAAATAGGATAAAGCTGTTAGAAAACAGAAGGATGAGGAGAAGGCTTGTCCAGGGAGCTATGCCATGCAGTCCAGATCTCCCATAAGGTCCAGGTATGATAGATTGACTTTCAGCCAGAGCCCTCAGCTCTGCCTGCACAGGAAGGTGTGGGCAGACCACAAGATCTCCACAGACATCCTTGATTTTTCCCCACTCTTTTCTCCAGACTGGCAATATCTTACCAGAGACAAGAATGAGACTCATTTTTACAAGCTGCAGATAGATACTTACTAGATAGATACTTTCAATGTGTTAATAACGCTTCTGCCTGTACAGATTGAATGAAGATAAAGTAGTATGAAGGATGTGTATAATACCTTGTCTTGGTTTAACTTACACAGCTTATGTCACCTTAAACCCGAAACAGGTCAAACCACTATGTAAAGGCAGTTTGTCCCCCCCTCTATTTTCAGTAGTATGGCAAAGAACAAATTATACTGTCAAAACGCAGGAGAAGAATAACTATAGGAAAAATAAGATATTAAAAAATGGTTCTATATTGGAACTGTGGTTCTCAGTCTCCTTTGTCTCTCTGGTTCTTATTTCCAGCTATGGCGGAATCACAGGTTGTTTTCCAATTTCTGTTTGAGGTTTATCGTTAAATTTCCTTTCAGCTTTTAAAAAGTTAAATGGAATTCCCCATTGATATCAGGCCTGTACTAATTATTGAGTTTCATGGTTGCCTTTATGTGGGTGCGCCAATTGAAGTGTGACCAGGAGTTTAGCAGGAAAAGCACTTGCTTTGTGTGTCTAAACCAGCAGATGTAGAAGTCCTTTAGTACCAGGGATGAGAACCATGTGGATTAGAGAATGATTTGCTTCTGTGCCCCTGAACCTCAAGGTTTTTTTCATAACTGCTTTCTGTCGACAGGTACTGGGACTGTATTTTGTGTCTCTGCCGGGCACAAGGCACAGTAGGCGAGCTTGGGGCTGTGGTGATGCAACAAGCTGATGTTTCTGCATTGCGCCTGCTGGAGGCGCTGTTGCTCTCTCTTCCACAAGCTCTGCTGCAGACCTACCTGCTGATGACCACCGATGTGGGCTTGTTGTCCCCAGGCAAGTATTCTGGAGAGGGTTTTTTCTGTACTGCAGTTGAAGAACACATTTCTGTTGGTATGTTGGGTATATTCTGCAGCTGCAAAGGCAAATTAGACTTTCGCATTGCAGTATTATGAGTGGTAGCAGCAGTAGTATTTGTGTTAAAAGTGTTAGATTTATAAGCATTATTATGCATTACACAAAGGGTATGAAGCGTTCTCCAGAATATGTGGAATAATTTTTACACAAGACTCGTAACAATTAGACATGGGGTAGGAATGAAAGATCAGCACCAAAGACTGTCTTACAAACTGTAGTTTGACAGTACTCCCCAATTTGTTCTTACCTCTCAGATTCAGATTCCCAGACCAGTAGATCAGGGCAAAAGGTAAAGCAGGTGCAGTAAAAGACTGATAAAAAATTATCAACAAGAATTATCAGCCTTAAAATATTTGAGTTTCCTCAAGAAAAATAGATGCTATTGCCCTTTTTTGAATAGACGTTTTCCTCAAAATGAACTTGCAGTCTAGAGCCATCTGTAACTACTTATATTCATCTACCACTTCCACTGATATGCCCCTGATGCGGGTTTGAGTGGGGAACTGAGGATTATTCCTCAAATCGATTGCCATGTCTTTGGTCTTAGAAACATTTAACTTCAAATAGTTCTGTTCACGCCAAGGCATCTACAACGGGCACATCTACAACTCGGTTCATCAACAATAACAGAGTCGTCTGTATATTTAATTATGTGTCTTGAGTAAGGGAGACAAAACTCATCCCTGGGGGAAACCTGTGGACGAATACAGCTTGTTAGACACAAAGATCACTGAGTGATCGGTTGCTTTATAGGATCTCTCCTCTGTTTTCCTATAGTGGCTCTGTGTTGTGCTCTCTGCCTGCTGTCCTTGTCCTGGGCGCTGGTCCTGTACAGCAGGGCATGCTGCCTTATTCGACCTGGGCACCTGACCATGCCACCAGCTGCTCTGCTATGCCAGCTTCTCTGGAGGGTGGGCATGCTGGGTGCCAGGATCTCCAGTCTCATGTTCTTTGCAAGGGTCTTCCACTGGTGGGTCTATGGAGTTGCAGGTAAGTAACGGATGGGGCTGCAACACGTTTAGCACCTCATAAGCACAGCATGGTGTGCCTTACTCATGTTGTATATTACGAAATGGATGATTTAAAGACCATATTAGAAATTGAATCTTGTTTTGCAAATACTTCTCTGTCCTGTATTTCTTATGTTTTTCACCTTACATAAACACTTATAGAGGCTCAGGGAGAGTGAAGTGAGATTTATGTCATGAAAAGATAAAAAGGGAAAAGTAGAGAATGTCACCTTTTTGTTTTTGGATATTTATGTGAATACTTGCTAAGCCATGTTAAAACAAAAGTATTTTAGTGTTCATTTCCCCAGGTCCACATACATTTTGGAACAAATGAACTTTAACTTCTGTAAGGTTAGTATTTGTTAGCATACCCCTTACATGCATTAATTGCTTAATGTCTGTGACTCATTGACATCAACAGACTCTTGATATGTTCCTTTGAGATGCTTTGCCAAGCCTTAGCTGCAGCTACTTTTAGCTGAAGGGTTTTCAGACTTTAGTTTCCTCTTCAGCAAGTGAAATGCGTGCTCAACACGATTCAAATCACGAGGCCAGCTTGGCCAGTTCAAACATATCCACTACACCTACTGTATCTGTTGTGCAGTATGTTTTGGGTCCTTAACTTTCTGCAGGGTGAGGTGCCTCTGAATGGGTTTGCTGGTATTTTTTTTTTGGACCTGGGCAGACAGGATGTTTCTGTACACCTCAGAATTCTTTGATGCTGCCATTGTCAGTTACATCGTCAGTTAAGGACCAGTGAGTGAGTTCAAGAGGAAGCCCAAAGCCATGACACTAACTACTGTATATGATGCTTCACTTGTAGTCACTTGCGGCTCTTTTTCAGACTTGCCTTTCTGTCAGTTTGAAAGGTTTAGCATCATCTTATATGTCCATAAAACTTTGTTCCCAAACAGTTGAGACTCATCTTTGTCTGTTTTTGTAAATTCAAACCTGCTTGTTGTGCTGAAGAGAGGTTTGCAACTTGCAGTGTAGCCATTAGTGATGCGTGGGTTGACTCACACCCGTGGGTGGGTTCGGGTTAAAAAAAAAAGATTTTAGATCGGGTCGGGCGGGTGCGGGTTTGTTTCTCACAACCACGGGCAGATGCAGGTAAAAAAACAGCTGACCCGCGGGTCACTAGTAGCCATTGTGATGCTCCTGTTAAGGTTTTCAGTGTGCAGTGAAGTTAAACTGTCTAGAATGTCTTTGGCTGTTATTTTGGGGTTTTCTTCATAGCCCTGATGATTTTTCTGTCACAAACGGCTGTCTTCTTACTTGGATGATCTGCTTTTTGCCAATATCTTACTCCTCTAGTAGCTTCTTTCTTTTTCAAGACATTCCATAGTGTTGATTTTGAGATGCCTGTAGTTGTTAGAGGTGTTGTAAGAGAGTTGTAGTTCTAGTTGTAATTTTCTGCGATCTTGTCTTCACAATTGCTTGCTTTTCCGCCATAGACAATTATCTAGTTTCATCTTGGTCTATGCCTTGTAACTCAAGAGGCAGACCCAAAAAGTATCCAAAGGCTGGAACCGTGGCCATACATTCATGGCTCTTTTATGTCAGCCATTTGTCCCAATACTTATGCTCAGTTGAAATGTGGGGGGGTTGAGTGTACTAAATTACATTGTTCTAACATGGCAAAATGTTACTCAGAAACAAAGGGAAAAATTCTGTATTTTTACCTCATGTAATAATCTATTAATCTTGTAGGATATGTAAATAAGGAAAGTGACACTTAAGTGATTATACTTATTTGCATTTTATTTGATAAATCTTCAATAGTTTTAGATTAAAAAAGTGCTTGTTGTGCGGTCAGTCTCATTTGAATCACAGTATGTACAAAAGGTCGAACACTTTTAGATCAGAAATGCTAATGTCAGGAGGATTGCTGCTCAGGTTGATGAAGACATTTTATAATCAATGATTTCCTATCGGGTGCTCGCAGTCTTGTGATTTCAATGAAGTCCAAATCAGCAGGCGATCTCATCTGCTTAGCTAAACTGGGAGGGGAGTGTAAGGAGTGTGGTGGTAGAACGTAGTTTTCTTTAAGCTGTGTTCCAAAGATACACACTCCAAGCCTCCAGGAGAATGTCTGTTCAAGGTGTCTCTCCCAGGAGGACAACTACAGACATCTGAACGTCTGTTTTTAGCTCAGGTTTCAGGAGGCTCAGAGTGGTGTGGATGACAGCTGTTTGTTCTCTGACCGCAGGTTTCCACTGGCTGGTTGCATCATTTTGGCTCGTCTCTCAGCAGACAGATATCTGCAGCAGTACGTGGCACTGGCGCCTCTTCAATTGCATTCTGGGTGCTGTACACGTTTTCTTTTTTCTCAACGTGAAGGACGGTCCCTCCCGGTTTCGAGTGGCCGGATTCTATGTGGTAAGCCCACTTGACAGCACTGGGGAAACATAAACTATAAAACACAATTCTCTGAAAAGACCATTCCTTTCGTGTTTCTGTATGCAGTACCTTACAAAACTATTCACCCTCTTCCAGGGATATCCCATTTTGAATCGAATTACCAAAGCTGTACACTTTATTTTAAAGTGAATGTTTTAAATCCAGGCTTGAATACACAAACTGAACACTTTTACGGCTGAAAGAAGTTAAATGTCAGCAACCTGCAAATACGTGCCAGAGCGTTTGCAATAATCTTGTTTCTTATTGCAGAAATGATCAATTTCTGATGCCTTTTACTAGGCTTAAATTCACATATTGTGAAATGGGTTTGCAGAAGAAATTACTCAAAGCACGTTGAATCACTTGAATACTGCTAAATAAAAATATAATGAAATCATTGCAAAAGTGTGGCAACTTTGCTTGCTCAGACTTTAAAACCCATCACAGAAAAGTCTAGAAAAATCAGCAGACAGCAATTGTCGTTGAATTGTGACCGCGATTATATTGTAACAGTTTAATGGACAGCTCTCAAAGCTTCTTCATTAGACCAAACTTTGCATCACTTGAACAAAATTTAAACTATATGCAATAAATAAACTACAAAATTCAAGAACTTGCTCAATGAAAGAAAAAAAATTATCTTTATCCTTAGCTTGGTAGTTCCACACCTTTCTGCAACTGAAGGTACTCTCATGAAGTGGTAAATTCCACTCATTCTTAGTACTGTAATAACCAGCAGATGCTTCATTCAGTCTTCCAAAGTACGTCACATGGACTGTCCAGAAAAAGACTGTCTAATCTGCTGTTAGAAATCAAAGCAATTCCCAGAGGATCCTGTGTCTTATTTCTGAAAGGACCTCCTCCTCTTCCAGGTCATGCTGCTGGAGAACGCTACACTCCTGCTGTCTGCCTCTGACTTTCTCAGCGCTGCATCCTGGGATAACACAGGGGTCTCCACTGCAGTGCTGTGCAGTTTTCTCATGGGTGAGAAACAGATCTGTATGTGATGGGCGAGTTAAGCTGTGCAGACTGTATTTTAAGCACTACCTCATCGTGGGTACCTTGGATAACAGTACTTACTACTTAATGTAGGTGGGCTTTTAAAAGGAGTACAGAGCTTCTGACCTGAGGCCATGCAAGTTACTGAAGTGGTCAGCAGAAAATGCAACAACAGAGAACCAGCAGATTCTCTCACAAAGAGTGGGATTTTTTAAAATTGGCTACAACCGGCCAATTCGTTAACTAATTTTATTTGTTAAATTATTCAACTATTTAAGATATATGTATAACTTATTTTTGTTTGTTGAGATTTGAAGGTTTCCAAGGTAAATGTAATCTGTGTGTTCCCATGTTGAACAACCTTTTTCTTCAAAATACTTTACATAGTTGCTTCATAGTTGCTAAAGTTACTTTTCGACACAACAGTGCCACTTCTCTCAATTTATAATACTTTATTTTATTTTGTATAACTACATTTTTCAGTTTCTGAGCACTTTCTATAACAATGTAAAGATAGAAAAATTATGCTTGGTTTTTAGTCAGTGTTTTAATGGACATGGAGATGAAAAAAATGACCAGGTGAAATACTGTATGAGAATAGAATATACAGTGAGTTACATTTATAGCATGTACTTCTGATTATAGTAAGACATTAACAAAGCTGTTTATGTCAATGGTATATACTGCAGTTATGCCATCATTTGGAAAAACACTGTCAGAGCACTTATTGTTTTTATGTCCAGATACTATAAAAAACAGTATTTTCTAAATACAAAATAAGGACAGTTTATCAATATATCATTTGTATATATTCAGGCAAGTTTATTTTTAAATAATGTATTGTTCATTGTTGCTTTTGGTCCAATTTATTAATACCACCCTTCGGCAGAAAAGCTCTGGAGACTGACATGTTTCGCCCGAATATTCCAGGTCTCACCTCGTTGGTCTTGTATTACCGCTTCCTGCACCCTAAGTCCACGGAAATCTCCCAGAGCCTCCGCCATGGCCAGATGGGAAGTGCATGCTGGGAGAAAGGCGAATCTTCCTTCTCGTTAGGGGACAAGACCGTGGCTGCCTCCTCTGTCCATGCTCTTGGAAGCTGCTGCAGAACAGGAGCAGCAGGATCACTAGTGGGACACGCCGGGACGTGTGGGGCTGAGCCTGGCGGGCAGTGTAGACACCACCACTGGCTGCTTGTGCGCCTGGCCCTGAAGACGGGAGACTTGGCTAAAATCAACCACAGCTACGGTGCTGGGGGAACCGCAGCCATCCTGGACGCGGAGGAGTTCATTCCAGAGACGAAGGACGGGCCTTCTTCCCCTGTTTCCGACTGGGAGCATGCTGTTATTCCCTTTTCGGAATTCCCAAGGGAAGAGAGTCAGAGTGCCGCTGATCCGGCCTTCCCTAAAGACCATGAAGAAGGTGGTAAGATGGAGATGGGGACTCCTCTGGGGTCTCAGGAATCTGAATTCAGGAGGGGGTCCCCAGAAGGGAAATCCGTGCTGGATGATAGCCCAGAACCAAACGTCTGTCCCACGGAGTCCAGCTCAACTCTGTATTTCAGCGCAGACCCCCAGTCTCCAAGCAGTGCGAGCAACCCAGGCCTGGAGAAGGAGGTTCCTGGACTTGGTGTGGACAACCTGGGAGAACTTAGTCCCATATCCAGCGACACGGGGCCACATCAGGAGCCGAAGGGAATGCTAGGCAGGGTCGAGCCACGGTTCACTTCAACTCCAAAACTGGAGTCAGGAGCTCAGGAATTCACGGGTGCCCGTGCTGGAGTGGCCAGGAGGCAGCTGGTACCGTCCAGAAAGGACGAGGCTGGGCATTTATAAGGATCAGAGCTCGGAACCTGATGAGCACAGCTGTCCAATAGTCCCAAAAGTCCAGGAGAAGACAATGTTTTCTCTGTTGAAAGAGAACAAAGATCTTTTTTTCCTGTTGCACATGGAATTTTACTGAACACTGCTGATAAAGTATAAACTAACAAGGTAGTGATGAAGCTCCCTTTTTGCAGAAACTCTCTACATGTTTCATTTTTATTTGACTGCCTTTCAGGAGGTACGTATATCTGTAAAAAATATTATGGCTGCTAGTACTAACTACAGTAATGTTGTTTTATTTATGACTTTACATCCATAAGGTACAGTACCTGAGTGCTAATATTATGATAAAAATATTCTGCCTTGCTAGATATTATCCAAAATGCCTAATGTGCTTTTTAAAAAATATTTATAAGCAATTTAATTTTCTTGTGTGCTTTTCAAACCTTTTTTTTAAAAAAGATTTTAAAATGTTTTTAAATCGTCATCATTATGTATAGTAATGCCTACGTTGATAGCGAGACCTGAAAAGAAGAAAAAACTATGCATGCAGTCATGTGAAAAACCTGAGATGACAATTCTGTGATTGAAATTCCTTTACATAATATAAGAGTGGCTAATGCTCTACAGGTTGGGAGGGCATGTATTTTTCTGAAACTCCTGCGATGATCCCTGCAGATGTGTTAATTCCCAATGTTTCAAATTGATGGATCTTTATGGTACAGTAATACCTCATTATTCGATAAATGAATTGGTACCTAGACCCTTTTAACCCTATTCACCGGTCTGCTGGTAGATGTCCCATTACCAGGATATCACATAAGGTACTGTAACTGGTGTCCATTAATTAGTATTTGTGATTAATTTTCTGTGTTGTATAAAAAGCTGCAACAGGCAATTTTGTTTGTGTTAGTTAACAGTCAGCAGTGTTGATTGATAGGTTTTACTTACTCTTTCATTGACACTCCAGGGAGGAAAAAATATGTTGCACTGACATTAGGTACTTATCTGATGAATTTGCTACTCTAATTTTTTATACCAAGTGATTGTACATATTGCTAAGTGCATATTACGCCTCTGTGATTTTCCTAGTATTTTAACATTTTAATGACAATTTAGTGGGCACGTGGTTTGGCCTGATAATTGCTCCAGGAACAATACTGCACGTACAGATTTCTTAAAACCTCCTTCCGGGATATGTACGATGTACGAATTGGCACCACAGTTTTATCTCTGATCAAGCACGATCAGTTTCAATTACCTTCTTGTCAACTTTAGAATAGTAACAAAAAGAGGAGGCCATCCAAGCCATATTGCATATATTGTAGTAGCTAATTGATCTAATAAGCCTACCCTTTCAAAAACAGCTGGGCAGCTTTAACAAGTTGTTACTGACTTCCAGTGTGAATAAAAACTGTTAGTTTTTAGAAAAAGTTCTAAATCTTCCCTGTAGTTCTCACTCTGTGAATCAACAAAAGTGTTGAATCAGAAGGGGTCCATTAGGTTTTCTTTGTCAGTGCCTTTGACGGTTCTGAATACATAAGTCTCAACTGCTCGCAGTCTAATCTGTTTACGATTCAAAATGTTCAGTTTTTTAAGCCTGTGTAGAAATTCCTTTAAGCCTAAACAATTATGTTGCTTTTGTCTGGACTGAGAACAGAGCAGCAGTATCTTTTTTTGTATCATGATAACCAGCTGTACAGAATATACTGAATATACTGAATTGTCCAATTTTAACATCATTAAATTGTATGTTTTTAAAAATATAGCACACCGTTCCAGTGAATTTTCCTATTGTGATGTGTATAAATCTAAGTTATTTCCATAAGTAGCCTCTTCAAGTTTGTTTTTTCCCATTTAAAGTTTTATAGTTTGATTTTGCAGCATGGTTTAGTTTTATATTTTCTGTACTCTTAACTGTTATACAAGTCCATTATGCGTACTGTACCTGAAACATGTACGTTTTCAGAATACCATCTGGCCCTGGAGATTTGCTTGTGTATGTTTACATTGAGTTGGCCTGAAGAGATTTTACCTTTAAGAAAAAGCTCTGAAATAATTAAATCAATCATTTCCCTTTCTACATTTAAATGTTTTATTTCTGAGACATTTCATCCTGTGTAATTTTTTTTTTCTGCTATAATACTGGAAAAAGTATTTTAGGGGCCAATTCAATATTTCTTTCTCTAGAACCTTTCTAGAATTCTTTGTAACCCATTATTGCAGTTCACTATATTCTGTGTTCTTTAACTGGGTCCTTATTTTTTATTGCTTTGTAAAGTGCTTTTTTTCCTCCTTACATTTATTTAACTACATGGCCACTACTTTCCCGACTTTGATTTGAGTACTCATGGGATAAAGCTGTTGTCATTCATTTTCTACCAGCTCCAATTTTCTCCTGTCCCATTTATTTTCTTTTCAGTTCCATCTCATTCCTTCTTGGTAAGTCTTTCTGAACTTGTCAACTTTTAATTTGGACGCTATCCATACAGTTTCAAAGTGTACTTTGCATACTATGTCCTGCATATTAAAAACATGGAAACGTTTTCTCTTTTCATTTGCTCTCAGCATGGAATAAACCTTTACAGTACGAGTTTACGTGTTCCTATGCAGCCTGCGCATGCAGAAGCAGCTGCCCCCTCAGACCCCTGTTCACATTTAAGACACTACATTGTCTATCTCTCAATTATGTCAAGGATGTGTTGCATGATTACAGTCCATGTCTTTCTGTGCCGGGGGCTGGGTGACACGGCCTTCTCATTTGCAGTACCACATCTGTGGAACTCGCTGCCAAATCCATTAGAAACTCTGCAACAGTTCATGTTATTCAGTTTTTCAATATTAATTTGAAGACCTTCAATGCTCTACACTTTTTATTTCACTTTCATTTTGCTTCTGTTGTTTACTATATTGTGTGCACTTTCACAACACTTTGGTTCCGTAAAGGAATTCAACAAACAATTTTATTATTACATATTTTACAATAGCTGGTTTTATGGTTTCCCAAGGAAACTGGATGAAAAGTGTTCAAAACTTTTTACAATCATCTTCAACTCTTATTATGAAGACATTTACTCTTGGCCTTACATTGGATTTAAAGTGTTGAAAGGACGAAGGTAGGCCACATGTGAACTTGTTTTATACACTATGATGTTCCAGTTCCATACTTAATGACAACTCAATACCTTATGTTTGCCAAGCCACTGAAATATCAGACTGAAACAGGGGTAACACTTCTGTAATACTATACCTGTAGTGTTTTAGAAATTATTTTGTAAGTGGACAATGCGCTAGGGAAATAGGAGTGGAGATGTTTAATGTAACAGTATACAGAAAGACAATGCTTTCTGTGGTTTATACTATATTACTGTACTTTTAACTGTAGTTGGTCCTTCCTGTCTGAAAAATGTTTGTAAAAGCTTATAAATACAATGTTATTTCATTTTCTTCAGAATTGAGAGTTCCTTTCTGATTAAGTACCATAGTTATATTTTATTCTGTATCTTCAGATTATTTTTTGTGTATGAAATGTGGCAAATAACTTATGACCTTATTAAATGTTGTTTACCTCAGAGTTTATTACAATGCTTTCTAAAGGTTTTTCCTATGAACTTATATAATGCATTGTATAATAAGACTAATTTAATTACAGTTTGTTTCATACTGTATATGAGCCAATCATTCAGCTGCTTCATTTATGTATTTTAGATTTTTAGATGCTCTTTACAGAGAGATAAACCTTCAATGCCATTGGTAGTTTTCCATAATTAAAAAAATAAAAAGATTTAAAATAAAATCATATGTAATAAATGTTGGATTTTCTCTTCCATTTTTCATCAAGTGTAGTTAGTAGCATAATTTGTAATGAGTCAATTTCAGGTCAGCTTTGATGTTAACTTAGAGAGTGGTGTTTTTGAAAAGGGGAACCCTTACCAGAGAGGCATTGTTCAAAATAAATGTTATAAAAACATCATCAGCTTTTAGATTTAGATGTGTATTGAGTCCAGTAAACAGTCTAAGCCTAAAAGACAGTCAGTCTTGATATTTTAATTCTGGAGGGATCTCATGTGAGAACATTTGCCTGTGGAGCTCCTAGAACTTAATACTGAGCTTTAGGAGCAGTTTACTCTCCTGTGTAACATGAATAGACAAATAAAAAACCAATGTGTACTGTAGCTCTGTGAAGAAAAGCTGAACCCAACACCAGAGTCATTTCACCTAGCATTTGCACAAAAGACATTGGCTTTTTTTTCTTCCAAATATATATTCACAGGCTGTTGATATTCTGATAAAGTTTTCTAAATTGCCTGTGTAATAAATGGAAATTCTACTATTTCTTTTACCTTGTACCAGCCCAGTGCGACGATCCTGTGCCAATGCATGGAGAACGAGTGAGTGCAGACAGGCTTCCCCCTGTCCCCCCCTACAGACCTGTATGTGATTTCACACACTACGAGCTCAGCATCTGTTTCTTCGGGAACCGAGCAGTAACCCCCAGCCACACTCGGGCCACTGTGGGAATCCCAGTGACAGCCGGCCAATGACATGACCCATGTCCAGACTTGCTCCATTTGGATCACAGAGCTGCAAGCGCACTCAAAAGTGGGCCACTCGGGAGCACGCAAATTGTTCTTCTGATAAATATACTGATAAATATCTTCTGATAAATATTCTGATATACTGTTTCATGGTTTTTAATATCGCCTGCTTAAAGGGTTACTGGGTGCTGTATTCTAAAACTTTGAAAGTGAAAACATGCCACTCCATTTCCTTTTTATTAGTATCCTGTGTGATTTGGTTGCTTTATTGTGTTAAATAATTTCACAGTTAAAATCTGAAAAGTCTTGCACAATCTTGCAAAAGTCCACAGTGAAAGTGAGAGGCTGTTGCTCTGAGGGGGAGGGAGGGGGTAGGGGGGTAAATGCTACCTGCCGTGTACCGAGATCCATGTTGAAACAGCTGGATGAGATCCTTGGCTCAATTAACTACTTACTACCAGATGGGCCAGATGTTCTGAATGGCCTCTTGTCTGTAACCTGTCTTGCAGTATGTTCTTACGATACCACATTATTTAATTGATATTTTCAGAGTGCAACAAATGCTTAATTGCTATTGTGGAAAAAATGTGTAAAGTGCTGTAAATGCAGATGTTCATGAATTGGTCTTTCACCTTGAGTGATATCCCTGACGCATTCCTTATGTTTCTTTTTCATTGCAGATTTAATTCCCCTCCCCATACCTACCATTTTATGAATGTTGTACCTTTAAATGGATAAATGTCATTGTTTCCTCTGAACTGAATCTATGTCTGTACTTCCCCTGAAGCTATTTATGTGAAGTGAAATGCATATTCATTGTAGGAAGATGCAGGTTTACAGGAAGTGGAGTTGAATTCCTAAAAATAGAGCTGTGATCTTTCAGGAATAAGACTGGTCAATCAAGAATTTGTTAACGTCTTAGGTTGTCAGTAAGAGGATCCGGTATGCAAAAATGCGGTAGTAAAAAGCATTAGGTAAGGAGGAATTGTTAAAGAAAACAATGTTCTTTCTTTTAAAAAATTATCTCTGCGATAGTCATCCCTGTAACACTCTCTCCTTCATCAATACATATGCACTTGAACAAATCTCCTTTGAAATTAAACTGGTCCTGTTTTTTCTAGAATTAACTGCCGGAAAGAAACTTTTCGTTCTTTTCTTCAACATGTTTTAAAATCAATGGTTATGTGCAGCCTGCCTTTTCTTCTTAGGCACTGTGTTGATGTAAAAGTGAATAAATGTGAACAGAATGTCACACAATATTTGTATATCTACTGATATAGAGGTTGAAATAATGCCAATAATTTAAATTGAATAATGTGGGGTACTGCTTAATATGTTGGTTGACCTAATTACTTACCCATTTACACTTTCGCAGGTATGCAATTTAAATTGAAAGAGACATTGTAAAACAACAACTGAAGTACTTTTGCGGTCTGATCTCTCCCGTGAATATCAAACTCTTTTTTTAAAATAACAAGAAGGGCAGAAACATCAAATTACAAAAAGGCAAAGGAACTATACACAGTGGACGGTTTCCTGATTATGAAGGGTTTACCATGGCCAAACTAAATCACATAGAAGCACCATTCTTTTGGAAATACACATCTCTAAGCCATTTTAGACCAACTGTGAAAGAATACTTGCACTTGCACAGTAAGAGTGACAAGCCACTGAAGTTAGACATTTTCACTTTGTCCTTTCTTTTTTTATTTCTCTTTGGGCATGCCTTTTTTATTATGTCATGCTGTTGCAGTTTAGAAAAGTCGTAGCTAAAGCGCCTTCAACTTGTTTTATATGTTTGATAACAACAACATGTCATATTTTAATACAATATATTGGCTTTGACATTGTTTTTCGTTCTGTATAATAAGGATTAAAAAACATGTTTTATACCAAAATTCCCATACAGGACCCTTCTCCTGTGTCCTCAGTTGGGATTGCTTCATCTTCTTCCTCACCTGATTTAAAGGAGGGGAAACTTCCTCACATGTCCTCACATGTTTCCAGCCGGTGCCTCTATCTCTTTCCCTCTAAACACCTCACCTCTCTCTGTGATCCGTTCGCCCCACTGTGCTTCTGCAAGGCACTAAACCGGAGTGAGCCTGGAGCTGCTGATCCTGCTTGGTCTGTCTTTGTCACCCTACCTGCACACCAGAAGAGGAAATGGCTGCAGCAGCTTCAAATGGGCAGGTGTACAGTATATCATTTTGTATCATGAACGATGTGTGAATACAGTATGTGAAAATTAATTTTGTGTTTATTACAAAAATAAAATCTTGATCACAGATTGCAAATCTCAGTCCTTATCCTCTCTCTTTTGGATTTTATTCAAGGCAGGTTCACGGGCTAATTGATTTTATATTTCTGGTTGAGACATATTTTTAAGTTTGCTTTTAGGTCATACAGTGTTACAGTAAGTGCAATTTCCAATAGGTATCAACTCAGTACTAATTCCTGAGTTTCAGAACTGCCCTCATTCAGGAGCACTTCATGAAACATGACCACCTGGACCACTGAAGAAGGGGAGCAGCACTATGGGACTCCCTGATTCTGTACATGGTCGTTCCTACCTCTGTCTGATCATCAGAAACTGTTAGGAGCCTGTTAGGAGCTGCTTAGACAACTAAGAAAGAGTTATACATTTATGATCTACATGTTATAGGTCTGTGTTGTGAAGTAGAGAATTTTAAACCAAGGAGTGCAGAGAAGGATACAACAAATGTTTCAGCGAGCAATAGATTTAATTGAAGGTGTCAATGTGCACCGAAGATTTAAGGATCGGTTGAAACATAAACCAGGAGACATGAGGATTCCCTAGGTCCAGGTTTGGTTTGGGAACCACTGTTTCACAGTTTTGTGAAAACCTTGTTGAGCTGTTAAAATACATGTTTTTTTACTACAAATCTGGTGATTTGTAAAAATTATTTTAATACTTTTTAGTGCTTTGACAAAGGTTTCCCTTTTCTTATGAAATCCACTTGTTACTTATTACTGTACATAAGAATGGAAGGGAAACCTTGACTGTTGTGGAATAAAAATACAATGAATCGTTAAGTGCTGACAATTAAATGTGTGATTAAGAAAAAAATAAATGACTAAAATTACTAACTAAAGGGTACAACAATGATCTTAATGTGTCAGAAATGACAATATACGAAGAAGATGAAAAATAATACAAAACTAAAACGGCTGCCTTTAATAGAAAGGCTGTCTGTGTGCTTTTATTCTCAGATCCAGATCAGAAACTGCAGCAAGTAGCTCCAGCTGTGGAACATTTCTGCTCTGGAAATTGGAAATAATGATTTGACCTTAATTTTTGCGTGTTATCTTCAATTGTATGTGTTATGTTACACATTGTTGTTTTAATACATAGATTAATATTTGTTTTAGTAATAATAATAATACCTTTTCAGTAACACATCAGCGGTCATATAATTACTTAACCTATGGCCATCTTCAGTTTTATAACTTACTAAAAGCTGTGGTCTAAGAATTGACTGGAGGCTGTTCCTCATTTCTGTCGGTGTACATCGTCCTTTTAAGTTTCCCTTTAAGCATTTTAGCGCATGCGCAATCTGGTTTTTAAACTTTTTAACTACTGAACTTCGAAGAAACTTTTCGAATACAGAAAAACGAAGAAAAAAAGATTACGTTAAAATGGCTTTCAGGAAAAGAAACAAGAGTTATCCATTCTTTAGCCAAGAGTTTCTCATTCAAAATCATGCAGACATCGTCTTTTGCCTGGTGGTTTTCATCTTAATTGGATTGATGTTTGAGGTGAGTTGATTTCTGGACGCTCTGATGTCTTCGTGCATTTTTGTCCCAAAATGTGTATGGGCTGGTCCGACGGAGATAATCGCTTGGGATTTTTTTTCCTTTTAAAGGCTACATTGTTGCAGAGCCCAAAGGTTGTCTGGTTTCATGATGTAGCCGAGCCGATTAATCCCGAGCGAAACTTCTAACAGATGACAAGTCATCTGTAATAAGATTGTACAGCGATTGTACTTTGTAGTTGGTATAGATAACCCAGAATTGAAATGAGGAACTATGACAGTAAATTTCATAATTAATAGCGTTTTAAGCAAAACGTATGCCTTGGTTAACTAGAGACGTCTTCCCTCGTTAGACTTCAATTGTTAGAACTCAGTTGGTATTTGTCGGATTTCTTTTACTTCTTGCACGGAGCGAGGTCTTTTTTGTGTGTGTTAAAAGAGATCGCCTTTAAAAAACAGATACTGCATGAACTACTTTAACCCTAGTGACTAGTTTGATAGGTATTTTTCAGAGTTTTCGTTTGTAAATCCGGAACGGGATGGGAAATAAAACCGATTTATAAAGGGGTGTCAATAAAATTAGGAAAGCAGACATTTTAATCAGAGTGTTTAGGTTTGTGGTTACCCGAGAAAGGTATTTAGGATTTATATAAACGTCTGCATTTTCCTTGTTGGCGTCGAGGCAGTTTTTTTTAAGACTTGTTGATTTTTTTAAAAATTATTTTCCCGTTTCCTCAAACAGCACCGTGCAGTATCTCCACTGAGATTTGGTTTGGTCCTCAGTGCCACGTCTTAATCTCTCAACTGGACTGCGGTCTGCTTTTTTCGCTCTGACTGTTATGTGGGGCTTTGGTTTTGCAAGGTCGGGTAACGTTTATTTAAAGCTTTTAAAAACAGGTAGTTTTACTCATGCGAAATTACAATTTAAGATGTATGTGAACTAAGTGTTTTAAGCATTGGATTATTTTTACACCCAGTGCTGTCTTCCATACCAAAACGTTCTACCACCTAATATTTGCTTTTGCCGATTTTGTTCTGTAATATCCTTAAAATGATTAAACATGCCGGCTTTTGATCGTAAACGCAAGGAATGTGTACAGTCCGTTAAAGCCTTATCCAAAGAAATATTTGATTTACAAATCAGTCTATTTTCTTTTAAAAAGGAGCGGAGAGTTAAAAAATCATGCATTTACTTCTTGAAAAGAAGAATACTTAGTTTGGGAAGGTTTAGATTTAATTTTAGGTGTTCAGTGAATTCCCACCCTCTAGGCATTCCTTTTTCCCGAGTGTTTCACAGCTTCAGAAACCAGAAATCGTCACACTGTCAGACGCTTATAGTTAATGTAAGGCCTAAATATTGGGACAGTATGATATTATCGTTTTATAGCCTTCATACTGTACGTTAAATAAATCTATCTTCAACCCTAACCGATATCAGTTTAGTGCTAAATGGAGGCTCCAACAATATTCTTGCAGTAGCTATTGTATTCTGTACTGTACATACAGCATATACTAGTGAGCTGTACACGTATACCGTAGTGAAACGTGTTGGAAGTGCAGCGTTATAGCCTGAACGTAGTGCTGTCGTATCTTCATCTGACTAATAGCTAAAAATGGAGCTCTGTTTTTTCTGCGATGATCCCAAAAACTTTGGTATGAATACTGTCATGAGTATTTGTATCAGGCACTGCACAATACACAAGGCCGAGCTGCCAGATACAGCTGTTTCTTTCAGCTCTGTTTTGTGCTTGTGGTTATTCTCAGTTTCAAGGCTGCTCATTTGAATGCGACAGAGCTCTGAGCAGATGTTTCAGAGTGATACTTGAAATGACATGCAGATATTTTAAAATTGCCAGAACAACCTACAAGTATTTACTGCTCTGTGTTATGTTCCCAGCCTTGATACCTATACAATGTGTGTGAGGCTGGAGGTACAGTATGTTCACTTTTCAACATGGGGAGAAAATATCACTTTTCCTAGATTTATACCTCCTGTATCCAAGATTGTACATTAACAGGTAATGTGGAGATGTCCCTGTAATGTACAGTCTCTCCTTATAAACCAAATGGCATCTTTTAATTAATAATTTTGGTACCTTAAGATGTGGGGTCTACTTTAACCTGTTGTTGAGTTTCATTTTGGCAGAGAATATAGTAGTAAAACCAATGGGAGTCAATAAGAAGATTTGATTGTGTGTGGCCTTGTCCTGCTACCTCGATCAGAGTATGATTTAATCAAAGTACCACATATTAGCATGGGAAAGTTTAGCTTAGCAATAGGGTTTATCTTATTGACCTGATGATTAATGTAGCTTACACTACATTAGTAAATGTACAGTAGTGTATTAGTAAATGGGAATGTAGCTAGGCTTGGCCTATGCCTTGATGTAGGTTGTACTTTAGCTCACAAAAACTATGAATCAAGATTAAACATCTCTTGGCTTCCCTAATGAGTGTCACAGTTTATTGCCTGGAAACATGTCCAAAATCACAGACTGGAACCCTGAAACTGTAAAATGGGTATGTTTTAACTCCACCCACTTGACAAGGTTTAAGTACAAGTACTCGTCAACAGTAGAAGCCATTTCATTGGGCAAGTCAAGCTGCACCTTTTCCTAGTGACGTTTAGGAAAAGTCTTTTTTTTTTGTATTGTTCAACTTAACCCGATGAGCAATGTGGGCTGAATGTCTTTCCTTCCTAAAGAAGCTTTATTGTTCCACTATATGGCATATATTGCATAAATATGGAACTATCACAGTTATGGGAATATTGAAGAACAGTACATTAGTTCTGATAGCTTGGCCTACGTTTTTGATAATGGGAAATAACATTCTGCCTGCTTATTATGAGGGTTATAAAGCAGATTGAATTATTTTATTTGCAGATATGATGCATAAAGACAAAAAAATATGAGACAGTGCTTTATGCAAAGAGTTATACAGTTCAGGAGCAAACTGCCTAGCCAAACTGTTGATGCTGGCCTTTGAGAAGCAGCAGAACAGTATTTTATGATCAGTGAATTTCTTGCAATAACAAAAGCAGATTGAACTCTAACTATGCTTATGTTCTTATGATATGCATGACTGAGGAGCAAATCAGAAAAAAAATACATACATTTCTTATTTTTCAGGCAACAGCAAAAACATCCTTCCTGTTCATCCTCCCACAGTACAACACTAGCACTTTCACATCTGGTAAGTCCATTTGGTTCAACAGACCAATAAAGAAGTGGAATAATACATTTCAATCCTTCTCAGTAGAGTTGTAAACCAGTCCTTGAGGTTGAAATTAATTCTTATTATAATTTGATATTTATCATTCTGAAGTTTAAATACTGTAAAAAAAACATTAACCCTTTACTATACAAGTAAGAAGCCAACCTTTAAAAATATGAATGTGTGTTTACAGAAAATGTTATTAAAATAAATTGATGTGAAGATATTTAGTAAAACAAAGTATTTAAATACCACATCCCACTTTTCCTGTACAGTATGTTTTTGTACGTGGCATCAATCATGTGGCATCACATGACACATTTGCCTTTGTGTCATTCTATATAAATCAAGCAAAGATAATGTGGTAAAAACATTATTAGTTTATTAATCACAATTTACATGTATATACTGTATTTTACAGTCCTAAAGCTGGATATTTGGAGAACATTTGCATTGCACCTGTGCTACAGTACAGTATGTTTTAGTGTGAACAGTCTCTATACAGTATATGCCTCTGTCAATGACTTTGGCAAATGACGTTTGAATACAGATTTAGTGTAGCCGTAAACAAGAACATTTCTGATGTTCAACAACTGGCGTGCTGTGCCCTCCGGATACAGCTATACTGCTGATGAAAGGTTTTTTTGTTCCTATGACAGAATAAGTTATGGATTAGATAATGTCCTGCGGAAAACATTTCTACAAATGTTATAGTGTGGTTGTAATAAGATTACACAGTGCAAAGTCATAATTTGTCATAATTTAAATCCAGAAAATGCAAAGGTCTCCTTTATTGACACCTCTTTTAGTTAGCATTTTCCATTGCCTCTTCTGTCATGTATGGCATTAATGCCACCTGTGGTGTGCTTTGGGGTTCTACCAGCTCCAGGGAGGGATTTCTGTTCATTCCTCAATGCAGAATTTCTGCTTCAGACCCTTTGGTTTCCATATGTGACCAGGTCATGTTTTTTTTAAGATTAGATACGTGTTAGAAAGTGAAAAACAGAGGGAGCTGAGAAGAAGCCTCAGCTCAGACTGAGTGAGGTCATTAGTTGGCTGCTCCCAAGACCAGTCTAAGAACCACTGATATCCTCAATCTGTGTCAGTGGTCTAGACTCTGCTATAGTGGGTAAACGTTTCACATTTACAGGAGATACAGATAGTGAAATAATGATTGCCTTTCAGATCAATTGATTAATGTGAGTCAAAAGTATAGAATTTCAGCGTTTGTTTCAGGGTATTATTTTGCATACGTGTTTAGCCATGTTGTCATTTGTTGTGTTCCAGCCCATGTGTTAGGAGAGCTTAAGTATTGGGATAAATGGCTGACAGATAATTCTAATTAATTGTAGAAAATAAAAACTCATATTAATCCCAATACTTTTGGTATTCACTGGAGATGCTTTTGCAAACACAAAGTAACAGCAGCTTAAGCAAGAAGAGGTTAATGTTAACCATTGTATGGATGACAAATGTGTTGTAAGTGTAAGATAATACATACATGAAGCAAAAAATGTGAACTTCAAATATGAGCTGTCTATGGTCTGTTTTTCAGTTTGCAAATAACCTTGACTTGTTCATTTGCAGCCATAGCACATTGAAGAAGCTCTCCACTGAAATATATTGTAAAGAAGGCCTTACTTACTAGTGCATGATACAGTTCCATCCCTTGATTTAGATTGTTTTACTGTATCTCCCAACGTCTTGTTCATTTTTTGCTTTCATAAGTTTCTAGAAAATGTAAAATATTGCTGTACACACCTAAATCTTTTTTTATAAATAGCCTCTTCTATTTCAGCTTTTCCATTTTGTCTATAGTTTTTTTTTCTGCCTGCGAGTAATATTCTGCACTTGCCTACATTAAATACATCTGCTAGGTAATTTCCCAATCTTGAATTTTATTTTTTAAGATTTACTTGCTCCTTACTAAATTTTCTATTTTTGTATCATCTGCAAACTTCACAAGTTTACAAATAGCCAGAATCTTGATCATTGATATGTCTGTAAGATAGGAAGAACAGTCGCCCCAGTACAGATTCCTGTGGTACCCCAGTAATTACATCTCCTTAGTGTAAGCTTTCATTCCTTATCTCTGCTGTTTTCTACCTGATAAGCAATTTTATATCCAAACCAATGCATTTCTCCAAATATCCATCCTCTGTAATTTAAGAACGGATCTTTGTATTTAATATTCATCATAAGAGGATTCAAAAGCCTCAGTACTCCATGTCTCCATTGCTGGTGGTTTGTGTTCAATGGAAAGACAGACAAGTACCTTTTTTAAATCTACACATTTTCCCTATTGACCTAGAAGCATATTGCCAAACAACCATAATGCTGTTTAGTTGTTCTTCAAATGATCAATGTGAACATGTGTATGAGTGCTATTGGATATGTATTTACAGGTGATAGAGCAGCTGCTTTTGCAGTAAAGTAAGTTCCTGGTATGGATGTCATCTGTGCATGATTAAGGGAATTGGAGAAAACTGTTGTGTAGGTTCCAGTAAAAGAGCCCATTCTCCAAAATAGAGACTTGAAAGTTTTGTCTCAACTTGGAAATGACATGTTAAGGTGGAGTGGGAGGATAAGAGGAATGCAGTTTTGGATGTGGGAAATCTTCCTGGGACTGATGGCATGGGTACTGCTTTTGGCTTGGTTTGGGATCTGTCTGGAAATCTTCTTTGCACAAAACTGACAAATAAACTAGGCTTTGGAACTCAGTCTCATCTCTGCATGAACACAAGGAATAAGAATTTTAGTATATTTGTGATGGAAATAATTATAAAGGAAATAACTGTTTGAATCATTAGGCTTGTATTATAGGTTATTTGTGGATAGTTCATAGAAAAGCCATCTAAGATAGGCATAATGGTATATGAATTGTTAACAGTGTATTTGAGAGATAGCTGGAAGCTTTTGTACTGACGTAAAAATCACCGGAGTTTGCTATAATGGAAGGCGGCACCTGCAGTGTCCTCATTGTATCATTTGTCGAGTTTAAGGACAAAGCCAGAAGAGGAGGAGAAGGAGAGCTCTTCTTCCCAGCTGACAAAGATGTTAACATAGCTTGGCCACATCCTGGTACATATGGTGCTACTGTTGAAGATGCATTCAGGCTGAGAGCCAATTCAGCTAGTCTGATAGGAGTCTGAGGTGGTGGATCTTGCAAAGTCCGCCTGTTGAATGTGTCTGATAGGAATGATGCAGTGGTAATTGTAATGACGGGTGTGTGATGAAGTCTGTCGTGAAGATGAAGCCTTCTGGACCCTGAAACCGAAAACTGTCACATACTGTATGTACAGTTGTTAGGAGTGTGTAGTTAGTGTCCTTTACGTATGTAGTGAAACCCTCAAGAAATGGTCTCATCAGGTTGTAAAGGAAAGAACGGAAGAAAATCTCTAAAGGAAAGTTGGACATTTGGATTATGTTGCTTGTTTGATAGTTTATTTTATTAGTGGATCTAAGATTTTGTTCAGAGTTTGGACCTCAGAACTCTCACACTCACAGAACTCTTGTGTTTCTAGCTCTCCAATTTATATCTGTTGCCTTTTAGTTTCCAGTTGTGACCCTCGGTACATGAGATGAAATTGTCCAGGTACTTGCAAGTAGACATGATTGGGGAGTTCTGAGATATCTTGTGAATTTTGGAAGAGAGGTACTACTTTGATGCTTGTGAATGTTGAAGTGGATACAACCTCCTCTTTTTAGTTATTGGTTGGATCCGGTGGAAGGAAACAGTACTCAGAAGTGTTGGTGGTCTTGTGGCTGCAGTAATATACAGTCTCTTTTGCCATGCAGCACCACCACCCCTGCCAGCAGCTTGACAGTGTTGTTCCTGTTGTGGAGTGGTTGGAGTTCCTGAAGTTCTCCTGGGGTGAAGCTGGGAGCAGGCAAGGTGCTGGGCTTTACCAAATTCATTGTTATACAGAGTTTATATTCTCAAAGGTACAAATATGGATACAAAATTCAGATGGGTGGCAGAATGGAGCAAAGGTGTTGCCTTGCAGCACTAAGGTCCTAGGTTCAGTTAGAGATCTGGGGAGCTATCTGCATAGAGTTTGTGGGTTCTCCCTCTGTTCGTATGGGTTTTTGCTGAGTATTTTGGTTTCTTCCCACAGTCCAAAGACATTCTGGTAGGTTAATTGGCTCCTGGGAAAATTAGCCCTGGCGTGCGTGTGTGCGCGTGTGCGCGTGTGGCCCGCAATGAACTTGTATCCTGCCTTGCGCTCATTCCTTGCTGGGACAAGACTCCAGCTCCCCTGTGACCCTGTATTGGATAAGCGGTTGAAGATCAATGAATTTCAGAGATGATGACCTTCAGATCTTCAGTATGGAAACAAATTGCAGACATATAATTAAAAATCGAAAAAAAATCAAGTTAATGAAGGCAGTGCATCTTTTTAAGTCTGTTTCAATTAGAATCATTGTACAGCAGTGTTCAGAAATAATGGGATATTAACCAATTATGGTCTTTGTTTCTTTTAGTCAGCCTGAAGTGAGTAATGTGTCTCTACCATGAGAATATCTGCCCTTATTTAGTCATAACTCTTTATACATCTGCAGAGTTTAATCAAATTTCCAGTCTTGTGAGGTGGGTATCCCACACTCTACCAGCTTCCTAAGCTATGACTACTGCTCAGGGAATTCAAATCAACCATGAAGAACAAAGAGCTGTGAAAACAAATCGAGGATAAAATGGAAGAGAGCCATGGATCTGGAGGTTACTTGTGGAACAGTAGAAGGTTAACTGGAATGTATAATATACCACCCACACATGACCTACAGTAGATCAGGCTACCCGTCCAAACTGAGCAGCTGGGAAAGCAGGAAACAAGTTAGGGAACCCACTTCAAAGTAGCAAGCTTCTTTTTTCAGGAAGGTTTCTCTGCACCTAGCTGTATGTTAGAAATTAAAGAATAGGTTGTAGCCTCAGCTAGCTTCTGTTTTCGTGTCTTCAGATTGGAGAAAGGACAGCAAGTGAGGTGCCAGAACATGATCAGCGTAGTCAGGTTGCGATTAATTAGCACAGGGGATTGTCACTCCTGGCTATCGCATCACACTTGGATCTCTCCATCGATTTTCTAGTGTTGTTGTGAATCATAGTCTCCCAGATTGTGACCCATTTGGTTTATGTCTGACTTTAAAATCCTGTTAGGTTTGCTAATACTGTCTAACAGAGGGGAAAAGGTGCTTGTTCTGTTACAGCGAGTGTCTTTTTATTGGTACCAAGGAACTGAAAAACGTAAAAGATTAGTGATGAGGTGCTGTGAAGCTGCTTGCCGCAAATATTTCTGTTTTTGATGTTTTTGCCAGTTTGGATGATGTTTTTGTATGAGTAAGATGACAGAATGCCGTAAGATTTTGGAAAAGTTGCCTTTGAGTGCTGAATTAGCTGGTCACATAACCAAAGTAAAAAAGGTTGTATGTGTATAAGTGTTTTGATATTTCTAACTTCAATTTGGTGTACAAGCCTTGTGCATAGGTGTAGACATTGCTACTCACCATAGCTTATGGCAATTCAGTTTATATTGCTGAAGATCAGACAGTTCTTTTTAAATATTAAAATACAGAAATGTGAATCGTACCGAGTAAGAGTTCTTTCAACATGTTAAATCTGTGTGCAGTGTTTAACAATAACTGCTCAAAGGCACTAATGTCAGTTGAGGTGCTGCTTTCTGTAATCTAGATTTTCAGATGGTGCACACCACTTACTGTAGATAACGCGGCTGGCAGGTATTCCTTGAGGGCTCTGCACAGACTACTGCTCTGCCAACCCAGAAGAGTAACAGAGTCCAATGGTCTTCTCTTATCTTCCTGCATCTCTAGAAGGGGAGGTGTCCTTCTATCACTACGGCTGGAGGGACTGTGTTACGATTCTCTTCTACTTCCTAATTGCCATTATCCTTCATGCAGTTGTGCAGGAGTATGTGCTGGACGTGAGTATTCACTTAAGCATCAATTCAACATGACCAAGATCAACAAATCAATCATTTCCAGAAATAACACTTTGGGTTAGCTCTAAGCTTGTTCAAAAATGCTAGTTTGCTTAGGAAATATTGCTATACTCCTTCTTTCTCTATTCAGATATCTGTTTCTCTATATGGCAATAATACTATCAATTAGATTTGGTCCTACTTAATGCTTATGTTTCAGAACAGAGCTTTTTTATATATATTTTGTCTTGACTGTAGTTTGTCTGATGCCCGATAAGCTCCATGTGCATAAATATTTTGCACTTACCTGTGTATATAAAAAACGTTCTTCCCTATACTGCTAAAAATACATTAAAATCTGGAAACTGTATATAGTTTTATAAAGTTTTCTCAAATGCAATGTGTTTGGTGTTCAAGACACTGCTGCATAATCATTCGACCACTTCTTTGCTGTTTCAGAAAGTTAACAGACGTCTCCATCTTTCAAAGAGCAAAAATACGAAGTTCAACGAGTCAGGGCAACTATGTGTGTTTCACTTAGCGTCTTCACTGTGGAGCCTCTACATTCTAATTACGGTGAGCAGATCATGTCTTGAGCATCATGTTGGAATGTGAGGCCTTTTGTGTCATTTGGCAATACCGAAAATAAAGGAGATCTTTGCTACCAATAATGGGTTAGGCAACTGAGTTCTGATTGCTCTTTTAAAGAACTATTAAATTGGGAGAATATCCTCTTTAACTTAAAGTGTGTAGTATTTAGTTGTTTTTTACTGTGTTAGTGGGTGCCGTTTCTCTCTTGGTCATGTTTACCTGCCCACGTTGTTCCAGGGACTGTAAATCAGATTTCCCTTTAGCTTTTTACGAGACTTCCCTCTATATTATTATTTCTTCCCCTGTCAGCGCATCTCTGTGACCTGTCACATGAGAGTTATTTTGCATTTTAATCTTAAACAAATGTTCCCATCATAGTGAAAGAAATCAGCTGGATTTCCATGTTATACCTGAGAGCTGTTTGTGAAAAAGAAATGAAAAACCATTTCTTCTCTTTGGTGAACATCCTCCGAGGGCAGTAATGAACTGTACAAATTCACGTGCTACACTTGCAGACCCAAAGACACAGAGAAGAGCCTCATCTGATATTCAGTCACTGAAAATGCATTTTTGATGTTATGAAGAAGGCCTTAATCATAGTTTGTAAGGCAATGAAGCTGACTGTTCTTTTATATTGTGCCTAGAAGATTTTTCTTTATATAAAATGTATTTCTACACTTTAATTGCAATTTTATGATCTGTGGTACGAAAAGATTTTGCTGTCTGTCCATAAAGACTTCTCAGTCGTATCTTAATTAGAAGCATGTCCCGTGTACCTTTAAAGCTACATTGCCTAGTTTTGATTCATTTTTCTAGTTAATTAAGATTGTTGTTTGTTCTATTTGATTCCCTCCTTTCTATCTGTGCTTGCTTCCAGGAAGGATATCTCCTAAATTTAAGCAGCCTGTGGGAGGACTATCCTCATGTGCACCTCAGGTAAAAGGCATTGTTGTGGGCCTGACCTGTGAACTGTGAGCCCACAAGGTCATGTCCTGACTTCTTTTCTTCCACAACGAAAACTACGCTCATGTAGAAACCGCAGAACCATTCCTAGTAAAAGTCAATAATGCAATTTTGCCACCTTACTATGAGCAGATATTTTAAAGTAATAAAACTATCTTTGTGGCTATGATAAAGCATGCCTGAAAGATACACCACATCCCAGATTAACCTACCCACCAGCTACTAATTACTGCTTAGGTCTTGTCCATTCTCATGGCATTTTGTTTGCTAAATCCATGTTCCTGCAATTACTTATTTGACTTGTATTGAAGATGAATGTTGATCTAATCCAGGGTCAAGAGTCTGATAGTATAGGAGATGCAAGGCAACAGGAAGCAGAATGGAATCCCTTTTCACCCCTCTTGTATCACTCTTGCATTGTTAAAATGGTAGCTTCTGTTTTCAAATTCAGCTTATTTTCACTTGAATATAAAATAGCACAATTCTGGCACTTTAGTTCTTCCTTAAGCAAAATTCTGTATTTTGAAATAGCGCTACCATCTTGTCATCTTGCCAGCATAAAGTAAGACCAACTGAAAACACACAGTCTGATTCGACCTGTGAGGGAGTTGAACTGGTGAGGCTAATTTAAGTGCAGTATTCTAAGATGTATCTATAAGCAAAGATCAATCATTTAAATTCCAATAAACAAGGAGAGCAAGAGCTGAAGCTCGGCTGTTTCATGACACATCCTAGAATGATGCTATTCAGACTCCGCAATGAAATTCATTAGGTAGAATGGAAGGATGTTTGTTAACCAGATCTTGTTTTGTTTTCCTTTCAGGTTCCAGGTTAAATTCTTCTACCTTTTCCAGCTGGCTTACTGGCTTCATGCATTGCCTGAGCTATACTTCCAGAAAGTGAGGAAAGTGAGTAGGAGACATCAGTTGAAATATTGGTGACTAGTTATGTCTTCATAGTTGTAGGATAAAGAGGTCTGCAACCCATAAGTCACCTACAGATCACAAATGGTGGACCTAAGCTCAAGGAGATGGCAGATGGGAGAAAAAGAGACCACAGACATGAGAAGGATATTGAATAATAAAGAAAAGAGGAGAAGGGCCACTGGGGTGAAGACTTAATTAGGTGAAGAGAGCGAAGGCAGAAAATATTGGACAAAAAAGGACAGCGCTGCTGTTATGAAAGGCTTTTGGCCTATTTTTTTCTGTTGTTTGTGAAAAGGATCACTTTGGTTAAAATGGATTGAGGAAAGAATGGGAATTTAAGAAGCATTCTCAATGCCCCAGATGTTTGCTCTTGTGGCATAGTCCGTATCTGACAATGATCATAGACTGAAGTTCAAGAGAATTTTCAGAGTTGGTTTTATGATCCGCTGTCCGCTTGAAGCAGCTGCATTGTGGCGTTCTGGAGAATAGCAAAACTCTGGAAGTTTGGGGAAGAGAAAAACAGTAACAGGCATGGTTGACACACAGTTTCACTATAGGCTTTGTAATTGAAATTGCTTAAATAAAGGGAAGCTTCATTTCAATTCTTGCTCTTTCAGGAGGAGATGCCTCGTCAGCTGAAATACATCTCCCTCTACCTGCTGCACATTACTGTGGCTTACCTGCTCAAGTAGGTCTTGTCCGAGAGCACCATACCCGTGTATCCCAGACATAAAGTATTTAAGTATAGACACCACTGTAGTATCTGATTTTTGGTCTAATATGTACTGTACATACATGTCCAGCTTAGGAGAGAAGTGAAACAGCCTTGTATAATTGTGGCTTTATTGATGCAGGGTGTGTTCCTCTCTTAGAATAAATCTTCTTTGTGTTTGTAAAAAGAAACATGGTGTGTGCTGCTAGCATCTGATAATCACATTTGTGTAAAAGTTGTAAATGTCTTTTAAATCTATTAATTGAACTACACTATGCTACAGTTTTTCCAGGTCACATGAGTAAATTGTGACATTCGGCCACATACTGTACCAAAATGCATGTCGCCTGAATAAGATCTTGCATTACGGTGTTTTTTTTGTGATAATAACTTTTGACACTCTATTTAAGATGGCTAGAAAATAACACGCCAAGGAACGTGCAAGAAGCAACTATTCTTATAATCCGCCCAAGGGTGGATTAGGGTCTTTCTTCTACATTTTTTTTATTTGTTTTCCAAAACTAAGATCACATTTGTTTCTGACTGCCATTTTACCAAAATACCCACTTCAGTGTGGTACTGAAGTTTGTTGGCATTCTAAGACAGTCGCCCTATGCTTTTCTAAAACATGTAGAAACATTTGTTTTCTATTTTTTATTATCCCACTCCATGTGGAAAAGCAGATTTTTGTTTATCACATCCTGGTGCACAGTTATAAACCTTGCTGCTGCCCATAAGGGAGAGTGAGCAAGTGAGGGAAAGCTCTTCTGACTCAACTACTTGAGTGGTGGTTCACACGTAACTGACTGTGCAGCTATGTGCAGGAGGTTAAGCACCTCTTGGAGGAGAGTTGCATCCTTCAAATGCCTTTACTGATTTATCCAGCTGGGAGCCCTCCTTTGCTGATTTTATCATCTCTATGGAGTATTGAGTGGATAGTTATTCCTAGGCAGAAAATAACTGGAGAAATGACTCGCCTTTGACGGGGACCAGTATTTGGTACAATTTATTTTGAGGGGATATTGAATTGGTTCAAAAGGAAATCAAGTGTCCAAAGTCAGAGTAATCCACACATAGAAATTTATTCATGTCAAAGAGTTCCTCCAGAATAATGGTGTTTCTCTAAATGCAGAGCCATAATCCAAGGAAGAATGCTAGCACAGGTGTTAGGAATGTTTGTGTTGTGAAATGTAAAGGCATATAGTCGGAAACGTAACAGGAAAAAAATGCATCTGTAAAAGCTTCAGAGAGTGTTCTCTGTTACATGGTTTAACAGACCCGTAGCTATATCAAATGTATATAAACAGAATAACAGTATGGAAATCACAAGCACAAATGAACAAAAGCTCACTTTAAGAAAATCAAGATCGCAGAGTATTACTAATTGGTGGAAAACTAGAATTTCTTTTTGATATGAGATGCATAGACTATACATTTTTGTATTTAAATAGATCAGTTATAAATTAAATCATTATTCATCCACAATACATCAACTGCTTCTTCACTAGAAGGTCACAGCAACCTGGATCAATAATGCAAAGTTAAGAGAGTAATTATGCACAATTAATCTAGCCAGTATTTCCCTGGAATGTCTTTGCACATGTGAATGCAGAGAATGTGCATGTGGTGTTAACCTGTCTCGTCTGCTTGTTCCCTGCAGTTTTACTCGAGTGGGGCTGGTTCTGCTGTTCCTGCAGTACCTGTCTGAGCTTGGTTTCCACATTGCCAGACTCTTTTATTTCACTGATGAGAATCATCACAAACTGTGAGTACCTCTTACCTCCTGAACTCAACTTGAGCAGTTTGTATCGTTCAATGCCTTACTTGAGTATTTTTTTCATAATTCAATGGATTAAAAGCACCTTGCCCTGACCATATGCTTTGCTGCTTGTTGTTGCTCATCAAAATTATTCTATAAGACTTCATTCTGTTGACTGTACTGACCTAAAGATGTTACACATTGTTATATCAGTGAGGTTTTACTTAACCATTGTGGGTTTTTTTTCTGTGTGTCAGGTTCGACATGTGGGCGGTTGGCTTCATATTCACTCGCATGATGATTCTGATACTGTCGGTCCTGGTGGTGGGATTTGGCCTGGCTCGTGTGGAGAACCAAGGGCTGGACTGGGAAGCAGGAAACTTCAACACCCTGCTGTTCAGGTGAGCACAGGCTGCAAGATTAAATACTTTCAAAGAACTGAAAACAAACCAAATACCATGCTTCTGTAGTCTTAGAAAATTCTTCATACACTTCTTTTGTGTTAGGAGCTAAACACGATGGTTTTACCAATCTACCAATCCCAAAGGGTGAATCCCAAGGTTGCCACTTGTGTTAATGGTCACCCTCATCCAAATCATTCCAATCTACATGAAAAAGATGACGGGACAAAACTCATTTTATGCCACATGGTGGGTGGATGTGATTTGCTCCATCCCAGTGATTCAGGCGATTTCAGTTGTATAGTAAATGTCTCCACTCCTGTCTGCCAGGCCCAAGTCCAAGCTTGGACTCGGTAGCTTAGGGGCTGCCAGCTGTGTAAACCACTCCAGGCCTGGTTTAAATAGCAGTTAAAGCACGTCATATTACTTCCTCTCCCGAAAAGTCTAAAGTCCTAATGTCTTTCTTGAGGTTTTATGATCTTATACATATTCATTGCTTTTTTTTCTGAGGGTAATAAACCTCCTTGCAAACCATGGAAAGAAAGTGAACAACATAAACATGCAATTTCAGTCTTATACCTCAAGATGGCAGTTTTACTCTGATTTGCACGCAGAATCTTCCTATTCACCTGTTCTAGAAAAAAGTTAGTTCTGATTTGTGCATGTGAAAACAATGGGCCCTTGCTTCTACTGATCAAAATTGGCAAAGCGTATCTAAAAAAACAATTAATATAAGGTGTGTTCTGATAATGCCATTGCATTTGACTTTTTCTGACACTGTTCATCTGGTCATTTAGATTTGTATACTTTGTCAAATTAAATGTTTTTGACTTGCAGTCTTCTTTCTTATTGTTTGATAGAGTATTCCAAAAGCCTTAACTCTTGGCTAATGATGTACTGTAAGATAATTTGGGTTATGCTGGGGATAAAGTCACAGTGTTAAACCTTCTGCAGAATTCATACAACAGGTCAACCATCTTGTCCAAATGAGATGTTCTTGCCCTGTAAACCTGACCTAAGCAGCTATATTCAGGATTGGTATTGGGTCACTGTGTTCTGTGGGTTCTTACTGACACTAAAGGGATTCATTTTTATATATTTGTTTCTTCCCTGTGGTTTTCCATGGACCTTGTGCCCTCATATGGAGTAAAAGGCTTGATAAAAGAGTTTCTCATAGACACTCGTCATTCTTGGAAGAGTATTGTACTGTATAAACTGTGGGTTTGGAGGGGACTAGTGGAGCTGTGACCAACTTAACTTTAATTGTGCTGTCGGCAGGTTGGCTGTCCTCCTCGTGGTATGTCTGACACAGGCCTGGCTGCTCTGGAAGTTCATCCGGTTCCAGCTGCGGCGCTGGAGGGAGTACCGGCAGGAACAAGCTGCGCGCAAGAGAGCCGTTGCCAAGCAACCAGCCCGGCCTGTCAAGAGAGAGAGTGGTGAGTGGGATTCTGGATCATGACAGAGGGAGAATGGTGCCTCATGTTCTTTTTCTTGATTCTAGTGAAGTTATCCTTTGCTAATGGGTTGAAATCTCAATTAAACAGTTGCTAGAATGGCCTGTGCCCAAGCTTGTGGAGTTCCTGTACCACAGAGGTTTCTTGTGCGATTTCTTGTTTCAGTTACAAGCCTTTTTTTTTTTTTGCTGTGCTTTAAGCATCCTACTTTTCTCTTTTGATTGATTGTGATTGTTCAAGTCATGCCGCATCTTCACTGTCTTGGATTTCTATTGTTGTGTGTTGGTAAGGCTACTGGACAGTAACAACTGTTGTTGTGTTAAAGGCCGTCGTTCTGCCCAATTAACCAATCCCAGTGATGGTCATTCTATCACTAAAAGTTTTGCGTGATGCAAAGATAGTCACAAGTCAGGGGGGTTACAACACGAATGGACCAAACGGCTTAGTCAATAATATACCGAGTGGTTGGTATAATTAGAGGCATGTGAATTCTTTGTTCTCTGACAGGTTTGGTGAAAAGAACAATAATTCCGGCACACTGGGTTAAACAAAATTTATTAAACAATTAAATATTTATTAACAGTGACAATAAACACTACACACAATATAAACATACAACACAAGTTTCTCCATGTACAAGTATTTGACTCTTAATGCCTACATAGGCCAAATGAAGAGAAAAACTGCCTTCCAAACTAAATAGAATACATGAATTAATGAATTAATTTTTAGTGGAGTTTTAATTGTAAACCCCAGTGGGCCTTCTGGTGCCAGGAGTTATGCCTGGCATATTACTGTGACCCTTCACCTCAAGGTATGGCATATATCCGTGGCACCACATTATCTGTCATGCTGTATATCCTGCATATATGAGATAAACATACTACAAGGTGAAATGAAAAGTCAAACTTTTATGTAACTGTTTTTTTTTCTGTCCCAACAGGAGGCCACCATGAGAACGGAGTGATTAAGGCTGAAAACAGTGCCTCCCCAAGGCCCAAGAAGTTAAAGGCCCCTTAGGTTTTGGCCGTAGTTCAAGCTTGGATTTGTGGAAATGGAAACTGGTTTTGATTGTTTTGCTCCCAATTGGATATTGAAGACAATGCAGGCACTGAATTCTCCTTGGTACAGTATTGGGAAGGGCACTGAATCTTCCACACCCTGACAAGCATTGAAGTTTCTGATCAGTATTCCATCCTCGCTGGCAGGATATCCTTGGTTCAAGTTCTTCCAGTCTCTTGTGCCTGTTTTACTGAATGTATTGTCATCAGTAACGAGTCATTTCAATACTAATGCCTTTACTCGTGTACTGCAGTTTTAAGCACTTTCCTTTTTATTAATAACTAGAAAAAGCCAAGTCCCCCTTCAAAACTGAAAAAGGCTAGATTTTCCTTTCCTTGTTTGGTTCCCCAAGAAATCTGAGTCTGAGTGCTTTTAGTAAATAGCTCACCCAGGCTTCCCCTTGTCTTTCTGCGGCTCTTTGTGAACTACTCACGTGTGGAGCAGAGAGTTTGAGTATTAAGCTTCAGTATGGAAGGTGACAGGTTTACAGCTTCAGGTTAGGTTAGAGAATCCATGGCAGTGGTGCATAACTTATAACACCTGCTGCATTCAGGCACCCTTTTTTTAAATGGAGATAAGGGGCTAATGTAAAACTGCTTTTTACAAGCAGTTTGTATTAAAAAATGATTTTTTTCATTTGTGACCAATTCTACGTATGAATTAATGATAAAAAATTGGAGCAATATTATGTGCACTACATTTTTTTGTTACAGTGCACCACTGGTGAATAAAATCACGGAAATGATCTGAAAATTACATTAGGCTTAAGCAGGTTTTCTGTAGTAGTCTCAATTGGTGTATATCAGTACGTTTCCTAATGTTTCAATATCAGACAAGTCCCCTTTTCAGATCTTCCATAAAAAGAAACAGGTGATAAAATCATATGGTTTACATCTTTTTTATGAATTAATGTAAAAAAAAACAGTGCATATTATCTATAAAAAATCTATCCAGAACTCATTGCTATCTTCAAATAGTCAATTGCAATATGAACAGCAATTGACTTTAATTACAACATACCAAATCACAGATTTATATTTTCTGCTTACTACAATGAATTAAGCATGTGGAGACATTATTAATTGAAACAACTATACCATTGTGAATGCCATTACCAGAATTTGTTATAAAGGTAAAAGTTAAATATGATCTTCCTTCATCAATAGAAGATAAAACTGTTACAATAAAAGTATCTTATTATGAACACATACAAAGTGTAAATACCTCGGCTTTGTTTTCTGTTCATCTGACATGTTGCTAAATGTTCACCAAAATATACCGTATATACATTAAATGCTGTTCAAAGTCTTGTTTGTCAGAATTCAGGTCAAGAAAACATCCCATGTTCATCAACCATGCATTACAATTTTGTCACGTCATTGTGTTAAATTAGCAGTTATGTAAATATGAATTATGACTAAGTTGTCCATATGGTAATAGGAGCATCATTATGTTAGAACATTATGATATTGAATTTAGCAAGGTGAACAGTTTTCAAAGATGGTGACTAGCCAATTAACTGAACTGACGAACAGGTCAACCTATTCAAATGAGATATTAAGTGTTCCGGGGAGCCATCTTGTCACTAAAATAGTGTTGTGTATTTTACAGTTGCATAAAAGCCTTTTTTATCCCAATAATGTAGTCGGGTGCTACATTGCCTATAAACCTGGTTTTGAGATTCAGAGGTATTTAAATGTATTTTCAAAAAATACATACTTTCTAAAGAAGCCATTAAAACCTCATGTCCAAACTTAAAATATGCTGTTTTTTCATTGCAGTATCATTTAACTTAAATACAGCTTTACAGAAATACCATTAAGATTCTATAGCAGTTTCTGTGATGTGAAATGAAATGTTTTCAGACAAGCATACTTACAGCTTTGGTCTATAGTATCTTAAGGAATTGTAAAAGTTCATATTCGACCATGTACACTGCCTTGCAAAAGTATTCACCCCCCTTGAACATTTTCACATTTTATTGTGTTACAGCATGGAACCATGATGTATTTAACTCAGAATGTTTGCCACTCATCAACACAAAGTACTCTATAATGTCAAAGTGGGGGGAAAAAAATCCAGACATTTTACTAAATTAATTAAATAAAAAACTGAAAATAATTGAATGTATAAGTATTCACCCCCTCTCCAGAGTTCATACTTGGTAGGATCACCTTTGACAGGATTTATAGCTGTGAGTCTCTATCAGCGTTGCACATCTTGACACTGGAATTTTTGCCCATTCTACTTGGTAAAATTGCTCAAGCTCCATCAAGTTGGATGGGGACTGTTTGTGATCAGCAATTTTTAAGTCATTCCACAGATGCTCAATTAGATTGAGGTCTTGGCTTTGACTGGGCCACTCCAGGATATTAAACTTTTTGGTTTTAAGCCACTCCAGTGTGGCTTTAGTTGTATGTTTCAGGTCCTGTTGGAAGTTGAATCGTCTTCCAAGTCCCAGTACTCTTGCGGATTGCAGCACGTTTTCCTCCAGGATTTTTCTGTACCTCCATTTTTCCTTCTGTCTTTATGAGTTTTCCAGTCCCTGCCATAGAGAAGCATCCCCAAAGTATGATACTGCCACCACCACCAGCTGCTTTACTGTAGGGATGGTGTTCTCAGTGTGATGTGCTTAGGTTTCTGCCAAACAAAGTTCAGTTTTGGTGTCATCAGACCATAGAATCTTCCTGTTTTTGTTCTGTCTCTCACATGCCTTTGCCAAACTCTAGCCGAGATGTGATATGAGTTTTTTTTTTCCAACAAAGGCTTTCTTCTTGCCACCCTTCCATACAAGCCAGATTTTTGAAGTGTGCGTGCTATTGTTGTCTCATGCACAGTTTCTCCCATCTCCGTCATGGAGGACTGGAACTCCTTTAGAGTTGCCGTAGGCCTCTTGGTGTCCTCCCTTATTATGGCTCTTCTTGCCTGGACACTCAGTTTTGGAAGATGGCCATTTCTGGGCAGATTCACAGTTGTTCCATATTTTCTCACCTTTTTAATGGTGGACTTCACTATGCTTCGAGCTATATTCAATGCCTTGGAAATGTTCTTATATCCTTGCCCTGACTGATATTTTTCAAGAACTTTGTCTCGGATCTGTTTGGGATGTTCCTTGGTCTTCATGGTGGAAATTTAGTGGAAATGCACTAAGTGGGGAAGCTCCCATACACAGGTGTATTTATTCTGAAATCATGTGAAACACCTCAACTGCACACAGGTGGACTCAAGTCAAGTTATTGGGTGACTTGGAGAAGAGAGTTGATTAGTTCAGAGGTAATTTAGGTGTGTCAAAGCAAGGGGGTGAATACTTATGCATTTTTAATTTTATTAAAAATGTTTTTGATTTTGAATTAATTTAAAAAAATGTCTGGATTATTTTTCACTTTCACATTAGAGAGTAGGTTGTGTTGATGGTTCTATGCTGTAACACATTAAAATGTGAAAATGTCCAAGGGGGGTGAATGCTTTTGTAAGGCACTGTAAATATAATCTAATTTAATATTTTTTCAGAATTATATTATTATTAAACATATCCTGCGTTTTTCATAGATTGTGCTAGAGTCTGTAGTGTCTGAAGATAACAACAAATACACATTTTCAAAAGCCACCCATTATGTACTTTACCTAAAGTCAAAGATAAAAAGTATTTGGGCAAAAACTAAACATAAGTTTATGTATAAATAATGGTATTTTGTAATGAATAAATGCAGTAATACATTGTAATTAGATAAATGGCAAAACTGACATTATACATTAGTGCCCACACAGTACTAAGCACTTGTATCGGTACTTGAATCAAAATTTGTCTATTAGACTCTGAACAAATAGTCACACTTAGGTTCTGCAGCATCAAAAGGAATACAAATTTATCTTGAGATCATTCAAGTCTTTATTTGTCTTTATTCTTTATGAAGGGAGTTCAGGGGTTGGAGAAAGGAAGAGAAGAGACGTCTTGATCACTGAAGGGGTGAGTGGAAGGGAACGGGCTGCTGAAGGATGTGGGCAGGGGCAGTGTGCATATCTCTGACGCATCCTTCAAGGAATTCTGGTTCTTTTACAAAGACTGGGCCTCACCTATGGAAGAAAAATGAAACAACATGACATGACGCTAACATATCATTGGAAACCTTCTGCACAGGAGTCACTAAAAATGGATAGCAATCCTTGAATAACCAGTCAGTCTTTGAATTACACGTTGTAAAAGATGTTTTTAGATGTCTCCGATACACATACTGTACACTTTCAGAATTCTGAATTTTCACGTGTTTCCGAAACAATTGTATTTTCATTTCTATATTTCCATTGCTTCTATCTTGTTACATGTAGCAGCAAGTCAATCTATCTGCTGGTATATAAACTGCTTGTTTTAAAACAAAATTAAAACATTTCTTAAACTCTTTTGGAATGTACTCTTGAACAGAAGCATTTGTAAAGCACATGACATGAATCTTCTGTATTGTTACTATTAATTACCTGTAGGCAAGGTCTGTATTGTGCGCAATCATTCTCTGAGACTGCCAATCTCTTCATGATTTTTGGATACTTAAAATCAAATTTGTTTATCCCAAAGGATGTAATCCACCACAACAATTCTCATGAAATGCAAAAGACCAAACCGAGACTAAGTGATGCTGACATGCAGAGTAAACTCCCAGCAACAGTACCAGTAATACGGGAAGAATGGAGTAATTGTTTTCCACATTTCTTTCCACATTTTTTAGCCATCTATCTATTATTAGAAATCCTATTATTTCTATTCCTACTAAGGGTCACATCAACCTGGAGCTTTTTCCAGAAGCATAAGGCACAAGATGGGGCAACATCCTAGCCATGACTCCACTCTACCCCAGGACCCATGTACAAGATGTTAAGTTTCATCTATTCATTTTCTAACTGCTTTATCACGGATGCCAGTGCCTATCCCAGCAAGCAAATTTTCACAGAAGCCAAGTGAAATACCATTATGTCTTTGGACTCCTGGAGGTAACCCATGCAAACACAGGGAGAACATCATAAACCATACAGATAGCACCTCATGTCTGGAATTGAACCCAGGGCCCCAGCATCGTGAGGCAGGAATGCTAACCACTGGGCCACTGCGCTGCCTAGATAGCTTTCATGTGCAATATAAACTGGAATGTTAAGATATTAAATTAATTCTAAACATAATTTCAGCAGTTTGACTAAATAAAGCCAAAGAAAAAGGTTGCATAACTTACCTAGCTGGTTTGAGTGTTCTTGCAGCTGAAGTGTATCTTTTGACCTTTGGCGCAAGGAGTTCAGAGTGTCTTCCGGGATGCGGTCTGCGATTGTCTCTAGATACTTTAAAACGTATTTGTCTGCATCTGTCAGTTTGAAACGGTGTCTGAAAACTAAAAATTGAGACAAGGGAATAATCCAATTTGAAAACAGAGATGTTCTGCAAAAATAACCCCTCCTAAAATCTTTTTATGTTATAAATAGATTGTTTATAGTTTCCTCTATAAAACTGGCTATGATATTTTTGTGAGAGAGGTATAATACAGTAAAGGCCAGATTTAACAGACGAAAGAAGGAAAGTGTGGTCTGTTATTGATAATTGTCTGTTAAATCGTATATTATTACTACCAGACAGAACAGTTAATGATAAACATTCAAATGACAAATACTTAACCACTCAATTATATTAATGTCAGTGTGGATTACGGTTTGTTTAACTTTGAGGGGAGAATAGGTGTGGACTCAGGAACTTGCAGGTACAGTCTTTCTGCATTATTTAAAGATAATTGTGTGTCTTGTATTTTTCTTTTGGTTTGTCATTATTATAAATAAATCTTTCCAGTAGGTAGCTGCGTCAAGATGCGTAGGCTGCAAAGGAACAAGTAAAGGTTTATTCCATGCTGAAAAGAGAAGAAAGGAAACACAACTTTTTGGCTGTGGAGCCACACACACGGGTGTCACACACGAAGAAGGCTCCATGCCGAAACGTTTTTCCTTTCTTCTCTTTTCAGCATGGAATAAACCTATTACTTGTTACTAAATAAATCTTTGTATTTTTGGTGAGCTTTCTGTCCATTACACTGCCTTTAAAATGCCAGAAATAATAAAACCACATGACTTTTCTCAGAATAATTTCTGAACGTATCCTTTAACTTCAGTCATTTATTATAATTTGTGCCAGGATCCTACATTTAACCCCCCACTATTTATAAGATTTGGTGTTAGTGTAGAATAATCTGTATTTCCCAGATATCAAATCACCAAACTGAATACAATATTTATAATTGGCTGCTATAACTGGTCTTCTTGCAATGAACAGGACCATGAGCCCATTCTCACAAGATCATGAATATTCTGCACAGATCACTGAGGATTTAAATAGTATAAAATAGCTAGAGGTTATAATAAAAGATATTCTGGCCATTCAGTAGTAGAACATTTACAATCTTATGAAAAGGTGCCACACTACTGCTCGAAAGAAAAGCACAAATGGAAATATTCTGTAGCTCAAGCAATGAATAAACAGCTCAGATCTCCTCATTGCTCCTTCATGATCACCTGCACATGGCTCTTAAAAATACATGTCTATGTACACACGCATGCACACAGGCCTACCCTCTACTGTGGATCCAATGGCAAAATCTTCTGGACCGTAATATTGTGGATTGTCCACCGTGCTACCAGGCTTGGGAATTCGTGTCTTCTCCAAGAACTTTCCTCCAATCATTCCAGAGTTACGGACAGGGGGTTCAAAGATGCTGATCATATCATTAGACAGGAAGTAGGAGAGGATAAAACGGCGTCCATTGTCCTGGGGATTCTGAGAATTCTGTGGAAAGACATTTATTCACCTGGTCACATTCTTCAGAAAACCTCACTTGCTTATTTTTTTTCTGTTCTGTACATTGTTTTCCTATGTTATTTTTTTTTAAAGATTTTGTTCAGTTTTTGGAAACAGAACATATGTAACTTGAATTGTTTCATTGTCTGGCTTCAGAGAATGTCCAGTGAGAACAGTTAATGTTTTGTACTGACCCAATATTGTTAATATTCTGGCTTGAATTTTCATTTTTGTATAAAAAATTAGAGCGTTCTCATATGTGGTAGGAAGTAATAGAAACATAACCCAGAAATACTGTCTTTGTACAACAATATATACAGGCAAAAAGATAACCTTGTCTCTCTGTGCCTATGCTGAATGTACCCATGTTAAGTATTCTGATGTTATCAGCTTATCAAATGATTGTTTTTTACAAGGTGTGCATATATTGTTTTCTTAGATACATAACAATCTCAGTGTTATACATTTTTCATGCACTGTGAGTAAGATACACTTACAGAATAATGATTGAGCTATAGACAATAACCTAAGACTTCAATGACCACAATATTTGTAGTGAAACTCAAAAAGGCAGTATTTTTCATTCAGAAATAGAAGGAATACTGCAGCGTGCCTTTGAATGTGGCTGAAATTCTGTTTTTACAGAAGCACCTATAGTATTTGACATCTGGCTCCTTGGGAGATGAACTCCGGGCAAAAACACAGATTTAGAGTTTACAGACATTCTTTTGGCAGGGCTTTTAAGTCCCGAGACACCACAAAGGATTAATCCATATCTGCACCAGCATTGTTCACAGCTAATTAATGAAGACACATAGCTTGGACTGGTCCCTGACTAGTGGGGGTGTATGATTGCTCTTATAAAACACTTTTACTGAAGCTTGTGGCAAATCAAGGCTAATTTATGTATTACACAAACTGTTCTAACTTAAATCCTTTGAATCCTATTCAACCTCACCTTCCATTACTATGGCTGCCCTTTTCGTACTACAATATTTTTGGAATAATGCCCTAGTAAGATCACATAAGACCCCAAGGTAATTACGATTTCAATAACATCAATTATATTGTAATAAGATGCACTTACCAAAATCTCTGGAAAATCTCTCTTCAGGAGACTGTTGCTGAAGTATAACTACACTGTAGCAAAAACCCAGTATACTTTGAAAACCATGAATGAGGAATGAGTAAGGATCTACTCTAGTTAAACTCACATGAAGTGCAGCAAAACCTTTAGCCTTGATTCTGTGTGAATCAACATGCTTACTTTGAAGGGAGTGTAAACCTGAAACAAGTAACTCAGTAACTATAATAATACTCATTATAAACTGAGCCTTACCAGTCTGGCTTCATATCTCAGCACTTTGTGGTCATTTTCCAACATCTTAATTAGATCCTTCTTTGGCGGCTCAGGGATGAGGGACAGGCAGTTCTGCACAGAGTCCTCAAGGGAGCCAAACCCATTGTAAGGAGGGAATTCCTGTGAGAAGGACAAAAAACTCTCATGTAAACTTCATATAAAAGACTGAAGATCTTTTAAGGAAATGATGACACTCAGCAATAATCTTTAGGGGTGTTCACACAACATTCTCTATGCACATTTCTTTATCGTATGTTATCTGTGAATCTCACCTTAAGTATTAAAACAAATTCAGATAAAACACAGCTTTTATCATTAACCTTTCATCTGGTGTACCTCCCTGTTTATAGATCTACTCACTATGGATAAGCACATATGTTTTAGGATCAAAACAAAGTAACAGTAAACATAGGAATGAAAAATAATTAATTCATATTTTACATGTATTGATATTTCTTTTTTTTTAAGTCCATACAGGGCTTGGATCACAGCTCTGTCAGTCTATATATCGTAGAAACCCAGAGGCAGGAAACTCACCTTCTTCTTCTCCACACTTTCTTTCATGTTCACGTCAACTGGCTTGAAATCAGTCACTCCCAAGTGTTCTTTGTAGTAGCTCCTGGTGAACTCGTCACAGTTATATAGAAGGAAGCGGCGCCCCATGATGGTAATGGTTTCTCCCACCCTGAAGTCCTTAGGGGACAAATACTCTTCTACCTCCTTGTCTGAGATCTCTAGTACAGATGTCGGAAAGGAGTCTGTAGGGAAGGGACGATCACACCAATGAGCCCAAAACTACTGTCACCTCAGAGACACAACAAAGCAGAACTATTTATTAGACCAAAATGACCAAATCCATGCATGGAATTACCCCCAGAAAACTATTTTGTACTTATCATTCATATTAAGCATAGGATTACAAATACAAATTCCCTTATTATAAAGCAAAAACATAAATATTGATGTTGCTATCCTAATGTTTTTGGAGGGAAAATGTTATCTACACAGTACATTCATTATATAATTTGATGTACATAATGATGTTAGTATGTAATGTACAATGATGTTATGATGTTTTGCATTTTTCAATTTTTTCTAATGCTTTTATTCCACCTTACTTAAATTTCCACCCATTTGTACCCATACAGCTGGGTATTTTACTGGAGAAACTGGAGTGAAGCGTTTTTGATCCCCATCTAGGATTTCAACCCACAACCCCCAACCCCCAGAGCCCACAGCCTTGACCACAAGTGGATTTATTAGTACTACAATACGCTTCCCTTACAATGTTGTTCATTTCTAAATACCCTACCACACTGTATTCCCAGATTACTAGCATTTTATGTGCAGTGTATATACAGTATATGTAAAATGTCTTTAGTTCTTAATATTTCCATAAAATCTAACCAGACCTGTATTAATTATAGCACAGAATGAGAGTGGTTTGAAGCTAGATGTCTTTGGACAAAGGCAAAAGTGTTTTCACATTATATTTAAAATAAATCCAATACTAGTCACAATTCCCAAAATCTCTAAATATTTAACCAGTGATTTGAGGTCCACTGAAATATCTAAGGCAGGGCTTTCTGAAAACTTTCTGTGTTTCTGACCTACAATATACGTTTGATAAGCTGCATCAACCTACTAATCCCATTTTGTCAACATACTTGACCATGGGTGTATATTGTGTCTGACTGGCAGCCCCTTACCGCCAGAGGTCCGGGTCTGCTTGGGCAGCCTCTGTCTCCGCAGCAAAACCGGGAAGGGGTCCCTGCCATTGTTGGGCTCATGAACCTCCCGGATCTCCACTGAGTCGTCCACTAGATAGTACTGAATTGTGACAGGGCGAGTCTCCCCATAGAGAGCGTCTGTGTGATCCCACAGGGCATAAAACCGGAGCACCTGGAAAGGATCGAAGCACTTTCAACACAGGGGTTTGAGGAGATTCACAGAATAAAGAGGGAAGGCCTAATTCTGACCTAATTACTAGGAGGATCTTCATTAACGGGGTTTTTCTTTAACTAATACCTCCCTGTGAGTAAATTGAATAAGGTTTCAAAGAAAGATGAGGAAATGAATACAGTGAAACTGTAACATACAAAACTGCAAGCAAGACAGTAGGAAATCATTTGATGCAATTTAAAAATGAAGAGAAATTAATTATTCATTATTCATTATAAGCACATTGTTTAATTTACAGTATCAGCCCAAAAAGAAACCGAACTGATGTTCAAAAAAGCAAGTAGTCTGTGCAACATGTACTTAAAATCTCATGCTTGCAATTAAAAGGTTTTTTACCAGGATCCTTTCCAATTCAAGTGATAAGTTAAAAGTTCCTCCAGCAGGGGATACTTTTCTTAAAAGTCCCCTTTTCAGAAGGGTTTTAGGAAATGCCTCTGAAAAATTAGAAGCTACTACCTACTTCTAAAGCTGTACCTTACGGTCCATGGTTAAAAATTGTTTGAGACGGTCAAAATCGGAGGGGGTGATGTAGGAGCGCAGAGGTTGAGCCCGTCTTTCAATGTACGGATCACTGGGGATGTCTTCTGGCTCATTCAGGACTACCCCCTGACTCTCTAGGAACTCCTGTCACAAAACAATGTACTTAGTCAAAACCTGAACATAAATGAACACTAGTGACAAGCAGAAATATTTCCATTTGTTGTAGCTCTAAAAAAAGACAAACATTTTCTTATGAAAATACAGTAAATCTATTCTTATCAAAATGTAGACACAAGTAAAGGTAATAATTTTGTTAAGGAGGATAAAGTCTTATACTTCATTAAACACAATTTAAAATTGTTAACCAAATTTAATTTAATAATTATTGTTAGATTTTACTGAAGCACTAGTAAATATTTTAGCTTTTAGAAAAAACTATCAGACCTGCAATTAGCAGTATCTATAATGTAGTGTTCATAGAGTTAGAATTCGTGTATTACATTTAGTAGGTAGGTCCCTTTTCAAGACATAAAGGCCCATGGGGGGAAATGGGGGGCAAGGGGCACCATTTTTCACAACCATCCGACACTGGAGGTGGAGGTGATGTGGTCAGCATCACGCTCCGGCTGGCCTATTACCCCCAGAAGGATTAACCCCCGGTACTCATTTGGAAAGCAGGCTGAGTGGACCTGGGAGCCATCTGGAAGGATTTAGAGCAAGCTACATCACTTGCCCCTACCTGGGATTGATCGCGGGACCTTCCGGTCAGGAGATAGACACCCTTGCTGTCTGAGCTACCACGGCTCCCGTATATTACATGTACCCAAAATAAATACTGTTTCATGAAAAAAGAGAATTCTGACCAAGCATTTTGCAGGCCCATCTACTGGAAGTGAGCTATATTTTAGAATTTAGTATGGATACATAAATCCTTTGTCATTTGTATAAAGTGTTGCTTACTATACAACACTCACTTTGAAAGCCTGCACACAATGTAAGAATACCTCCCAGCAGCGTTTCACCTAATGTAACTTTAAACAGGTGATCAGGATGAATCTATAAATGGTCACAATTTGCTTCCTGAACTAACAAGGTTCTAAATCCTGTTAGCAAGGATCCTGTGGGGACTCCATTAGTGGACACTTTGTGTAGTCAAATTGTGACAGCCCCACATGCATGATTATGAGCTCACCTGTGTATAGGAGTCACAGTGTGCGAGGCGATAGGCAGTACCGTATACACACAAATCAATGCCTAGGTTCAGATCTTTCCAATGATAATGCTCGCCGTGATCATTTTTGGGCAACTGTTGTCTCTTAATCAGCTTGCCCTGAGGAATCCCAGAGTTCTCCACCACTGGCTCCATCACAGCGATGCTGTCATCCTCCAGGTAATAACAGATCACCACGGGGCGCACACGGTAGTCCTCATCTGGAGAACCCACCACCTCCTGCTTGATGTACCCATTAAACCGCAAAACCTGCAGGCAAGAGGAAAGACATGTCCCTTATTTTTTCACAATGATACTGGCTCAAGAACAGATGCTGAAGGAACATAATAATAATTGCTTACACTTATATAGTGCTTTTCTGAAAACTCCACTCAAAGCGTTTTACAGGTAATGGGGACTCCCCTCCACCACCACCAATGTGCAGCATCCACCTGGATGACATGACGACAGCCATAGTGTGCCCATCAGTATGCTCACCACACACCAGCTATCAGTGGGGAGGAGAGCAGAGTGATGAAGCCAGTTTATAGATGGGATCATTAGGAGGCCATAATTGGTAAAGGCCAATGGGGAATTTGGCCAGGACGGAGAGTGGAGAGTCAGGACCTCGGTTTTTAATGTCTCATCTGAAGGATAGCACTTTTTTACAGTATAGTGTCCCCATCACTATACTGGGGCTTCAGGACCCCACAGACTGCAGAGTGAGCACCCCCTACTGGCCCCAGTATCACCATTTCCAGACGCAACCTTAGATTTTTCAGGAGGTCTCCCATCCTGGGACTGGCTAGGCTCACACCTGCTTAGCTTCAGTGAGCTGCCACTTGCCACTGCAGGGTGATATAATGTGCTGGTATGTGATATTTTTTTAAAATAGCCAAAGCATCTGAATAATGATTAGGTTAACAAAACTAAAGTATTCAGCTTCCAAGGCATGCTGCTAGTCACTGTAATCATATCAAACATATTTTACAATTCAATCAAAATAAAGATATCAAGCATAAAGCTAAGCCAACAACAGATCTTATAAAGACTAGAAAGCTAGATTAACCTGCTGACCCCCAAACCAACAGAATACCACAACATTTGCACATGGATTGCATACAGTATGCTAAGTATAATCAACACACCTATTCTAATTTGTAAGAATAACTCTAAAAGCTACTGAAATAATTTCATTTTCCACATTTGTACTTTGTATATGTATATAGAATGTTCAATGAAAAAAAAAGATTCTAGCAAAAAAATGTTTATTTTTCCATACTTGCACTGTTTGTAACATGCTACAGTAGCTACAGTAAGATAATTTGTGTCTCTAAATTGTATGTTTGCATGAGTTTGCCCTGCAACAGACTGGTGTGCTATACAGGTTGTAGCACTGCCTTGCGTGCACCCCGTGCTTCCAGGATGGACTCTGGTTTGCTGTAACCACTACCGGGAATAAGCATCATTCTGCTCATGAATGCATAGATTATAATGCTTAATCCATGGGAGCCTTATTAAGATCCAGATTATTTTAGAGTTGTAAAATTGTAAACAGATTCAAAGCTCAATCTATTAATTGTATCTGTGTAAACATACTTTTGCAATTCACGAGGAATGACAGCAGCCGAAAGCTTGGGAGAAATTAGAATTGTTTATTGTGATGTGGAGATTTGGCGTAACCCGCTTGGCTGAGGGCCAACCTCCCGGCCGTTGGACGGGGAGGATAGGACCCCCATGTGACCAGTGGGGTAGCTGCAAAGGTGGAGAGGGGGTGGAGGAGGGATGCAGAAAACGAACGAGGAAGAGGAGAGGGTGACGTTTGATATTTATGGAGACCGGTTGCTTATGTCAGGATTAGTGAGAATTGCAGCAGCTGTGTCGAATGAGCGCGGCTGCCTTCATTCCTCCCGAACTTTCATTAAAAACTCCATTTAACGAAAAAGAAACATTCTTTTACACAAGTGTGGATGATTGTGATGTTGCACTTATCACACTAGGATAGTCTGAAGACCAGATCACTTAAAATGATGTGGATCAAATACCTTGAACAGCCTTTTGGGGGTAATGGGGAAGTTCACATTCTAGACTGTTCTTCTAATGTGTGCAGTTTGATGTGATGTAAATGAACCATACCTTCTTATCAAAGGCGACATGTGCAGGGATAAAGTCCACAGGGGGCGAGGGGCGAGACTGTCCATAGATCAGAGTAGGATACAAGGTGGCCAGCTGGTTGAGCTCAGATTGGGAGATCTGATTGGAAAGAAGGGGATCCTGTCCAATGCCCACCCTTGGGCGCCGTGGCAAAGCATAGCCATTCTTATAGTCCAGCGTCTGCGACCGGTGGAATGATGACTTCTAGAAGAAAGAAGCACAACAGAGTTATAAAGATGTATTTTTCAATAGTTCTTTTGAGTTTTGAAGTTGACAACTGTTTCTTTTCGTGTCACCTCATTCCAAGAACTCCTTTCAATGCAAGGGGAGAATGAATGAGCTTATGTTTTGGTTGAACACTCAGGGGTTCTGCAAGTGTCATTCTGAAAAGTCTTTAAGACTAAGAAATCCAAACTTGGTTCAATGTGCTCTTTGGCCATTGACGGTAATAAAATATTCATCTTTGTCCTAAGCAGACTAAATGTCTTTTTAAGAGTTCTTTGTCTTGTCTTTATCACTCTACCAATCCTGGAGGTATTGAAACAAAACTTCAACCTCCCGTATCTGCCAACAAATAGAAAATAAATACAGTCCTTCAATGCAGTTTTTTTTCTGCTCAATAGTAACCTGCCATCAAATACTAGTCAGAGAATAAGTTGTGCTCTTCATTGTGCTATTTATTGGCTTTTACTTACAATGTTCAACTGTGAAAAAAATGTAGTTCAATGTGTGTCATCAACTAGTTGTTGAAATGTTTTCTTGCTATTTGCTTCTAGCAAGAGTGAGAGCTTTTACGTTGGTGGGTTTGCTAAAACCCACAGCCTCCTTTTGATTCATCTTTAACATTTGACAGGAATGAAGATCACTGAATGACAAACAAAAGCAACCATCAGTCAGATGAGACTACAGCTGCTGTGGAGCATCACAGTCTGTGATGTCTGAGGCCCGTCAGTTCTGGAATTGAGGTTTCTCTCTGTCATATGCAGCTTTCTAGTCCCTGAGGGTTTAGTACAGTTTATGTGTTGCGATGGGACTGAGTAGGTTAAATATCATTTTGCTGTAGTCTTCTGTTTAATGTATCATTCTAAACTTTGGTACTGTACCTGCTTTGCAAACAATACATTTTTAACAAATACACAAATCAAGGTTTGTTTTCAAAAGACTTAATATGTGCTTACTCTTTTGTACATGTTGGCATACTCCATGATATTTTAGAAGCTCTCCTGAGAACAGTGGCAAACAGAAACAGTAGAAAGGGGCTAACAAAAAGACAAGATCATGGACTGGCAGGACACTTCACAAATGAAATTTAATGCCGGCAAGTGCAAAGCGATCCACGCAGAATGCAGGAATACTCAATACAGGATACAGAGTGATTCTGAGCTGCAGGAATATTGGTTGGTATGAGGGGTCTGGGTGTTTATGTAGATTTGTATTCTTCTACATCCTCATCAAGAGGATAAAAAAGCAGAGTTCTTGGGCATCCAGCAAAAAATGTAATTTAAATCCAAGAAAACTATACCTGCTGTTCACTGAATGTTCTGGACTTACAAGTAGTTTGTCATTGTCTATGACAATGCCAATGATGCGTTTATGTTAATGAGTACTTAGCAACCTATTATATCAAGTTAAACACATAACATCAAAACAAGTGTTTTTAATGTATTATTAAAACAAGGAGAAGATAATTAGCGAAAGGCACATTTCCTGAAAAAATGTGATCTAACAAAAGTGTGACTTTCTATTTTCGAGAAGACTTCTTAAAATGCAATATACAAATAAATATAAACAAAATGTACACATACTGTATATAAACATATTTTGCAAAAACCGTTGAGCCGACTATATTACATTAATTATTGATAGGTTCAGTTAATATTAACATTATTACATACACTAACAATATTATTGAATACAATATCATTATATAGTGCTGCTGTTGTACATTTTATAGTATTTTACACTTTGTTTTAAGTTATAAACACCACATTTCGCGTTGTTTGTATATACAAAGGATAATTTGTCTTAAATTTAATTAAAATACGTTCATAACGTAGTCAAGCAAAAATACTTCACAGTTTTTTGCCCAAGTCACGACACAAACTCACAGTTCTACTTATCTATATTAAAACCTGATCACCAATAAACCGAACTCATTCCGTAACAGGGCGTGTGATGGATATGGGGGACGAGTATTTCTAAAGTGAAAAACACAAGTTTCTTCTTTCGGGTTTTTGGTAAACTGTTCAATCTTTACAGCAGAGTGACGTTTTTTATCATGGTATTGTACTGTTGCTATATTGTCTTCCTGTCATACATGCTATATGTTATGAACTCTTGTTGAGCAAGACAAATTCCCTTCGGGACAATAAAGGTTACTTCAATTCAGAGTATGATGTTATGTTGAATTATTCAATGATAATGACAGCAACTTTACCGTGGGATCCCGAAACGTGTTTCCAGGTAAAAAGGGTAGTCCTTGCGCTGGGTTTAAAGCCATCGCGTTTCACTTCCTAGCTGCAAGTGAAGAGTTTGGACTCCGTTTCCAAGCTCCACCAGTGGTACTGAGCTTTATAGTTTCTCCGAGCACATCTGAGCGCACTGGGTTTGCTTCCCATACTTAAAATGGTAACCTGGCAACCACGGAATTAACGCGGCTGCCATGGAGACGCTAAACAAAACTGTGACTGACTAAGGCAAGCAACGCCAAAAACCTTTCAAATAACCCCATAAAACGTCTGTTGTAAGGGAAAAAAGCGGATGCATCATCATATAAATGATTTTTTTATACTAATAAACTCGCTACTGTGAGATGTGTGCATTGGAATGGATTACAGAGGTGTTAAGGACTGAAGTGGAAAGGGTCAGTAACTTCAAATTCCTTGGCGTCCATATCACCGAGGACCCCACGTGGTCTCTCAACGCCACCTGTCTGATCAAAAAAGCGCAACAGCGCCTGTACTTCTGAAGACGGTTGAAGAAGGCTAAGATATGTCCCCAGATCCTCACTAACTTTTACAGATGCACTACAGAAAGCACACTGACATGTTGCATCACAGTGTGGTATGGCAACTGCAGTATTGCTGACCGCAAAGCCCTACAGCGGGTGGTGAAAACTGCCCAGTCCATCACTGGGGTTGCCCTCCCATCCATACAGGACAATTATGACAGACGGTGCTTGAGGAAACCTCTAAGCATCATCAAAGACCCCACACACCCCAGCTACAGACTGTATGACCCTCTACCATCTGGATAATGGTACCAGAGCATTCGGGCCCGGACCACCAGACTCAGAGACAGTGGTCCGGTTTTTACCCCCACACTATCAAACTATCGAACTCCCAGCCTCTATCACTTACGATCTGAACCTCACAGTGCCTTCTTACCAAAAACTCAAACACACATTGAAATCTACCTCTACCTCACATGTCAAGAAGCTCACTCCCCATCATTTTCTATTCTTTATTTTATTCTGTTGATGTATGATTTTGCAAATCCGATGTTGTTTTGCACATTACCTTTTACCTGTTGTTGTTTTGCACACCGCCTGTTGTTTCTGTCTTTTTCTTATACAATTGTATTGTTGTTTTTTTGTACAACTTATCCTATGAGAGCTAGCTAAATAGCATTTCATTATACCATATACCTGTTTATGAGTATAATGACAATGAACTTGAACTTAAACTTAAGAGAAAAGTCATAATGTAATTTGCTATGAACACCTTTGGTTTATGAGACCATGATATAAATGTAGCATTCTGAGAAAGTGGTCCCCAAATTAAGTTTAGCTACTTTTTCATAAATAAATCTAAATATTAACCACTGCAATGTAATAGGTAGGAACTAGAGATCTAACAGAACCCCTTGAGCTTTCCCTTCAAAACTTATTGGCAGTAGTATAGCCTTCTCCTCCTCTGACCTTGTGTGGTTGTGTCCCTCAGTCAAGGTCCCTGGCTTCAAGCTAAACATTCCAGCCCCTCTGATAGGTCCTGTGTGCATTGAGAACAGCAGTTCTTTTGGGATCTATGTGTCCAATGACTTAGGTTGTCTTTAATTTGGAAGTCTAAAGCAAGCTCCACTATCATGGTCCCACCTAAGACTCCTGTCAAACAGGGAAGCTGGCTGTCCTGGTTCAGCTCTAGTGTGAATCAGAGCCATACACCTGCGAGAGGAAAGCAATCCTGAAAGTAGGCACCCTTATCCTAATTCATCCACGAATCTGCCAAATAGTTTGTCTGTATTCTTCCTGACATCCATGTTTGCCTTTTGGGACTGAGGTGATGGGAATCCCACTTACAACACAGCAGTCATCCTCTTTTCCCTTAAAGTGTGTAATTGAGTGGAGAAGGAACAGGCAGGACATCTCAGGGGTGCAAACTCAAGTTGCTTCTCTTTTAATTATTAACAGGTGTGGTGCACTAGTGAGATCCCTTTATATAGTGAGAGAAGTAGGAAAAAGTGAACATGTGTGACAGAACGTTTAAGGAATTAGTGCTGGTAGTCCATCCCGAGGGGCAGAATACTAAAATATGTAATGTTTTACCTTTTTAAAGAGGGAAGTTGCTTTTAGAAAGTAATGTATTCCTTTACATAGTGGCTATACTCATTCTAAAGAGATCATTCTTTACTACTATCTATTCCCTTACACAAGTAACTTTTAATTGAAATGTATTACTTTTTAAAAGTACCCTTTTCCTCAACACCGAACAGCACACCCCCAGACATGGTGAGACATACAGTACATAGAGAAGTTCATATATGAATGCTTATCCTACCTTACCGTCGAGCTCTTGCACCAACTAATTTTCCATTCAGACCACAGAAGGAGGTTCTCCGAGATCAGAGCGTCAGGGAAGACAACCAGATCCAAGTAATGGTGCAAGAAAGACTCGGGCGCAGCTAACATCCTTTTGTTATGAGGGCATCCATTCTCTTGTAAAATGGTGGCAGAAGCATGTGGATATGGAAGATTAATAAAAACTCTCTTACTTCCTCCTTGCAAATTTTAAAACCTGTGCGTTATTGGAAATGGTAAGATTTTTTATACAATACTTTGCTGAAGCTTTTCTTCATCATCATCAACATTATTTTGGCTGGTGCCTTTCCAGTCCATACTTCTGAGCTCTAACCACGACTCCACATTGCAGGCTTTTACTTATTAAATATACTTATTTAATATTTAAAATACATGGAAATACTGTACATTAAAAATTGTTTTTTTTTAATGTAGAAATTACAACATAATTTATAATGTGCTACAAAAAAAAATGCAAACATTGGTATTTAAGCCATTTCAAATTATCAAACATAGCTAGGAATCAAGAGGTTACATCTAATTTTATTTTTTTTACATTTTTCACAGCTGACCTGGGGACTATCCTTTACTGCAATATCATCTAAATATTTAATCAGTGTTGGGTGACAGGAAAAAAAAGACAAAATTTAGGACTATAAAGTAATTTAATAGTAAACTTGCAGAGACACCACAAACACTTAAATTGTATACAAGACAGCATACAAAAAGAACATTAGACTGATTCTACAGTGATAATGTTTTAAAACATTAGCAATATCAGGCATACAGTACAAAAAATATAGTGGCATTTAAAAACTAGGGGTGGGTGAACAAATACTTAAGTATCTGATACTTTTGGTATCATTTATTTTCTGTTATTGGTATATTTTCACCAAAATATCAACTTTGACTTATTTTTAGCACATTCTGACAAAATGAATGACCATTTTTAAGTATGAAGGAAACTGTGTAAAACTGCTCATACCAAAGTTCATGTTTTATGTTGACTGAAAAGTAGAACAGCATTTATTGAAATTCAGAAATCAGGATCAAAAGGAATACCTTGGCCAACCAAGTGAAGGTACGCTAGTACAGTGCGCAACATTACTGTAAAAAAACATTTACAATTATTTTTTAACAAGAAATTAAAACCAGTTGCAATTTTTGTAAATGCAAAGTGCATAAAAATAGAAATACTGGTAATTTGTTTAAGCACCTTAAAATTAAGCATCCAACTAGATATGCTAACACTGCACAACAAGTTGGCACGAGAAAAAGACGATTTCGCTGCTGCAATGTCTTTGACACAGACATCTTTACAAGACTCATTCCAGAAACAGATCCCCAAAACACCATACAGATAAAACAGGTCAAGTCTCATTGGTTTAAATGACACACAGCAACGCATTGGCACTGTAGAGGTATACTAATACAGTACATACTGTGGTTTTTGTCCAGAGTGACAAATCATTACTTAAATGTGTCACTTCTCCCAAAGAGATTCTATTGCTAGAATTACAAAAATTCTATTGCTAGAATTACAACCTAACTTTTTTACTTGTCAAGTTTTTGTTCTACATTGCTAGGCCAATGTAAATCAGGTAATGACTCTGTCCTCTGTGACTGATTTTATGATGAATTTATAGATATCTAATAATAGATTGTTCTCCTAAATGGTTTTTACCTAGACTTTATATGGAGCATTTAGCACTAGGTTTTGTTTGTGAGCCCGGTATTCTGTACAAAGGACAACAAATTTAATTAAACTGAAGTTCAAACATTATTTGACTTCAGTATTTGAAAATTCAAATGTATTGGATTTTAGTGTTAAAAAATCCACATTGTGTTTTAACTTATTTATTAAAGTGAACTTGAATAAAATGATAAGCACTTTAAAAACAAAGGTTTTACGTATTACTTGCCATCCTGATACAAGAACTTACATGTCAAGAAACTACCAAGCAACAGGTAGTGTTTTATTAACATAATAATAAAAGTACTGCCCAGAGAAACCTTTTAGATGGAATCTTATGGGGCCTGTTCTCTTTCTATATACTGTATACAGTGCCTTGAAAATGTATTCATCCCTTCAAATGCCATCACACTTCATTGAATTATAAAAGATGTAAACATTATTAAAGTTTATATATATATAAAATGCAAAAACTGAACACTTAATGAGTAAAAAGCTCAACGTCGGTAAAAACTGTACAAAGAAAAAAAGTAAACATTCACTTCCATTATAGAAGACAAACAAATCTGACAAGTGCACACATTTTGACAAAACTGTACAATTATCTAATGGCTTCTGTGTGTAACAATAATGGTTCATGTGATTACAGAATATATCGGACTATATCTTTGAGGACAGTTAAGACCATCATTATAAAGTTAAAGGTTTATCATACTACCCAATAAAGTACAAACAGAAGAGGAAAACCTGTGTCATAAAGCTAAAGGACTTTAAATCTTGACAGAAATTGAATGTTGAGCAGACCCAAAGCACAATGCTAAAGGTACACTGGTGGGGTATTTAAAAAAAGAACGTGAAAGTCCTTGAGTGGCCCAGTTAAAGTCACAACTTCAAGCCAACAGAAAATCTGTGGCTAGACTTGAAAATTGCTCTCCATTATCAATCAATCTGACAGAGCAATTTTGCAAAAATAATGGGACATTGTGCAAAGTTGACGGATTTATCTAAAAAGAGTTGCAGCTATAATTAATAGCAAAAGTAATTTCATCAAGTGACTTGTTGGGGTGGAACGGTGTTCAGTTTGTGCATTTTACTTATGATTTAACATATGCAGGTAACAAAGTGTAGACATCTTGCAGTTCAACACAAAAATGGGATATCATAGGAAGGGGGTGAATATTTTTACAAGACACTCAGTAAAAAATGACCTGCTGATCAGGTCCACCACAGATGCTCTCAAACCATATGAACAAGCAACATGGAAGGTATTAGCAAAGAAAGTTTGAAGAGACAGTCTGAATATTAAACACAGTATCAGCATTGTAATCATCCATACTTGCCCAGTATTGCTTGGCATAGTATCAAAGTTAAAATTGGCACTATCGCCCATCCCTTTTAAAAAACAAACAATAAAAGTTATGTTGGCATAGTCCAAAAAACATCCAAGCATATTAAGATGCTTAAATAATTTTTAAAAATCAATCTTTTGTCAATATTTCCAGGCAAAATGTTTGGATTGTAAGACACACAATGAAAAAGATCACATATGAAAATGTAAAGAAAAATGACCACCTTCCTTTTCACCTCACTTGACCTCATGAATTCTTCCCGCATATAATAAAACAACACTTATCAGTACCAAGAGAAAGGAAGATTTTTTCAGAACTCCACAATTCTATATTAGGCACGCTCACCACGGATGCGGCGTGCTAACTGGATGTCTTTCGGCATGATTGTGACGCGTTTGGCATGAATAGCACAGAGGTTGGTGTCTTCAAACAAGCCTACCAGATATGCCTCACTTGCTTCCTAAAAGAAAGAAAAAAATCCATGTTGGTCCAATCAACAGAACAGAAGCAATAGCGTGCATCTCAGGTAGATGAGAGGTACAAGTAAAGGTTCATTCCATGCTGAAAAGAGAAGAAATCATCATTCCCAGAAAGACAAATCAATGTATTTTTTTCAAGTAGGTAGCTGCATCACTATGCATATGCTGCATGGACTTCAGGACTTGAACAAGGCTCCACAGCCAAAACGTTGTGTTTTTCTTTTCAGCATGGAATAAACCTCTACTTGTTCCTTTGCAGCCTACAGTACACATGCTGACGCAGCTACCTACTTGAACTAGATGAGAGGTAGCATGGAAGTACAAAGCAATAATTTTACAATAATGTGTCACATGAGAATAAGGCTGTAATTTAACTGCATAATGCTGATATATTTGACAGACTCCTCCTTTTCAACATGCAACCTACCATCTAGTTGTGTGAAAACAGATGACAGACATTTTTATTTTTTTGTGTAGTATATTGTGAAAAATCTTTTAGATCAACAGGAAAGAAAAAATAAAATAGTCAGCATACATGGTTTATAATCCAGTGAAGCGGACTGTGTTCATCTGAAAAGGATAACTCTTTCCTTAAACACTGCGGAGCACAATCCTTACAAACCTGTAATGCACCAATAGCTGCACCCTGGAAACGCAGGTCAGTCTTGAAATCCTGTGCAATTTCACGGACCAAACGCTGGAAGGGCAATTTCCGAATCAGAAGTTCTGTGGATTTCTGATAACGTCTGATCTCACGCAGAGCCACCGTACCTGGCCTAAAGATGAAGGAAGCAGGTAAAGCTCTTTTGCCAAACCTCACCCTGGAGAGTTCTTTTTCAACTTCATTAAGATGAAGGTATTACTTAAAGCTGATGCTCTGAAAGCACTGCATCAAAACAATGACTCCATAGAAAGAGTTTCTGGACTGAGCATTTTTAATGTTTCTTCCTTGGTTACACCTCCTGTTGAAAGGACTTGGATGATTTCTGCTTAATTTCCGTGTTCAAACAGTGGATATCACTATCACTTATTATTGTACGTTATTTAAAAACAGCATAAACCAAACTAGCTATTCAATTAAGACGGATCCAGTAACCCTGAAATCGAAAATGCACATAAATTGCATCCCATCACTTATGAAGAAGAAAGCTTTAATTATAAAACTTTTTTCTACTGTAAAACGTTTAAAACTCCATGCTAAGTCTTCAAAATGTTTATCAACCCAAGTTATTCCTGAGAATAATATATAAATTAACTAGTATAAACAATCAATATTGATACACATTAATATTGTATCCACGGGAATGAGTAGATATATTTATCCAATGCCTAGGACATGGTTTCACTATTTATGTGTTCTGTTTTCTAAGAGAAGAAATTCTCAATGAAGTTGAATACTTATGTTATTGGATCCATAAAGCCCTATCTTCATACCCATTCACTAACAAAGGTTAAGAACCGCAGAACAGAAACTAACCAACCTAATAGGCATTTAATTCATTCCCTGTATCCCATGTTAATGCCTATAATTTCAAAGGATGCTATGTCAATCACATGAACTAGTGGGACTGGTTTAAGCAAGTCAGTGTTCCGTATTAACCTGTAACGATGAGGCTTTTTGACTCCTCCAGTAGAGGGAGCACTTTTGCGGGCAGCTTTTGTTGCGAGCTGTTTCCTTGGTGCCTTACCACCAGTGGATTTACGAGCAGTTTGCTTAGTACGGGCCATGTTCTTTCACACTTTTACACCTGTTGAAAAAAAAAACACAGATTAAGGAAAGATTTATACGGCTTAGCAAAAGTACTCAGACCACTGCACCGTTTTCACATTTCGTTGCTTTAAACGCTGCAGTCATAACACTAAAAAGTAGCAATTTTTTTTGTTATATACACAACCTACTCCATACACTCAAAGCAAAAAGAAGTAAACAGTTAAATAATAAAGAGAAAAGTCCTGTTTGCAATAAGTATTTAAACCTTTTGCTGTGATTTAGGTGTACAAAAACCACAACAAGCCACACAATTAGCTTGGCGGCCTCTTTGTGTAATAATTGTAGTTTACATGATTCCAGAGTAAATACACATATCTCTTTAAGGTCACTCTGTCAGGCAGTGAATTTCAAGTATTCAACAACTGAAAACAAAAAAGCTTTCAGGGATAGTTTAAAAAAGGCACACATCAGGAGAAGGGTAAAAAAAAAAACGTTTTAAAGACCTTTAACGTCTCTTTCAGCACGGAATAGTAGGCATCAAGACACAGCCATTACTAGGTTGTCTCTTCACACTGAGCAGTTCAGCAAGGAGAAAACTGGTTAGGGATGAGGTCAATGAAGACTTTGAAAGAGCTGCAGAGTTCACCGGCTGAAAAGGGCAAAATGTATATGCGTCTGGCCTTTATAGTAGAGTAGAAACCCGTCACAAATTCCACCGAAGTTTGCACTTAAACATTTAAGTGATACTGCAAACACATAGCAAAAGTTTTTTTTGTCAGGTAATACATAATCAGAAATTTCTGTTATGGATGAAAGATAATGACACATTACATTTGACACAAACCCAACATATTGCACTACTCGGTTAATACAATTCCTACTGTCAGACATGGTGGTGGAGGCATTATGGTACCGTTATGTCAAGAGTGATGGGAACACAGAGGAAGCAAAGGACTGACAAACTGTAGAGAAAACCTCGCTACAGACCTAAACCTAGGATAATTCACCTTTCAGCAAGACAATGATGAAAAGCTGTACTGTACTGCTTGAAAAATCAGGAATTGAAAGTTCTTGAGTTGTCTAGTTAAAGTCCTGAATTGAATCCTACTGGGAATCTGTGGAAAGATTTGATGTACCCACACATGACATTCCTTCAAAACCAGAAAACAGAATGGAAATCTGTTACACTTACTGGGAGAGTAGGGTAAGATTATGAGACAAAACCCAAGACTGGCTAAAAGGGAAAGCAAGCCCTTTATATTATCTGGGTTAAGGTATAACAGGTATTTCTAAGAGATTCATGTATCTCTTAAAATTATATATTATATATATAAAATATTAAAAAGGTCTGTGTCATCTAGCAGGACACTCTGGTAATGACTAGTTGGGACACAAGTATTCATAGCAGAAGACAGAATTGTGTGAAGAGTAATGAGTGTAAAACCTGTGTACTAATGTGAATTGTAGGTAATTCACCTTGGAAATGTAAGTCAACCAAACTACATCAATATGCTCACCACACATAAGCTTTCAGTGGGGAGGAGAACAGAGTAATGAAGCCAATTAAAAGTGGGGATTGTTAGGAGGCCATTAATGGCAAATGCCAGGGGGAAATTTGCCCAGGACAGGATAAGACCCCTACTCTTTTCAGAAAACATCCTGGGATTTTTAATGACTATGGAGAGTCCGGACCACCATTTTACATCTCATCTGAAGGACGGCACCTTTTTTTAAGTATAGTGTCCCCATCACTACACTGAGGAGTCAGGACTCACACAGACAGCAGGGTGAGAGCTCCCTATTGGCCCCACTAACACTTCTCTCAGCAGCAGCAGCCTCAGCTTTCCCAGGTCCTCCATCCAGGTACTGACCAGGCTCCCACCTGCTTAGATTCAGTAGGCTGCCAGTTGAGAGTTGCAGGGGGATACAGCTGCTGGCCTAATTAAGATAATAATTTACGTACGTCAAAAACACTTGTCACTAGCAAAGTATTTGCAGAGTCACTACCTTCTTTCCTTATTTTATCAGATCTCAGAAGCTAAGCAACACTGGACCTAGTCAGTTCTAGGATGGAAGATCTCTAAAGAGCCCACTCATAGGAGTTTCAGCTGGTGTCTTGGCTAAATTCTACAATGGGTAAGCACAATCTGCACTACCTAATGTTATTAATCCAATTGGTGAATCAACTTCTCACTTCTTTACCTGATTTGATGAAAAGTGGTGCTTCTGGAATATAGTGGCAGCCACATATCACTTGAGGTGGGTTCTGCAATTCAGTTGTGGGTTAAGTGAGGCACCTCCCATATGTAAACCTCAGCAATGATAAGTACTACAGAAAGCTATTCAGACAGCAGTGTGGAGTAGTGATCCATACTTTGCTATCCTGACCAAAAAGGCTTGGGTTCAAATCCCTGGTATAATTCTGCTGTTGTACCCAACCATGACAAATGCACTTAATTCACATTTTCCATAAAATGCCCCCCTAAATAAATTATCTAGGTCTTCATTTTGAATGAGAAAGGTAAACATATTAAATGAGACTTTCTTTGAAAAATAAAGGCTTAAATCAAAACAAAATGAAGCAATTAAAGTCAAACGTTGTGTAACTCCTATAACCTCTTTGAAACTGCAGGATTCGGGTTAGACCACAACAACAGCCGAAAACAGATTTTAATTCCAAAGCAGAATCTCATCTTGAATTAAGGCCAAATATCTACTGTATCTCTTTATCTCAGTGCAATGAAGACTCGATAAAATCCCGAAATCCTGCACTCATGTTAGAATACCTTCAGGACTAAGAACGGGAGAATATTGCCCAAAAAAGGGTTATATTGAATTAACTAACTATACTGTTGATAAAGGTGGGTTTGAAGTTCCTGGATCAATAATTTACTTGCAAAAAATGAGAAAATTATATCGATTTTTCTCCAACGTAAAACTGTCCCGCAGATCGTTCACAGATCGGACAGAGCTGATCCGAAAGCCTGCTTACGAATGAGAAAAAAACACGTTAGAGTGCCGCACCAAATAATCACATTTAAAGATCATTATTCTATGACAACGCAAATAAAAGGGTTTTACTCAACATAAAACATTTTCCACTGTTACACTGCTTGAAATTTTCGTTATCTTAGACTGTCTTCAGTTAAGTGGTTATTTTATCGGCTTGAGATTCTGCTTTGTTGCATAGCTTTGTCTTTTATTTTCTCATACGGATTCTTATAATAAAACATGTACATGCTTAGCAAATATTTGGTCTCATTGCAACATTGATTTTTTTTTATTGATTCGATTCCGTTTTGCACTGACTTCTGTATGCTTTGGGGCACTATGAGGAAATGGTGGGAGAACTCACATTTACAACGAAAAAATGCAGCAAAACGTAGAGCTAATTTATGAAAAAAATATAAGAAATAGAAATACTTCGTTTCCTACAGTTATCGCACAAATTCGCCAACTGCCTCAATACACTAAGTCAGCGTGCTCTTTTCAAAATGGTAAGTGCCTGCTTTTTTCTTTTGCTCAGATGCTTAACTGGGGTTTTGAAACGCGAGAACGACAAGATGGTGAATGGCTTGCAACAGATAAAAGCAAACACTGAAACGCTGGAAAGGATAGCTATTCGACGGATATTTTTAAAATATTAAATATAAAATGCCAAAAGAACCAATCTATTTCAGATGATCATCACCTTTTAGCATCACTTTTACCGACCAAATAAGTTTCTGGAAAATGTGACGTTTGGAACAAATATGAAAATATGCTCTGGGTTGCTGCAAGGATTCATAAAATATTTTTACACGGTTTCCCCCCTATAATTTCCCAGAGAAAAACTTCAGTGAAATTTCAAAGTTGCCTCGCAAAATGCTGTGGCAACTTTTCCTCAATCTTGCTTGTGATTTTTCACAACTGTTTTTTGTTTAAATATTTTATGTATTTTATTTTGTCTTAAACTTACCTTTTTCAAAAACCTCCCTGCAAAGCAATACTTGAAGAGCTTTGGTCGCAAACACAATTGAAAGATGGCTGCCAGAGGGCTATCCCAATAACCTTCACCATTACAGCCAATCACACACAAAGAAACAAAGGATCTCCTTACAACTCTGTATACAAACATTGCAGGCATGCCTTAAGAAGAGAGACGGAAGAGAGAGAGCTCATAAATCAGTAACACAGCCAACATGTATTACACAGTCGAAACATCCGTTTTAAAAAAGTTGCATCAGCCATTAAATAGTGTATTAATTAAAAACATCAAAATACCAACAGAAATACCACAATCTGAGTACAGAATAATAAACTATTTGAAAAGCGAGACCAAAGGCAAAAAGTCACCCTAAAGAATAAGATGTTGTCTTCCTTATCCACATAACACAGCAACTTTATTATCTTTTATTATATAAACAGGATATTGTTGACTTGTCATCTGTCATTGAAGTCCAGGATTGAGTCATTACTAAGCCTGTCGATCATGTTGTTTAGCTTTCGCCGTGTAGGGACGTCCTTATTGTTTTTACATTTTATTTTCTGTTGTTTCTTAGAGAAGCAAGGGACAAACTAAGAATATTCAGTTCGTAAAGTATTCAGAAACATATGCCATACACTTACTGTATAAGACTGTCAAAATAATGTGACTTAAAGTACTTTATAATGTATTTGTCAGTCTAAGTTCATGAATAAATCAAAGTTAATCAAGCTGCAAAATGGTAACAAGTACTTTACAAAAGCCTGCACAATAGAAATGTGGTTAAAATATTTAAAAGTATTTTTTTTTTACTTTGGACGGGATGGTGTTGCAGTGGTTAACAGTGCAGCCTCACAGTGTTGGAGCCCGAGGTTCAATAACTTGGGTGCTATCTGCACCGAGTTTGTATGCTCCTCCATGTTTCCGGCAGTTTCTTCCAAGTGTTCCAGTTCCCTTCCACCATCTAAAGACAAACTAGGCTTCTGGGAAAATTGGCTCTGCGTGTAAATGTGTGTACTGTATCTGATGGACTGGCTTCCATTCCTGGGTGTATCTCACCTTCTGCTCATTGCTTTTCAGGATAGGTTACACCTCCCCTGCGACCACCCTGTGGTGGCTAAAGCAGTTAGAAGATGATGTATTTTATTTTTAAACCTATTTAAGTAGAAGTATGTATTAAGTAAATCTAAAGTATCAACCACCTTCAAGTCTGACCTCAGAAGCTAAGAAGGGCTGGGACTGGTCAGTAATGGGAGAGAGATCTCTAAGAAAAAACAGGCTGATATTGTAAGCAGTGCTGGTGTATCAGTAGATGGCAATCTCCCCTTTAGAGTCTAGACACTTCATTGTCCTGCCTGAACTCTGTCCACTCTGTCTAATATTCACCCTTAATTTATTTGGTGAAGCAATTTTAGATGTCTTTACCGGATCTGGTCTATGATGTGGCTGTTTACACATATTGTTTAAGATGAAAATTATTATATAAATATAAGTTATTATCATTATTAATTCAAGTAAAATCACAATGATACACAGTATATTTAGTGGCGTCCCATTCAGGGTGTACACTGACTCCCCCATGACCCTGGACTGGAATAAGTGGTTAGAAAATTGATGGGTATATATATTTTGTCAGAATATCCAATGATACTGTACATCATCCCACATTGAGCAAAGTTTAAAAATCCATAACCACAATAAGCTATAATGTTTAAAAATTGTGAAATAAATGAATTATTGCTGTTCAGCACCATAAAACAAATAGAAAAACATGAAATTTTAAGAATCAGACAAACTACACTATGTAATAGACAATGTTTAACAATTTAGAATAGGTTTCAAGGTGAGAATGGGAAACAGAAGGAGACTTAGAACTCCTTGTGTCATTTTTCAGTACCTAACAGCAGAAGACAAAACTGAGAAGACCATGTTACACACAGTTCATAGTCTTGTAGAGTATAAACAATAAAATAGACACAGAGTGTAGCTACTGATATAATTTAGCAGGTGTGAGTAATGTAAAAATGCACAAAATGCTGTTTGCACATTATTGATAGCCATGCGTTGAAAATCAGATTTTCACAAATGATGTGGAAAACTAGCAGCATAAGTTCAGTTTGCTAGATGGATATATTTAGTTCAGTAGCAAAAACATTTGTGGCATCAAAAATTTTAATATGAGCAATACACCTTAAGAACATAAGAAACATTGCAGAAGGAAGTTGGCAATTTGTTCCATTTAGCCTGTCTGGTAGTTAGAGGATAACTGCTCCAGGGATCTCATTCAACTGTTTGTTAAGATGCCAGGGTATCGGCTTCAACAACATGGCTGGGTTGTGTGTTCCAAACTCCCACAGCCCTAGGGTACAAAAAAGCATCACCTGTTCTCAGTTTTAAATGCACTTCTATGTTTCCACTTGTGCCCTCTGGTCAGTGTTTCACTGTCCATTCTCAATATGTTATAGATGTTCATTTTCTCCATAACTATTTTTAGTCTGAAGTTGACTGAGGAGGCTGGGGGTCAATGCCCACTTCTTTTATTGTTGAGACAGCACTTCACATCAGTTAAGACTTAGTTACTGACTGTAACCAGGATTCCCTAAACAGCTGTGCACAGCTGGCTCAGTGCTGTTGAGGAAAGGGTTGGGATTGTTTATCTAGGACTCTCTTAGCTCCTGGTGGCTCAGTGACCCCTGAAAGTTCCTGGGCACTCGCAGGCTTGTGGTGTGCTGCGTGAGGGTTGCACTTCTTCCATTCGAATCTCCTGTATGAGGCTTCATTACTAGTCTCTTGTTAAAAGATAAAAACTGGACAGTACACGTCCTCATTCTCCTCCATGTGCAGTTGAAAATTTTGCAGCTCTGAGTTGGGAAGTGAAAAAAACATCATTCTGACAAATAAGAAAATGATTAAACAATGTTTTTTTCTATTGCCTGCAGTAAAAAAAAATACAGTATACGTGTATGTGTTTGTTTCCATTGCTGGAGGCAGACGAATCATAAGGCCATTGATCTATTTTCAGCAAAGAGTTGGCAAGAAAAGGGAACATGTTCAGTTCATATTGCTTATTGGATGGTTGGTAGCCTATTGATCTAAAATAAATCTTATCTTGGGGGCTTGGGAAAGTGCATTCAATTTCTTGGTCCCATTTCAGAAACTAAAACAGCAGAAAATCTGAAAAAATAAGGTGAAAAATAAAATGCAAATGAACAAGTAAAAGTTTATTCCATCCAGAAAAGAGAAGAAAATAAACACAACGTTTCGGCTGTTGAGCCTTGTTCAAGTCCTGAAGTGCATGAAGCGTATGGATACTGATGCAGCTAACTACTTGAAAAAATACATTGATTTGTCTTTCTGGGAATTTTGTTTTGTATCACAAGAAACTGTTTGCATGATAACATATTGTATATCACCAGGATGCAAACTGAAGTTCGTTATCTACATGGCATCAAAAGGAGTATCATGTAGAAATATAATAAGTACTGTCAATGAATCTCCTGACAATCTTTTTAATAGCAAGTACACTAACATTTTAATGGACAGACATGAGAGTGGTAAAAGTGTTATGCTCATTAAGATTTGTCATCAACAGAGCTGATTGACAGGGAGTCTACTGTGAATGTCACAAGCAAGTAGTGTGTGTTTCTACTGCTGGAAACAATACAAGCTGTAAGTCTGTGAGACATGCACCATATTTCAGATGTTAGCAGTTGGGATTCTGTCCCATTCCTCTTATAGAACCTGGACTTATTCACTTATTAATGTGCTTATTCACTGGTTTCTAATGCCCTTGATTCTGTATCAATACGAGTTCAATCATTAAGGGGTACCGGTCTGTTTATCCATAGCATACCGATCACATTCTCATCTCACAAGAAAATGGTTGTTACATGACATAAGCAATAGATTACATAAGATCAAACTGAAATTTGCTAATTGAAATAAATTAATGTAAAACATCTGTGTACATTTTAAAATATACATACAGTAAATGGAGTAATATGATTTGTGTATGCTTACAGTATGTGGCATACTAACTCCATGCTGTTCCCAAAAGGAACCAGAAGGGGGCGACAACGCATCATGAAAATAAGTATGATGCTAGGGCAACACAGTGGCATTTTGAGTGAGAAGGATATTAAGTGAAGAATACTTATATGGAATTAGTCACGGGGTGTACCCACCTCACAGCATGGGAAGGGATTTGGTGATGTTGCAAGAAAAAACAAGAACAATATACTCCAAAGCAACGCTGACAGAGGGAAGTGTAACTGGAGAAGGAGAGACAGGACCCTGGACCAGGAAGGAGGTACTGCCTAGAAAGAAGAAGAAGCAGTTATGTTTTGGACCACCTGATCTAAGGGAAATCCTGTAAGCAACCTGACCCTGAACCAGGACTGACCGAGGGAAGCATGAAGGACATGGATTCTCACAATAGGGTCTTTGGGGAAGAACTAGACCTCATCTTCACCCCATTTCTCAGTAATATAAACCAATGTCAGATCACGTAGAATGTTAGCCTGATGTGCAGAAATACGGGATATTGTTCACCACCTGTTTCCAAAGGTTTGGTAACAACATTTGATGATGATTGGAGCTCACTGTGTAAATTGGCAAAGACACATCTGCACGTACAACATGGCTTTATATCTGTTCACCCACCCTCAACTTGTTAAATAATAATATAATAATAATAATAAACTTTATTTTATATAGCGCCTTTAAAGGTGGCTTCTCAAAGCGCTTTACAGGATGACAATAACAATAAATAAGAAGACTACAACAATAAATAAGAAAATTTCACAAGACAGGACACAATTATAATTACAACAATACAACAATAACAATAGAGGAGACCGTGGAAGATGGTATTAAGAAGAGCAGAGGGGTGAAGAATGGAAGCAGTTAAGTAAAGGCTTTTCTGAAAAGGAGGGTTTTGAGTCTGGATTTGAAGGAGTTTAGAGAAGGTGACTCTCTAATATCCTTGGGCAAGGAGTTCCAGAGCTTGGGGGCATAGCAGGAGAAGGCCCTGTCGCCCATACAATGTAGACGGGCTTGGGGGACAGTAAGGAGGGCAGAATTTGAAGAGCGGAGGTTGCGAGGTGGGGAGTAGGGCGATAAAAGTTCAGACAAGTATTGAGGTGCCAAGCCATGTAAAGCCTTGTAGGTGAGCATGAGGATTTTAAAGTCTACGCGGAATTTGACCGGAAGCCAGTGCAAGGACTCCAGGATAGGAGTAATGTGAACACTTGCACTAGATCTGGTCAGGATTCTGGCTGCTGAATTTTGGACATACTGCAGCTTGTTCAGAGTAGATTTAGATACCCCAGGGAGCAGAGCATTGCAGTAGTCAATTCGAGAGAATACAAATATGTTGATCAGCTTTTCAGCCACAGTTAATGATAGCATAGGGCGTAGTCTTGCGATATTTCTAAGGTGAAAAAAAGATGTTTTGACAGTATGCTGTACATGTGGGTCGAATGTTAAGCCAGAATCGAATATAACCCCAAGGTTTTTCAATTTTGATTGGAGCTCAAGTACAGAGCCATCTACAGACAGGGTTACAGGACTGGCTTTACGAAGTTGATGGGGGGTACCAATAAGCATGACTTCAGTCTTGTCACAGTTAAGATGAAGGAAGTTTTGAGTCATCCAAATTTTTATGTCAGAGATGCAATTAGATAGAATAGAGACAGCCACATCAGTGTCGGGTTTGGTATGGATGTATATTTGAGTATCGTCAGCGTAAAAATGAAAGCTGAGGCCATGTGATCTTAAAAGCTGACCAAGTGGGAACATGTAAATGCTGAAGAGCAAGGGGCCCAGTATTGAGCCCTGAGGGACACCAGACTTGACAAGACCAATTTCAGACCTGTACCCATTGAGAGAGACAAAGTGACAGCAATCAGTGAGGTAAGACTTAAACCATTTGAGGGCAGTGTCAGAGACTCCAAACACAGTCTCGAGACAAGAAGGCAAGATGTTATGGTCCACAGTGTCAAAGGCAGCACTGAGATCAAGAAGGATGAGTATGGAAAGAGAACCAGAATCAGAAGCTATTAGGAGATCGTTGGTGACTTTGACTAGGGCGGTTTCTGTGCTGTGAAGTTGACGGAAGCCAGATTGGAGGGGTTCGAAAAGGTTGTTTGTCATGAGGTGGTTATGTAACTGAAGTGTGACAGCACGTTCTAGAATTTTAGAGAGAAAGGGTAAGTTGGAGATGGGGCGAAAGTTGTTAAGATTGTCGAGAGCCATGTTAGGCTTCTTTGGCACTGGGGTAATAGCAGCAGTTTTGAGGACCGTTGGTACAATGCCGGTGCTCAAGGATTCATGTATTATATTGAGGACAATGGGACAGAGAGAAGAGAAACAGGACTGGAATAAAGTGGTGGGAATGGGATCTAAAATAGATGTGGTGGGTTTCATGCGCGTAACTAGTTTGTTTAGGGATGCTGAGTCAAGAAGAGAGAAGCTGGAGAGACGGGAACCAGAGAAGTTGGATGAGGAGGGAGGAGGTGTGGAAATTATATCCGTAGTGGAGAGAATGTGATGCCGGATGTTGTCAATCTTAGAACTAAAGAAATCTAAGAATGTGTTGCAAAGTTGTGATGAGGCAGGTAATGTGGTGGGGCAGTTTGGCTTGAGCAGTCTGTTGATGGTGGAGAAAAGATGTCTGGGATTGTTTTGGTGATTTTCAATGATGTGAGAGAAGTAGGTGGATCTAGCAGACTCTATAGTAACCTTATAATCAGATAAGTAATCTCTCCAGGCCTGATAATGTACATTTAGGCCGGAAAGACGCCACCTACGCTCAAGTTTGCGAGAGGCTGCCTTCATGAAACGCAGATGGTCATTGTACCAGGGGGCAGGGCGAGAGAAGGAGATGGTTCGAGTTTTTAAAGGAGCAAAGGTGTCGAGGGTAGATGAAAGAGCATTGTCAAGTAACTGTATTTTGTCCTCTATAACGAAAGCCCTCCTTTCCTCACAACCAAAGTATACAGTTTGTCATCAGCACAGAGCCATGCTAACCCCAGTCTTGAACCTCCAGAAGCAGACATCCAGTCTCCACCCTGAGCTTTTCTGGTTCTTCCTCTCCAGATCCCTCCAGAACTGCTGAAATCCATATTTCCCCTTGTTGGGAAGTTTCTCACTTTCTGTACTGAGATGAGGCTTGCATTTTACACTGGGTGCCTTCCACGATTAGGGGAAAATAAATACAATTCTATACATATACAGTACAACCAATTGTGTGAGTTGTCAAAGTGAGCTGTCAAAGTGTCAAAGTATTTTTGTGCACCTGAACTAATTGAGGTTTGCCATAACAAAGGGGGTGTACAGTACAAACATATTTCAGTTTTGGATTTTCTTTGCAGTTTTGCTGACATTTCATTTCATTCACCTATAATTAATAATAATAATTGCTTACACTTATAAAGTGCTTTTCTGGACACTCCACTCAAAGCACTTTACAGGTAATGGGGTCTCCCCTCCACCACCACCAATGTGCAGCATCCACCTGGATGATGCGACGGCAGCCATAGTGCACCAGAACGCTCACCACACATCAGCTATTAGTGGGGAGGAGAGCAGAGAGTAATGAAGCCAATTCATAGATGGGGATTATTAGGAGGCCATGATTGGTAAGGGCCAATGGGAAATTTGGCCAGGACGCCAGGGTTACACCCCTACTCTTTTCGAGAAATGCCCTGGGATTTTTAATGACCACAGAGAGTCAGGACCTCGGTTTTATGTCTCATCCGAAGGACGGCACCTGTTTACAGTATAGTGTCCCCATCACTATACTGGGGCATTAGGACCCACATGGACCACAGGGTGAGCACCCCACGCTGGCCCCACTAATACCTCTTCCAGCAGCAACCTTAGTTTTTCCCAGGAGGTCTCCCATCCAGGTACTGACCAGGCTCACACCTGCTTAGCTTCAGTGGGTTGCCAGTTGTGAGTTGCAGGGTGATATGGCTGCTGGCAAAAAGGTCACTTCAGATTCTTATATTGTACATCATTTTTAATTAAACACAATGAGATATCATTGGAAGGGGGCGAATACTTTCACAAGGCACTGTGCATATTTTCAGACCCTCATAACTAGCACATAACTGCATATGTACAGTATATATTCATCTTCACCCCATTTCTCAGTAATATAAACCAATGTCAGTAATACTGTATTTGAATGGTCTATCACATTGTTGCTAAGATTGGTCTTTTTGTGTGCACATAATGCCTTGATGCTCACTTTCCGTGTTCTCTCACTTCCTGTCATTCTTTTCATCATTGGATGCTCAGATATCACTCTACGCATCATGCAGAAATTAAATAATGCTGCGAGTGAATTTTTTTTTATGAAGCCCTGATGGAAGCTAACAGGATTTTATGCCATTTATTTTTAAAATATATCATAGCTGATTCTATTCAAAATTGATTCTTGGTAATATTTGAGAATGGGATTGTACATACGGTATCTGTATATCACAATTAACATATTTAAATGCCCCATTTTTACTCAAGAGGTCATAAAAATAAACATATTCCATGAAAAAGTCGGGCATCGACCCAAAGCAAGACTCTACTGCACCAGATTAGGAACAGCTCACAGACAAAGCTACTTCCTTCCGACAAGTACAGTAGTTCTCCACCATAGTGACTGATCAGCTCACAAGGGCCATGTTTAGATACTCTAAACTCGGCCCAGTTTCACTCTTGACAGGCAGGCAGGTTTTCATGTAGGGGTCACTTAGGGTATAACCTTTTTCAAAATAGAGGGCCACAGTGAAGATAAACAGAAATAACAGAAGACAAATGTGGAGCCACACATACTGTAAAACATTCAAAGACCATCACAACAAATAATACATGACATAAACAATAGGACAATAGTGCATGTGTTAATGATTTCGTTCTTTATGTAATGAATAAAGCGAAAAACAAAACAGTATTTCATCACAAAATTCATTTTAAAAAACAGGTTTAGAGATGAGAGAGGTAAACCAATAAGAATGTGTCAGTTATTAACTACCTATTAATTAAAATCTACAAAAGGCAGAGATGTGCCGTGGGAGTTTAATTGCCTGAACAGTAATGAAACTATCTGTTTATGATGCACAACACCCACAGCTTTACACCGGGAAAAGTGGGAGTGTATTTAGATGCATTCAGTGTTTGCTTTTACTACACAAGTGAACTGCACAAGGTTCAAGCACCCTTGCCACTTTTTAAAACAGTTTAGTCTGGAGTGTACATTCTTTAATGGGGCTGGGACAGAAACAAATGAGATGATATAGACGCTACCACATTAGCAGGAAATTGTGATGTCACTAGAATCACAGAATCCTGGATAAACTGATGGAGAGGAATGTAACATAAACTATGTTCCAGAGAGACAGGAAAGACGAGGCGGGGGAAGTGTAACGCTATACTGCTAACCAAAAAGAGTTTTCAGTTTAAGGAAGCAAGCCAGAAGAATCAAGAATCTCTGAATCTATTTGGGTACGACTGATTAGAAGCATTCCAAAAGTATAGATTTAGGGTATGCTATAGATGACCAAATGCAAGTTGTGATTATAAGTGCATTATGAAATGTGAAAGAACAAGTAGTTTAATGGGGGACATTAACTTCCCAAACAGACTGGGAAAGGCCTTTATGAATATCAGCAGCAGAAACTGCTGTGAGAATAAGCAGTCAAGAGACTTTGAAGGAAAGAAACAGGGATTTAAGAGAATTAGAATGGGAGAGGATAGATAAATCAGTAGAAAGTGGATGCCAACACTTTAAAGAGATTCTATTTGAAATACAGCACAAAGTAATTTCAAAAGCGAATAAATGACCCCCTGGTCATTAAAAATCCCAGGGTGTTTCTCGAAAAGAGTAGGGGTGTACCCCGGCATCCTGCCCAAATTTCCCATTGGCCCTTACCAATCAAGGCCTCCAAATAATCCCCCTCTATGAATTGGTTTCATTACTCTGCTCTCCTCCCCACTGATAGCTGGTGTGTGGTGAGCTTTCTGGCGCACTATGGCTGCCGTCGCATCATCCAGGTGGATGCTGCACATAGGTGGTGGTGGAGGAGAGTCCCCATTACATGTAAAGCGCTTTGAGTGGAGTGTCCAGAAGTGGCCTCCTCTATTTTGTTACCTTTCTTGTTTTCTCATGTTAGTTTGAATCCACTCTCATCCTTGGTATATTCATACTCTTGAGGGAGATCAGAAAGGAGAGTATTTTGGTACTCTGAAGTGTTCTGGGTTACTTAATTATTGCCTTTTGCATTGCCTTCAATATGTACATCGAAATAAAAAAAAAACATACAATGAAACACTGCAAATAACCGTCTAGTGCTTTGGAATTTTCAATTATTGAAGTAGTACATTCCTTTTAAAAAAACATTTATTTCAAACACAAGTCTCATTTTTGGTCTGATTAACCCAGTCTTTGGTATATCATACATTCCACTCCATTTAAATACAAGCATTTTTTCAAATCAATTATGTGTAACCTTGATAGTGTTGTACAAGTGACATTTTATACTTTATCTAGCCTTTGTAGTCAAATGTTATAAAACACAGCATAAGCATGTGACTACCATGGGTCAATATTTTGTAACTAATTGTGATATAACATCCAGAAAGGTGAATTAAAGCCATTATAGTACTACTGTACTACAATATTCTTTGTACACTTTCTTAGAGTCATTAAATATTTAGATAAAAAGAAAGCAAAGCAGACACATTTATAATAAATTGCTGTTAAAAATTGTATGAAAAGACGGAAACTTATTATTTCATGTCAACATGCATAATATACTCTAACAACAAACACAGAGGATTGCTTCAATGATTAAAAAAGCCCGTAGTTATTGAAAGAAATCTGCCTGATTATCTTTCTGTTTGTTCTTGTGTTCTATGCTGGCTTGAAGAGCTGTTCTTCTAGAAGTTTCCAAATTGTTGCTCCAGTTTGGGGTCAGATGGATGGATTTTCCATCGAATGAGCTGATGGTGGGCTAGAGCGACAATCCGAAACATTACAGAAAAAATATCTAAACCAAATACACTTAAGCATGAGAGAAAATGAAACCTAAAATTGACTTTCACGAATATTGCACACCCTAGCCGAATATTTGTTGAAACTAGATGAAATAGTGAACAACTTAGTCAAATATGGATAATAACACTTTTCTATTTTTGCCGGATACACATAACAACAGCACCCAGCAAAATATTGGGCATTCACATCAGGTGTTTAAGTAAATACAATTTCATGACAAATGTTACCTAAAATGATACAAGCCTTTCCTTATTGGCCTTAAAGACTGGCAACAGCTCCAAAAACATGTTGCATTAATAACCTTTCTTGATTTCTCCGTTAGCTTTATTTTTTGTCTTTACTCACTTAACCAATTGGAAGAAAACAATTGGTCTGGTGACATTTTAAGAAACAAGAAGCCAAGTCTTACAGATGTCAGTCAATATCTGCTATCCAAGGACAAGAGATGATTCTTAGCTAGGATCCCTGCGCAGGAGGGAGATCTTTCCTTGACTGACCATGAGACAATAGGCCTGTGATAGCTCTGGTACTCGTGGGTTCTGAGTTTGAAGTGTTTCTATTGAGCTGCTTTTCAGCTTAGCTGTCCAGCCAAGGAGGAGTTCAGGTTTTTGTTTTGCATTTGTGGCGTTTTGGATTATTTTCCTCAGACCGATGGTACGATATCCCTTATACAGCAGGGATAACTACAGTCCTGTGCTTAACTGACCACAGCTGGGCTACAATCTTGAGCTCCAAAGGAGGTTGACTACCAGATTGACCGGTATGAGAATGTGGAGTTACTGTTGTGTTTTTTGGCCCATTAGACAATTAGTGAACCCTGGGACCAAACCATCTGAAATACAAAACGTTGTTTCTTGTTTTTCAGAGCTATTTTTAAATAAAGTACTGCTTTGCTTTCATTATCTATGCATGCTCCCCTCACATCATAATCAGGAAAACCTTAGAAGAGTATCACTATTTCTAAAACATTACTTCATTAATCTACAGTCTAACTAGTAGGTTAAGGCACAACATTGTGCAGTTTCTCAAAAACAACATAATTAGTCAACCTCTTTGAGGTTTGTAACTGTTTACAAAATGCTGAGACATCTCAAGAAATGTGGTAATATTCTTAGGAAAAATACAAATTATACAAATACTAGGATTTCATCCCTGAGGTGCCAGTCAAAGCTTTGCATTTAAAAAAAATATTTCATAGCACAAAAACCTCCAAAAGTTAAATATTAAAATAAACAATTTCACAAGGGTTGAGATGAATTCAAAACATTTTTGGTTCAAAATTTCACCATCAGAAATGCAGTTGTTCCTTTGATAAATATTCCACAATTTTGTAGTCCAATTTCTATTAGAAAGTGAGGATTCAAAAGTCTTTTGTATCCCATCTCCATTAAATTTCCACTTTACATTATGTTACCAGAATGGTTTCAAACCATTATAAGCCAAGAGTTCCTGCTTTCATTCTTAAAGAAATCTAACTCTATATTTGCCCACATGGTCCAAGAACACACCATTTCCGTTTTGTTGTTGACTTCAATCCATATTGTGTCCAGTGATCATGGTAGAATTCTATATACATACAGTTTATTAACAAAAAAAAATGGTCAGTGCTTCTAAGTCACCCTTAGTTCATATGGATATAAAGCTTTGTAGAAACAGTGCTACGTTTCCAAAAGTCCTGTTTTCAGTCACATTTATATGCTAAATGAATAGCTTATTCTCACTGCACAAAGCAGAAGACCTCCTCCATTTTAATGCCCTCAAGGTCTGGCAAATTGTTATTATTTCCAAGCACAATCTAACAGGTCATTTTCACACACGGGGCTCCTCCCATCACTAGTAATAGCGGTTCAGGCTGCGTGTGCCTGGGATATCTGGCTGCCCATTCATCCAGATCTCCCTGATTATCCGTTCTCTCTCCTCCAGCCTCTGGGCTCGCTCCAGCTCCTCTGCAGAGGTGAAGACGTTCATATTTAAAGTCCTCTCGAAGCGGCGATGCCGCCGAGCAGACAGGTCGGAGGTGGTGTCCCAGTCACTGTCACTGTCACTGCTGTCACTGTCACTCTCCACTTTCTTCTGGCGCTTCTGGGGAACGGTAGTTTTACAGTCCGTCCGGCAGGAAATCTGCACCACGAGTGCACACAGCGTGAGGATGAGACCGAGACACACTCCAGACACGAAGTACAAGGCTGCACGCTCAGGGTTTTCTGTAAAGAGGAAGTGCAGTAAGCTCAATGTATACCAGGAATTAACTAGCCATATCCAGCCATCATTGTTATTATTATGCAGTTTTATCAGCTCCTTCAAAAACACTCATATCTGTACAATAGCACACATAACATACACAACAGAGGAAATAAAATGGAAACCACAACAAACTGACTTAGTGAACTTAAATTATATACTTTTACATTAATATTAAAAGCACTAATGAAAAAATAGTTTTTAAGCATATATTTGTTTTTAAATATTGACAACTGCAGTCTCTAATGGATATGGACAATAAGTTCCAAAGATGTTGGGTTACATATGACCATTGTATGGAACCTGATCTGCTGATTCGGGTCTTCTTAGTTTGCCAAAGATCCAGATTAAAAGATGGACTATAATCATGCAATATTTCTTATGAGCACAAGAACTTTCAAGTTCACGCTAAAATATCACTGGGAGTCAGCACAAATGAAAAAGGATGTGTTAGTACAAAGTATTGTTAGTTACCACGTGCACTGCATGAATCTGGGCATACTGAAGCCTATCTAGTATCTCAGTATACAACCCTATAAGAAAGGTGTTACAGTAATCTAACCTTGATGAAATGTATGATGAAAAGATAAGATTGTCTTAACCCTGCACTGTTATGCAGGTGAAAGACCAATGTCACTGTGATGTTCAAATGTGCTTCAAACCATAACACAGAATCAACAGTAAAACAAAGGTTTCTAACTTCCATGAAAAATTTGATTTCAAAACCATCAACACCATTGAAGTGATACACTTTGTAGAGTTGATGTTCGGAGCCTATGAGAATAACCTCACTCAGTCTTATAACAGTTTAGTGTCAACATTCTGTTGAATATCAGATGATGCCTTTAAAGTGCAGAAACCGGAAATAAGTACACATTAGCACTGCAGTGAAACTGAAGCCCATTTGGTCCCATATTAATCATAATGCTGTCTGCACTTAAAATGAAATTCCAACCAACTTTATGATTTGACCAGAGGTAAAGGCCAATGGTCTTAGACGACAAAATCAGATTTATTCAGTGGTGGAGTGTAATTCTCCTGTATTGCAGATTGTACAATGTTCTACCACATATACAGTACATGTTATGCCATATGCAAATACATAAATATTAACATTAGTTTAGCTAGTGGCAGCCATGTTTCTTAATATAGAAAGGTCGTGCCCAGTTCTTTACCTGATATGTAAGTGTAGGCTGCCAGCACATTGGTGATGAGCGTCATTTCTGTGTTGATTGACCTGGACTCCATTGTGTGGTTCAAGACCTGCCGGTCATCTCCATCTACAGCATCCAAAAAGGGCTTTTCTTCCCTGGAATAAGTTTCAGACTCCCTTCCTCTCTTCTTCTTCTGTTCTGTAGGACACACAGATGAGAATTACATGTTGAGATCCCAAAGCTGGAAGCACTACTACATTTAACTTGCATTACATCAGCCTTTAGTCTGCTTCCATTTCATTATAAGAACACTACATGTGGATATTTATAGCACATTACCCCCAGTAAATTGTAGCTTGGAATACACATCCATAATATTAAAATACAAAACAAAATATTTACACTCACATTGCAATGAAAAAGAACAATTGTATTGTCATTCTAGGCATTTTCCAAATATGCATTAAATGTTCAGAAATTGGTATGAATTGTGATGAATTATAATAAAGAGAATGATGGAATTGGAAAATATGGCTATTGTGTACGGAAATGGAAAATGTTTGCATTTCCCAGTTACAATGAACCACTTAAAAGGCCTTGAATAAAAGGGTATTGTAAGGAGGTATTGCCTATAGGAGGAGTATTGTAAGGAGGTATTGTCTGAAGGCAAAAGGGAAGTAAACACTGGGTAACACCAAAGGATCAAAGAGTGTTCCTAAACATATATTCTGGTTATTTAACTACACAGTAAATCATTAGGACTGCCATATTAAAGAATAAGAAGTAAGCAGCCATTCCTAGGGATGTAGTTAGCCAGCCTTCATAGGAATGGACCACGGCATAAATACAGGGAAGGAGCACAGACAAGAATAAGACATGAAAAGGAGGAAGCAGAATGGTGGGTGAGCTCCATTTTCTAACCAGAATGGGAACCAGATTCTGGCTAGGAAGCCTAAGCATTATTATAAGAGAGGTTACGGTCTTATTAATTTGAGAAAATTCTGATTTCATCTATTCTGGAATCCTCAGTCTAAAAACATTCTCTTCTATGTACAGTAAGTGGTGCACTGTTAGAATATTTGAATTAGTTCCAATTCACTTAAGAGCATTTGTTTTTTAGTTAGAAAGACTCACTCCTGAATAGAATCCATTTTCATTAACACACAGGTGCTATTGTTATGGATTTGGATTACGCGGGCAGAATTGTGGGTTACACAGGCCTATAGGAATTAGGACTGTGGAATTCACCAATTGTAAATAGCTTTATTATAACCATTGTGTATATTGTAAAATTGTATTAGTTATTGTTAATAAATGTGTTGACCCTGAATTACTGTATCACCGTATAATCAGAATTGTGTCAGAAAATAACAAGAGCATACATCTGTGTAGTGCTTGGGCAATTTCCTGACCCCAGAGTCAGGGAAACAAGTACATTTCAATCTTTATGTGAAATCTTTAACTTTTTCCTTCTCATTCTTAATGTTCACAAATTCAGTGCCAAGACATGGTTATGTTTCCCTGTCATCTTATACTGTACATGGCGCTGCAAATGGAATTTGAGTAAAACCCTAACTGCGGTTTAGATTTAGAAAGAGGTGGGAGAAGGGAGGTGGTTATTTTGAATACAAACAGCGCTGCCTTGGTTTTAATTCAGAAACATAATCTGTAAAAGAACTAAACCTCAGCGTGAGGGGTGGCAATCGCCCACTGTCAGACCTCACAGGATGTTTGTGTCGCAAATACTATTGAAACACAATGAAAGAGTTACTTGTAAAAAGTACCCCTCAGGCTCAAACACTGCAATTATTAGTACTTTTAAATTTTAAATAGCTATTACTATTTTAAAAGACGCACATAATTAGGCCCTTATTATCTTTTCTGTTACAGTATGTATCCCAATCCAACACCAAACTCAGCCCAAACTCCACTGACAGTAAAGATGGCACAGACTACTTTTAGATAGATACTTTATTAATCCCGTGAGGGAAATTGCAGAATTTTGGCAGTTAGAAGTTAAGCCTTTAGTATGATTATTGTCAGTTAAAGAAAAATAAATGACAATTTTCAGTATATTAAACTACTTACAGCACCGTTGCCCTGTGTGCCTTTCACGAGTTGCTAGCAGTAAAATTAAATGCAACACAGTATCTGCTGTAAAACAGCTCAGACTTTTCTCCTTCCTTTTGATACTGGTACACATGAAGAACTAACTAGAAACCTGTTTTTCCAGAACAGAATACCAAGCAGGGACTCCTGTTGCATGTATGGCTTTAATTATATGTGGCACTTAAGAATGGTTGTGCTTTCTGTGAAGCTCTTTCAGAAAAGAGCTACATTATTTTAAATAAACACTTGCTTGGGCACTTGTCTATTTTTGAAAACATGATCTCTTAGTTTTGTTTTTCAAACTGCCTTGAGAGGTTCAAAGACATATTTTCACATTTTCTTTTCACTGTAATTCCTGTTTCTTGAACTCCAATTGTTTAAGCCCCTTTAATTAATCTTTTGGTCAAGTGCCATTTTATTTCACAAGTTTTCTCCTTTGTGTCCTGGTTTCAAATCTTGGAAGCATTTTAGTTTTTTTTTCCACTTTTTACTAAATTATTTTCAACATATTTACAAAACATTTGCTGGTATATTTTTGTTGGATTTTTGTCTTGTGTGATTACTATTTTCCTGTTTTTGCAGTTAAAAATAACATTTATCAGTCATGTGAAGTTTTCCTTTTCTCCATATTTATGCATATTTTTGTTTCTGTTTTATTTCACTTAATTGGTTCAAGCTGGATTAAGCAAAGTGTGCTTATATACTTCTTTTCTCCACTATGGCAGTATAATGATTTCTGCATTATACACTTCAAACTTTTGATTATCTTTGTCTCATTTTATCTTTCCAAATATGCTCACTTCTCCTGTGAATGAGAGGGACGTACAGTACCAAGTTCTTCTAAGCGAAGGAGAAAATTTTACAGACACCTAGTTTTAAAAATACCTAAAAATATTTAAGTAAAGAACATTTTTGATACACAATCAGATTTCTGTTGCTATTTATCACACACTTCTACACTACCTACTGTACCATTGCATTTCCAGAACTATGAACGGACACACAGTTTTCTCAATTAAGGCCATGGGTGAAACATCATATTGGTAGATTTCTATATACTGAGATTGATCTAAATATTGATGTAAATCACAACAGCAAAGCTGACATTTGCTGAAATACAAATATATGTACTGTTAATATGTCAGCTTAAATGTATTTTTCCTTTAAGCTCAAATGCTGATGTTATAATTTACATAACAGGAAGCGTGAATAGGAATAAAGAATTAAATTACCTGGCAGGGAACCAGTTGTTACAAATGTTGGCCCATCAGGAAGAACACCGTCTCCTATAATGTTGGGGTCGTGTAATCTGGGATGCTCTGGAAAGCTGGGGTTGTGAGAGACTGTTCGCTTGGAATCAATGTCCTCCAGCAGTTTCTTTGGGACTGAAGTAAAGGAAACAATTTGTACTCTTAGTCACATCTCACTGAATCACCCAAACTTTTATCCAATTATTGAGAGCACTTTTCCCGAAAACATTCTCAGCATCCACCTCCATATCCTGTTAGTCATCATTATTGTTCCTGTATACTTGCATGCTGTGGATATTTCTCATCTTGATTTAGCTCCTCCAATCTGACCACACACTTTACATCATTCCCCCCTTTCCCTCTTATCAGTATGATCCACTTTTTACTGGAAATCTCCAGCACTCTAAATAAATACTGTATGAATTAGTTCTGGCTAGAGAAACTTGAGAGGAATATCAGTTAATACCGAAGTGAAATTCCTTTTAGATTCTCATTTAGAATCACTTCTTGCATGTCTCACAACAACAGCAGCAACAGCAATTTATGTCACATCATCCTAAAGCATTTAACATGTATAGGGGACCCACTTCATCCACTTTCATCCTGAAATGGGGCGGCCAGTTTCTGACAGCAGCCACACCGAGGCAATAGACTAGAACTTCTCCTATTGAATTAAGACAGGAACAGATTTTAGCCAGGAAACTGGGGTTACACCCTTACTCTTTCCAACAATACTGTGGGCTCCAAGTAGTCAGAATCTTGGTTTACCATCATACAGTATCTAGAGAATGGCACCTCCTATATCATAGGCAGGCCATTCAGCACACTGGTGAACTGGTTGAGGAACTTTGGGTCCCAGGGGAAGCATGCCACCTACTGGTCTACCAGCACCACTTGTAGCAGCAGCCTGGTTTTCCTTCAAACTTTCCACTCCAGTACAGACCAGGTCCAGCCTTGCTGGGTTCCAATGGTGATTACTAAATAATGAAATCACTGAAGAAACGGTCAGAGAGCTTGACGTGTTCTGTATCTTTTTTTACTTTGTCTAATGTTTCCAATATTTCCCCAGAAGTAAATTATCAATTCAAAATGTAAAAATCATTATATTCACTTAACTGCCAGACAATTGGCAAAACATAAAAAACCCACCTCGATCACTTGCACGTTAGGATGTGATTGTGGCAATGTTAGTGTGTTACTTTACGCTGTTTGGGGTCATAAAAACCAGGGAAAATGTTTACCAATGATGGATGAAGCAAAATGACATGACTGCTACAAGACAAAATGGAAGATGTCAAGAAGTGATGCTGAGGGCAAGTATGTCAATGTCCAGGGTCTCTGGTCTGGCGTGCATTAGTCAACAATATCATGTCTGCCACTGTGAATCAACTGCACAGGATAACTCTTCACCAACAGCAATCAGGGTAGCCATGCGCAAGGCAGTAAAGTACAGTGTAATTAAAAATCTGTGACAAACAAATTTGCTCTACTGAGGAACCTCCAAAACTCCATTCACAAAGAGCTCAATTCACATACAGTACTTACACAGAAAGTGTGATTAGAAGTCTGTCTTTCTTTAAAGGCTTTCTCAACATTTAACACACATACACATAAACTCCCCCCATAATGCTCAATAATAAACCTACAAATTCTTCCATCATTGTTTATTGAATATGGCAGTGGTTCCGTAGTATATTACTCAAATAATTTTTTAAAAAGTGATTTAGAAACCACCTAACAAAGCATTGTCTGATTTAATTTTCAAACGGAAAATAAATGACAATGCTAATTAAAGGATTTGTAGACTAGTGAATACTGATGCCGAATTAGAGAAAAATGTTTGGACAGATCTTTAGTAAAAAAAATTGGACGTACAAAATTTCCCAAGACTACTTAGGCACTTCTCCAAACTCCTTTGAAAGGACTATAAAAAATCCCACATCAAAATCACCAGGGACACAGAATCACTATTTTTATCTCCCTGGGAAAGATTAATAAATGCATCTTAAATCCCAATATTTAAACAAAAGACTTAACTTTAAAACTTAAAATTCATTTTTTGAACACAGAGTTTGGAATGGCTTCAAGGTTACAAAACGGGGCTATTTTAAATATTCCTGCATTACTATAAATTGCTCAAATAAATGTCATTAAAGTGTATAATTTTCAAAATTTATTATAATTAAAATTTTGTTTATATTGGAAAACCCTTACTTAACATTTATTTTCTGAGCAAATATTTGCTTATGGACAAATTATTCTCATATAGATATACCCAGTCTTTGAACAAACAGCTTTTATTGTTCTTTCCCTACCGCCTTGAGATGTTGGGAAAAATCCAACAAAATTCTTGAATCCACTTGTGTTCAATGAAACAACTATGCAAACAAGACAGCTCCAGTAATTAAATGCTGCATCCTCCCTTCTGGTCCAGATGAAAGTGTCTTGCAGAGTGGCAATAACACACTTTAATAGTATAACTCCCTTTGGCAAACATAAAATGTTCTAGACTGGGAGATGGAAGTTAGCTGGTTGATTCTGATAAAACAATGTGGCTGTCCTCCATCCAGTGCATGCATAATTAAATTCATCTGCCTCAGTCTGTGAGAAAATCCCCACTTCTTCTGTTCACGATGCCAGACGTCTCCTGTGTTTCCTTTGAAACCATCTTTTGCTGAATGGGCAATGCATTGAGTAACTTCCTCATCGCACAGGAATATTAAATAAAAGCGGTATGGACTGCTCTTTGGGGGCAGAGAATAAGAGCTTCTTTTCAACAGCCCATCTATGATTCTCTGCTGCACACCAGCTATAAGGACTTACAGGTAGAAGACACTTTTTCTTACTTTTCTTAATACATTACTGTATATATACTGTTTCCTGGGGAGGTTTTGAAAACGTTTAATTGTTTGCAATGCCCATTGAAAAGCCGGTGACATCTAAACCAGGCAGAATGTCATATTTCTTTTAAAGGGATTCCAGTTACAACAACAATACGAACAAAAAAGGATAAATGCATGTAATGGCCAATAAACTACTAATTTAAACTATTCTATTATTGCAAATTTTCCCATGATCACACAAGTGGATGTTGACATCTACACAGGCATTTAATAAGACAAGCATGGCCATGATTTGGACAATTGCTTTCTCTTCCTAACTACAAATAGTTTGTACTGTATGACTCTTCTGCTAGATCTTAGCTTTTTTCCTCACATCCAATCCTCAATCCAGGATTTCCTCAATCCAGGACAATGCACAGCAATAGTGTATATACTGAGAGTACTTTAATTGCTCTGTTGTAAACAATCATTTGTAAAAAACAAAATCTGATCTGAAAGGTAATAATAAGTATACAAATGAGCAAAAGTGCAAATTAACATATTTTATACAATGACTGAAGATATATTGGCAAGTTAATTTGTTTTGTTAGTTGTTACAAGGAACACATTAGTGTCAATGGGATTGAAGCTGGGATTTTCCAATCACATGTAAGTGATTTGGATAATGGTATAGGCCTCCTTAAAATTCCAGCTGTCAAATTCCTGATGACACAGCCAAGGAGGACAGTTGAATAAGAGACACACAAGATGAGATTATAACAACTAAAAGAGTTGCAGATTCACGACATTATAAGCACGTACAAGCCAAGTAAAACAATTTCACTAGGTTTCAAGTTTTGAACATTGTAATCGCAAAAAAGACTGCACCAGGAGAATGAAATTAATTAAATACAACTGGTAAATTATCAGCTTTAATAAAGGTTTTCGGGTCATCTGAGCATGCATGATGGCAAATTAAAAGAGTGAAATTACATGTGTGTATATTTCTTAAATTCACTGTTAATATGAATTAACCACTCCTTCTTTTCTATTAATGCAATGGAACTGAAAACGTATACATACATACAGCATCTTCTTTACAGCTCTTTTAATCCCAAACCTTCTACAAACTCTTCCTTTTACACAGTTCCTCAGCCGTTTTGTCATTTATACAGATATAAGACTGACTATCAAACCAACATCATCAAAATGCAGTCTTCATTGAGGTTATACAGTACTTTTCACACGGCATGAAGGGAGCCCTCACCTGAATAAAAAAAAGAGTCCTTGAACACCAAACCCACAAGGAGTTCCCACACATAGAACTGCATTCCACTTGCACTCTCTGTTCCCCAGATCACCAACCACAACCTCTCCATTTTACAGAGCAGCCCTTCATCTGGAGCTTTTCTACAGACTCACAGACTTTTACCTGACTATCTACAGTAATAAACAAATCCTTCTTGGGTAGAGTTCGCTTAACTGTCCACATCTGACGTCCATGTCAGGCACTTTCTGTTGCAATAGAGCCCCACTGTATCCTCTGCAAATGCTTCAGGTGCTGCTCTTCCTGTCTCTTCTGGGATTCAATTTTGGTCACACGTGGGCTTTAAGCCTGCACTCCCTAGACAGTAGATAACTCCGCCATGGCAAAAGACTGGATCTTCTACCACAGTCCAGATTTTAGGGGGGTGTGACATCACTTATGTAACTGACTCAGTCCATGAGCCCTATTGCAGTATAGAACTAAATATCCAATGACACACACATGGCCATACTGCCCATTTTAGGATCTCCTAAAAAAGACACCATTTCTCTTATTTCTCTTGTAGAATGTGCCCCCTACCATTTGCATTGGTAAAACGGGAAGAAAAGTGGCCAGCCAGGGCCAGTAGCCAAACAGGCTGTGATTCCTATGTGGTTCACCCAATATAGACGTAAATACCCTCGAATTAAAGTGACATTCTGCACTTTAATTTCATAGTCATTGTTTTATTTCAAATCCACTGTGCTGGAGTACAGAGGCAAAACATCACAAATTGTGTCACTGTCCAAATACTTATGAACTGCACTGTATCTTAGATGTAAAAGTACCTTAAGTAGTCATAGAAGATTTTAGTTCCTGAAATCTATGAAACACCTTAAATATTAATGGGCAATATTGTGCCAGTAGAGTAACTACAGTATATAAGGCCTATTGTATTTGTACTGTACTGCCATTTACAAAAATTCTAAATGTTGAAGAAATTACTGTTAAAATGTGACCATGACTAAATAGTGATTAAATGTGATACAGTATGTTATTATGTTAAAATAAACATAAATGTAATTATGCAATTAAAACCAAAAATATCATTAAACGTTTATCACAAACTGGAAACATATAGCAACCAGTGTTCAGAGAAGAAACAGCAGTGATAGAGCAACTTCAGAACTTCACATTCTTAATTCTTTTATAAACCCTATACTTCTTCAGAGCAAACTTTTCAAATCTTCTTCACTATATCACCTCCTGTATCCTCTTACCAGAGTAGCAATATCTACCTCTCAAGTAGTAACAGGGGGGCTCTGTCTCTTTAAATTGTAGACAATTATCTAGTTTGTTTAATCAGCTTTGTACTGCACAGAAGAAATAAGTGCTAAGAAATAAGATAATACATCTAATTAAATAAGGAAGTTCACACAACATACACAGTGATAAATCTAAAACATAGTAGAATACTGAAGAAAACAGACTGAGGGTAACTACAACTTAAAAATAAATCATAAAGTGAATGAGACTATCATGTTCGTGCCATCTAATAACATTCAGTATGTTGAGATATAAGAGGGTAATCCACTCACAGCTTGTTAGAGTACATCATTTATTCTTGAAAGAAGATTTATAACTTACTCATTAAGACATCAGTTAGTGGTCATCTGACTAGGTGGAAAAAATCCAATGCATTCTTAAACACAATTTACATATTAAGCATTACAGTCTCAAATTCTAAAATATTAAGCAAATAATTTAGTTTGGAGTTGGACCAGGAGATGTCTTCACATAAACAAATCACTACAGAGGAGCTATTTACAACTGTCTCTCCAGACATCAAGGATTATATTGGTCGATTAAATTTAAAAAATCAAGCAAGGAAAAGATTTAATAGTTAACAGACTCTATGTGCTTTGGCTCCACTGCTAAAAAATGGATTAGCCATCTACTAATAATATATTACAAATAAGGGAAGGAGAACAAAGCGACAGTTCATCAGTCAGAAAAGGCGGATTAGAAACACGTGTGCACAGCCCCTTGTATTTAAAGGGCCTGACCAGCTGTGCCTGGATTCAATCATCCCCCAGTGAAGTTCTATTTAAATTGTGACTTCAAAGCCCAAACAAACCATTGTTAATTTGATTCCCGTAAAGTTTATGAATGGCAGACGTGGTTATTTGGCATCTCTAAAATATTGGAGTAAATGCTTTTCGATGCTGCAAGATAGATTTATGATTTTTTACGTGGCTGTCTCCCAACACTATCATCTATATGCGACTATACTGTACCTAAATAGGAGTGAAGCACTAAGGCAACAGCCATTCCTAAATGCTGTCTACTATGGACATCAATGGAGCTTCCAATGTGCTAAACTAAGGTTTTAAGTAGAGTACAATCCAGTTGGTTCCCTCTCCTAAATGGCTCCACTTACCAGAAGCTCTATAAATAGCTAATTTTATGGTCCTACAAATTTCCCCATGGTCTCTGCCCTGCCCAAAAAGTGAAATTTACAGTGCGGCTGATAGTATATCAGTTAACTGAACCCAGCTGCATTTCATTAAGAGAAAAGGATCCAAATGGGCAAATGGGACAAAGTCTTGCTTAAAAGCACACAATGGTGACACTCAAGTTAGTGGATGCTTAGCTTGTGACTAGAAACTTGTTGACACAAGAACATCTTGCCTTGGTTTAAAATGCGAACTAACACAGAAGCCAGAAAAATGGTAATGAGGGGTTAAACCTTGCTACTGGATATGCTTGTTTGCACCGCAGAGTCTTACAGGTGCACAGTTAATAGGAATGCTTTTCTACACCTGACAGTGCTTGGGCCAATTGCTCTCACATGCAATTGCACTTTCGCGGAGGTCACTGCAGAAACCTGCTGGATCTGTTTCTCAAACTTTACTTATTTTGCCAGTACAGCTTATGACAAAATTAGATGTTTGTTAAAAGATATGAAGCAACACAAGAGGAGCTCAACTACAGCTTTAACAAGAAGCCAGCATATATAGGGGCTTCTCTTATTTCAATTATTTACATTATATTAGCAGAGGACTTATTTCCTTGCAACAATGACACAGGTTAAGTGATCTGAATGTGAAATAATAGTTGTATCATGTGCATGTCATAAGTAATGAAATGTAAGGCAAAGAGCATCAAGTGTAATGCTTGGTGTGGTGGACAAGCACAAAACAGCACACAGTTCCTGTCAAAGTACAGCAAGGTAAACTTAGCTTGTGTCAGTTTAGACTGCTGCACTGTCATGCATAAAATAAGCACCAACCCACAAGTATTTGAATTTGCTTAATATAAGACAGGAAACAAGGCTGAACTGTTTCATGAAAGGTTCAGTTAGGAAGCACAGGAGTTTCTATAACAAACTACTGAAATTGATGGCTAGAAGAAACAAATCACTCCACACAATGAAAAATAATGTACAATGACAGTGGCAAGGGTAGTACCCACAGACTGAAAACAATCTAATGTACAGTCCATCCTTAAGAAAGGTTAAAAGACAGAACCAATTAATTATAGACCAATAGGTCTGACTTCTATTACAGTAAATGTAAGGTTATGGAAACAATTTAGAAAAGGTAGCTCTTGCCTATCCAACTTAACTGTATGTTTTTTGAACAAACAACAAGAGTGATATGTACAGAGGCCATATGATGTGATGTACTGTATTTCAGTTTTCAGATAAAACATGTCATTAAAGATTATTTCTCAAATTGCAGGCAGTAGGCAATTTGGGAATCAAAGCATACAGTATGGAACCACGAGGAATGAGAATTGGTTAAAAATAAAAGTAGAACTAAAGAGTGAAGAGTCAACATGGGTGATGTAATTGTTGGAACAATAATGGAATCTATAGGAGAACCATTGTTCTTTTTATGTTGGCACATGATTTAGATCGTCTAGGCAATATGGAGAAACAAAATGGCAATATATTGTTATATTATATCGTTTGTAAGGCATATAATCTTATAATTGTATAATGCACTAGTACGGCCTCATTTAGAAAACTGTATACAATTCTGATCACCAAGTTATAGAAAACATATTGCTGCTCTGAAATCTATCCAGAGAAGCGCAACCAAATGTATTGTAGGGCTTTAGGGAATGTTCTGCACTAGCAGACTGAAGAAATCAAACTTAGTCTTGAACAGAGAAAACTTCAAGGGGTCCTGAAACAAGTATTCAACAATTCTTGAAGGCACTGGCAGTCAACCCAGTGGATTTCTTCAGAACGAATAGCGAAACATGAACCAGAGGGCCAGAAGTGGAAGTACTTATTTAAAACTGTTATTTAAAACCAATAACAGGAGTCTCTTCTTTACTCAAAGGGTTGTGGGAGTACGGAACAGGCAGGACAGCACATTGTTGAAACCGACAGCTTGGATTCTTTCAAGAAATGGCAGCAAGAGATCCTTGGATCTATCACTATCTATCACAAGCGCTGTATGTACAAGGCTTCCAGTATAGCAGATGACCCCTCCCACCCTTCCCATTAATTATTTTCCCTACTACCATCTGGAAAAAGATATCACAGTATACGGGCTAGCTCCACAAGATTCTGTAACAGCCTTTTCCCACTGGCTGTCAGGCTTCTCAACACCCTGGTACTGTACTTGCACCCACTCCAATTCCAGAAACAAGGTTTAAACTCCCCCAGTGCTTAGTGTATATTGTGTGATGTATTTTTTGTACTATTCTGTAACAGCTAAATGTGTATATCCTGTGTATGCTGCCTCTGTTCCGGTGTACACTGTCTCAGTTTGCACAATCTTTATTTATTAATATAAGGATTATTAGTCCTGTCTACAGTACATTGTCTATGTCAGTGTCTTGTCTGTAATTGCACCGTGGACCAGGAGGAACGATATTTCTTTCCACTGTATACTTGTATATGGCTGGAATGACAAATAAACTTGAACTTGAACTGGATCCATTAGCTTTGGAAACCAAGCAAGCTAGATGTGCCGAATGGCTTCCACTCAATTCTGACCCTTCTTATTTAGTTAAGAAAGCTTGACATTCAGCCGTCATTCAATTGATTAAAGTGAACTGGCACCCAAAAAAGCTGAAATTGGGAGTGTAGAAAAGTAAAAATACCAATCTGTACTGAAACAAATGTTACGCGATTCAAAACATGTACTAAATAATCAGATGTAATATGTTTCTAAACTGCATTCAACAAATGCAGCTGGGAACTGCTGTCCCAGTTTTTCAGACCGCTTATTAAATCTCGGTAACAAAATAAACTTATTGAGGAACTTTATGAAGTCGTCATGTTATAGCAAATTTGCATTTAAGTTTCCACAAATTGTGACGTAATGTCACCATAGATGTTCCTGCTCACTAGTCTCTGTAATAACTAATGTAATGTGATGTACGAGCAAATAAGTACAGGTTGTGCAGCAGACATTTCACCCCAGAAATGCTCCATACACTCTGCATGCACAGTTAACAAGTAGCATTTGTCCACAAAGCTGTCTCATAATCGAGAGTAATATTTCTATTGGATAAAAAGAAACGTATTTACAAGCCTGATTCTTTACAATATAAAAAAGTGAAATCATGTCACCAGAAGTTTTGTTGCCTCATTTTGAATAGCAGAATATGGCACTGTGCAAACCTGGAAATTATATCTATTTTGTGATGTAAATTGGAGGTTTTAGATTCTGCTTTATATATTATTATTATCTTATAGACGATCCTCCCAAAAGACCAAGAAAACCTCAACAGGATTGCATGGAAATAGAGCTCTCTTGTAGTTTAAGAAAAGAAAAAGATAAGACTTAAGACAAAGCCATTTTAGTCCATTTAGGTTGTTTGGTAGTTAATAGCTAACTGATCTGAGGATTGTTTCTTTATTGTAGAGCACTGTGACTGCATTTTCAAACAGCACAACTTCCTGCTATAATTAGGGTCTTGCCATTCTTCACATACAGTGGTTAACACTCCATGCTAAAATACAGTGATTATTCACTTAATAAGATAGGACCTAAACATTTTCTAGAAAACTTGAGAGCATAAAACATGCTATATATTCACAAACAAAATTCCACCTGTGCCAAATCAACACCTGCTTTTTGCTTATGAGAAAATAAAGTTGGGAAGTGACATGTCTTCTTGGTTTTTACATTTGTTTTGTAACATTAGGAGTTTGTATTTTAAACTTTATAATGGTGGTAAACTTAGCATGTCTCTCGTTCTGTTAAGTGACTTTTGACTAGTTCCTTATATAGGCTATGACACTGAATCCTGTGGAGCCATTGTCTATCTACTAGTAATAATTTATGTGGAATCCGCTAGGAGCAGCTGCTTTGTCTTGAGAACCAATGACAGTAAAGATGTAGCTCACTGCAGCACAGGTTTCTGGTAAGCATTATTGAAAAACAAGGTGAGCATTAATTTGGTTTCTTCTACAGATGAAATAGCATTATTTTGACTTCATGCTGTACAGTTTAAACTTTATTTGTAATATGGATTAAAAAATGTTATTACACAATGTGAAACCTTTTTGCAGTTCCAGTAAGGAAAGTCAGCCCAATAATTTATTAGCAGACTAAACAAAGGAGTGGAGTGGAGTTCAGATTCCAGATTCTTACAGTATAGAACCTGAAACCCTTTTTTATTCTTAGGTGGCAGACCTCATTTGCCTTATTAAAATCAGAAAGTATGGTGAAAGAAAACTGTCTAAAACTAAACCTTTAGTTATTTTTTGTTAGTCGAATTGGGACTAATCTAAACCCAGAATCATACCTTTTTACAAAAGTTAATTCACTATAAATTTGGAAAAGAGAGTGGATTGCTTCAGAACTACACAGATAGGGATTGTAGCTGTCCCTGTGTGAAAACAGAGCAGGACTGTTTTTTTTTAAAGAAATGTTATAGTTAAATTTTCTGCTGAAAAAGAAAAAAAAGTCACAGAACCCTTAAAGTTGTATACTAGTTTTAACTACTCCGTTTTTCAGAAAATCATCTCAGAACCCATAACAAGGCAACGTATAAGAGACATTTTGTGTTTGCATGCATTCTGATTCCACAGTCAGCCGTTTGATAGCCTTTAAATAAAAAAGGCGTGTGAGAAAGTCTCTGGGTTAAACTCTAGGAAAGGTCAAGAAATTCTCAGCAAATCTCAGCTGGCAGAGCACATGTTCTTTCGAAATTCAGACTTGTCTTTTATTTCTGTTCAGTACAATTTAAATTGTCCATGTCTCCAAAGCCAATAAAACATTCAAAGAATTCATTTTTCAAAATTATTATTTTTTTATATAATTATTATTATATAGAGATTAATAATCCAAAATGTTAACTTTCATGTCTCCAAAATGATAATTATAGGAAGATCTCAAGTAGGAGGGTAAAGACATCTTCATCTTCAGTTTAAATGCGTGGGCTAAGGACTATCCTTATGACCAATAAGAAAAAAGACTAATGCCCCCTTAAAAGTTTTTTTTTTAAATTATCTGTGAAGCTTGGGATATTTATTCTCGTCAACGTTTGTCAAAGGTAAATAATAAGATAGTTTTCCTGTGATTTTAGAAAAGAAACACAAAAACATACAGGTACTTTAGGAATCTTAGAAAAGAAAAGGGCAAAAGCCTTTTGAACTATTTACATTTGCTCCGATTCAACAAATTATATCCTATAATCTGAGGACTATGAAGTTCTATAATTCAACTCAGCCTCTCAATGTCCCTAAGGATTGGAGTGTACCACATTCACATTTCCCAGCAGGGTTGACATGTCAGGATAACCTAAAAGCATGGTAATACTGAAAGAACATATTTTGAATATTAAAATACACATTAAAACTAAATACACTTAGTAACAAAATTTGTATTGATTCATTCATTCATCCATTTCTAAATCACTGTATCCCTTACATGGTTACAGGAAAGCCTGGTAGTTATTTGGAAGTTCCCTACATTTTAGTGAACATGGAGGCACAAACACACACAGACACACAAGAACAAATGTTTCCCAGAAGCCAACTAACCTACCAGCATGCGTTAAGACTTTGGAGAAATTGGACCGGCCAGAGGAAAGCCACACGAACACGAGGAGAACGCACAAACTCCACACAGATACAGCAGCAAATAAATTCAGGAAATTAATCCGGAGTTGCGAGTTAGTAATGCTAGCCACTGCTCCACCAATTACTGTATATGATAAAGCTGAATGGCATCTGTATTGCATCCACTGCTCTTGCATTAATTATACCCTTCATCTTCAGGTCTCAAAGAAAATAAAATTATAGCCTATCCCTCTTTATACAAGATTATACCTGGCCATTGGTTGATTTGCAAAAAACAAATTACCTAATGTGGGTAAGCTAGCAAATTGTGTTAAAAATATTAGCCTCTGGAAATTCTTTATATCATTATTCCCCAATTTCTTTATTTTCAATGATTTTCAAAACTGTTTTTTAACCAGTGCTTTAAACGTATAAATAGACTTTCTATTAACATTTTCTTTTAGAAAAGCAGTGCTAAAAGCAAAAATCTACAAATACTTATTTATGAGAATATGAATTGTGATATGATTCTATTTTGAAGAATGAGGACTGCTTCAAAGTTTCATAGATGATTCAGTGTGTTTTCTATTCCTTCGGGGCCTTTCCTGTCCAATTAATTTGAACTGATATCACAACATAAATCTGTGAGCATTATGTTTTCTCTAACTGACATTTTAATTAATAAAAGACAAGCTATCAGATTTAAAATAAACAGGTATCAAGTTCATGCCAGGGTGGATAAGAATGGGAAGAAATATTCTTTCTAGAATAAAGGACTGCAGTAAAATTTATATATATAACTTATAAACTTGCACCTGGGACAAGAAGGAATTTATTTTACGGCAGCATCAAACCTTTGATGTTTGTAGAAGAGCTATACAAACAGGGACTGCACCTTTATAAAAACTGCCCACAATACAGGTTTTCTCCGGTCTGAGACAGTTTCATTAAATCACTGCTCTCATTTTGGATTTCACGGATTATTACTCAGGCAAATTTACTCAGGAAAATTTCAATACAACATCTGCAGACTTTGGAAATCATTACTGGAGGATTATCCAATATTTGTAAACTTACAAATCTGAAAGGGAGGCATTTCAATCTGTCATTCTGGCTTCTACGTTCAATTCAGAATTAGCACCAGTAAAGAAAACTACACATAACCATGAAAAAATCATTTGAAATTGCAAAAAAAAATAGCTCAAATGTGGATATCCACTTTATATCACTTTCTTGTAAATAACTAAAGAACAAAAAATGTTCAAGACCTTTCATATAAAATTAACCTGTTTTGTGTATTTGCACAACCCCTTTCATTTTCAAATACACTCCTATTGATTAAAGATCATATCACTTCTCCATGAAACTTCGCAAGTTGTGATCACTTTTGTCTTGCTACTGCAGACTACACTCATTGTGCCAGTGACTCTGACCTGATATAGGATTCTAATGAACTACTGCTCACTGATAGGACTTCCTTTCTTCCTTGCATGATTAAAAAATGTATTTTTGATGTGACTGATGTCCTGCAATTATGTAAATAGACTACACAATTAGAACCTATGTTGTAGTTCTGTAGTCTCATCATAATTATTCAGTTTAGCAATGGAATGAAATCAAAGGAAGAAATCTGGTTCTGATTTAAAGCTCTCTGTAAATCTCTGTTCCTATCCAGTATCATCCCTATATGTTATTCAAGTGATATGGGATATGGAGCCTGAATGTGGTAAAATATGCATCTAATCGCCCACCTGTACTGGTGATGATTAAGACACAATTATTCCCATATATTTATACTGCAATAAAATTTTCTTTCTTCTAGAAAAAAAACTAACAAATTACATGCCCACTGAGCTGATCCTGAAGTCATTCTTAAGAGGTAATAATGTGTACAGCGCTATAAGTTATCCTGCGTAATCAACCCCAGGCCTAGATTCAGTTTGCCTTCTCAAGAAGATCACTCCTAGTCCACCAAAGCCACACAACACACAGCACAAAGACCCTTCGTGAGACCCTTCAGACTTGAAATGCCCTTCAGCCTCCTGAAGGCTCACTGTAACAGATCATACTGAATGGGCACTCTTCATTCTCCTCCTCCAAATATTATTCCCAGTGGATGGAGTGATGGCACCAATACTACATGTGTGATGCATTCTTAGCAATGATTCACTTCAGTATGTTGTCTCCCAGAAACCTGACCCATACTGCGCAGACAGACAAGCAAATCCACTGAGCCAAAAAACAGTCATGTGAACCTGCATGTTCATTACATCTTTCAAGCTCCACAGGGCTACAATGAATGAGACCTGTTACACTGAAATGATTTCTACTGCTGATGCACTTTTCCACATGTGAGATACTATAGGTTAAAGTTCAATGAAAGGGACTGACGTTTTTCTAATTAATGGTCTTTAAAAGTACTGTCTTTTTGATAATGATCAATTTCTAACAAACCACTATATTCTTAAGACCAAAATGATCTTTATGTAATGAGAGTAGGCTATCCTCATACTGTATGCTGTAAATATCAGATGTTAAATGCTAGGCTTTATGTTAGCAACACAATTTTAGAATATTAATAATGACATAAAAGTTCTGCTTCAGCAGTACAGTATATGTTTTGCTGATTCAATATAGCCGTGTTAGATGTTTAAAAGGGTATCAATGTACAAGACAAAACATTTCAAAAGGAGAACATGGCAGTTAAAAACATTCTTTTCTTCCAGAGAAGACATTAAATGGCAAATTAAGCAGTTCACAGAAAAAAAAGTCAGAATTGTACTGCATACATCTTCTCATATCCTGTAAAGTAATGGAAACATGTCATTGATGCAACATCATAAATTTGTGTCACTGACACAACATCATAAAAGCTTCAGAATCAAATGCATACATAACACAATAATACAATAACATTAATTCCACACTCATAAACCACGTATTAAAACACTATTAAGGATTTGGCAGGACATTACAGGAAACAAGAATTAATCTTCAAATTCTGCTTTCTCCTTGTGTTCCTCCAGGAAGTTTAACAGCAGCAGTATCAAATGGTTTAGCAAGCAATGTTTCACTCCAAACTGTTAACAATCACTCTGTGTTTCTCACAGCAGCCAGAGGTACTAGGACATTTGAGCTCAAGGAACGGGCTCTGCATTTTTATAATCTGACATTAAAGCACCAAGAAACTTACCTCTTCAACTACAGCTAGCAAGACATAAACTCCGAACTCCCACGGTACAGTTACTCCACTCTCGTCACAGAGATATTATCCTGCTCTGGTAAGTTTAGAGCTGCAGATTCCCAAACAAATAATCCACACTATATCCAAGCCACCAACCTTAGCTAATGACAGCCTAGACTGGGGTAAAAGGAAGAGCTGACACAAAGCAGCTGCTTGTTACTAACAGAATGCCAGGAAGTTTCGAACATCTGCTTTCTCAATTTATAAAGCTCGAGAGCATCTGCGTTTAAAGTGGCGGTAGTCAGCCTTGGGAAAGAGAAGAAACACTCGACAAGTTGCAAGGAGCACTGAAAGATCAAATCAGAAGCAGTGGGAGGGAAATATTGCAGGCTGCAGTCAGATTTCAAACAGGCTTGGCTGTACTAAATGGAACCATTTGGTGGGGAAGGTAGTAAAGTCAGCGACGGAGACAGGGAAAGGGGGAGAAAAAAGGAGGCCTCATTTCCTCCCTCCCCTTCGATTTTGTTGGGTTCAGACAAGACAGGAATATGAACTAGCACAGGGCCCATCCTTGTTATCAGTAAGGCTACAGAGATTCCCGGAGGTAGGTGCCTCGTGTTTAAAACAAAACTTTTCCACAGCTGTATGCATCATGAAAATAAGCCCTCTCACTCCTCTCAAAGTTTCATGTGGTGAGAATCTAATCTGAGATGTTCCTGAGAATGTACTGTATTCTGCAAGTGTTGGACAGTTTTAACTTCAAGCTAAATGTTATGTAGGTTTTTAGTGTTTTTCAGTTAAAGAGTGAATTTGTTTCTTACCTTATAAACCTCCAAAGGAGGAAACTGCTTTAATCTCTAAGTCACGCATGGGAAGTCTCACTGGTTTTAAATAAACTACAGTACCATCCCAAAAAGACAATTTTACGGGCAACGACACTAATCTAACTTGAATTGCAAGAGGAAACACTCATAAAATAAACCTCATTAAAGCTGTGATAAGGAGCTCAACAGACACATTAGGCACATTTGTTTTTCAGTGGGCTTCCTGTGTAATGAACTTTTAAAATTGTTGTAGTAAAGCCATTTTCAATTTTTAACAGTAGTATACTGTACATTTTAGTCTTACACAAGTCAACATTAATTACAAGGAGCTGAACTTTTTTCTTGTATTATACTGTATTTACAACTGAAGTTTAAGTTTAAAACTGATTAACAATTGAAACTGATTAAAAGATGTTCTAGAACTAAGTGTCCAACCAAATTTTGGAAATGACGAACAATTGAAAATGATGTAATACAGTTCTAGAACTGAGTGTACAGTCACATTTTGAAAAGGATTCCCTGAGAAAATGGTTGGATTAAATTCTTTAATCAATAAGCTACAAACAACCAACCAAACAAAACTGACCAAAGGATCTCCACTTGCAGTTAACCATTCTTACGGACTCACAAACTTTATGAACTTATAAACTCGGGAGGTTATAAGTTAACAACCAGTGAACTCAGAACACAATGCACACTCAATCAAACACTGATCAGAATGTAACTGCAATTGCTCTATCATTCCTGAGCAAAAGGCTGTGAGCCTACACTAGCTACAGGGTGTTTACAATAACGGGTTGTGTCTCTCTATTATTAAAAAAGTCTTATAATGGAGGGTGAAGTTTAAGGTGTCAGACACAGAATCATTACACTCGCTTGGAAGACACATTTCCACTACCTGAATTACTGGAAATTTGTACTACAATAAATAAAGCAAAGTTTCTAAGTAAACTGAATCTTTAACCAAACACAACAAGTTAATTTTTTTCTTAAATTAAAACAAATATGCATTTAAATACATCATGCTAAGGAAACAAACAGCATCTTTCTGAACACACAGTAACAACAGGATTTGCAATGTTATTCCTTCAGCCTAGCATCTGGCACACAGCACTGTACATCTAAACTTGAAACTAAAAATAATCTCTGGCACAAATCATCTCTTTAACAGAAATAGATATAACCTCTTATGATTGTGTTCACATCTTACACATCAATTCCCACATTCAAGATTTCCCTGCAGATTAATACTAATGCAAAGAATGCAACTTGTAAGCATGGCAGAGTTGTTGCAAATTCACTTGTCTGTCTTCACATTAAAATGTCTGCCTTAAATCTGTCCCTGCGATGTCCTTGTAAGTATAAGGGGCTTTATTAAACACAAAACATATGCCTTCTTGCTTTGAGGTAGACCCAAAATAACAGAGGTCTTTCAAGCCTGAAACAAAAAGCCATGTACCTTTCATAGTAAGTTGACTGGGACAGAAAAAAAGCAACAACCTGGACAGGATTCAATAACCCGGATGGTTCACTTAAAAGGAGCTTACTAGTCATTTAATATCGGTATTTTCCACACATACATGTAGAAAGGACCCAAATAGAAATGCCAGCTGCCATTTTTTTGTTGTTTTTTTAAAAATAAAGTTGTTTTCCACTATGGTTTGTTTTCAGCTTCAGAGAAGAAATGTGAAAGTGTTAGACAGAGAATAAAAAGGCACTTACAAGTTCATATTTCATCTAAGATCTCTCATGCGGCTGGGATTGGACCTTTTCTCCCCCCTCCCCAAATATTCACCACCAAGTCTTCACTGGAAAAATCCTCAGATCAGATGAATAATCCAGTGTGTCATGGCGTTATGGAAAACGCAGCAAATGATGAATGAACAAAAAACAACGGTATGTCTCTTTAAGAAGGTATACTGTGACTACACCTCCAAGTAAACAAGGCAAGTTGTGACTTTAAAAATCAGGCAGTCTGCAGCAGTAGATTTTTACCCCCCGTTTTTTTTCCTTCGTTCCCGTCAAGCGAAAGGTCAGCCTGAGGCAGCTGAAAAGCTGGAATGTGACAGAAAAGGGCAGGGGGCACAGGCTGCACACCTCACCACCGAACAAATGCGAGTGTGGAATCAAAGAGCGAGAGAGAGAATATGAGACTCCATGGAGGGCAGCAACAGGAAATGACATGAGAATTTCATTCAGCGCTGATTTGGACTTGGCCCCTGGCTTGGGATTTCACTTTTGAAATCCTGCAGTCAAAAAATACGCCGAGTGACAGGAATTAATGGAAATGTTTCTGATGTTTAAAGAAACATTGTTCCTTTCTGTAATTAAAAGGAATCAAATAAGGAGAAAAGAATATTTCTAAAGACACAGATACTTTATTTAAGCTTTCCGTGTGAAAAAAAGTGAAAGAAGCTAATAAACATGACTGCCAACACCATATTACTGCAAATGTGTCTGTGCTCATAAAGTAGACATGAAAAGGAATTATTCCAGACCAATGAAATCTTGCTTTCCACGGAGTATGTCTGAAATTGCTTTGCAGTGCTAACCACTTTGGTTCCAAGCAAAAATAGTTTTAGTATAATTTGTAAACTGCTGGTGGAAGCTGAAGATAAATGTTAGATTTGCAATGGCAAAATATTCTCAACGTTTAGGGAAACCACTTCAAAATGATTTAAAAACATTCTAATCTGTATCTTCTTTTATTTGTTACACTAGCTATTGTATAATTATTGTACTATATATACTGTATCTGAAGGTACACATTTTCATAATGCTTTTCTGCACTAGGCATTACAACAACAACACGCATTACAAAGACCACCAAGCTAACATTCCTAGGTAATTTCCAAACTGCTTCTGAAATTTCTTTTGTCTTAACATTTGACTCATGAATGAGGGCTCTACTATTTCCCAGCAGAATGTTACTTTATAGTTACACCTCCATCATTAAATTAATGAATAGCAAGACTTTCACCTTAAAGATAGTAAGATGCAACCTTCTTTGTACTCCTGTTAATGTTTTTGTTATCTCAACTAAACATTTACATCTTAAGCACAAACAGAAAATCTGAGTTTGAACACTCAGATCTGCTTAACAGCTACTTTTAAACAAGAATTGGGACATAAAACGTTTGGGTCCAACCAACAGTGCCATTAAAACAGGATTCCCAAATTAACAACGGAAGGCTAATTAGTCTTTCAAGAGCTTCAGTGGAATTGGTATAGAGAGGCTCAATTAGTGTCATTCCATTGGCTTTACAATCTGAGGTAAGGGAATCAGATAATTACAAGTAATCAGCTCTGCCAGTCTCCGTATTCTGACTGGGTGGGCCCTCTTGTTATGGGGAAAGTCAGTCAGGCGTAGACTTTCTACCTGGCATCAATATGGTACTTTTTCCTAATCAGATTCATAAGAGACAAAGTGCAGGAACTAAAATGCTTTTAAAAAATGTTTGCAGTAGCAGTGATTGAAACATTTGTCTACTAAAACAACAATTTCTGTTGTTTATTTTTGAAGAGAAGGAAAGTAACATTCATACCAAAAGTCTTTCAGCAGTTTTAGACAATATTGTTTTACAATTTGTGTTGATTTTCACACACCTGAAAGCACATAAAAGATGTTTATCATTGTAGCTTTGGTTTTATTACACAATTTTAGCTTCTGGGCTTTAATGGAAACCTCCATGTCATAAGCAATTTCCAATCATCGCATTACGTATTTGTGGTGTACTGTATGATCGTCACATGTATGGCAAAGGGCTATGTTTGTCTTTCTGCTGTTCAATGTTAAATGAATAACTTTACTTAACTTTCAGCAGACCTTCCAAGCTAACTGTATATGTATCCCCCACACTCCTAATTTTTCTTTCCTGGAATAGCGAGAACCTTTATTTGCTTTTGAACTTCTGGGAAATCCCATTTGAGAAATTCTTTAAAGTACACATTTAACTGGAATAGTTATCATATTTAATGACAACAGATAAGAGTCATACAGAAGCACACAGAATACGGATGTTAAATACTAGCCGAATTCCTAGAAAAGGAACAAACATTCTTGTCCATATACAAAAATAAAATTGCTTCTTGAGCAATTGTAATTGTATTATTTAAAAAACAGGCTAAATTCACAATCCTCTCTAACAAAGCTGTTATCAGCTGACAGGAAAACTACAAATATTACACATACAAAGGAAGAAGGAGACAAAGCTTCATTGATAACAAATGAACCGGAAGATAACCTACTGTACATTTTAACTGTACCATGGGAGCAGTTATTTATAAATGGGAGATCTTTCATAACCTGACTAGACAAAGACATAAACAATAAGACTAGATAACACTACACTATACATTATAGGCTACACAACTAGAAAACACCAAAGCTATACCTTAATTCCAACCGAATGGCACAAGCTGGTATACTTAAGTGGATTAAGAAATGACAACCACAAAGAAAGCAGACAGTATCATGAGACATTATATACAGTATTAGAATAAGTACTAGTAAAAACACAATTATTAAATCTTTTTGGGCTGCTGTCTTAAATAATATATCTAACAAAACAGGAAAAAAACCCAATATGTAGTTTTTATACATATAATACAAACAAAGTCTTACCTCATTTTCCAGAACAGTGCCTGAACATAATAAAATTATTAATATTATATGCAAATATGATATTATATTATACGAATGGTGTAGCTAAAGTAAAAAAGAATAATCACATCTATTATCCAAACACGCCCATATTCCGTCTTGAAAAATATCCGGCAGATGTCAAGGTAAAGAGTCTCATCCTTAAGATGCAAGATTTTAAAAGTATCCTCTTTCCATTTGGAACTTGGTGATTGTGTTGGATCTACTCTTGTACTACTTCTGGTGTTGGGCTCTCCTATCAAGCACACACAACAGCTGTAAAACTAGAACTGTAAAACTCTTTGTAATGACAACAGTTCTTTGGATGTGCTGAGACTGCACATATAACTGTGCATCAGCAGTTCCAAAGAGGATTCATCTGTTTGGGGCCAAATGTTTTATGTTAGGCTTCATTTTGGTACCAGTATGTGTTTACAGGCTACTGGATGAGCCCAAAGACACATTACATTTGTTTTCTGTCCTTCAGTATAGTCTTTCAGTCTATACATTTCTTTAATTTACCATTAGGTATTGCGTCAGCCTCAAGGTAACTCAACAAAATGTTCAATATATGCAGTGGCAACAGTCACACTGCTTTTCCAAGGCAGCTTTAAAAGAATGAATCAATGGAACTTGAGAGTATGCCAAGGCATTTTTATGAGCTTCTGGAAGAAAATAAACACATTTCTGTGGATTATTTAAAGGTCTTCATCTTTACTTAGCATACCAAAGAATGCATACCAAACTCCTCAGTTGGGAAAAAGTCTATTTCAAAATTTAAAAACTAGTCTTTTTAAAGTCACCTAAACTGGACCACAGCGAGCGTGGAATTCCAGAACACAGCTAACTAGAAACCATCACTGATCTCTGTTTGTTGCATGTTACCTACAGTAGGTGCATGCAGATTTACCTTTAACTTCAATTTCTCCAATATGGCTTAAAGCAAATAGAGTGCTTTAAAAGAGTGTATTCAAGAAATACAATAAATATAATTGGTGAAAAAGCACGATGCCATTTGTGTGACCCTGAAATGGCCAGAGTGGCATTGTAAATGTATCTGCAAATCACTCCTTCTCCTTTTGTTACAGCAAAAGGTTTCTGGAGTGGATAGCAACTGTGGACTGTGGACAAGAAATGGATATGAGATTACTGCAAAAGGTGTAGATGTTTTGTTTAAAGACCTAGGGAATAAAAAGAACACAAATGTCGAATGGGAGGACAGGTGGAAGGTAATTATTGTTTTCTTCTGAAGACTGTTTTTGACTCAAACTGGCATACTTAAGTTAATTAAGAAATGACAACGGAAAAGAAAGTGGACAGCATCATGAGACATTTATATATATATAGAGTATATAAATGTTCATTGTTGTGTCAGTACTATGCAAAAGATGGCCCCTCTCAATAGATGTTCACCAATCAAGAGCTTGATTTTGGAAAAAACAACCAGGGACTGTATATATAGAATAAAAGGAGCTCTTCTTTCTTAGACTGCATAATGACATACTACTGTATAAGAGTGAACATCCTTTAAGCTTGTGAAATAAGCACATTTTATTAAGAATTGGTAAAGGTTTATTCCATGCTGAAAGGAAAAGAAAAGAGACACAACAGTGGAGTCTCCTTCAGGTGTAAGGAAGCTCCAAAGCTGAAATGTTGTGTCTCTTTCATTTTCCTTTCGCTTGGAATAAGCCTGTTCCTTTGCAGCCTACGCATGCTGAAGCAGCTACTTACTCTACCTTATTATTAATTGTGCAATTAAATGTGTAATATTTAGACAGCCAACATTACTGTGTGGTTATATGTTATAAATTATAATGCTTTCATTAGGCATTGATTAGAATAGACCCGGGTCAACACACATCAGCCCCCATACTGAGCTACTACAGCCACCTCGCTGCAATTCCAAAGCCAAACTAGGTATGCAGGTTTACACTGAAAAGAATTGTGATTCAGTTCACCATTGTTTAGATTCCTACCAGGGCCAGAGTACAATCATGAAATAAACAGATAATATCATCTCCTTATAACAGGGGGTCTCAACAGCATTCTGTAATATCTCAGCATAGCTGATACTAATAGCATTTACAGCACGGACTTCCAAATACGGACAACACTTTCCAACTACCACATTTAACAGGGGCCTATTCCATCTACACTAAACCAATTGTTTAGACTGTACCACAACAATTCTAATTTTTCTCTTTCAAAGTTAAATATCTCTAAAGCTATTAGCAAACCGATTAAGACATTTTAAATTAAACTGAAGGAGTAAGTTTATCAACGGCAAAAGAAACCTCTAAGGCTATAGACAGAACACAAAAGTAAACAGAGGCATGGCAAATTACATTTAAATAAACTTTAGTATGATTACTTTCATCAGTACTTAAATCAGTTTCAAATATTAAGGACTTAATAAATAAAATAAATAAATAATAAATAAATAAGAGGTTTTCTGTACTAAAGTGTCCTTTATAATGAGTTCATTAAGGTAGAGAAAACGTGCTATATATGTCATGACATTATGATGACGTTGACCAGAGATTACATTGCCAGAGTATATAAAATTACAACTATGATGATAAAACTATGTTTACGTTCACATACAGCTCTAAGAATGCTTGTGTGCTGGAAATTGTCTCTTTGTGGTTGCAAAAGCCTCTACCTATACATTTTAGGCAGACATTGAACCTGGTTATATTAAGTGTTCCCAAAAATAATTTATGAAGGTTGCTTGATCACATTTAAACATTATTACAGATTACTTTCATGTGGCATTGCATTTAAACATAAGATTAAACATACACACAAGATCAATGCTAGCAGGCACCCTTCATCACCCTTCATCAACCAAAAAAATTGTCGAAGTACAGCATTCTAGAAAAGCCTGGGAAAAATACTGGTTTGTGTTGTTCCTTATAATAATTACAACATTATAAAATCCTCTTGTGCATACAAGGCTTCAAGTCTTAATGCCTCTTGTTCCTTGTTCCATATCTTTTGCTAATTTGGCTGCAAGATTATTCAATACATAAATTAAGTGCAGTACAGAAATCTAGATTAAAAGTAATGCTTCTTTGGCCCCTTCCCTTCTTTTAAGACAGCTTTCATCTTTGCATGAATAATTCCTCAAAACATAAGAAATGTGTGAGGTAAAAATGAGACTAAGCCAATTTACTTCCCTAATGGTCTCTTAACACAGCACATACATTCCCATTGCCTTACTCCTGAAATAAAGAAGTGTATCTGAATTAGTTGGCAACAGGACATTTGATAAACACAGAAACCAGACACTAGGAGACTATAATCACAGCAGGTCTGGTGGTTGATGGCTGCCATAAAGTGCAAGAGCCAAGTCCAAAATAAACAACACCTACTCTTTTGGAATGACAACAGACATTTGAGCACAAAGCAAGAACGCTGTAACTGGAGAAAAACCACAGGCTGCCCCTGGACATCTCTCTCCCAGTGAGCAACTGCAGCACCAAAAATAAGTAATCTCAATGAATGGACGCAAGCACTTTCCTCCTTGAAAGTCTGAACACAGAACTTCCTGGAACAAGACGTAATAACAGATGTAGGAATGATAAATTGCACTAGTCAGCTCGGAGGAGGAGTTCAGCGTGGATTTGCAGCTCCCTCTCCTGTAGAAATTCTTACCTAAACTGTTGCAAACCTGCCATAGCAAAATAAAAAGTGTCAGTTATCAAAAGTAATTTTGTCAGTTTAAAACAAAAAACAGGTCTAAAAAAATGTATAAAAAACTCGAGACACACAAATGACCAATGTGGTAGTTTCATTAGTGTAGTGCTCTCCAGCACATACTGTACTGTAAAAGGATGCTTTCATACTGTGTAGGACGCTGCTCAAAACAAGAGTTGCTCTCATGGATACACACCAGAATAACTTCACTGATTATTTCAATTCACGACGTGCTAGTTTGACATTAAGAAAGCAAGTTTACATAAGAATGGTTACAAATGACTGGATGTAATTTGGCTCGTCTAGCTCATTTGGTATTTACTGTAGTAACTAACTGATCTAAGAATCATATCCAGCCAGAAAGATGTCAGGTTACTGTCTTCAACAACATGGATGGATAGCTTGTTCCATATATCCACTTGTTCCATACTCCCACAGGATTTACATTCAAGAAATTATTTTTTAATTACATTTAAAAAACATGCTCACTCGAAAGGCAGTACTTCACAAGCAAGACAGACTTATTCCGTACATTTCATGCAAGATTACAAAAATAACATTTTACCATTCTAGCTTGAGGTCATTTCACCAGCGCTAAGATGTTTGTGTTTCTCATCCTTCTAAACATTCTTCCTTCTAATGCCAGATGTGTGCTCTGAAATGCTCATCCAGCATTCATTTACTGTAGCAGTAGTGTATTTGCTCAACAGGGAAGCATGGCGAAGAACCATTTCTTAAAATGCTGAGCTAAAAACATTTCTGCACATACAATAATAGTTCTAGAAATTAATTTTGTTCTGAAAAGGCCAATTTGTAGAATCTTAGTCTGAAATTCTACAGAAATTCCAAAAACATCTACTTAGAAAACACAGTTCTTCCAAAGAAATTTCAAGGCAGGCTACTCTTCTCAGAAACAGCACAGCCTCCCAAGGGTCTCTTCCTCAAAGGAAGCATCACCTTCTACAGTGAGTGTGAAATTAGGTTTTACCCAGGCTACTTGCAGCATTGAAAGTGGATACTCCCTCTTACACTGAGTAGAAAAGCAAAACACAGTGACTTCATGTCTCTAATGGCACACTTTATTTAGTGGGTTTCACTGTATTTAACCCTGCTAGCGATCAGTATTTGTTTTCACTTCAGATGAGACCTAAAGTGTGATAAATGCCTCTTGTGCACCAGTCTGATGCCAGGTTTCCCTCTGCTCCGTCTCTTCACTATGAAATGCAGAAGTAGGCAACAATAGGATCAGGGAGAAGCTTCCTATTATAGTTTGAAATTGGTTTTTCAACTCTCTCTCGATAGTGAAATGTTCCTTTAACCTCTTAGCTACTAGGAAATACAGCGTCCTCTATAGCCAAAAGAAAAATACATTACATGACACAAAGATTTAGAGATACTGTCTCTTGTTTAAAAATTAAACATGTTCTATTGCAATCTTCATAGCATTGCTCAGAGGAAAGTAATTATTATCAGAAATGATTAAGCCCAGGAATCATGAGGGTTATCTTGAGAATGAATAGGGTGTAATCACATGTACTCACACCTCTGTAGTTAGTGTTGTGTAAATCTTCCTCTGGCGTGGATCATACTGACACCTCCTGTAGTGTGCCAAGAAGGTTTCGGGTGTAATTTGCCAAGTTCAAGAAACCATGGCCATATTAATGCCGGTGATGCTGAATAGTAGTTCAACACTTTGTATTGAGAAGATTCCAATTTATGTTGGAGATCTCCAGCTGTTGCTACTGGATTTACAGTATACTTGTGTTCCACAATATACTTATCTCACATTCCATGGTAGAGAGATAATAATAATACTATACTATATACATTATTAACACTTATATAGCGCTTTTCTGGACACAACACTCAAAGTGGTATACAGGTAATGGGGACTCCCCTCCACCACCTCTAATGTGTAGCTCCCACCTAGATGATGGGGCAGCTGCCAAAGTAAGGCAGTCAGCTCACTACACATCACACGTCAGTGTTGAGGAGAACAGAGCGATGAAGTCATGGGGAGGGGGGGCATCAGGAGGGTGAGCGCTCCCTACTGGTCCTATTTAAACCTGTTCCAGCAGCAACCTTAGCTTTCCAAGGAGGTCTCACATCCAGGTACTGGCCAGGTTCACACCTGCTGAGCTTCAGAGGGTTGCCAGGTGAGAGTTGCAGAGTGCTATTTATGCTGAGATAAACTTGTGTCCACTTATGACAGGGTGGCTACTATGTCCATAGCCTTATATTTCCTTATAATGGACACTACAGTAGAAAGTGCTAGATTCAGCATATCATTTTTTATAACCATACCACAACTCGTAGACTACAGAGACAACCTTCAGTCTTTGGAGAGCTCTTGGACCATGATAACGAATGTCTTCTACTACTACTATGTCTGCTGCTGCTACAATAACTGCTATTACTACTCCTATCACCAAAGACCATGGGGTCTCTGGTGTTACCCCCATTTTATACACCAAGGAAACTTCTGTTTAGGTCTGGAGGACTCCATTGCACTTCCAAAGGACAGGGTATTGCTGTAGATTTGCTTTTGTTGTATTTTATTTAAAGGAAAACTTTAAATGTGACCTTCATGAATTATATGACAAGTATGACGTTTCTCTATGCTATACTATTTTGATTACACTATACGGTATAAAACAAGACATTATACAATCTGTCACTCATTTTTATGTTTCTTGTTTCTCTACATCTTTGTTTGTCAAGCACTTTGAGCACTTCTTTTATACGAAACTAAGCTGTATAAAATAAAAACTGAGTGGATTAGATAATTGCAGAATGTTATTTTATTAACATTACAGAATGTTTATTTCATTAGTAATTTTTTTAAATTACTTAATATTCACAAAAGCTAATCCCAATATGAAGGAAAACCAAGAGGAAAAGTATTTTTTCAATGCAAGTAAAACATAATTTACTACATCTTGACAATGTAGCAATAAAAAAAATGTTAGGATATACAATATACAGTAGTTTAAAGCAAATACATTTGAATAACTTTAAATGTTTCGTTCTAATTATATATTGCACTAGTAAGGCCTCATTTACAATACTGAGTAGATTTAAAACATGTTCCACAAAAGATCTTGCTGTTCTGGGATAAGTTCAGAGAGGACCTACCAGACAAATTCTGTGGTTTAATGGAATCACCTACAATGACAGGGTAAAACCATTTAAGCCTTGATCAATTAGTGAAGACTGCAAAGGAATTAGATTGAAGTATTCAAAACTGTCACAAACATTTATAAATTCAGAACTGTAGACTTCAGGATTGACAAGTGGAATCTACAGCATGAGGTTGTGCATTTAAAAGCAAGAAAGGGGAGTATTTCTTTATACAAAACGACGGCTGTTGGAGTATTGAACAAGCTACTCAGCCATATTGATGAACCCAATACCCTGATTTCTTTCACGGAACAGCTAGATGACAACCTTGGATCAAGTAAACACTACTGTACTGTAACTACCAAACCAGCTACATGGATCTAATGGATTCCTCTTGATATGTAACTGCTCTTACATACAGTTGATTCAAATACACAGTCCTTTGAGTTGCTTTGTCATCAACACCCCCTAGTGACTGAATGTTTGTGTTTTTTACACAAACCTGTTCTTAAAGGTACTGTAGCATACCATTTTTTCCCCACATTCCTAGGTAAAATGCACAGGGTATAAATGTGGACATTTTTGTTGCATGTGACACGTTGGAACCATGAGAAGCGCAAACCTTAAAGTAATAAAAATAACAACAACAACAACAATGCCGGGGTAACACTCCTATTCTTTTTGAGAAATGCCGTGGGAGTTTTAAAGATTTAATGACCACAGAGAGTCAGGACCTTGGTTTTATGTCTCATCTGAAGGAAGGTGTCTTTATACAGTATAGTGTCCCCGTCACTATACCGGGGCATTAGGCCCCACACAGACCACAGGGTGTGCACCCCCTACTGGGCCCCACCTACACCTCTTCCAGCAGCAACCTTAGCTTTCCCAGGAGGTCTCCCATCCAGGTACTGGCCAGGCTCAAAACTGCTGAGCTTCAGTGGGTTGCCAGTTGTGATTTGCAGGGTGACAAAAATAGTTTTAAGACTTACCACAGGTGTAGATCACGTTGAGATATTTGTGAATGCCCGAGTAACAAGGGTCCCCAAATTCACGGGAGGTGGCGTGCACACTGCAGATTCTCTTGCCGTGACACCGATCTGTCATTATCTGAAGTGCAGTACCTGTCTGGCATTCTGGAATTACACAATTGTTAGGGTAAGAGCAGGGAACCGGAAACTTTCAATTAAAAATAAAGAATAATGTATAGAATTGTCTTTTATTTTGATAACCTGACACTTCTGTGCCATACAGTATCATATATCATACATATATTATATATCATATATCAGTATATTCTTTATAAGGTGACATTTATTCTTAGGGTGATGTGTGTCTGTAACAAGTAAGCATGAATGTAAAAGCAAGATGATTCACATTGATGAGTATAAGCTACTCATCAAAACTTTGTTAAGCCTTTTTTTTAAATTGCAGATTACCTCTATCAAAACAAAGAGCTCATGTCCCAGCTGATTTCAAGGTCTAATGTATTATCTTCTTAGTAACTCATGCTATTTGATTTACTGTTGCATTAGCCCAAACTATAATTAGAAAACGAAAACTGCAGAAATCTCCAATGGTATTAAAGCCTGGATATGACATAAAGTCTGCTGTGCTTTCATTGAACATGAACTGATATTAGGAATGTGTCTACTCTAAGATGTGTGTTCATCTGTTATCAGTTTGAACCCCTGTGATACTCTATCTGGTTTAAAAATAGCAAGACCACACAAAATACTGGCCTCAATTCATCTTATGCGATCATTATCCTAACAGATGAGACAACAAAAGCTCATACCAATGCTGAAATAAAAATTGTTGTTGCCATTCCAAAAGTTTATCAGAAACTGAAATACATCTGAAAAGCATTTCTCAAAATGTGGCATTAAGGGTGAATGAGATTAGAGTGAATCCACCAAATTAAAACAAGTGATTCACCCAAGGTACTGTAAAATGCTAGGAGTTTTCAAGTAACTTTTTTTTTTAGAAAGAAAACATATTATTCCATTCACCTAAATACATTCTAGGTGGCATTTTAATGGGATGCTGTGATGTCCCACAACAGAACTGTTTGTGATCTGGACATCTGATACAGAGAATGTCAGTGTGCATCACAGACATTACAACGATGGATGAGGAACTCTTGGTCATAAACCTTATCTAAGTATATAATGTAACTTCCAAGGTCCTGTGAGTCAATATCATTTTTATCTTTATAATCATCCCTTTTGATGTTACAGTGCACAATCTTCAATGGGACTTTCATAACTCAGTAGTAGTAAAAGCTATTTGGTGTTTACCAAACTTCAATTGGCTGGCAATAAATCAAACAATAATAGCTGTCAGTTTTTCCACTGCTTCTGCCACCAGGCAGTTAAGATCTCTCCCCTGAGCTTGAATGATACTGTGAAAGGAGTAGTGGGAAGGACACAAAGTTACACCTAACAGTCGCTGGTCGTACCTGAGCCAACCTTGTATAAGTGTGCTAAATAAAGCAATAAAGAAATTACACTGGGCAAAAGGGAATGCGCTCTGATCATAAACTGGACTAAAACAATATGATTTATAATGTGAAGTCCCTTAAACATTAAAAGCCAACCCATTCCTCAGTTTTCTAACAGTTTCATCCAATTCAGGGTTTTGGGGGAGTTGGAGCCTCTCCCAGCGAGCAAAGTACACAAGGCAAGATCCACCCTGGAGGGGATGTCAGTCCTTCACAGGTCAGGTAGACAAACATGAACACAGACATGCACAACGGCACCAGTTATCCGAGAAACAAATTAACCTACCAGGATGTTTTTGGACTGTGGGAGGAAACCCATGCAAACATTAGGAGAATGTACAAACTCCATGAAGATAGCACCTCAGTCCAGAATTGAACCCAGAGCCCCAGTTCTGCAAGGCAGCAATGCTGACCACTGCACCACTGTGCTGCCCATGAAATGACAAATAAAAAGTAAAATTGAGGAGGTCAGAAGCACTGGATTTGGTTCCCAGATTGACTCCATACAGGAAACAGAGGCAAAATGTTATGTTTTATTTGTTGGTCACTTCACTGTACTGTATTTCTGAGCAGGGTAAAGAGCTTTAGTTTTTTCTAAGAAAGGACTTTAGGAGTTTGTGCCCACGGGTACTTTAATCAACATTTTAACAACTTTTTTGTACAAGAATGTCAATGAAATCAAAATTAGACATCTGCTGCTGACAACAATTAAATGTCTGGGGAAAAAACAAACTGACAATAGATGTGAAAACCCAATAGCAACAGTATTAGAAGAGACAAAATATAAAACTACTGAAAATCATCTGTACAAAATGCATTTACAGTGTAAAGCACACCTTTTAAATCATATACATTTTTAAAGTTCATTCAACTAGTACAGAAGTTTTGTAAAATGCTGCTGAAAGAAACAGTATGACAAAAATTCAGCATGATAAAAAGTAAAACCAACATAAAGTGTGAAATTTAGCATGTGACAGCTTTTGCATTTTGCACGACTATATGTGTGCAAAATATATATTTTGCACTTTGTTGCCAATTTTCAGCAAGCTAGAAATTTCAAAAAGTTCAAGGCTTCCAGGTTTTTACAATATTCTTTCTAAAACTAATGACGAAATGAACAGGAAGGCTGACTTCACATGAACAATTTTTTCCATCTCAATAAGTCACCACAATGACTGTAACACATTGATTGCTTTAGATCATCACCCACTTGCAATTTTAAAAGCTTTTTTTAATCTGTTCTTTTCTATTTTGCTATTTCTGGTTATTACTTGTTAGCTAAGATTCATAAATGTGTCTCTAGGCAGGTTTCTGGATATTGAAACGAGTGGTATAAATTTACTGCATTCTATTCACAGTTAGAACAAATGTTTGTCTTTAATAAACATACAATTAGCAAAACAGCTGGTCTGGTCATTAGCAGATTGTTGTAATCTTTAAGAAACTGATGTGCTTGAACAGCACTAATTAGGATTTTACATGCAGATAAAGACTACATAAATAAAGGCTAAAAACTGGCAGTAGTATCCTAACACATTCTGTACCATGATAGTTTTAGTATTGTGTATTCAAAGACCTCTAGTAGGAGATTAGATCATAAAGTTGACCTCAGAACATTTGGTTATGTGGGTCACAGTGACAAATGGCTCAAAAGCTATAATACGCAATTAAAAGTTTTAAATCGGTCCTTTGAAGGAGAGCTGAGAAAGTGTCTAAGAGCCAGGGCTTTGATAATTAGACTGTGTCCATGGTTATAATTCTTATCCGGGACACCCTTGCATGAAATTATGGGAAAACAAATCCAATTATTTCAACTGTAGCAGCTTGACTGTGACAGACATATGAGTCTTATTGCCTGTTTGAGTTTTTGGTCATTCTGTTTTTAGCGTCAGAAGACCTTTGTCCAATTTGCAAATTATTAACACATCCAGAACTTAAAACACTGCAGTACTAAGGTCTGTAATTCATATACCAATTACTACAAGAAGTCAAACCTAGGCACATACAGAAATTCATGACATCAAGGCCCACAGGCGCCACATTTTCTTTTTCCCCAGATACTGACAATCTGTTTGTTTTTTCTTAGGATCCAAGTGCATGTCATTCTAAGAACACACAGAAACTGTACAATAAAACAACCATGTTTTCATTATGTTAAGTCCAGTAGGCTGAGTATGCTAGTGTCATCTTTATGTCAAACACAAAACTTGAGCAAGCCCAATTTTTTTCAACTTGACTAACCTTATTGTCCAAACTTTTACAATGAAGTAGCACAGTCAGTATATTTCAGACTACTGTTTTTATCCGGAAATGCATGTTCAATTTGGTTATGTCTTTTGCTATAGGTACCTGAGCAGTCAACTTGATTGATTGCGTCTTTACTCTCTTGGAATCTGCCAGATCAAATTTCCTTGGCCTAAGTGCAGTATACACCATGAAGCAAAGTAATAGCACTCATGACAATGCTCACACACGAACTCACTGAATTCCCTTACGAGCAATTAGTGAACAAGAAATCCAGTGCTAAATGTAAATGGAGGCGAGTGGGTCTAATCTTCTGTCACCTGGTAATATATACACTGCAAATGTCCTCTGCAGATTAAAGCTTCATCTGTGGTACTTTTTCCCTGTTTGACCCCATATGTCCTTTAAAAGCATTCCCACAGCTGAAACGCAAAGAACTGCAAACAGCTTCCATTCACTCCCGCATTCCAAATCTGACTCGCATCAAATACCAGGTCCATCAGGTTCTCAATACGTGCTTTCACTTGGCTAGCTGGAGAAAAGAGAAACGTTCACAGAGAATGGATATGAGGTGTGGTATCAACTTTCTATTGGGCTGGAGAAAGACAGGTGTTAAAAATGAAGTCTCGACTGTTTATTTTATTTTTCTGCATCAACATACTGTCCAATGTTGCTTTTGCAAACATTCCTGTCCAACTTGTTACGAAACACTAACACTTTGGGGTTAATATCACTCATAGTAATTTATTGGTCACACTGCCAATTAACTTGAAAGATTGCAACTTCAAAAAAAGTCTTTGACTATTAAAAGGGCCACAAATTAAAGGTGGCCGTTTGTCTCATCACATTCATTGCTTCTGTTTCTCTGTAGTCTCAAAGCCTGCACTGGTAGTGCTATGATCAAGTCCAAGTTCGATATCCCATTGAAACCCCTGTAGAAAAAGATACTTCTGAGCAGACAATCAAGCCTATATACAGGCCTTTGAGAGGTGGACAAAGACCAGAGCCACTAGACAAACTCCTGCAAGTGTGACCGTCGCGGTTCCGCGCGGGCTCGTGCCCTCCGCCACCGTTTTCATCCCGCATGGGGCGCGAACCCGGGTCTCCGGCGTAATGCAACAGGGAACCAGCCGCAGGAGCTAAAGGAGACCTCCCTCAGCCCAGGCAGCCGAGGTCAAGGGGATGACATCACCGTATCCGAACTAGCTCCGCTACACAAGCAGACTCCACTCATACAGGTAACCCAAACTTGAATTTGAACCCAGATTCTGTGTGTGTGTTCTCTGTTGACATAATACATTATAGAAAAAGCCTCACTGTTATTACCATTGTAAAGGGAAGATACACAAAGTATTGAAAACAGGGGCACCAATAATTGATGCACTTTTCTGTGACTTTTTTCAATAAATGTATAATTTGAGAAATGTGTAATTTTGGTTTTTATTTCAATGAATGATTAACAAAGTAAAATATGTTTCACATGTTGGAAAATTACAAAACACAGTAGTTCATCACCTGTGTTGTTTTTTTATACAGTCAAGGATGCCAATACCTTTGAAGGTGACTAAACTTTTTCAAACTTTTCAAGCACTCTTCTACTTTCATTCATAAAAGACAGTCTGAGAGGGACACTGCAAGGGTTAAAACACTGGAGGACCAAACTATGACTTCACAAACACATACAGTAACTCGGATAACCTGCAATGTGCAATGTACCACCTTATAATTAAACCTCCTTATACAGCTTTTAGACACCTTAACAGGCACCCTTTAAAACAGTAAAGCTTAACACAAGGCTAATTTAAAAAAGGGTGTAATTATTTCTGTTTTAAAATCATACATTTGGAATAATATGGAGAACATAACACAAGAAAGTATGCTAAAATTAGTTGACTGGTTGTTATTATTGGAAGTTCTAACTGTCTTTCCTTCTCAATATTACACACATACCTAATTGGCACCGATTGGCTTCCCTCTTAATAGAGCAGAGATTTACAGAGGTCCATATTCAGTAAGGGAGACTTATTAATAGTTAATAAATAATGTAGCATTGCCAAACCCTTGTCAGACCCACAGTGCGTCGAGATCACTGCTGGAAGTGTGAAAAGGAATCTTTCAGAGTAAGCTTCTTAAATTCTTAAACATTAAACCAAATGTGTCAAACACTATTGGTGCACACAGAGGCCACTGAAGTAACTGTAATATTTCTAAACTAGAATTACTTTAGGTTTGCTTAGCTAAAGGCGTAAGGACATTTACAATCAACATTTTAGTTTTTAATTTCTCTACCGTTTTAGCTGACAAAATCTTGTTATCCATAAAAGTGTTTTTTTAACTTTCACATTTTGATGAAAAATAATCATTTTAAAATCTGTATACATTAGTAATCCATTAGTAATTAAACAAAATGGGACATAATTGAAAGAGGGTGAATACTTGTGCAAGCCACTTTACTGTGTATATACAGTAGAAAAAATGTTTTCTTTCGTTTCTACCTGCATAAATTGAAGCAACTCTAGTTAAGACAGATCAACACTCTGTTAAAAGTGTATTAGTATTAGTATAATTAAATTATTATTAAAATTAAAATTATTAAAGTAATTTAATTATTCAAAATAAAACACTGAATTCATTTAAAACAAATATGATAAGGTTTGTTGATTCTACGTAGTAGACCTGTTTATTTTCATTTAGAAAGAGTTGCTGTAGAAATTACTGCTAAAAGCGAAAACAAGTTTTACATTTAAAGTGTGTAATAAACTTATTTGAAAATAAATCCTATTGGTTGCTGCAAAGTTGTGAGTCGTGTTGACTTGCTGTTCCATATCACAGACCTCACTGGTTCGTTGAATACAAATTCAGATAATGAGTGAGAACACTGCAACGCACAAAGATCCACTTGGAACCATTAGATTCCAATAACATCTAGTAAAGCTACAGTACATATGTGACAGATCATAGTGAAGTATGTTACAGATGTGAATCAGTGCAACCACAGACTGACTGCAGCCAACAGACTGCAAGCGACAGCGCACTTAATCCAGCCTCCAAAAAACACCACAAAGTTAGCACTCTATTCGTAAGAGGGGCATGATGTTTCCATTCTAACTCTTCCTTCCAGGCTTGGCATTTAAAAGGTTAAATCATCTCATTGCTTGTGCCAAAAACATTCTGTCAGAAGTGAGATGATTCACAGTCACTCTTGACCAATCAATTACCCAAAATGATGCCAAAAACAATATCTGAATTCCTATTTTTGATTAAATCATGAATACAGTGATACAGTATGATGTGCAGTATTTACTAAATAGTCTGTACCATATTCCCAAACTTTAATCTTCCATTATGACCCCTACACTCTTGCATTCTCTTAAATTAGAAATATTAAGTGGCAGTAAATAAATATCCTCAATCAAAACTGCAGTTCCCGAAAAAGGATGTGCTGTTTGTACAGGCTTTTCCCCCCCACAGTCACTCATAACAAAGGTGCATTTGTTAATAGCCGTTCCTGGAAATTAATTGATTCATTTACTGTAAAATAATTACAATGTGTTGTATAAAATTACATCCTGAATCTTTCCACCTGCACCAAAGGTGTCTGAATCAATGTATCAGTGTCTCACATCTTTTAGACCCTTCTGTCTTCATAGTGCAGGTTTTGCTTGGAGGTACATCTAGGTAAATCCTTCACAAAGCCTTTCACAGACAGCCCAAACACAGTTCTGTCAAAGCTCTTTCATCTTGGCACAAAGAGAGGTTTTCTCTGCCAGAGCACAGCAATTTAAAAATTACCTCAACAACATCTTCCTGTTCGTGTTTTGAAACCAGGATATTCTTATAGACAAAATGGAAAGTACACTGAGGAAAAAGACCTAGAGAGTTGAAGTGAATCCAGTATTTTAGCATTTAAACATTGGAAAAAAGCAAACAGAATGCTTGAATGTAGAATACTTGCTCAGAGGCTGTGATTAATTGATTTATTATTAGGAATTACATTTATTTTTGTTACTGGAAAGAGATATGGAAACGTGGAGGCCATCCCAAAAGCAAAGGGCACAAAGAGGGAATACACCTGGACAGGATGCCAGTCCATCACAGGGCTCCCAAGTGTTTCAAACTAACGATGAATAAATGTAAAAGTAAGGTTATTCTCCATTTTGAGGGATTTGGCACTCTCTGATTAAAATAAAAAGTGATTGTTAATCATGTTACATACTGAAGTAACATAACACTGTTAATTTGGAATATGAAACCTGATGGAGTCAACCTGTGAACATGTAAAAGATGCCATATAATAGATGCACTGTAGGGCATGTTCCCCAGTATTGTTCGATTTCAGTGACTAATGACATTCAACCTTTGTATTCCATTCTTTCAGTTTTTATATTCCTATCCAGCTCTGGAATCCCTGTAAACCTGATACACTTGCATGGTTTAATTCTAATGGCATTTGTCGATAACCTTTGAATTGGCTTTTCAGGAGGAACAGGTGAACACAGGTAATGGAATGTACAGTATGTTATTCCCTCCGACAAACTCTGCCACGTGAAATCTCATCAAAGATGGTTATGTCTACTGGAAGATCTGCGCACTACCCTAAGAGGCCACATCTATCAAGGAACAATAAAGAATTGTTGTATTTTAGTTTAAATCTCCCAGCTCGGAAGTATGCTGACATAACATGGCGTCAGTCTTACCCACTGCTGGCACTCTAGAGTTAACATAGGGGCACTCCAGAGTTCCTTCCTGAGATCTCCCAAAGAAAGCAGAATAGATTGCAATCACCATACTCCTTTTACAGCTCAGTCTCATCTTGTCACCTTCGCATGCCACTTTGTTCTTGTACTCATCTGCAAACAGAGAACATGAAGCACAATCATTTCTAATCTAAAAGGCCTGCAAAACTAAAGCAAAATTCTCTTGGAATAACTGCAGTGAAGACTGGATTATTTGAAGGGTTATTCCAGATATTTATTCAACTGTATTTTACCATCAGCAAGGGGGGCTTTTTTAGAAGCACATGTAAAAATGAGCTCAGAAGTGACTGGATATCAAATAAAAATTGGCATTTGGAACAGATTGCAAAGTCCACACCTTCCACATTAAATAGACAAAGTAAATGTTGAATTGGGATGATCTTGATTACTAAATTAATGATCATTTTGACAGGCAGAAAACTGTTGAAAACTGAACTCTTATTTATTTTCTTTGGTTCATCAGACTAGAGGACAAACAAGCTCGGGAAAATGCTGGATGCTAAACCGGTTTGCAGTATTCATGGCATTTTGTAACCTATTGTTAAACATCAGCTCTTCCTTCTATTTTAACAAGAGCACAAATGGAAGTTTACATATGACTGCAGTTTACATCAACCTGTTTGCCAGTTTCTTACATACAGTGGCTACAACACTTCCCAAAGAGTTTACACAAAATGATGGACTAATTATTAATTACCATTACCTTCTGAATAACTTCCAGCAAGATAACATATTCTCATGTGGTTGGAGTGTGCTTACAGTTCCTGAAGTGTAACTCTTCCTTTACCCAGCCTGGACACCCAGGCCCTCAGTGAACAGGTCACTTCACTACAACTGAACCTTTTACAGTTAAGAGGTTCATCCGAGATCGGATCAGGAAAGCCATTCATTCACACCCGTTCCATCGGTGAGAAACACAAAGAAAAGAAAGAAGGAAAGAATGGAATGCTTTCATTTGTCACATAACAGTAAGAACCTTTGTGTGGACAGATGTGAAAATATGACAGAAGCAGGTAGGCACAGGGGAGAGCAGAGGAATGTGAACTAAACACAAAAGAAGAATGAGTGGTCTGAGGAGGGTTCTGTTGTCTTTGATTGTTACTCACAGGGGGTATGGAGCATGAAGAAAAGCAGCACATGAGGAGGCCATACACATTTTCAGGTTTGTTATTCTTTCCTTGAAGTAAAACAACCTGATTCGGGGGGAGAGGGGGACGACGTGGTGCAGCAAGCAAAACAGTTAAACTTAAAAGGATTAGGGCAGGGATTGCTCAGATGCTGACAAAGTAAACAGGCGGGTAGAAAGAGGATCTTACTTGGCCGGCATTTGTACCACACGATGAGGTATTTGCTGTTGCTGGGGCAAGGGTCAATCCCAAAGAGTCGGCTATTGACAAGGACGTGACAGCTTCTTCTGTCTTGGCACTCATCCAGCATTTTCTACAGCAGAGAGAAGGAAGATTAGCATTTTCTCTTTGGGCTACCACACAGGCTTACTACCACAACCACAGTTACCACTGGAGCAGCATGACGATAAGCTTCGCTCCCACACATTTCTTGATTATTGGTTTTGATTCCGGGTGTACCTTCCATGCGGCATTTGCTGTTCTTCCTGTGTTCTAGTGGCTTTGCACTGGGTTCTCTTTTTTAGTTTCCTTCCTCTGTCCAAAAACATATGCTCTAGGTTAACTGTAATTTATACATTTTCACTGTGATATGCTGGCATCCCGTTTGGGATGTTGACCTGTTGTGCTCATTAAGCTTCTGAGATAGGCTGCAAGTTGTTTAAACAGTGATGACTAGGGGTAACACATGAAATTTGATTACTTAAAAGCAGCCTTGTTTTTTTTTCTTAAAACCTGTACTGAACTTCTTTGTGATCTTGTCCTAGTTGATATATACCAAATTTTGTTCCAGTTGTTCAAGCGGTTTTAGAGAAGATGTTGTTTGAATGTTTTTTTGACAAAACCAAAAGAGAGGCCAAACCATGTAACCGACGAAGTTGTTCTGAACATGCGCAAATTCTGGACACAAAGTAACATTCTGCACCAATCTCAGACCAGTACCTTAATTGGTTTGGATGAAACTTTTGAAAATCTCCAAATATTTTGTGAACCTAATATGGCTGCCAAACCACATTTCAGCTGAAATGTCACTATGGTGCAACTTCTCATAAGGCTTTTCAGGCACCCAAGAAGTAGGCATTTAGAAATTCTGTTATATTATCATTTTTATTAGAAATATTTTATTTTGTATGTACAGCATATGGCACCATGATAGCATTGCTACCTTGCAGCACTGGGGCCCTGGGTTCAATTTCTGGGGCGTTTTCTGAGTTTGTATATTCTCCTCGTGTTCACGTGGGTTCCTCCAGGGGCTCAGTTTTCACCCATAGCCCAAAGACATACTGGTAGGTTAAACCGGCTTCTTGGAAAATTGGCACTGGTGAGAGTGTTTGTGTGTGCCTTGTGATGGACTGGCGTCCCATCCAGGGTGTACCCAGCCCACTGGTTGGCAGGATAGGCTCCAGCTCTATCCCGACCCCTTACTGGAAAGAGCAGTTATAAAATGGATAGATGTACAGTATATTGATGACGTGATATATTTTTGTCTTTATCAAAGCACTTTTAATCTAGCCACCACCCATCTTCCTTTGTGTGCAAGCAGAGTATTACAAAATTAGTAAGCCAAGATAGACCTATGTTACTTCCCATTTGAAATCAGTTATTATTCAGAGCAATCTGTGGAAACTGAAGTTTCACCTTACAGTTATTAAACAAGTATAAATTGAATCCAGTGCTTTAAGCCCAATAGACTTGTGTCTTAAAGCATGAACCATTAGAAGAAGAAAAGGCTACATCCAAAATGATGTTCATGAGAAAGAGGCTAACCCATTGAATCAGGACTCTGGACATGTCTGTAACATTACATCATCGACAAACACTGTTTGTGTTAGGGATGAAACAAGCACTAGTGTTAAACGGTGTAAAACCACAAGTATGATCCAACCTGTACTATTCTGAGATTTATATGGATGGAGAAGGAGGAAAATTCCAGTTGAAGTGCATGGTATGTTATGAGGTGTTTGCTAATGACTACAGTATATAAAGCCTGCAATTTTTGGCAACATCTAGAAACAAAAAATACAGCATTCTAAGAAAAACCCACTGAGTTCTTCAAGAGAAAATTATCCCAACTGAAGCAAGGAAAACCTACTTTTGTGCCCAGACACCCATTGATAAAGCCCTGAAAGTCTCTTGTTGTGACAGCCTTTAAACTGTAAAAGTGACTAAGCCACAGTCAGTTGATAAATAACTTATTCTTGTAACTGAAGATCTTGTATCAATTATGTGTGGCAAAAAGGCCACATGATAACAAGACGTGGTGCCTCTCTCTATCAATGTTATTATCCACAGAAGTAATGATATGGCAGAAAATGTCCAAATCACTCTGGTAACACGTTTGAAAATGTTTATGTATTTCACACTACAATAATAGTACATGAAACTACAGAAGTCACAGTCCAAACTGTTTGTATAGATTAGATGAATAAATGGAAACGGCACTTTGGGAACCGCTGTTCTTAAAGCAGTTTATGAACAAGTCCAGGAAACCTCCGAGTTGAATGGTTGATTGTCAGCCAGATATTTTATAGATAGAACGAGTGCTGGTGAGTGATTGCTACATTTATTTTTTAGTGTATTATTTTCCCACCCAATAAATGAGCAGCTGAAAAGAAAAGCATATAGAGAAGGAGAGCTCACAAACTTAAGAAAAGATTTCTGGGTTTTTGCAATCTGTGACTAGTGTGAGAAGGGCTGGGGGCTGGTTGTAGCATGCTTCACAACAGGATTTGTATCCATAGATGAGCTGTTGAAGCGAGAAGGCAAACTGCCTGCAATGAAAATGTAACTGATGATCTGAAGATAAATGATAGCAAATGGAGGCAGCTCTATTCAAAGCAACAGTGTAATGAATTTTGTGTTTTTGTGTCTGAACATGACAACTAGGACTGGAAACAGGATTCAATTTATACTTGGCATTATGATTTATATGATGCTCCTCCACACTGAAAGATGAAAACTAATGTTGTTTCACAATATCAGAAATACTGTTTTTGGCTCTGGGAAAAGGGCTTCAATGTTGTTATAATGTTAATTGCACTTCTTGAGCTCTGAAGAGTATTTCACTTCTATACTACAGAAGTTACTGGAATGCCTGGGTTGGCAGAGAGATTATAATTCATGGCAATGGCTTATTGTAGATAGAGCCAAAGGGAGACTGGCAGATCTAACATCTGAAAGGAAAATACAGTTGACTTTGGCTTGGTTATGCTCTACACTTTAATTATCCATCACATGAAACGATGCCTTTCAGAGGAGTGAAGGACCTGACGCGCCATACACACACAAACACAGCTGAATCCCATTAAAAACTCCTTTTTTCAATTAGTTCAACATTTAACATAAGCATTTGATGGAAGCAAACAGCCCTGTTACTTTCTGGGTACCCAGCACATTTCTCCTGAGCACATTAAAGAAGTTAGAGCTACACCTTCCAATTTATCCAAACACTGCTCCAGGGTGTACATTCCTAAGTGTTACACAATGGTAACACAGGTAGTGTTAAACAATGTTTTCTCTTGAAAAGCTATGACTAGCAGGTTTTTAACACTTGACCCAAAGGTATGTTCTAAACCCTGGATTAGCAATCATAGGTGACATGTAAATCTTAGGCCTCAAGGTATCTGGCAACTGATAAATGACAAAAACTATACCTTTTAAACAGTAGTTATATCTACCTCATATGTGGTCTATAATTACATTTTAATTGAACCATTTTTTCTGAGCATTTGTAAAAATCATTCAATTAACTAAATTCGTGGTTGCTTAAATTTGCCAACATTTTAAAAAATCTTTGTTCTTGCTAAGAGATGAGTGAAATACATGCTTTTTAAATCACTTTCACAGTTTTTCCTTGTGGGACATTTTTGTATTCATCTTTTGATCATCTTTTCATCTTTTTTCGTCAATTGAAATGATTTTTTTTAAAAGAAGCTGCGTTAAAAGAAGCCGCAGTTTTATCTTAATGAAAGAACGTGGAATTAAGAGTTCTCTAGCATAACGTGTCAAGCCTTCCCTTCCAATTAACAAAACCCCTGCTTGATGAAGTCTTTAATTCTACACTACGACCATCTCCAATCTGCAGGGCTTTTTGCAGATTGTTAAAGGCACAAGATTAGCAAATATATCTGTCTGATCTAGTCATTGCCTATTTACTCCTGCAATACCACATAAATCCACTCTAGTAAAAGATTTTTAAAAGATGATAATGCTTATCCTTATATAGCATCTTGAGATGATGCATGAAAGGCAATGTACTGTTCATAAATGTTCATTGCTGATATTACTCAATAATTTATATCTGCAGGGGAACCCTGACGTGACTTGTCTTTGCCATTTTGACTTTGTTATGATCATCTCAAAAAGATTCTGAAATTAAAAACGAGTAGAGACCCCTTGTAATACAGTGACCTGTCCCTCACCGTGGCTTGTTAAACTAGGATGCATAGATGTATGTGCTGAGGGATATAATGTTGAACAAAGAAGCCAAAATACTGAGGTAAAAGTAGCCTGAAATATGAGAATGTTTTGAAATGCTGAATGAAGACTTTGATCTTGTTTTCTCCTCTAGGCACTACTGTATGGCGACAGAATACTATCTCTTCACCGAGCATTACAAAAAAACGAAATCAAAATAACTTGACAGTGGAAAGTACCATATCTTATCCAATAAAATGCTAGGAAGTAGACACAAAGGATTTCTCTCCATGAACTGACAAACATCCTCTATCTAACAAATCAACACTTGGTCACTCTTATCATTCTGTTTGGGAAAGAAAACCTGAATGTGCCTTAACAGTACCTATCCAACTTTGAAAATTGTAAAACGAAAGGCCCATTTTTCAAAATGCTTCTCAAATATTTCTGTTATCCACTGTCAGTGACAGGAAAATTATAGTTCCTAGACAGACAAAGAGCCTGGAAAATATTTCAAAGTGCTGCATCAGCTTATGAAGCTCAAGCTGAATTCCGATTCATTCAAATCAAGACATGAATCACCATCCTCATTAAAACTCTAAACACCACTTACACATTTGATGCAGCTCTCACCCCAGAATTACATCATAAAGGTATGAAAGTGGTTGGAAGAAGGTATACCAGATCCTGATGCCGTGTATCTATACTTTCAAGCTGAAACACTACTGCTCACCTCAAAATAAATATAAGACTGCTACTACAATGATATCCCCAGGACTCCCAGTGGGTGTCAAGCTGAACTGCCCTTTCGGATCAGTGGGATTGTCTGCAGCTCATGTGGGCTATGCAGGCTAAGTGCTGTGAGATGCCTAAGAGGAAAATCTTAAAAAGGGGCTTACTTAAAAAATCCTAACCATCAAAGACACAAATCTATTACTATTAGAAAGCATGATACAACAGTACACAGCATTGTGTCTAACCCACTGTCAAATCCAGTGGGTGAATATGCAGGTCTAACATACCTTGAGAGCAAAATTTAAAAAAAGTAAATGCTGACACTATTAAAAGATGAATAATGACAGGATCACAGATGAATTGTAACATTTTCAGTGCAAGAGGTAAAATAAATTTCCAGAACACAACTTCTCTTGTTTTTTTTTTAAATATTGCAATGCTTGTATCATTCCACAACAATAAATAACAGAATCTGAACATACAACCCTGCGGAGCAGGACAGCAATTCTGTCAGCTGGGGGGTTATACCTTCTAATGTCCTTCCAATAAAATAACATTTGTACTTACCCGTAATGAAGTTGAAACAGAACACGTTGTATCCTCTTTGAACAGCTTTGTGTTGGTAGGCGAGAGGTGTGGCGGGCACATCTGGTGATTTGGGACCTTCCTTCCATAAAACGAGGACTGGATGCTTATCGTAGTCCTGGGAGGGCATTGCACAGAAAAGTACTCGCCATCACAGGCTTGTTCTGTGTAATTCCTGAGTGCTCTGGTCAGGTACCCTACAGACAAACACAATGAAGCTGTTATTGTGACATAATGTACTGCCACAAAGCTGCACAAGTCAACCTGTACAAACAGGTCACAGTACACTGTAGTGATGCTAATCCATTTTATGAGGCAAGAGATGCAAGGTAATGTTCCAAAACTACAAACTATACCTACTGATTATGGGATTTCTCACTTTCGCTTACCTATAACTTATAACTTACAATAATGGCTTGAAGTCCAAAAATTAAATCATTTCCAAAACAGTTTGGAGTTACAGGTTCCTGTAAAGGTTACCCTGTTTGTCCTGAAGAGAGCTCTACCAAAGAGTACAGGCAATGCATTTTCTTAATCAATTCAGTCATTTAATAAACAGATTTGTTTTTATATCTTAATTTATGCTGAACTAATTTTCTTTCCACACACGTATTTAGCAATCCTTTTCATAGTTAATTAGGAGCTCTCTGCCCTGACATGCTCTAACAAACTAGAAACTTAATTCTATCGCCTTTTCAGCTCCATCCTACGCATATTTTGAATGAGTTATTTCCTTTGAAAAGCTTTGACATCTTTATCATGTATCAGTCAAGAAGGGTGAAATATTGCACAGAACTGAATTTGTAAGCATACAGTATATGCTTACATATTTTAGGCCTATGAAGTCTTCAGGGTGTGGATTTTGAATCATTTGCTTTTTGCTATCCTTTTAAATAATGCCATGTATCACAATGGAAAAATACTTAAACCTTTCTTTAAGACATTCTTCAAGAAAGAGCTGTTTTTTTCCACAACATGTCTTTGAATGCGGGGCAGGAACTGATAAAAACCCAGACAAAAGATCACAGAATCATTACCACTAACTCAACACAAAAGCAAATTTCACAACACCAGGAATATAATAGACCTCAATCCAGAAATCCAGATCAAGAAAACCTTTATATGGATTTGTTTTGATCAGAAAAAAATAGTATTTTCTTTAAACATTTTAACTCCCAATGACAATTTACAAGATACAATGTAAATGTTATTTTTAATATTCAAGTTTTGGATTCCTACACTCTACACAGACCACTTTGTAAATATATGCAAAATTTAACATTCTGGCAATAACATAAAATGGCACAAAATACCTTTTTTTAATAATTGCAGTTTTTTCAAACATTTGCATGCATTTTATATTACATTAAGGCTGCATTTTAAATAAATTACAAAAACAGTATCACGATTTAAACTCACAAAATATTACAGTGTTCCTATGTCAGACTCCCATACTTTAATATACAAGAGGAGTACAATGAATACATTTCATGTTAGAAAACAAGTTATACAGGCTACAGTACTTCAGGCATCACAATGAGGTTAAATGATTTTGGACATACTGTATAAGATAATAACAGAGTTAAACTACAGTGCATAAGTCAGTAAAGCATTACTAATATCACAGATTCATGTACACTGTATTGCCTGGTAATGATATTGAGCCTACTTTTTGTCTTTCAAAGTGGCTCATTATTGTGCTCTTTCACCTAAAAGACATTTCCACGCAGGCATCCAGGATTTTAAATGAGCACCCACAGGTTTAGACTCACGGCTGTAAAACATCTGGAAAACACAATCGGCTGCATTTGAAGGAAATAAATATTTGAAAACAAATGAGGTCTTATGGAAAAAAAGGAGCTTTTAAAAGCTCAATTAGCTCTGTTGGATGTGTGAAGCCAAGCAGATAAGTGGCTTCTCAGCATAAACATTTAAGCCAAAAGGAAGCTGGTTACATATCACCATAGCTAGCATGTTTTACTCAGGATGCCTGCTCCAGAGCACACTATCAAAGAGAACCTTTGCGTCATGCAGTGAAATTTCCTATTTCATCCTGTTTAATGACCAAAATTCTACTTGTTTTTAAATACCCTCCTCCAGATGTAACAAAATACAGGAAATAAATACCATTTCCCGTGCTCCACAGAATATCCTCCCCCCCCATCCATCCTCCCTCAGAATGTTTAATTAAGGATCCCTAAAATAAAATCAGATAGTGACAAAGGAAGCCTCATGCAACAAGGCTTTCACTGTATCAGTGGCAGCACTCCAGGCCTCTGCTGTCCTCTGCTCCATGAGAAAGCCCCATGTAAATGATATCAGGATAGGCCAGGATCCAGTGATGGCAGAGGGGAGAGAATTCAACCTTACGTAAAGTAAGCACAAGGCAAAAAATGCACATCTTTTTTTGATTAAAAGTTTTGCACTTGACAAAACAAAATTCACTGAAAAAATGTGGAAGAGGTAGCAAATACTGTCAAAAGGTTTCTCAAAAATATTGAATGCACTTAGTGATAAACCACATTGCAGAAACAGGATATTTAAATTTGTGTAGCTGTACTGTATGTGCAAAGATGGGAAGTGAAAATAGAGTATGTGTCCAGACCCAAAGAAACGACACAGAATACGTACTGTGTACTGCCAACAGAGATAATCCTGTAGTCACAATCATCTAATGCATTCCAGACATTTTCGTTTTCAAAAAACAAATCTATCATAAATCACTTCATAAAAGATAGGATCATACTGAACAAAAAACAAACTGTAACACCATCCCTCATTCCAGGGAAATGCTGGGCAAAGGTTAGCAAAGACTTATACAGATGCCCCAAGTTATTTCAAGCTGAACAAGAATATTCCTTTCATCATGTAAAAGTCAAAAACATATATTTTTTCTGCTCAGAAACTTTAAGCTCCATGTAAGATACAGAGTTAAGAAAGGCTAAAGAATTGTTCTACCAAGAAAAAAACTGAAAGTGAACTGACCCCCAGACTACATTTGCCTCTCAGTGGAGTCAAGTTAACAAACATTGCCCAAAGACATAGCAATGTAATTGCAATTCAATAACATAAGTAGAATTTCTACACCATTAAGCAACCAGACCTGTCAAAATCTGAAAAAAGACCCCAAAACACACACATGGTGAGTACAACTTGATATTTAAGAACATATTTACCTGAGATAATGACTGCATTTAGACTAGCTTCATAAAATACTGAATATAGCTGTACCACACACAAGTTTATAGAAGTAATTGGAATGATATACATTATGACAAACTTTACTAAAAGCTTTTGCATTGTGGTGTGCTATAGCCTTCTATCCATCCATCTTTTAACAATCCAAAAAGCAAAGTTTCTCTTCTTTACCCATTTTATTGTAGTTTGTATGTTTAGGACTACTGTCTTGCTACACAACGTTCTTTCAGCTCAGCTTCAGCTTGAGTGGTCTGACATTCTTCTCCTGAATTTGCAGATACTTTACAACACTGAATTCATGGCCCCATCAACAATGTTAAGCCATCCAGGTCCCGAGGCAGAAAGGCAACTGGGGAGATGAAGTTCTTCTATTGGATGGCAGTTCATGTTTCTTTGTCACACAAAACATTTAAAGAAACATTGTTTCAGTAGTCTTGTGGATCATCCAATTGCTTTTTGGTGAATTTCAGAAGGGCAGACATGTTCTTTTTGTTCTTTATCTAGCCATAATCCTCTTCCATTTCTTCCATTAGCCACCGTGAGAGAGGCCCACAGAGGCCCTTAAGTGTTCCTTTGGGATTCTTCCTGGAACCCCCTCCCCCACACACACCCTTCAAATTAAAACAGTGTTAAATAAAAGGGTGATCTCTGGGTGTGAACAGGGCTTTCCTAGGTGACGTACATGGAAGGTGTGGCAAAGGTGAGGGTCCCGAAGTCTTAGGGCAGGCACCCAAGATCTTTCTTCTGGCCCACAACTCCCTACTGGTCCCCTCATTGCACCCTACCCTGTACCCGGCGAGAATCCAAGTTTCACTGGGGTTACCAGCTCCTGGAAACTGCTGAGAAGGGGAGCCAATGAACCCGTGTGAGATGGTGACATGGAGCACCCAGTGGCTGGCTTGAGGAGTGGCACATGGAAGTTCAATAAAAGATGTCTTCTGGTGAGTCAGTAAATACAGCCAGTAAGTGACCACATTAATCCTTTTCATTACTCAGAAGGGACCTGTAAAATGGGTAGCCAGCTTGAAAGAGGGAACCCATAGACGTAGGTACCTTCGGCTCCAGTGAAAAAGCAGGTATGGATCATCTGCAGCAATCCACTAACCTCTTATGTCCTTGGGAAGCCCATATCAGGTTACACACTCAATCCCAAGCCTCCAGAGGAATCTTCAAGCATTCAAGCCCTAAATCAATAAAGTTGTTCGTGGGGAAAGCACTGGGGATAGCATTAGACCTGGGATAAAAAAACAGGTAGACTGAAGTGGTGAAGGGAATGGGGAGCTGAAATGCCACCACTCTTTACTGAACTGGGGTGTTTTCCTCGGATCTCAGGGCACTTATTGCTGAGGTGTGCCATCCTTCTATAGCGATCCCACCAATGATGTACCTTTGACACTCATCTGGGGGAAAAACTGGCTCTGCCCACCTGCATGGGTTCCTTTTTGGAATGTGGTGAAAGTGTCCAGCCAACCAGAACAGGATCAGGCCCTGCATGAGGAACTGCAGAAGCTCTAGGTGTATCCTGCTGACACCACTCCTGCAACCATTCTAGAATGCATGCATCCAGATGTGAAGCCAGTTCAACAAGGGCTTCTAGGTCCTAAGGTAAATCGGGGCATGCCAATTTGTCCTTAAAATGTTCAGATAGTCCAGTAGAAAACAAAACAGCATGGGCCTCCTCCCCCCATCCACTCTCCATGGGCAAGGTCCAGAATTGTACTGTATAGCGAGCCACTGTCTGTTTTCCCTGTAGCATCTGTAGTAGTTGGTGTGAAGTGTCAGCTGCTCTTTCAGGAAAGCTGAACACCAGGTGGAAGTGATGTGACTTGTGTATAAAATATACGATACGTCAGTTTGTCTAAAATTAATGTGACTGTAATAGTTTTTACTATGAAACAAACTATCCAAAGGAATGAACACAATAATTAAATCCAGAAAACAAATCCACCACATGTAAAACATTGATCAACCATAATTGCAATGATTTGATTTCCCACAGTTGATAGAACATGTTAGCATGAAGGAACGTTAAGGTATTATATACACCCCATGCTGGCCCCAGATTCTTCAGAGATATTTCTCCCAAAATAGGTTTTGCTCAATATTAAATACTTTATTTTGTAGATTAGAAATGGAATCAAGAATTACAAATGGTAATCCTGAGAATGAAGACTTCAGACCACAGATTTCATTTAATGTTACTTTTATGAAAGTTGCTTGGGATTATATTACAATAACAAATCATGTTAATGTGATATAATCCTCATGTTGGGCTCATGTTGTTTTTTATTTTTTTCAGGTTAAAACAGTGTTGTAAATTTAATCAATTTCCATATACTCATTTCCTTTGAAAATGAAAGTGATGACTATTAGAAATACCCACACATATTTTCAGTACACAAGATTAACCATGCACGTTCCTACTTAACCTAGTAAATTATTATTTCCAAACATGCAATCCTGATCGGTTGGCCACTACAGAAATGTATCCTAAACTGATGCTTTCAGACAAATCTGTAGTAGCATTTCATTATAGCATAGATTATCATCAGGAATAATGAATAGATTTTTAATATTAAACATTTACTGAGCAAAAGCATTAAACAACAATTTGTATTTCAGCATAGGCATAATGCTAAATGTACCATACACACTAATGTTTTTAAGTACTTTTGTAATACCCTGTCCTGTCACAAAATCCCCCAGTCAACTTAGAATCTTATGTTCACCATAATCATTTATAGGCTGTGAATTAGTGAAAGTTTGAGAGGAGCAGTGCCTCAGATGGGGTTTCATGGTGGTATTATGTGATGACACCATTATGCTGCCTAATGTAGTATCTGAACTCTCAAGCTGGACATAATCCTTTGTTTTTATCCTCCATTTTGCCACAGGAAGAAACTACTTCCTGTGTTTTGCAATACCTGTATCTGAAAAAGACCATGGATAGTACTAATCTGTAGCAGACAATGGCTAAGAAGCTTAGAAAAAAGGCTTAAGCTTTTGAGAGCCAAATTCCATTTTAAGGACCCCAAATTGCATGGTTTCATGAGACAAGCAGATGGTTTGTTTTCTATATGTTTGTAAAAATCACAAGACAGGACAATGAGAAAAATCACATATGTGGTATCGAGAAGTAGAAGTTCTGAAACTTTACAGCAGTACAAAAAGTGATTAAAATAATAAGATTAGGATTAAAGTGCATTCATTAATTGGCTGATGAATAATGTAAAGAATATATTCTCAAAACTCTGCCTTTTGCTCTTTTATTAAATTTTCCTACAGTAACTCGACAGGAACTCAGGTGTGATTTTAGAGTTTCTCTATAGAAACAGCAGTTTCCACTGCCCTCTTCTGAGATTTCAAGGTCCTTTGCATGGTTTATAGCATCAAAGCATCCACAATTATTTAACTAGTCCCACTCAAAAGGCCTTATGAGAACAACGATTACAATTGCACTGCTATATGAATACATTTTGACAGCACATTAAAAAGAAGTCATTCCACTTCAGCAGTGACTTGTGCTCAGGCCAGACCTCATGAAGCCAGCTGATATATATTAAATGAGTATGAAATCATCTGTTATTTTTCCTTAAAAGTGAAATATTGTGCATTGTTGATTCCTTACAATACCACCTAGATTTGTCTCGAAACATCTTATGTAAATCACTAAAACAATCAACAGCATCCTTGATGCAGACAACAAGTACAATTCTACTTAGAAAATGTGGGTTCTGTGGTACTGGATTGTGATACTGAGTGATAAAGGGATGTATTTTTCTCAGAATCATATGGATATTGCTTGAATTGGCATTTAAAAAAAACTCTGCACCCACTGTGCCATAGAGCTATCAATTTAGAGAAACGCTCTATAGTTCAAAAATGATGAAAAATGTCTTGTGATGTGTGACCATTAAAATATAAACAGCATTCACGTGAAAGGGTTTTTTTCCCCCAGAGAGGTGCTGCTGTTAGATACATCTAAGGACTTGTAATGAAGTAGGCTTAAATAAAAATACAATGACAATGGCTTATCAGGCATTCCATTTATTTAAATATTCCTTTCCACTTTGGCACAATTTTGATCTCTGCAGTGTTATTTTGAACAAATTACAAATTTGAAAATCAAGTACAGATTTGCACTATGGTACTGGCCAGAGTCTTTTGAACAGAACTTTCTATTGGCTGTCTGTCACTTCTATTTGTTACTTTGACCATTATTTAGTAGATAGGTCTCTTTTCGGACCATAAAGGCCCGTGGGGGAATGGGGGGGTAAGGGCCACCATTTTTCTTGACCATCCGACACTGGAGGTGGAGGTGATGTGGTCAGCATCACGCTCTGGCTGGCTTATTACTCCCAGAAGGATTAACCCCCTGGTACTCATTTGGAAAGCAGGCTGAGTGGACCTGGGAGCCATCTGGAAGGAATTAGAGCTACATCGCTTGCCCCTACCTGGGACTGAACACGGGACCTTCCGGTCAGGAGCTAGACACACTTGCCGTCTGAGCTTCCACGGCTCAACTATATATAGTCCAGCTATATACTGAAAACCAGATTCCACCTAATGTCACAATCAATGTGTATACCCAAAGCCAGAAAAGCTGCAAACTATGAAAACAGATGTGTAAGAAGCAGAAAACCTAAAACTTAAAGTGTAAAAATGTACAAATGTTCGCAAAAAAAGGTGGATTGGATTGGTTGATTGTTTTTATTTCTAATAAAAAAGAAAGACAGAACTGCATTCATCCCTATAATAATATCCCTATCCCTTTAGTATTTATGTACATCTACCAAAGTATCACTAAGGCTTAGATATATGTCTATAGTACAGTAGCTGCTGGTAAACAATATACAGTGAAAAATGCAGGTTTAGTCTCACCTTTTTTTACATTATTTTTAAAAACCCATTCCTTTTCTTAAATAAATCTATTTGCACAAATAGGTCATTTCAAGTTGATCAAACAAAGTTTACTGCACATCTTCTTCACTGTATATTAGCAGAGGCAGAATGCTTGTTTCAGATATTCACAAGAATCCAAGATCACACTGAAGAACCAAACCATCTGTTTGTGGGTTCAAATCTCAGGGATGACACAGCTGTTGCTTCCCTGATAATAGTATAAGTTATATTCGTTCTATCTGTAAAATAGACCAAGTCACCAAAAGTCAAGTACCAGTGTTCCTGTTAATAAAATATATTTTGCAAAGTTTCAGCACAATTCTGTGAACATTCTGATTATTCCAATAGTAATTGAAGATTATGCAAATCATACATATTTCGGTTTATTAGTATATTTTAAAATATTATACTTAATCTTGGTTTTTAAAAACTATGTACTATTATAGAACAATAAAACTCAAAACAACAAATGTTTTATTCACAACTGTACATTTATTTGATGTTTCTTTATTAGCCCTATACAATTTCTTGCATTAGGAATGTGTCTTTCTGCATACCCCAGCTTTTCTCCAGGGAGACACAGACACAGAGACAGGGAGAGAAGCTTGGGGTCAGAGCGCAGGGTCTGCCATTGTATGGCGCCCCTGGAGCAGTTGGGGTTAAGGGCCTTGCTCAGGGGCCCAACGGAGTAGGATTCCTCTGCTGGCCGTGGGATTTGAACCAGCAACCTTCCAGTCACAGGCGCAGATCCTTAGCCACAGAGCCACCGCTCCGCCCCAATATTTACAATACAATACAGTACAATATTTAATTGTACAGTCAGAGTAAGATAATCAATCAATTATTTTCTCACATCCTTCAAATCCTTAACTTTATACCCATCAAAGGTCTGTTTTTTCATGTGCATTCACAAGGGCTTTTCACCCTTCAAAGGTGGGGCAATTTCTCATACTTTCATCGTGGAGTCACCTTATAGGGAAAATAAATCAGACAGTAAGGCAGTAAGACCATGAAAAAGCTGTGAGACTCTGACAATTTAATGATTTTCAATTTTACATAAGTGGTGATTATATGATTTTTTCCAGATCTATTTCTGTAGAAGCATTCACAGACATTCTAAATATTTCCTGATCCTTAAAATACACTCCGTAAATGACAGACATTTCAAGTATTCCTACCTCCAAACTCTAACTCTTAGGAGTCAAATGCTAATCATGCAGTTTAAATCTTGGCCCCTTTGCGTTCCTAACCCCTATTTTCCAATGGACAAAGTATTAGTAAAAAATCAGAGTTTCCTGAATTTTGGCTGAATCAACACCAGAATGTCCAGACCCACAGTCACCCAAAGTCAAATGTGTCTGAGACTTCTAAGCTGCCCTCTGGGAATTGTCAACCACAGAGGTGTTGCTGCACAGCCTGAGACTGAAACAGGAATACTTCAGGGTTTAAAGCACATCCTACACACTGAGCAGTGGCTTTTCATGGATGAGCTACTTGGGAGGCTCCAAAAGCTCTACTGCAGAGTAATCATACTAAGGTATGTGACCAATTCAAAAGAAAAGAAATAAAAGCTTCTTTTTGTAACATTACTGCAGGTGCCGAGTTCAGTTCTTAAAAGAAAGATTAGGTTTTCTGGCTCACATCCACGTTTGTGTTTTGACATCTAACAGTACTCTATACAAGCTTAAGGGCTCATGATCGGTTCTATAATCACATTTGCATGCTCATATTTTGTTGTAGCAAGAATTGCAATAAACATACAAATGTTTGTAATAGTATATGCACTCTATTTAGTAGCAAGTAACCCAGAAATTCTTTCTTAACCGTCAACAAATATTCTTAAAAGCACGTGCCTCGTAGGCATGAAATGTGTGATAGTGAACAACTCAATAAAATTCTACAAGCACAAATCATCAGGACCTATTGGCATTACTGCTCTCAATTAAGACACAACAGGACAGCTCATCTGAGGAGGGACTACAGTACAGAAAGTCAAGCCACTTCTAAAAAGCAGTTAGGCATGGATATAGGATTCTAAGATATAGTAAGCATGGATTTAAGAAATGCAGGTCTTGCTTAAATAACTTTAGAGTTCTTTGAATAAGCAACAGCAGTTATGAACACTCACAAAGCATACAATGTGGTGCATTTAGAAATTTAGAAGGGTTCCGAAAAATTGCCTCATAAATGAAATTGCAGTGGATAGACTGTTAGGATACTGCGTGTAATTAACTGGTCAAATTAGGGGTGATGTGATTAGTGTTACCACAGAAATGTGTATAAAGACCTCTTTCTGATCTATATCAATAATTTAGTTACTGGTACAATTAGTAAATACTGACTTTTGCAAATTATACCAAAATAGTATGTTTATCAAATACTGTAGAAACAGCTAATATAATTCCACAAAGACTACCAATACTGGGCGCAATAGTATAATAGTGCAATATTGGGTTAGATAGGAAGTCAGCTGTGTTTGGGGAAAAAATCTAAAAATACAAATTTTGTCACAAAAAAGAAAGTAGCCATTTACATGTTATTTTCTAATTCCATGGAGATTAGCATTAATATGCATGTTTAAAGATTGGAATCTGTAAAGTTTGTAAAAGACAACACAAAATCTATTTGTGGATTTTATTATACAACAATGAGGAACAAGAAAGCAACAGAAATAAGTGGAAAAAAATGGGAACACTTGGGAAGTGGTAAGTGTTTCACTAAAGAAAGGAAAGAGCTAAGAAACGTGGAGACTGTGCCTTTCCATTCTGCAGTGTTAAGTATTAAGCGTTTAGCTTAACACTTACGTGCACTTTGTGCACCTTTAGCTTTCCCATTAATCACGAAGTTCCCCCCCAAAAGAATTATTGCTCTTTGCTTTCATGTGTTATAAAAAAGAACAATGATTGTATGGCTAGTACAATGTCTTTGTTCACGGATAGAAGTGTGACTTTTTGTTTTGTTTGTTTGGAGCTTCCTCTCTGATAAGTTTTATAGGTCAAGCAGTTATTTCTGCTTTAAAAAAAAAACAAATACCTTTCCAGCTTCTTCTAAGAAAGAAATAATGCTTAAGCTTCAAATTGAATATTTCACAATTATTAATTTAATTACTAATTTAAAATGATAACTTTTTATCATTCACAACTCAGTTGGTTCTCTAAAGTGAACATTTCTGCCAAACTGCGTGTAACTAAGTGCATCACTAATAACCCTATAATATCAGAATTATTACTTTACCCCTTTCCGGCCTAATTTTAATAGGTATAAGATTTTTAACAAAATGTATCTTGCAAGGTATTTCCTTTGCAAACTCAACATGAGATAATACTAATTTGCCTTACACGCCGAAACACTGCAAGCTAACATCAGGGCTGATGATTTAGGATTATAAGAATGAGTTTAGAGTTTCAGTACACTTAAAAAAAACACACACATCTGTCTCCTGTTCTCCAGAGTCGAGTCCAGTCACTCTTTTTTTTTCATAGCAAGTGAATTCCCACAGGATTTTATGGGCTGTAAAAATGACTATTAAAGTGAGTGATGGATAGGGTGAATGGTTTTCTTTGTGGGTGGTTGGAGCCTCACTGGCTGGAGGGAGGTTACTGACAAACGTCCACACCCCCAGGTAAATACAAACAAGCACCACTGGAAAGTGCCCTGGGTGCCCTGGCCTCATCTGAAGCGCACAGAGAAGTCCCTGTGAAGAGGTTTGTGGAGAAATGATTAAGTGACCGATATCCCCAATGGGGTTACTGTCGCAGCAGGAATCTTACATGGCCATGACCAGAGCCAAGAAAGATTCGGTTGGTCAGGTTGTGTATCAGAAGTTTTATTTTTGACATTTCGCATTGCTTAATGCCTTGAGTGACCTGAGCAGATGCAAAAGAACTGATAGCCTTTCACAAAATTACTCTTGGTGTCCAGACCTTTGCAAGTTTTATGCTATATGGCTGGCCGAGTGGAGAGAGGATGAGATAATGGAGGGATAATGTTTTCATGGTACGTTTATTACTAAAGCATATGAGATCTAACTTATTCTTGAAAACTTCTTAAATATTTTATATTTGCTGAAAATGGCTAAACTGTTGTGGAAAGGTATGGAATATTTTTCTTTAAATACTGACCTAAATGTTAAAATGTATTGTGTATGATCCACTAAATAAGATGTCACAGATTACATCAGAGTAACGTCTGGAAGAATGTACAGTAACTCTCATTCACTATGCTGGTAGTATGTGAATTGTAAAAACCCTCATGACAAAACACAAAAGTAAAGCAATAAAAGGAGGAAGATGGAGAAATTCTCAGAATTAAAAAAAGTGATCGAAACACTTGGAGCAGTGATCCTGTCTCCACGTTCTTGGAGCTATATAAGGAACTCAAACTTCTCATGTAACAGTTGTAATTAGGAGTGGTTAAGCAATTAAGTCATTATGATCTCACTAGGAGAGATGATCACTCATTTAGCATTCAGAGTGAATGAAGAATTTAACATGAAAAACAAACAATTATAGTTTTTGGTAATTATGCTTATTCTCAACAACCAAATGGACAATGTCCACTATCAACTTTGCAACTTACAGTGGAGCTTTAGAAAATGCTTTAGAAATGATTTGTAGTAGGATACACACTAATTTTACTTACATTGTACACAAAAAACAGTGTACAGAGGAAAAAATGAAACTATTCTGTTAAAACAATTGTATAGCTTGACAAGAAGAATCCTTTCATATCGCCAAAAACAAATTTTAAATAGTAATTTAGAACTAACAAAATAACTTAGATGTTGCTTAGCTGCTTACGCTATTCACTCTTTAAAATTAGGCAAGACATCTGGGATGCAGCCATGAGTGTGTTGTGCCTCAGGCCATGCAAGGTGGTATATGGCCAATTGAAAATCTGTAGTCCTTCTGTCTACCACAACTGGATTACTGCACAGTACTGTGCTTTCATGGAAGGTTGCTCAGGTTCAATGCAGGGTGGATGGATAAACATCTAAAGAGGCACTTATCCTCTTTCTAGAATTAATAGCATCATTCTAGAAAGGTCTTTTTTCTTTAATGGAACCCCCACCGCCCCACTATGTACTTGATGGGCAAGTCAGACTAGATTAAGATAACAGAAATGTGGCATCTAATTAACAAGCATATGGATGGACAGTGATCCAAAGACAGTAGAGTAGTAATCAAAGAGCCCCTTAGATAATACCAACTCATTTAGTCCAGATAGAACACAGAGAAACTTATGAGCCAGCAATTCTTGGTCACACTGAGCTAATGGCACAGCCTAGACTCAAACTTGGAACCTTCTAGCTATTGTAACTGTCATGGACTCCAAACATAGGCAAATACTGGCTGAGTGACTTGAAAGGCCCATAACTACTTTGAGACTAATATCCTATAAATGTACACACTGTGGAAAATGCTATCTGAACATCAAAAGCAAGGCTTGATCATGCAGAAAGTCATAAGAAAGCTGATCGTGTTTTAATTGAGAGGAATGTTTGCTCAGGCTTGAAGATCTTATGTTCAGATTATTCATTCAGACTACATAAGTAAAGAATGCTTGAAGTGATTATGCAGGACTCTTGTGATGACCATTTCACAACCCAGCACTAAGTACTTGCCTCTAGTATTTTTAAAGTCCAATTTTTTAAAGCCTTAAAGTTCCTAATCATGTGTATATGTCACCTCAGCTGACTTCTCATTGAATGGAGATGACAAGACATTTCAGCCTCCTCTGAAGGTTTCTAATCTGCTTTTAAAAATAGTGAACACTATTGGAAGAAAAGAAAACCAAATCCACAAACACTACAGACACCAAGCATGCAATTAACAGCACTGAGGATATTCTTGATGAAGGTTTGCCAAGATATTAAACATGCTCTGAATCAAAGCAAAAACACCTGAATGGTACTGGCACACATACCCGCAGGGCTTTATATAGTTGGGAGTCAAAAGAAAACAGACTAATTTTTGGATTAGGCAATAAATAACAATAAATAACCATTTTTAAATAACAATGAAAACAATTATTTGAGCAGGAATACAACATTTCTGTTCATTTACAGTACAGCAGTTACATCGATCCAGTCATTAGCGAACGCATGAACATTAGGTACTGTTTTGTACTACTGTATATACACTTAACCAACAGTAGCCTTTACTAAAAAAATGTATAATATTACAAAAAATAAATTCCTCATCCAACAAGATATGAGAAAAGAAGACTCTAGGTAATGCTTTAAGAGAGCCCAGCTTGAAAGATGAAAATTTCTGCTCAGTATATTAAAACACAGATAGGAGTTAGTACATCTCTTATTAATGACACTCGTATAGCAGACGCACATATATCGAGGGATTACAGTACATAAGTGTAAATACTACTGTTAGGACAAGTACTACAGTTTCACATTCTCATAACATTACAGATCCCTTCCTTTCCTAAACTGAAAACTCCTCTTATCTGACACGCTCAAGCCGTTTCCCTCGGTGCCACATCCAGACAGTCCACCCTTCCTCTCTGCAGCGCTTGTAGTCTGGGCCCTAGTTGTACATTTACTGGCCAGATGTGTGCGAACTCCATTGGCAGGTCCACCTCTACCTCATCTCCCACTGGTCACATGCAGCTCACCGAAAACAAAACCCTGCTGCTCTTCCCACATTCTCTTCGCTGTCTCACAGGTGGGCAGATTGCTTATGCTTTCTGCTTGCTCTTCAACTTTCTCCTCATGTGCCCTCCTTTTCTCCTTTAGGACCCTGTGGTGAAATCTGACATAGGCCTGCACTGCCCATCGTCAGCCTGCGGTGCTTGTCCAGACCTTCTTTTACAACCTTCTCTTTGCTCCACACTGCTGCTGCACCACTGCATTCAACCTTCTGTTTCTTTCACAAGTCCCGCTTCTGCACTGTTTGCTGCAATATCCATGCTGCTCTAGGCACCGCCTTTTTTCTATAATGTAAATCATTATTCTTCAGTGAGTGAAACGGATTTATTGATTTTCCTAATATATTCAAAATAGTGCTCCCAAAAGAAAAGCAGTGTGATGCTGAGGTAGAATAATTCAACACTACAAAATCTAAAATATGAATAAAAATGTACTAAAAAAACAAAAAGGGATGAAACATTTTGAACACAGTATATAAACCACACCCATCTGAGTAATGAACTTCTGTATTTCGATGCCTATAGAATCACAAAGAGTGTACAAATGCAAAGTCACAAAGTCAGTATCCTGTAAGGTATTAATGTACTGGGTGACTGCAAGGCATCTACAGCTCATAGAGGCTATTACATGGGCTTGTTCTGGCTGCTCCAGCTGCTGTCTGGGAGCAATTACAAAGGTTTACAACCCTGACCTACTGTCTTTGTTGTTTCACTTGGACATCCTCATCATTCCCTAACATTGACATTATGACCCCTATTGTAACATCTCTGCTGGCTTCTCTATGACATCGGGAAGCAATTTAGAACAGCATTTTGGGATATTCCAGCACATCCATTGAGTGACTGCTCTCATTAAGATCACTCTGCATGGGCTCTTGTTAGGCATTTATGGGTATTCAAAGTGTCTTCGTAAATGGTGTACAGTTACCATACATGTCCTAATGAAAAAATGAAGTTTACACTTTGCAGGTGCTCTTCAAGGAATAAGAGACATGTCATGTTTGAATGTTTTACTTTGTCACTAGTTTTTATGGAAAAAACTTATTTTGTAGCTACATTCAAAATGTAAATACTGTACAGCATAAACTGGACATGATCTGTTTTAAATTAACCTTGTCATGTAGTTACTTTTCAGATGCACTATGTATTGTACTGTATTTTGCATTACCAGAACCTCATATTTCCACTTTATATAAAGAGCACAGGGGCCGTGGGGGTGTAGAAAATGCTTCCTAGCTAACCTGATACTTGAGTTTCTTCCAATAAATGGGTGGAAGGAGATCCTTGAATCAATCAGCTACTAATTACCAAACACCTTGATGGACTAAATGCCCTCCCCTTGTCTGTAACCATATGCATGTATTTGGTGTTAAGAACATAAATTAAAGAAGACAGGCTTACAAAAAAAGTTCAGAACAGTAAACAAACCCAAGTACTTGGGGCTCATTAAAAAAATGCAAACCAAGTGGTTTACTCGGGGAAAAAGCAGAGAGAGGTCAAAGGCAAACATGTACAGTAGGAAGATGGGTCCTTTTATAGAAAGTGGCAGTGAATGTATTTATCTAGAGCATGCAGTCTTTCACAAATATATCTCTAGAAACACATGCTTTTTAATTTTTTTATACCAAGAGAAAAAAGCAGATAGAGATAAAAGGCAAACATACACTATGAGCGATTCCATTTGATATTTTCTCGCTACAAATGTCCTTTATTTACTAATAGCAAGATTTTAAAATTTGGTGAACTTTTAGTTCAGAATAAGCACAGAAGTTCTGATTTGATTTGGTCACACAAGTGGTGGGTTGCGAGTTTCAGTCCCTGCTGCAGATCTGCTGCTGTACTCCAGTCCATTCAGCTGTATCAACAGGGAACACCATTGCTGGCATCCTGTGTCTCATAAACCAGGACAAGCTCTGGCCTGATGAGCTGGCATGACTCAGATATGAAGATATGTTATCGCTGGAAATGTAGGTGAATACTAGCACATGCAGTGCTGAAAAAAGGTATGTAGACCCCAAGGTTGGTCCTTATTCTTGTAGATTTTATACCTAAAATATGATTAGGTCTGCATGAAAGAATATACCCGAGTGTAACACCAAGACAAAATATATATTTGTATTATTTAATTAACAAAATGATCCAAAAGTAAATTTAGTCTCAGTCTCTTGCTTCGGCTTTTTGGAAATCTTGTCCATTCAGAACTGTCTCCTGTCAGTAACATTTGAGGGTTTCATATCATGAATAACTCACTTCAAGTCCGCTACAGTATAACATTTCAATGGTGTTTACGCCTGGACAAAATCTAAATGCTTCAGACACTGTGTTGTAGGTCTGCTTGTACAGTATGTTTAGTATCTTGCTGCAAAACCCGCAGAGCATTAGCTGATGAATGGGTGGCCTGGCATTGCCTTCCAGAATTTACTGATACAGTGCCGAATTCACGGTTCTGTCAATGAAACAAGCCATCCAGGTCCAGAGCAATGCCAGATCATGATACTCCCACCACCGTGTTTGTCGCTCAACAGGATAACGTTCGTCTGTTGGAAGACAGCATTTGGTTTTTGCCACATAAATATTTTCTCACCGTGGCAAAAAAGGACAACCTTAGACTCTTCAATACAGAGGACTTTCTTCCAGTAGTATAGTGGATCATCAAGGTGTTCTTTGTTGCCAATGCCAGACCTGTGCCAATCAATTTTTAAAGTGCAATATTTTCTTCCTGACTATCCTCCTATGAAAACCATACTTGTTCAGTCTTTTCCCAATGGTGAGAGGAGCCAGCAGGTGTTATGTGTTACTTGGGTTCTTGGAGACTAATTGGATGATTTTCTAGGTTGTTCTTTGGGAGGTCATGCCAGGACAACAGGATCCTGGCTAGAGTCACACAGGTCCTGAATATCTTCCATTTGAAGACTGACAAAGGATGGAGCCTCGAATGTTTAGTAATGATTTTATAACTCTCTCTAAACTAATGTGCAATAACTCTGAGGTCCTCTTTGTATTCCACTAACCTGTACAGTATGTTGAAGATCAAACTCACAACATTTCTAACCATTATATAAAACAGGGCTGCCTAAACTCAGTCTTCATTTACTCGTTACCCAATTATACAACCACTTAATTCTAATGACCCCCTTAATTATTCTAAGTAAACTAGGGGTTCACTTACTATTTCACATACAATGATTTCAATGATAAATTTTTTTCTTTCACACACTACTGTCTCAAAGAACATTGAGTTGGCAAATTTCAGTTATGTAAGAAAAGGCAGGTTTCCATTAAACAAGGGTATAGTATTAAGAAATTGCAATTTACATAACTATATTAGGGTGACACAGTGGTGCAGAGGTTAGCATTGTTGCCTCACAATGCTAACCTCTGGTGCCCTGGGTTCAATTCCAGAACAGCGATGAATTTTAGACCTAGACTCCTGTCCTGTTCTGCCTCAAGTCTACTGCTTACCAGGACTAGCTCCAGCTCCCCCGGCAATCCTGAACTGAAAGACGTGGTTAGAAAGTGGATCCATGGATATTTATATTTCACAAGCTTTGTCTCAGCACTGTAGGATGCTTTCCTCAAGACCTACTGTACTCTCCCTTCTATTTTGTGTGAGGACCAGTTAGATTAATTCTAAATGATTTTAAGATTCAAAAAATATTTTCACAAGGGTTCTCTGTGAAGTGCCTTCTGAAAATATAGATACACAGCATTGTAATATGGCTTGGACTGCACATTTTTACAAATAGAAGAGCAAGCATTTCTTTAAGTGCCTCGCTGATTACACCCATAATAAATCTTAAATTTGTGGCTTACGATTGCAAAAGCACTCAATATTAAACTGACAGGAGTGTATTGTTCTGTATCACTATGATCTTATCTAAAGGTTCACAATCTTATAAAGACTGGATACAAATTGGAGCTAAAGTTTGTAAGTTGTCCAGTTGTTTCTTTCAGACCATTTAATATCCCATTAAGTAAAGATTTGCAAAGTCTGCAATTTGATGAATCCAATAAGCATTAATAGTCTAATATGGCCATTAGGTATGTTTTTTAGAGAATATGTGGACACTGACATTTTATACTCAATTTTCACTAGCATTTGCAAATGAATGTAAAATACTTGTTATGGCAATTTAAAAAAAATGTCCAGGCTGTTAAATACCTGGAAGGCCTGGTAACAGATAATTTTTGTTTTGCATTTTTATTCGTGAAAGTATTATGAAAAGACATAAGATGATACCATCAAAAATTTAAGGAAATAACAAAAACAAATGAAAAAATCTTATTAAATTAATTAATCACATATGAAAATGTCTTATATACATTGTTAAATCATAGATTTCTCTAAATACAAAGCAGTAAACCTTTGCTTTAAGCAGCTTTTAGCCCCTTTGAGAAGTAGCAATAATTATATTTTATATTGCACCTTTCAAAGTGCATCATCTTAAAGGTACTTTACAATAAAACAATCAACAAAAGAGATGGGTATAAGGAAAAGTACATGTATTTGTTTTCCACACAATTTAAAAACCACACTGACCTTTCAGGGTCAAAGTGTGTACGCTCTGGCTTCCAGCAAACACCCAACTTCAATCATCAGAAATCCTGCCTTTTGTTTTCTCACTAGCTAGGAGCTCTAAAGCTAAGAGGACCTTGCTTCTCTCCAACACAATTAATCACTCTGTAGGGAGTTCTGACAGTTATAACGCCTCACATTACAGAGTAAGTGTCACCTGGCCCTTTACAACTCGTTTCCAGTGATCTATTGTGAGTAATCAGGGAATACACACAACACATACAAAAAACTGTCCACCATAAGGATCAGGATAAGCGCTCATAATAACAATGATTTAAAAAGCTTTATACAGGTACATTAGTTTTTGAAAATTACAATGCATGTACTGTATTACAGTATTCTTTTTAACATATGTTCAAGATTGCATTTTCCATAACAAAAATAAATGTCTAGATAACTATACAATAAAGTAAAGTTTTATAGCAAATCTAATGCCTCAGGATATCTTAGAGATCCTTATGAAATCTTTTCAAACTCCCAAGGGCTGGGCAGAGAAAACACTAACCACGTGACAGCACACTAGACAAAACAAAATACGAGGCAGTAGTTGTTTTGACAAAGATTACCTGGCACAGCAGCAGACATAAAACACATACTTCTGGAAAAATTCTGGAAGCATTTCAAGTTTAGATGGCTTTAAAAAAGCACCTTTTATGGCACATACTATATACTGTATGTAATATAAAAACACTGAAACCAAGGCACTGAACACAACAAGATAATTAGGAAATAAAGGAGACAGAAGGCTTGATGGCTTATACGTTGCCTCAGGAGAAAACCTGGACATGGATCACTTACCAACACCCCATGTAGTTTCTGTCCTTCCCTGAAACTTAAAACCCCTGTCCACTCAAAGATGGACAAACTATGCCCTTGTGCAGTACACGCTATAGACAATTAAGAGAGGCACTGACCTTAGTGACCTAGTGAAATAACCATGGCATATCCTTCATTCAAATCCCAACCTTTTATCCATCCACAGAAAGTGCCTTATGAAAACAGACTAAACCACCTTAAATTTGAAATAGAGTTACTGTATCTGTAGCCCCCTCTATTCCAATGAAAGAATCACAGCTTAGAGGAAGAACAGTGTAAGCCAGCAGTCGCTGATTACAATACAGGTCGACTAAGGTTAGGAATTCCTATGGAGAAATGCAGAACTGGCCAAGCATCACTGGGACAGAATGGGTAAAAATTACTGGGGAGTACTATGCTCACCACGCACCAATGAATCCCATTGCTGTTTAGGTGCCTGGGAACTTTTGATGTTACCCTAAGAGCTGTCCTAGTCATCCATCTTACACAGGAGTTCTGCTGTCTGTGTCTTGGGCTGGCAGTGGGAATAAAAGCTAACACAGAAAAGAGCTAGAGTAATGAGTTTAGCCCAATTCTACTATCCTATTGGACGGGTATGAAAAGGCGAAGTAACCGCTTGAGAGTGAAACACAGAGAGAAAGCTCAGCAATGGGTCTTGGGTCTTTTTAAACTAATCGTGGAGTAAATCAAAAAAAGATTACTGTTAGGTGTATACACAATTGTCTTTAGCACAACTAAAGAATTATTCTTGCAATACATTCCAACCAGTGAACTTTGATATCCTGTACAGGTACAGTAGTTACACTAGTTATCAAAGGCCCCAGTTATTATATACCAGCAGCTATACTTCATTTAATTATAAATTTTGTGTAACACCATATCATATACCCTACTGTATGTGTGTCCATTAGCCTTCTTGCTTTGTTTTTCTTTTATTAAGCTTAAGATAGAGAAATTGCTTTTTCAGTCCTTAAAAGACCTGACCTTAACCTGAAATAACATACACACATTGCTCTAAGCAGTATATGATCACAAGATCCACATGCCACAAGTAAACAGTAAAACTAGTTTCTTCACTGATTAGCACTTAAGTAGTAAGATTGTTGAATTACACCATTGACATGGTCTATGAGTGCGCTCTAAAATACTTGAAATAATATTTCTTTGTGAAGAGTAGATGTTTTTGCACACAACAAATACATTTGATAGGATCATGTATAGAGTAGGTGTACCTGGAAAAAAAAGCTAGCACCTAGCTTAATTTCAGAACTTAAGAATTGAATACAAATGACTTCAGAAGTTTTGAATGCAGAAACAAAAATTATGTAATTAGTACTCTGAATACCTCATATGAATACATATTTAATTTGAAAAGGAACAAGGTTTATTCCATGCTGAAAAGAGGAAAAAAAGTAACAATGTTTCGACTGTAAGTGCCTGAAGTAGGCTCTACAGCCGAAACGTTGTTTCTTTTTTCTTTTTTCAGCATGGAATAAATCTTTACCTGTTCCTTTGCAGCCTACGCATGCTGACGCAGTGACCTGCTTGTGCAAGTCTCCCTTTAGCAAGGTGATATTTGCTCCATAATTCCAACAAACAAGTTATCAGTGTTTCTGATTTGAAGCCAAATTCCAAATTAGTGAGTTTTTATTAACAACCAGGAAATATAGAAAACAAAGTTCACGTATTTGTAATATTAAAAATTTAACATTTGCATTTTGCATTGTTTTTCACTGTAGCTGTTGCTCTTATATTAATTTAAAAATGCCAATCAAATTCAGAACACTTAAAAGATGTTCCTTCAGTCTGAGCAGAAAAAAAATAAAATGGCAATTTGGAATTCCTCAGTTGTAATGCACTGCAATTTATAATAATTTATATTGTAATATGTAATAGTTTACACTTGGCATTAAATTATTTCTAAGTTGAAGGACTTAAAATCTCTACCTACATCAAAGGAATGGGATTATGGAGAAATATATTCACCTTGCTTTTATAATTATCATACTGCAGGCATGATTTATAGTAATAATAAAATGTCTGGCAAAGTAGAGCAGTTTGACAGAACGAAGATACTGAGCAGAAAATGGGGTCTACACTGATTAGAGCAATGGTCTAATAGCCAGCTGCTTTTTGTTCCAACTGGGCCCTTAATCACTAAGCCTTATTGATCTGCTGGGTGGGTTAGATTTTTTTTGTACTCAGTCCTTCATTGCAAAAATACTCTAGTTAAAATGTTTTATATCCAAACTTGTCACAGAATTTTATGCAGTCTCTCCTCAACCTTGTAATTAAGCATTTGCCATCTTACTTATAATTAAACAGCTCTTAAAAAGTGATCAGTTGATGAACAGACACAAGCAGTAATACTGTATTTAGCACTCTCACCTGAATGAGGTCAATCCTGAAACTCATTAATTCACACAGGGTTCATACCAATTACAAAGCATCAGCGCACTCAGCTTTTTTAGACAGATGAAGGCAAATCGAAAATCTGTTTCAAACAGAAAATTAAAAATGATCAACTTGTGATTCAGAACTTGGATGGAGCATAAACCACAAGACACAGGTTCGCCCAGACCCGGGCTGAAAACCATTGAATCAATAGGGACAAAACAGGATCTTAACAATTGCTGTGGTACAAAGAGAAACTAGCATTTACATTTAATGGTTGTCCTCACAGTGCCTTTTGTGATACTCTGTTTCCATAATAACATTATGTTGCAAATTAAAGAATTTAGATTTGACAACAAAAAGTTCTTTTGGCGGTACAATAATACCACTGAGTTTCACCAACATTTGGAAAGCATTTGAAACCCAAGGAGATTTATGGCTGCAAAAAGACCTTTCCACAGTGACACTAATGTGGTTGTAAATGCTGCCTCTAGGGCTCCTTAGGGGTTCATCCTATAAAAGCCTCCAATTGGAATACAGATGGGCCCTATGGCCTGGAGGTTTGCTGGCTCAAAGCTCTTAAGGGGTGTTGTAAAACGTGCCAAGTGTTGCTACAGATCTGTGGAACAAATTAAGATGGAGATTCTTAGTTTACGGCACATTAGTGACACCTGTCACTGGTTGGGCACCTGAACCTCTACCATGTGAATCAGGTGCATTTCATTTCACAAAAAAGAACACATGACTCCAGCTTGACGATGCGTGAACCAGAGGAACTCCAGGCTGCCTTCACTGTTGGATACTCATACGTTAAAATCAATTGTCTGTGTGATTAATCAGTTAATCCTTCTCCTTCAGCCATTGAAGGGGTAAGAAAAACTAGAACCTCGCACAAAACAGAAACAATAGAGGATCATGCTCAATAAAGATCAATTGTAATCTGCCCTTTTATGAAGCATCAGGTGGAACAAATGGCTTAACTATCAAACATCAGAGCACTACACAAGGTTTTACTTGGGTTTTACTGCTCACTCTAAATTCAGAACCACATCCTCTACCCTTATTTTACTTCAGTGTAGCTAACAACTTCCATGGTTGTCATCCAGCCTGACACACAGCTGCGAGAGCTCGACACCTATCCAGAGTGACAGAACACAAATCTAATCAAGCAATGCAAAATACATTTACTGAGTAGCAAAAGTAACCTAGCACTTTATAACTTAAGCAAATTCACAATGTCATCAGGGAAAGGACAGTCTTTATTGTAGCCAGTACTACAGTACAGACATTTTGCTGAAGGCACATGACAAGTAAATGGATTATGTGGATTAACTTTTTCATCAATACGGTGGATCATCAAGCGTGGAAATCAGAGGCTAGTAGCATGTGTGGTCCACCATTAGAAGCTACTGCACCACATGTTCTGCACCAAGTTGCAGATTTTGTCCTCATGGGCTTTAACCCTGTTCTTCTCAGAGAGGCTGGATTAAGGAAACATCACTGAATAGCAGTAGCAATACATCATGATGCACACCACCATACTTTCAGAATATCAGTACCTGCTCTTTAAAGTTTTTAATTTACTGTTTTGTTTACAAGTTCAAACCAAAAATATGTTTTTTTCAGAACTATTTCTGAAACTATATTTGCAGTACATCAATCACTTTCTCCCAAAGGCTAAAAAAAAAAAAATGAAATGTCTGAAATTATAGTAATTTCTGCATCTCTTATGTGTGTTTAGTTTGTAAAGGTTTAAAGTAAGTGATTCCACAGTAACTAATTCTGTCTTTTCCAGAAGGGGAGCTGTGATTACACGTTTTAGTGCTGTGCCATTTAATTATGCAATACTGTTCTTAATCTATATAATCTAGAAGCAATAAAGCAATGAAAACAATTATTTATCATAAAAAAGTGAAAAGAAAAATAAAAACGAAAAGTTTATACCATGTTGAATCCAATAAAATAACTGCATTTATAAGATCAATTATTCTCCATTATATAAAATGTTGACTTCATTTTCTAGAAGCCAGTATAAATGACCAATGGAGTATTTACCGGTTTGCAAGCATGGAATTTGTATATAAAATACTGTAGGTGAAAGTGTATCTGCTGTACAGCAGTTTTATCATCACATATTCAAAGTCTAGATCCAGTTGTTAGAGTGTACATCTGTGTAAGAGTTACCACTCTTTTGACTGCCAAGATTTGGGAATCTAGTACAGTAATTAAACTGCACAAAAGGATAGTTTTGTAGACATATTACTGCTGGACCTGGTTAGCTAACTACTGAGATGCCTCAGATACTGTTGAGTGTATGTTAGTGCCCAACATATAGGTTATACTGATGTATTCCTTCTTTTGAACTGGATAAAATCAAATCTGTTTTAACATTACGTTATCTTTCTAGATTTTAGATGTACTCATTTAATATGGGCTAATATTTACCCATTTATTTATTCAACATTCATTTTTGCCAGTCTAGTATGAATAATAATAATAATAATAATAATAATAATAATAACAACAACAACACTTATCACAGTTTTTCTGTTATTTTATATTACTTACCAACAATGCCCCACCAAAATATCGGAGAATTAAATGTTTACAAGATTGATCAGCATCTTGTTTGAAGTTGTGGAAACCGTCCAACATGTGGTACAGTATGTCCCATGATTTCCCGAAATACTGTCCCATGATTCCTGAGGACTAAAACATGAGCAGTCCAGGCTTTTTTTTCAATAAGCTGTACTATGCAAAAGAAGGCCCATAAACAGTATATCAGCTCTCAAGAGGGATGACTGCTGGTGAGTATGATCCTGCTGCACCATTGAAGGCAACCTGTCTATCCAGAAAGCCTCTGGATAAAGGCAGTGGCTGGTAGATAAGAACGTCAGATACAAAGTACAATTCAGGCCTCAAGAAGCTACTGAACCAAATGGCCAAACAGACCACTGAGTGGTCTCTTAATTCAAATTCAATTGTCTTTTTGTGAAGCTCCTTTAACAACAAGTTGTCACAGAGCACTTTCTTAGTTATTTGTGTGTAGAGTAAACTCTTGCTATAACAGACTTCACATTTAACTGACAAAGCCTGGTAAAGGGGGGTTCTGTTTGCCAAAAAGAAGTCTGGGGTGTTGAATTATAATCTGCAGCCATTACACTGGCCAAAACATGAAAGTTAGTTTCAAATGCAGTGAAGGGGGGCTTTGCTGATTTTGTAAAAGTCTAGGTATAGTGAATCTACAGTATGATGGCACTTTTGAGTGCACCTATTGAAGAGGTAAAAACATTCTATCAGAAATTTAATTGATAAATCCAAGATGAAGACATCATATTATTCCAACTGTACAATGCCAACAAGATTGGTCTTTTCTGGCGTTCACTCCTGGAAAATAGCCAAGCATATAAGCACAAGGCATCTAGTCCAGAACGTAAACTCTGCAAGGAAAGGATCTCAGCTGTGTGTTAATGCTGACAGCTTACACAGACTGACACCTGTAGCTGCTGGCATGTTCTCAAGGATATAGGGAACAAGCCTCCAGTAGTCTATTAACCTTAAAAAACCCTGGTTTGCTACTTCTATATAATTTTCTTATATAAAAATATCTCATTTGTAATTTAACAGACAGACAATAATACAGGAAACTCCTTTCCCCCTATTAGTCCGATAAAGCAAGAGAATAGTGTACAGTATACTGTATAACATATGCATATGTTTTTTCTGAAATAATAGTGTTTCGGGGCTGAAAAAAACAATTTGTGATTTAATGAATATTCAGCAATAATGGACAGCCCTTCTCCCCCATTAATCTTATGAAGTGAAGGCTACTCTATTTAATTCTATATCTCCAGAGACATCTGTGAACATGGAGTGGAATCAAGGTGGTGATATATTGCAACTATGATTAATGTTGGATGGTTGGCCAAAGTTATACTCCAATAGCTTTGTAGGGCAGACAAATATTTTGTTTAATTCTTATTACTCATTGACTTCAAAGCACCTCTGTAAAACATGAAAGAATAAGAAACTTGTTAAATCAGTCAATATATTTCCTTTCTTAATTTTATTGTTATCAGTCCCATAACATGAAAGTATGTGATTCTTCAGTCCTTATATGAATAAGTTTAAAGAATTGTGCGATTGGAGAAGTTGTTAGGGTTCTGTATTCACTACCCAATTAAAGGCACTAACACTAATACTGATATATCCATCAATTTTCTAACCGCATCATCCAATACAGGGTTGCGGGGGAGCTGGATCCTATCCCAGTTATCAATGGGCACAAAGCAGGATACATTATGAACAGGACGCCATGGCACATACAGACACAAGCAAGCACACACTCACACCAGGGCCAATTAGCCAATTGACCTACCAGTATGTCTTTGGGCTCTGGGAGAAAACCAGATGTTGTTTTATACTTCAAATGTTATATTCATGTTGCTCTTTACATCCTTGGGTTCCATAATTCACCCCCATTACTCTAGTCACCCTAGGTGTATAAAACATTGCTGGAGGCATTAGCCTGAAACAGACAAGTGTCCTGTCCAGAGCGAGCCTTGAGCTCTCAGTTTACATTACACTGCAGTAATAGATCATAGATCTGGACCTATGATCCAGACAGCTCAAGAAGGACACGGGAGTGACTATACCCATACTCGTGTGCTTCAGGATTGGGTAGGACTCTAATGCTTGGATTATGAATAGAATGTGTTTTTCTTAATGTGGGATTTTTGTCTTTTGAAAAACTAAGCAACCTGTACATATAACATCACAGATGTTCATTATCTGATAAGAGTCCACCTCTTCTAAAGGCAAAATAACTCAAGATTGTGCCTTGTTTTCCTCACAACAGAGCTTTGGATATTGTATGAATCAAAATCAAATACATGAAGTAAATAAGAGACCTTGAAAACAACTGTATTTTTTTAAAAGTCCCAATCAAGCCCAATAGTTGTTTTCTTCAAGGGGTAGTGCCCCTGTCACCTATGAAAAATGCTATCTGTTACACTAACATTAAAATAACAAGGGCATTATATTGACATGATTATACAGGTGGGGAGCAAAATGTCGTAAGCTACAATTAAGGTAAATGTGTACTTTTGCCATTACCTACAACATACCATTTTTTAAGTATGTAAGTCAGGAAAAATGATAAACCACATAATAATTAAGTGGTTTCTCCAGAAAAAACAAATGCATACGTTTACAGCAATTTTCTGTGGTTTAAATGACAGGATATCTAGAATTCAGCAAGTTAGAAAATAAAAGTAGCACTTACTACTGGAGGTGATGTATTACTAAATCATCATGTACACAGAACTTCCAAAAGTCATGCATTCCATTTACAAAGCTGCATTTTTCAATTATTTTTTCCAGTTTGTTTCTTACTACTCATTTGTCTGCCACTCCTGTCCATTGCCCTGCTTCCTAAAACAAAAATAGCAGGATTTCAAAACAAAGATACAGGCATAGCTGCAGGGAAAAGTTAAATTTGGTACTAAAGTTACCTTTGAACTGAGACAATTTTGACTACATATTCCACATAACACAGTAAATAACACAGTTTGTACATAGTACAAATGTCCAGAAAAAATAGCTCTTCTGGCAAAAATCTTTAAAGTTAGACACACTTCAGAAATTTGGTGCATTGGAAAACAATATGACTGTCATATTTGATTGTGTTCTCATGGATTCCTACTTTTACCTGCATGATCTCTTCACTTTCAGAAGATGCAGATGTCCTGGTAACCTCTTGACTAGGGTTCAGGTAAAACAAAACATATTATGAAATATGTATACGATACATTACAATTTGGACAAGACCACTGCTGTCCTCTATACTGAGAAATGGATAATTTCTGTGTAGAAATGCAGTAATGTTCCTCTAACAAGCCCTTCATCAGCTTCTGCCTTTCCCTAGTTGTAAGCCTAGGAGAGCTACTGTACACTTGGTGGGTGTTGTCTTCACAACAACAAACTATCATACTACAGTAAACCACTTTTTTTCAATTAACACCACTTCTTGCTAAACCCTAAACTAAAGGCCCATCTCTCCACTCTGGTTTTCAACCCACTTCTTTTTGTCATCTTGTATACACAGTTTGCTCAGGTGAGAATGACTTTAGCCAACAATGATCTTATCTTTGAGGATCAACACAACACATTTTCTTAACAGCACACCAGTGCTGATAAGTTTCAGTAGTGTAAAGAGGGTGAGCAATGCTTTTTTTTGTGTGTGTCATCGCTGTGTTTTTCCTCTTTCCTTTAAATCTTCCTATCTCGCCTTTTTATGTTTCAATTCTTTGTCGGGGTTTCTGGAAGTCTCTCTCAGTTCACTTCACAGCTGGGCACAGAATATAACATTCTCATATTTCACAAAGTCAGCCCAAGTCCTCTTGTTGTGCATCACTGCCTCTCTTAGCCACCTAATTAATCCTTCAGCCCTTATTCTATCTGTAGAAAAGCTTTCTGAAGGGTTCACATTCAGCATGGGGACAACTGAAATTGGGGCAATTTCTTTTTATCCAAAATGTGACATGAACCGACATGCTCAATATGCACAATCCAAATTGCTTCAGTTACAGTGTGTTCAACATTTCTTAAAGCTTTATGTTTAAGATATACAACAATATTTTTCCAGATTCTTCTTTAGAAAGTGTAGCTAAGTATTAAATTACCTATGCTGCAGAGAATGAACACCTTTTAGTGTTAAAAAGTTTATTTCAAATACAAGAGATACAGTATCTGTGAAATATACGTTGCAGTTGAAGACAATACGGACAGGTACAATGTGCGTTAAAAGAAGCTTTGAAAATAAGAAAATATGTAAAAACATTCAGTACAATATATATAGTTTATAAAATACAGAAGATTTTTAGAAATTATTTAAGTATTCAACTTTTATCCTTCTAATATCTTTAAAATCACTAGCTCAAATCACAGTGATATTTATTTTAATAATTCTTTCATTTGTTTTAGAATGAGCGTTTTAATACTTTACAGGAAGGCTAAATAGAATTAAGAAATTATGCATGCAACTTATTAAAAGCACACATTTAAACTGTATAAATCCCATGTATGGAAATACTTCTCTCAAAGACAAAGACATGCTTTTCAATGTTGTGACTGTTAAACACAACCACCTAAAAAGTCGTGTTGTTTATCCATGTTAAAGCCCTCTTTTCAGAGTAAAAGTGACTCATGCATAAAAAAAACTTGCATTCCTGACTGTAACATTTTATCATCACATTTCATTGACAATGCTCCCTTCCGCAAAGCGATTTTTGGATTTCTCCTCATATCTCTAAACCCAACGCCAAAGTCTTATTTAAAACCCATTCACAAGCTGTTAGAAAAGAGATAGTAGTGATACTATACTATTAGTAGTGATGGCACTCCAAACACCACTGTCAAACTGACTCGGAGACACTAGCGGAACACTAGCTATTCGCTGCTAATTTACAGCCATAAAAATGAAGCGAAATATCAAGCCACTAGCTGAAATACAAATACTATACACAAAATGAGAAAACGGCCATTGTTAGATTGGTAGATTTCAAAAACAATTTCCTTTAAAGTTAAAAAAGAAGCGCAGCACTACGTACGGGCTTGTAAAAGTACCAAAATGTACAACAGTCTGAAGTATATACAATGCACGTTACAGCAAGCTGATGAACTTCCTTGCGGTTACAACTGTTAACTGACTGTCTGCAACAAAATAATAGATGGTAAATTTAAAAATATTCTAGCAAAGAAATATAAATGAATTACTAAGACACTGCCAAATAAGGCGTGTGACAGCAGTTTGCAAATAAGTGTACATATGTCAAACAATTTAAATATCGTTTTATTATAGATTAAATATTGTGACAAAATCATGTAATGCGTAAAAACAGTACACAATGTTGGGCATTATACTAGTCATTAGTATGCTTTCCTTTAAAAATGAATATTTCCAAGATCATCACACAATTGAGATTAGTAACTAGGAACCTGATATTAGGTTTTATGAGTATGTGAATCTTTGTCTCATTAAACACCAGCAAAGCAGAAATAGGAACACAGTCACTTGTTTTTAAATGTATTTTACCATCAGAACATGATTCACATAAATAGGAACCTTATCGAATGTGTCGATAGATTAATTCTAAATATATTGATAATCCTCATTGACTACGACAAGTTTACTGGTGTAAACAGATCAATTGAGGTTTGCCATCACCTACAGTACTATAGCAGCGTTTTCATTTAATCATAAACTTCGCCTCGCCTCTCCTTGCACTGCTGATAGCAAACATGTTTTCTCTAGCAGAACACTTCTGGTCCACCTGAAAAAGCTTTAATCAAATCAATAACGAATATGCGTTTTAATAAAATGCCGCATGAAATTTGCTAGAAATATGTACATGTTTCCTACCTGGGAACTCTGAAGAACTTTTGGTAAAGTTGCTGAAGATAGTCAAACACGTTATTCCCAACACAAGTGCGTAATTAACAGCCGAGGTAGAAACATATGGGAAAAACATCCTTAAAATTATGATGATCTGTTTCTATCTTTTAGATTTTATTTCACGATCATGTAAAATAATGTACAGCAAAATTTGTGGAGGACTTGTCCCATTTCTACGACCCAAGAATGAGAATCACTTCATCTCACTGAACAGAGGAAACAACATCCACTTCTGAAAGGCGGACTGAAATTTACAAACTCCTGCCTACCTGGAGGAAAGGATTTCAGCGTGGTCCTAGAGCCCTGTAATTTATTATCCTCTATTTTTAATACAATGATTCAGTTAAAAAAAAACAACAGCATGAAAGTAAACTTGGAGTCTCACACCACTATTTTCACATACCGCAGATTTTAAAACCTCCAGCAGCATAACCCATCGTTTTCTTGATATTTAACTGTAAAAATTCAAATGTACGTGGGAAGAAGCTTTGAATCAATTCATAGTAAGAACATTACTAGCGAAAGAGACCACATTTTTTTCACTTGGTTTTAGAATTTAATTTTGAAATAGAAGAGACAGGAAAAAAGGTTTACACTGCGAAAAAAAGTAGCATTTTACATGTCCCCATATAGTTATATTTGCATGCAGATTCTTTGGTACTAGTGTTCGGCTCCCAGTGAAACAAACTTACAGTACCCACATTCAAACCACTGAGCAGAAGCTGAGGTTGTTGGGGCTCATGTTATGTACATTACTCAGGAAACCTGTAACGACTCGTTTGCCTGTGCTCAAGTACATGAATCAAGAAGCTTTTCTGAACAATTTGTTCCCAATTAAACAGGCCCATCAGGCTTGCCTCCTAGCAACATTCTCCATAGTAGAAGCCTTGGCCAGAGACATAGCCTTTGAGGTTGTGTTAGCAGAGCGGAACAATCCTTCAGGGCAGTTTGAGCTGTGTGCCTGACCATAGAAGGATCCCTGGAAGAAGCAGATGGCAAACAGACATCTGAGCAAAACCCAATCACTCACCACTACCTAAAATCAGAAATCAATCTGTTACCTTCAAGCACACAGTTACAATTTGTACTTATCCTGCAGTCTTTGTCCTTAATCTATTGAAGATCTGAAACTGCAGGTCAATGTAACATAGGATATATGAGCTATATCTGAATACCAAAAGCAAAATTCATCAACTGAGAGTCTGTAGCAGTTGTCAACTGAATGTCCATAGAGATCTTTCAGTTCTTGCTTGCCTGAATGAACACAGGATACAGGACTCCACTTCCTTTCAGAGACAGTATGACAGTGTTTCCTTACTGTAGTGAGTTCTTTGGACCATTCAATCTCTTGTGTTGGCCAAGGAAAATAGACAGTTTTTTGGTACAATATGCACAAGGCTGAGCATATCTGAAACACTCTACAGGTTAGTTCAACAATCCTAAATGGTTTTCAGAACTGTCTTTTATTTTGTTCAGTTTTTCTCACCTATACTCCCACCTTCCCATTTCAAAACACTGGAAAGTGACTTTAAAAGAATAGGATTCATTTTGTCTCTCAGACTAGGCTAGATCCTGTATCTGTACTATGCTACAGAATATTCTGTCTTCATTTTTTCTGGGGTCAGATGCAAACAAGTCATTTCAAACATCACCTAGGTCTTGAAATCGGTGTTCCTGAGCTCTGGGATTCCTGGGCAGTGTTGGAGAGGACCAAAACCAAACAGAAAAACATCAATGGCACCCATACTGATCCACTCTAGAATATTCATGCTTGCAGACAATAAGGGAGATATGACCTTCCTGTTTTTAACCCAGAAATTTGTCTTCTACTAACAGACATAATGTTCTGGACTCTTTCCTTTTTGTGTGTGGTAGATGCTGCAGCTGGCCACATTTCAGTTACATTCATTTTTTCACTTTATTTCACTTTCAGAACTTACACAAACAGCACTTTTACACATGCTACAATAAGCACTTCAATTTGTGCATTCAATGGAGCGGTGTTTATAACACACCAGGAGGGGAACTACTGTAAATGAATCTGAATGGAGAGAAGAAATCAGCATAGAAGCTCTGAGAAGAGAGGGTGTGAGAGTGAGAGGAGAAAAGAGAAGAGACTGGAGGTTTTTTTTTCCTATATGGATATACAGCCATGTTCAAAGTATTTTTGATTAAATTGCAGAATGAACCTGAGGTTAGGCTTCTTGTTAGACTGTCTGTGATTTTTGTGATTCATAGTTGTTGCAACACATTTTGCCAGGCTTCTAACTACTTTGGGGATTAATATGTCTGCCTGACTGTGTAGCTTTCATGTGGAACAAGAAATGTTCAGCAATTAAATAGTCCAGTCCTCACTTAATAAAAACTTGGAACAATTTACCACTTACAGTAACTGGCTTTTTAAATTAAGCAATTTAGATATTCTTTTGAATTAGAACGTGAACACCCCAGGGCTTCCAGGAAGACAGTTAAAAATCACTTGATTGAATAACTTAAAACACTGTGATATATTTTAATCTGAAACTATAATCTGCAACACGCCATTATAAACTGTTATTTATTTTTTAATTTGCTGTTTGTAAATTACCTCCAGGAAGCAGATATCCATTTTCTAGCTGATTTCCATTCCATTTAGGGTCAATTTAGGGTCACTAGGGAGTGGGAGCCTATCCCAGCAGGCAACGGGAGCAAGGCGGAAAACACACTGGACCGAATGCCAGTCCATTGCAGGGCACACAGAGGCAGAAACACAGACACACACTCTCACCAGAGACACATTTCCCAGAAGCCAGTAAACCTACCAGTAAGTCTTTGAACTGCAGGAGAAAACAGAGGACAGGTTCAGAAATGAACCTCAAGGTCCTATTGCTGTGAGGCAGGAATGCCAGCCTTTGTGCCACCACACTGCACCCCAGGAAACATTTACAGTACCTTCATCCTGTAAACCACAGTCTGGTGGGCTGCAGCAGCTCCATGCATTCCAACAGGTTCAGACATTCACTGCCGTTTGATTTCTGAGTGCTGGTAGATACCGCCTAGTGGTCATAGGGAAATAATCACAATACACACAGTTGAAATCCGACTAACTGTGTTTTGATAACAAAAACAAATTACATGGAAAGAGAAATAAAATCACACATTATTTTGTTTTTATGTTATTTGGGATAGAAATATATAATTTGAGGAAAAATGCGAAACAACAGCATCTCCTTGTCTGATCTACAGTACACTACCATGAGCCTTACATGATGTGGGTAAAGAACTATTCTGAAGATTCTTATTTCAATGTGTAAAAATTGTTATAATTCGTAAAAGTACACTACAGCCACTCTCGCTGCTTGCTACTAATCTAGTGAAAGTTCGAAATTGAGGAACTTGTTCGGCAATTTAAATTTCGTTGTGAGCAAGAAACATCATTAGGAAGGAGACCCCTCGTGGTAAAAAGTAGTATGGCAGGCTAAGAAAAATGAATTTATCAAAATGAAGTTCACGGTGTAATTAAAGGCATGGGAATATTACTGAGTACTAAATTAAGCGTGAAAGTACGATTGCTTTAAGATTAAGTTTTTGTCTGCCTAAGGATAAATTGATTAACACTCAGTCGCACTTTATTACAAGGGTCTTGGTGACTTAAAAAATACATCCCTTTTATTTCTTGAACAAGCAAACTTTCAAGATCATAGATTTTAAATTAATGCAGTGCTCATCGTACGTATTGGGATAGTGAAGTCAAACGTGATATTTCTGCTGTATACTCAAGCAGTTCAAATTTGAAATGAAAACAATATGAGGCAAAGGTATATCTTTTATTTCTGTGTATTTCTGCACATATTCTGTATGCTTTAAAGTGGATGCTATTGATGATAATTCAATTGAGAAAACAATAACCCTAAAATTGTGTCCGAAGCTCACAATTATGTTGGTATAGGGATAGTAAAGATAATTGCTGAAAATGATAGCGATCAGTCACTATCACCATTATTGCACTTGGTAAATAAGAATACTCTTTTGAGACACTATTGCCTAAGTTTCTATTTGGAAATTGACATTTTGTTGAATAGATGAACTGTGTTCTTCTCTTTTTTATCCAGGCACATATTTGTGTGCAAACAAAGTCACATTTTTGCTCTTCAAAAGAAATCCACCTCTGCAGTGCATAAGGAAATATATATTCTCTATAAGCCAAAATATAAGACATCTATTTTAAGACTAGAGCTAGAATCAACATTAGGACTTGAATTATAGCAAACTCAAAGCTATAGATTTTCATTCAGAGATAATTTGATATTGGTTAATATTAGTTTGATATTAGTTTGAAGTTTGATCACCTGATCACTTGATATTACTGAACTCTACCCCTACCACTGGCTCTCACTGATGTTTTTTTAACTTGTCTGTTATTTGACTCGTTGTTGCTGCAGCTGTTCTGTGTTTATGTTTTTAGTGTTTCCTTAATGTCTTTATATTGGAGCATCATATGTGCAAATAAGCATTTCATTGCACTTGTGCATATGACAATAATCTGAACTGAACTTTTGGCTTATGTGTCTCAAACTGGTTCTGCAGTCCGTGTTGGGTGTAGTAGTAGACCCTATGCGCAGCAGTAAGGGCTGAAGGAGACAGGAGGGATTCACACAGGGATTTAATTGTACAATAAAGTAAACAGTGAGAGTTTGTGAGACAGTGAACAATAACAACAGCAGAAATACACAGCAGCATCCAAATCCGAGCAGCTCCAAAACTGGGTCAGGGCACAGTCCATGAGTCCATTTCCGAAAGATCCATCCTGGGACATGACAAGGTTAAAATCCCCGGGAAGGGGAAAACACGAACACATGGACATGGAGATGCTGGGATTTTGGGGCGAGGTCCTCCACACCCCGGGCTCAGAAGTGGGAAATGTCAGGGATGAGGCCTATGCCCTCAGGCCACGGACGTGGGGCAACCTGGTGCTAGGCAGGCCTCACGACTTCCACATCCTAATGCTGAACCCTGGAGGTGCTGAAAATAAATAGGGAGAAACAACAGGGCACACCTGGAACACATATAAACAATCACAGGGAACTTTTGACAGGAGTAAATGGAGCGCCCTCTAGGGGTGGAATGTAGACCATGACATTATGATTTGATTTTGAGGAGGTGTACAGTACAGTACATGTAGGTGTTAGGTCTTAGGATGAATCAAGTTTTGTACTTTGACTAGTGTGATGATTTCAGATAGGATGGGAATCAAAGGTAGGATAAAGTTTTGAGTTGTGTTCAGATTTAGAAAGCATTTAAAGCCAAGAACAGGAGGCAGTATTCTAAACAAAAGGTTTTGGAATTGTTGACCAAATTACTCAGCTATGTAGCTGGAGCCCATAGCCTGCCTTCTTTCAGGAAATGGCTGTATGGCATCCGTGGATCAATTAGTTACTAACTACCAAACGAGCTGGATGTACCCGACGGCCTGTTTTGCAGTCTTGCTTATGTTTTTAAAGTTAGAGTTAGGGTTGGGTAAAGGTTACACTTAGGACTGGGAAATACAGGTTCTAATAAGATGTAGAGCTCTACAAGGTACAGTTTGATCTAGTTTGATCTATGAGAGATGCAGATTCAATCACAAAGGCTCACAGGATTAGAGCATACACAGCATCACCGCCTACACAGAAAAGAGCAGGCCTTCTGCTGCAGGAAACCTTTACACTATCCAGGTTTCAAGTGGGTGACATCAGTTCTGTAACTGATGCTCGGGGTCACTTAGCCCTGTTACACAGGCATCTGGTATTGAACTAATGTAACAGGCCTGAAATCCGGGAAGTGTAAAACTCTGCTGTGGCAGGGGACCCAGTCTTACAGCTTGGAAGAGTTATCTGCTGTCTATTGGATGGTGCTGTGTGTCCTAGGAGCCTGTTAGCAACTTGTATCGATTCCTGGGGAGTAGGAAGAGCTGAACTCATCACACCAGGCTTGTGGTTAAAGCCACGAATAGGGATAAACTAGGAGTTAGGCTTAGCATTAGGTTTGGCAATGTTAGACTTACATTGGACTTGGTTTAGTGCAGGAGCTGTGTTTTGGGACAGTGTGAGGTTTAGGGTTGATTCTAAGATTAATGTTAAGCATAGGCGGGGGCATTTAATACGCTTGTAATGCTTGCCCAAGCTGCTGCTCTGCAGGGCAAGTTAGCATTTGGCATGGAAGCCAGCCACTGCTCCCCCCACCTGTCACTCAGCACCAGTTGCCATGGACACCGTTTTGACAGGAGAATTTACTAGTGGGCTGCTCTCACTCTGCTCAGGCCTCCGTTACGGTGTAGTGATCCTGCTCCTTGGTGGAGCTAGCAAGGAGATCGAGAGGTGTAAGCTGAACTCGCTTTCTGGATAAATAACGGATGAGACCTGGGGGAGCAGAGTGCTGTGTGCAGGCGGATGGTTGCTACAACAGGCAAGGGACTCATGGAAACAGTGGCGCAGATGATATAGATAGATCGGATGCTGACGCAAGTTTGTGGCCGAGGAGGCGGGGGTCAAGAAAAACTGGTGAATCCATAAAAACACAGTCCAAAGTACAAGGAGGAAATCTGGAAGACAAGGTTGAAGCGAGTCAAGGTCTAAGACGACAAAAACACAGTAGAGGTACAAAGCCGAGGGGTGTTCTGAGCTGAGTAAAGTGAGGTAATAAAGCAGAGGTCAGAATTCCAACAAAGCACAGGAGAAAAACAGAGCTAGGGATTAGTGACTACAAAGCCTGAAAGGCGCAGAGACAGAATTCTATACCTAAACCCCAAGTACAGTCAGAGCAGCCCTTATATATCCCTCAACCATCTGAAGTGTTGACGTAGTAAATTGTCTCCAGGTGATTCTGGTCTCCTGTCAAAACAGTGTCCACAGCATCCTAGGGCTGAGTGACAGGTGGGTACAGAAGATAACAGCTGCATGTCCACACCAGCTTGCCCCGCGAACAGGGCAAGTCTGTGATGTTTGAAAAAAGCATTTCCCTGAGAAAACAAGATGTTTTCATGTCTACACGTTCACTTTCAATGGAATAATCTGGTATTTTTCTTATCACATTCTTGGAATTATTATATCCACTAATTATACCAAAGAATTTGTTCCTGGCAACGTTTGTGGCAATCCCTTGGAATTATGGTTTTAATATAGTTTTATAAAAGAATATTAAAACCTAATTTCATGCAATTACCTGTTGTACAATGTCATATATATAATAAACGCCCCCTCTGCCAAATGTCAAAAATGTACTTTGATGTTATAAAATTAAGTATATTGTTTGCCTACTGAAAGCAAATGAGTAGAGGCACAGACACATCATTGATGAGTTTGCCACCAGGTGTGAACAAAACTTTCTCAAGCTAAATTTGTCCAAGACCCAAGACATGATAATTGACTTCAGGAAACGCCCCCCTACCTCCACCTTAACCTACATCAGAAAATGTGTCAGAAGGCCATTTGTGCTGATCTTCCAGGCCTTTCCATCATCTATTATTCACAAATTTTGTGTAAAGCAAAATCCATCTGTGATGATCCTTCACACCCCTTGTGTAATGAATTCCAATTACTTCCATCAGACTGTAGATACCAACTCCCCAATTCCAAAACCAATACATTTAAGTTCTCATTTATACCTGTAGCCATATCCTTACTTAACACTTGATTTTCTATGCAATATATATGCATGCGTAGGTCTGTTGTTGTCATGTTTTTTTTTCCATCTGTACATCATCTACTGCTGTAAAAATATATTGCCCTCTCTGGGATAATAAATACTCTCTCTCTCAAAGGCTTTTGGTTTTTCTTCTACCTGAGCCCTTGAATTGCCTAATTCAGTTCATTATTTACTTAATGTCCTTAACAAGCTGGAGATTCAGAGAGACATTTAAAGCCTGCCGGGAACCAGTCCTTGACAACCAGAGTTGTGCACCTCTGAACTAATCGATTTAGAAAGTGGATGATGTATCGACCTTCCCTGCCAAAATGCGTTGGAACGCCTTTCACAGCACACAAAACCTGCGTTCAATATGTCCTTCTTAAGCTTCCTTAGTGCAATGTTTCCCACGTGGTATAGGACAGAAGGTCAGTTCAGTCGCACATTTTAAAATATGGCTGCGTCCATGAGGGAGGGATTTACGGTTTGTTCATTGCAAATATTAAGGAGTTTTGCACGAAACAGAGTTCAACAACGTAAGTTATGATTTATTTGAATTTATTTCAAGGTATGTTTAACAGCGGATAGAACCAGTGTTCTTGCGGTACATTTAGATAGGTTAAATATTATACAGTGATTTTAATTTTCACCTTGTCAAGTCTTAATTTCACTAGGAGCTGGCGATGAGAGATGGACATTCATGATTTACAGAAATGCTTATCTAATACATAATACATGAATATCTAAAATGTTTATAGTTTATATGTGATATGTTTTGAATACCTGTATATTTTGCATATATAAAATAATATTTTGAACATTTACAGTGACTGATTAACTGATTAAGTTTAGTTCGTTTGCGGGTGTCGAGGTTAATCAATGTCTGACACTCAAGTCGTTTAGATGAAAATGTTTCATGTTAACAGTCTCCTCTTAGTAAATTATATATAAACTCTCACAATGTGTGCCAAGGTGTCCTGTCGTCGTCTGCGAGACTTCTGAGTGCGAACAGTGAAGATGGACAACCATCGAAATTCACGCCTCCCCCGAAACCTGTCATTGTGGACAAGACACAAACAGGGGACACGCTCAGACGGTAAACTGAAGAGCCATGTTCCTGAGATGATCAGACAGCAAATGTTTCGTCTTCTTGCGAGAAGAGAAAAAATAGTTCATAATATTTTTTCTAATTTAACTCGTATAACGAAAACTGTTCGTAAGGCGGAAATTCGTAAACCAAATACCTGATTCCCGCTAGACCCCTTGTAAACACATGTATGACCCTCACCTAGAGCATCCTCCAACAGTATCTATACATTAGAATAGGACACCAGCCGGTAATATCACACATTGTTTTGCTTCAGAAAACTCATTAATACCCAGTTCATGGATGGGGATTATTAGGAATCTATAGTAGTTCAGGTGGGTAGCTGTGTCAGCATGCATAGGCTGCAAAATTATTAGGAATCTATGACTGGCAAAGGCCTAGGGAAAGTTGTCCAGAACATATTAACATATGAACAAACCTAAACAACATATGCAAAGCACTAACAAGCAGTGAAATCATATTAACCAGCCAGATAACTTTAGTAAATATGTTGATAAGAGTCTGGCTTTTCAGTTTCAGAAAGCAAGGTTGAATTGTATCTAGTTATGAAGACCAATAATCATCATCATGTCCTCTATTCTTAACCTGCTGTGGGTTAGTTCAAATTCAGCCTGAGTTTGTGATAAAAAGCTTGTCTCACCTGCACCAGTCTCAAGAATCTCAGCCTTATGCACAGTTTCTGTTGTTGCAAAGCTAAGACAAGTAATATTAATAATGTATGGACTTAAGAGACGCTGAATGAAAATTAATGTACAATGTCTTGAAACAGTATCTTTGAAATAAAATATTATCAGTGATAGGTAAAGGGTTTTGGCATTTTATAAACTCTTTCTTTCCTCAAAGCTCTCTTGACAGTTGCTTCAATGTCAACTGGATCCTTTTAAGAAAGGTGGTGTTATTTTTGCAGGAAACTTTTAAGTAAATGTAAGGGGGACTTACATTTGTATAAAAGAATGAACAATCATCCCTCTTTTCAAGTTTCAGTTTAATTGTTAAATGTGGAAATAAAGAATAAATCTCTTGCCTTCCTAATGTGATGCAGTTTCACAGCATCAACACTAGATTCTTCCATGCTCTTCATCTTTTCCTTTTACAAAAAAATCACACAAAGTGTTGAAACAGCCAAACTCATAGCAACACAAATGTCTTTTTGATAGCCATCCGCATTACATATTAATTCGATTTTCTTAGCTTTCTAAGCAACACCCTGAGAGTTTTTCACAGGTTTTGGACCCGTGATGGATATTGATTACACAGATAATGCAGAACAAAATATAATAAAAGAGCATGCGCACACCACAACACAACCAACAGAACGTGAACATGTCTAAACGGGGAAAAAAAATCAAAATAAAAAAAGCTGGGCACGTCTCCCTAGATTCACAGCCCTACCGTGTACTTTTTCACGTATGATCACTTTGCAGGCCAAGAATACATTTCATTCATTGAAGCGAAAATGTTGTTCGTAGGGTGAAAATTAAATACATATTTAGTGGCTTTCGCTGTAGCAAAAATTCAGAAACTGGGGGATGACTGTAAGTTAATCATTGTGTGCTTGTTAGCCATGCGTATAAATTCATCAGTGACAGATGCTTAAAGAAAGTATTTTTTTCTTTTGCTTTCCAGGTTCCTAAGTCCAGAATTCATACCTCCCAGACAGAGAACCAATCCACTCAAATTTGCCTTGGAGCGAAAGGACATGATAGCGAGGCGGAAAGTGCTGAACATTCCAGAATTCTATGCTGGTGAGATTTTTTTTTGCTGAGGGTTGTTTTCAGTGACTTGAATGCACCTGTCAAAACACTGTGTAGTTATGAAGCCTGTATCATTAGCATTTTCATTTAATACATTTTGTGATTAGTGAAGTGACTGTCTTTGGGAAGACTTAATTAAAAAAAAAAATCCCAGTGGATATTAACTGAATTTAAAATGATTTAATTAGTCATTTAGTAGCTCATTCACATTCTGAAATCATTACAAATACAGCAGTGAATGGTTTCTCAAGATTGCATATATGTGCATATTATAAATTAAGAAAATCATTATCATTTTTGTTTCAGGGAGTATTCTTGCTGTAACTATGGCTGACCCTTATGCTAATGGAAAAATTAACCGCTTTGTGGGTATATGTATCCAGAGGTCTGGGAAAGGACTTGGTGCTACGTTTGTCCTCAGGAACATCATTGATGGGCAAGGTGAGGATTTTACCATGTCACTGATTAGAAAGAAGAGAGATTATTGACAATCCCAGGAATGGCCTATTGTTTGGATCAGCTAATTAAAATTCAGGCAACATCACCCGTCAGATAAACACCTCAGGGGAGGCATTTAGAGCAACTCTTTCAAAATTAGGTTTACAGCACACAAGCATTCCTGGCATACTAGAAATCCAAAATTGAGAATTATAAGTACCAAACACATTAAAATCTCTAAATAATAACATTTATTACAGATTACAATAAGAATTTTTAAATGTTTTTTTTTTAATGTTGTGTTCCAGATTTCACTTTAATATTTTAATTATTTCGGATCTGGTATTCTGAACTGCATCTCACTACACAATGTGATAATCCCAGTTAGTGCATTAAACTTCAAATTTAATTTCTTAAAATACATAAATATAATTAGAATTAAATCCCTCACAGTCTTTTCTTTAGTCTCCTGTATAACATACAGTATACATATGGCATTACTCTTTCTTATTATGTGGTGTTCAGCTTTTACTTTTGGATTGCTGTGTTTGTTTTACAGGTGTTGAGATATGTTATGAAATGTACAACCCCCGAATCCAACAGATTGAGGTGCTGAAATTGGAGAAGCGACTGGATGACAACCTGATGTATCTGCGTGATGCTTTGCCAGAATACAGCACCATTGACTTTAACATGAACCCAGTGTCCCACACTGCAAATGGAGAAGTGCCTGTCAACCCAGTAAGCTCATTGCTTTTACTCAAGCCTGAAGCAGGATGAGACGTGATAGTTTACCACTTCTCAACTTTTCACTTGGGACTTTTCTTTAAGAATATAGCTTTATTGTATACCTACTCAATTTGGAAATGCCATTTGTGTCTGTACATGCTGCAATGCAGAGAATCCCAATCACAGTTGACTGGTAACATGAAGGGAAGTCTGAACCTTTGATGTTTTAACTTTCAGATTAACCTAAGTTTGGAGTGAACAAAGAATAGGCAGGGGATTTTCTTTGTGTCAGTTAATTTACAATCATGATTCCGAAGTCAGGGATATTTTATCCAAAACTGCAGATCTCTTTGCTATGTTTATGCATTGCTTATACCGCTTGTTATGTGTTAAGAATACCACTCTTTTCAAAGTTTTCTTCCACAAAAAACTTAAAAAAGCCCCACTAACTTTAGTTTATACATAATCTTTTGAGACTTTATGGCCAAGCATAAAATCATTAAAGTCATGAATATAAAGGTTACAAACAATGATAAAAAGACATTTGGCTTCTCTGGCCTGATTGGTAATTAGTAGTTAAGTGATCCAAGAATCTCATCCCACTGTTTCTTGAAAAAAGCCAGGATATTGGCTTCAATAAAGTGGCTGTGAAGCTTGTACCACATTCCCACAATCCTTTCTGTAAGCAAATGCCCCCCGTTCTAGGATTTAAATGCATTTTCATGTAGTCTCCACACGGTTTGTGTTTCACTGTTTCTGAAAAATCCACTTGTTTACAACATAGTATTCTTTACAAAAACTCTTACACTATATAATTGTGCACTAAATGTCCCTTGCTTCTGATAGATTATCAAATCATTGCTTGAAAAGTTGCTTGCAATATATTATTAAACTGTAGTCTTTCTGCTGACACAACCTTTTTAATAATTTCATTTTTTTTTCTTTCCACTTCAAAGCTCAAAGTGAAAATGAAGCCCAAGCCGTGGTCCAAGAGATGGGAACGCCCAAAGTACAAGGTCCAAGGAATTCGTTTTGACTTGTGCTTGACTGAAGAGAAAATGGAAGAGGCAAAAAAATGGGATCAGCCCTGGCTGGAGTTTGACATGCTGAGAGATTATGATACCACCAAAATAGAGGAGAAAATCTGGAAGGAAGTTCAGAGAGAAATGAATAAATAAACATTCGTTGTATAAATTCATATGCTGTACTACATGTTGGTGGTTGGCAAAGACTTTTATGAACTCCAATACCAAAGTCTGCTGTTTAGCCTGCTGAACATTGTAGACTGTCATAAACAGCTAACTTACCTTCTGTTGTACATTTCAAAATGGCCATAGGTAATTGTTCCCAAACATTTTTCTCTTGTAGATCATTAAACATTACAGTGGCCTTTTGTGTTTATAAGTAACCATTCACATGTGTTTTTGTATATATGCAAATAAACTATTACTGCTCATGTTCATTTGAAAAGTTAAAATTAACTTTAAAAACCTGAAACACTTTAACAAAAACATTTATAATCAAACAAATGCTTTGGTTATACTGTATGTACATAGACTAAATGGTAACTGGAAGGAAGAAATGAGGATCAACAGGTAAAAGTGTTTTAAAACACTTTTCTTCTTCTGATGGACTTTTGGTAGTTATGAAACATTTTGTTCATGGGATAAACAATAGTATGAATTTGAGGAAGTGCAATGGTATTTTTACTGTATTTTAATAGTAATTAATTTAAAAAAAAATTAAAAAACAATGTACCATGGCTATCCAGGAACTGGGAAGAACAAAAAAGTATGCGCTGATCCAATGACAACACTTGATTGACATCAAGTATTCTACAGATCTGTCTGCTTAATACCGATGAACTAAAAAAGCATAGCTCACTTTGAGGAAATAATAAACAACCCATTCTTACTAGGCCACCCAGTATCGCAACCCTAAACAAATCCACTCCAGCACCTGTTAGCTGATAAGAGTGAGGGAGCTCAATCCCTGATCCTGAAATGTAGACCAATTAAAAAAATGGTGGTTGTTGTAGAGTTTGTTCCAGAACAATGCAACACAGATTTGCAGCAGGAATTACAAGACAACCATATGCAGTCTTCCTGGAGTTAAGGTAGCTGATACTGTCCTTAAGGTCAGCATGGACAGTCAAATCTAGTTATCCATGTCGGTACAGATGACATCAATATAAACAGCACATTTTCAAGATGTAAGAAATTCAAATACATTGGAAGCAAACAAGAACAGGCCCAAATTGGTCTTCTCGGGAATTATAGTACCATTTAAGAGAGGTGTAAAACCCAGTGACTGGGATTGCTAATGTAGTGACCATCTGAAAACAAAGAAACAGTTACAGAACAATAAGTCTGATTTCTGTTAAATGTAAGGTAATGGAAACAGAAACAGAATGTATTTGGAAATTTAATCCTAGGGAAATATGAACAAATCTTGCTTAACATTGTGATCTTTGATCAAGCAAAAACAGTAACATGCGCAAAGAAACTGTTACAGATTTTCAGAAGGCTTTTGATAAAAGTTCCTCATAAAAGATTAAAGAAATTCTCAAATCTCAAAAGAGTAGGCTTTTGTGGTAACATCTGCATTTGTGTTAAGAATTGGTTAGAAATAAAGTTTTCCTATTCAGGAAATGGATATAAAACGAGAGGTCAATTCTCATGATGTAATTAGTGTAATCTAAACCCCTGTGGTACTGCACTGCTTTTCCTAATATAAATCATATAGATTCTTAAAGTAATACGGGAAAAACACTGTAGAAACAGAAAATGAAAACCAAACAGATTTAGATAAAATTCAAGACAGGTCAAACACGATGATGCATGCAGAGAGTAAAAATAAACTATACATATAAAATGTTGATATTTAAGATGCCACTTAGGTCTTTATATTGACACATTTGCATATTTTAGACTCAAAAATAAAACTAAACAAATTGTTAGGATAGTAAAAAACATTGTATAGTACCCACATCAAAGAATGTTAAAATGGCAAAGTAAAATGGTAAATTCGTATTTAAAATAGTGTACAAATACACCAACATAATTTGATTAAAATACTGTGTATATTAAGAGTGGCAACATCACTGAAAAGATTGCTTTTCTCTGGACTGGATTCCAAAGCAGCAACCACATACATTCCAGGGCTAATAGGAATGTGCTACACATTCCTTGTAGGACAGGCTGAACAAACTGAACCTTTTAAGTACTGAACAGAGAAGACTCTGAGTGAACCAGGTCCAAGTATTCAAAATCCTCAAGGGCATTAACAAAGTCAACCCTGTGAACTTCGTTAGCATCAGCAGTGAAACATGATCCAGAGCTCACAAGTGGAAACTATGTGGAAACACATTTACATCTTGGAACAGGAGGCACTTTGTTACACAAAGGGTTGTGGGAGTATGAAACAAGCCGCCCAGTCATGTTGTTCCATCTGAAACTCTGGCCATTGAGAAAAGGCTGGATCAGATCCCTAGATCAATTATTTATGAATAATCACGCTAGTTGGACTGAATGGTTTCCTCTCCTCTCATTTTAAACCTTTTTTGTATTCTTTCAGGGGTTGCATGATTGAATCGAGGAACAGGTAAAGGTTCACTCCATGCTGAAAGCTAAAGAGAAGAAACAGTGTTTGGCAGCGGAGCCTTCTTCAGGTGTCAGAATGTGTCGGTTACCTTTCAGCGTGGAAATGATCTTTACCTGTTCTTTTGCAGGCTACTCATAATGACATAGCTACCACCTCGAAATTGATTGAATAAAGCTTGTGTACTGCAGTCAGTTCATATAAACACAAAGAAATCCATTTTTACCCTCGTTTCATGCTGCCCATCTCGGAATTTTATTAAACAACAGAGGCTTAGGAGCACAATAAGGCCTTTTATAGGAGCATCTAAAAATACTACAAAATTTTAATTTACAAATTTGAATCAGTATATTACACTGTCATCTTGGTACAAAAATCACAGCTGAAATTATTTTTTTTAAAAACCCTGAAAGGATGAGCATATCTCCCATTTAATGTATGTTGAGAGAGGTTTTCAGGTCTTCATACCGATACTGTTCAATAATAGCTGCCACATGGTCCAATGCATTGATACTTCTCAGAAGAATCAAAATATTGACAACAATATCCCTACAAGACAAAAGATGGATATTATCAAACATTAAAGCCTGTGCCAAAATACATACTCAGTAACTTAAACTAAAAATGCAACAAAGTAATCTTTTCATCTTAAAGACATTGGGTACCTGATTTTATCATCACCGGGATTGCTTTTACACAGTGAATGTACGATCTGAAGTAAATGATTACTGAAGTTTTTGAGTTGAGAAATAGAGGACTTGGCTTCTGCATCTTCAAACCAGCTTCTTGGAAAGCATGCAGCTACCTTATTTTAAAGGAACAGCAAAAAATAAAGAATAAATCATTTGCCATAGACCTTTTTAAAAATTCAAAGCTATAAATATATTCAGGTATATGGAAAGTACAATATTTAATTAAATACTGTGCCTACAACTGAATGAGGAAATGAACATTTCAGGTACTAAATCAAAATAATCCACATTAAATCTAAACACCACTGAGTTAGACTACAGTGATTCAAAAAAATCTAATTTTCTATTTCAACATATGGTAGTAACGTAGGTAATATTGGTATTTTTCCCTTCTTTTAGGAAACAGACATGGATATTTTTACTAAGTATCAGGAGTTTATTGAAAATGAGAACCTTAATGGTTGGTATGCAGATATGCTTACAATATGCACCTTTCTAGACATTCCCGCCACCTTTTTTCCAGATTTTTCTCAAGATCCTAACTATCCTGTTATCAAAATTGCCTACTTAGTGTAATGGTTCACTAGTTATCTACACATACTGTATAAATCAATTTTATATTTACTCAAATAAGGCACGCCTTGCAAAGATATATACAATTTTAAAAGGAACAATTTTTTAAAGAAAATACCTTTTTGCATTTCTCCACATTCTCTGCGTCAGGTAATGTGTTCATTAAAGTTATCATAATGTAGCGGTTTAAAACTCTGTCTAAACTCAATTCTTTTATAGTATCTTCTGGAACCAAGCCATCCCACAGCATAATGTTACCTAGAAGCTAAATCAAAATACAGGAAAAGGAATCTCAGAATGGCATATCTAACATAAATGTAAGGACTGTACAGCCATTAAGGTCAGATATGATGTATTCATTATCACAATTTTCAGTTAACCTTATGCTACAAAGTTGTACTTTAGAGGGACATTTCTGTAATTTACTACAATTTCAAGTCAGAAATGAAAATGAAATGTTTGTGAGAGTTTAAAGAAACAAATGATCACATTCCATGAAATTCATGGTGTAGCCTTTGAAGGGGTCTGCATAGCAGCATCCATATTCCCAGTGTTTCCACTCTTTGGGTGGAAAAAACTAAGTACCATTCTACAAATTAAACAATTTTGTCTGATATGAGGGTGTATCCCCATACATAATCCCATTTAGAGCACAGTCTCTCAATATATATCTTTAACTTAGGAGTTTAAAAAAAATGAGAACAGGCTTAAGATAAGTATTGGCTTACAACTGACTGCAATGTGGTTTCTTACCCTGACTGCCGACCAGAATTGTTTATCCTGAAACCTACGCTGTGGGGAACACCTGTCGTCAACATATCTGTTTTATAAAAGAAAAGAAAACAAAGACTATATTTACTGGGCAGTTATGTAAGAAAATAGTCTATAAATGCTTAAGGTACAGTAAATCACAACAGCTTCAACAAGCTGTATTAGCCATCTGTAAGCTGGAAGTCCTTCAGATGAAAAAGCATTAGTGTTACTAACAAATTCAATAATTGTACTGATTGTACAATATTGTTGCCTGTTAAGTTTTTCAAGGCTCTGTTTGAAAAAAATCACAAAACATGCACTATTGATAGAAGTCAAAGAATATTATTAAGTAATAATAATGATGATACATCGATAATATAAATAGAAAAAACAAGCGACATCATTCAGATTTTTGTCTGAAAAAAAAAAATCTACTTACTTTTTTGGATAAATAGGAATGAATACATCTTCATCAACTGAACTTCTCATTCTCAGGACAACAGCATTTACAAAAGCCTAACAAGAAAAAAACAATTACAGGTGAAAGATTATCTGAAAAGAGCCAAAAAATAACCTTTAAGGAAACATTGGTAGCCTAACAATGCAATACATGTATAAAAAGGGATTACCATATATTATATAAGCTTAATTTGGTCCTCAAACCTGCCTGTAAGGTGGGAACTTACAATGGAAATTAAACTCACATTGCTTCCCGTGTTATAATCCTCAATTGGTACAAGAACTAAAAAAGTTTGGGTATTTGACTAAACTTTGTCTTAATATATTCTTTGTAATAATTTGAACAACACGCTTATAGTCACTAGCCATTGCATAAACATGCTCATTTATGGTACAGTAGTTACATCGTAGAGTCTTAGCAAACGCATAAATATTAGTTAATATCCTGAACTGTATGCACAACACACACTGTATGCACAACCTTTATTTAAAAAATAAAAGTCCTAATCTGAGAAGATGTGGAAAAAGAATAACCTTGGCATTGCCCGGCTCTTAAGAGTGAAACTCTGCTTGTTAAATTAAAAAAAAGAGTAGGAATTATTACATCTAGTATAAATGAAAACTCATATAGCAGTGGCTCATACACCTGTGGTTTACTGTACTTCACTATAGTATAACCAGTACAGAGTTTTGAGACCCTTGTCTTTTGCTGTTGTGTAATGTCTTATGTTCAGTTTTTGTGTTAAGACTGTTTACTCCAGAAAACTATTTTATTATGTTAAAATATTTGCAATTCCTGTCACAAGCTAATGTAAGGTCTTAAAAATATTAAGAATTACAGAGAAAAGCAATTTTGTGAATTTACATTTCAGTGAACACATTTTTATACTGGTAGGATGGTGTATTAAAACTTTAAAATACATATGTTTCAGCAAATAAAAATAACTAATTCAATTTTTTTCTTTCCACAATCTCACTGATTTCTTCAGATCAGTGATGATACCTTCCCAAACTGACTGTACCTGCCTAGGGAAATGTATTTCAAATCTTAATTCAACACTTTGGCTACGATCCAAACCTAACCTGGATAGATTTTATTTAAAAAAACCAACAACTTCACTTACTGATGTGGCTTTATCTGGTGAGTGATTGTGAATTGTCTTTTTCTACTTAATCAGAAGTTTACCCAGAAAATCAAGCACATTAATGACAAGATTAGATTTGTGGAAACAAAGTTAAATTTACCTTTTTAGTTTTGCTCTGCTCACTGTTAAACACTGAATAACCATCTTGTAATTCCTCACAATGTTTCACAAGACACTTTGTTTGTTTCGATGACAAAGGATCCCAGACCTGTTCCACAAATCCTACAACGAAACATGGGTTTGGATACGTTATGTATTTTCTAGGATGTCTTCATGGTGTTCATACCTATCTAACATACTAAATATTCTTCTCACTCTCCTTGCAAAGACACAGGAGCTAACCTTGAATTTTGGGCAAGACTGTTTTCTCTATGATGGATGGCAGAGTTTTAATGTCAGCAGCTTCAGATTCTTCGTATCCATGACCATGACAGAACGTTTCCACAGCTGAGTACCAAGGAAATGCTTCAAAATCCTTCCCATCATCCTGAAAAATACATCCATTAAGATTGATTAACTGATTTAAAAATGACCTTCTCGATTGTTTTCACTTTTAACTACACAGAGAAACAATTATAAATACAAGATGTGAAACAGGGCTCAAAATTGTATCTCCAAATAGCTTTAAACTTTTGTTTTGGGAAGTTAACAGCTAAGGTAAACTTGAAGAGAAAACACACTATAGACTTTTAATCTTTTGTTTCTTCTTATTAGTCAACATATAAAATTAAAAAATCATAATAAGATGGCACCTACACATAAACTGAGATTTAATGATTTAGGTTTAAATCATTAAATTTGGGATGCCATTATTCAAAATTATACAGTATTAAAATATATTAGAACTTATTTAAAACCATCGTTTTTACAATGAAAAGTATCCATTTCTCCTCGCTGAAATTTTTTTCAGGACTGTTTAAAAGACTGAACTGCAGTGCTGTTTTTTACAGATATAAAATTAAATACAGTAAGTGAATTAAGCAGAGACTTTAGAAGACATTATATTTGTGCTGTTGCAAAAAAACAGAAAACAAAATACTCTCATGGTAAAGGCAAATACCTTGAGGGGATTCCATCCAATGAGTTGATGTCTGACTAAGGGACCCAAGAGTTTTGGTAAACAGAGTCCGATATAAGCACTATAGTACGAGTCAGGAAATCTGCGTCTCCACTCATCAAATTTAGAAAGTATTTTTTTAACATCACAGAAGTTTTCTTGTACATCATCAAAGATCTTCTGATGCCTGTCTAGTATGTCATCTGTGGAAAAAAAAAAGAGTAAATGATAAGTAACCTTGAACATATTTTATCATTTTTGGAGGTGCTGTCACACTGAACATTAAAGATGTCATCTACTCAATCAACCAATTCCACAGGAACAAACATCCTGCAAAATAAATGTAACTTAGTATGCAAATTCTATGTTATCTGGTACATATTGCAGTTCAAAGATGAATAGTTTTTCTATGTTGCGAATTCTGATTTGAATTTGTGTCCAGATATACAGGTCTTGCTCATCATTATCTATTACAATCTTGCATTTAAAGTGGGTTTAAAATAAATTTGTCCATACTTCACATACATGAATGACTTGCCAGAACTAACATAACTAAGCCTCTATTAGCGAATACAGAAAGGCATGGCAGAAAAAAAATGTAAACAAATTTACTGTCTTATCGTGTGTTACTGGTTATACCTAATTTGTCATAACATTGATCTATCGTCACACAAAGAAAGCACTTTACAAAATTATTAAAAAACAACAGGATACAATTAACCTCTGGTCCTCACATTAAGCATGGTTTGTATCAGCCTTTGAGTTCCAACATGTTTGTCAGAGCTGTGCGTTTCCCAGTAACTTGTGTGGAGTCTGTGCGCCATTCTGACTAGCCAGGTTTTATTTTGAAACCGTTTCTGGGACAAACGAGTACGAAAGAAAACCAGTAGGAGACAGAATAAAATATGTAACAAGCAGAAAATTCAACCTATCATTTGAGGTTCATAGTAGTTCTTTATTTGTAAAAAGCTATCCAGATGCAATAGCAGCATTTCATTCATACCTTTTCTTTTGGCAAAGTGTGCCTCAAATTCAGGCTGCGTTTCAGCAGGTGTTTCATCATCACTTGAGAGCCTGTCACAATGAACGCCTTCAGTGCCATGACTCTCCCTGCTGCGACTTCCGACGTCACCTTCAGTACTAGACATGAGTATTTCATCAAGCGATACAAATAACCTCCTTTCTAAATTTTCCTTATTTAAACAATTTTTAAAACAGTTGACTGTTTGGGGGTTTGGCTGATGGCTATGAATATATTAATTCCCATCTAAGCATTCACAATTGGTCAATGACTGCCAAAATACCCGCAGCAAAAGTTACTGGCAGGTGCAAATAAAATACCTATATAAAAATTACATACCTATATAAAAAATACCTCTAAATTACATATAAAATTTTGTATAGTCTTATCTAGATGTTGACATAACAGATAATTCATATGAATGCAACTACTAAAAAGGAAGCAACGTGACTGCGAAATGATTAGAGGAAATAGGAAAATTAGAATTATGGTCCGTTGAGTAAAATAGTTTTTCTACATACTGGAATGTGTCGGACTAAACAAACTAAACTAAAAAAAATCTGTATGGATACAATTACAATTACTTCATATAGTTCAAATTCCTTCAGCAACCTTTCCTTCAACAAAGGTTATAACTAAAATCTATTTCCTAAGAGCAAATTTCATTTAAAAGCAAACTGTTACACTGGAGGGACTTGAAAAGGCAGCAAATTCTACCTGTTTTTCTTTTCCTCCACAGAGCATCCCTTTCCGTCTCCAATGTTATTATTACTTTCGGTACTGGATGAGTCTGTTTCGTCTTTAAAAGAATGGAGAACAATCTTAAATTGCTTATCTTCCATGGCTTTTAGACAAACTAACAGGTTACAGAAGTGAGAACATTCTGACCTCACTTCATTATTTAATTCGGTTCTCTTTCAATGTTCACCTCTTCACTGAACTCAATTTCTAAACCGATTAAAGATAGAAATTCGAGTGGTCAGGCTTTATCTCTAACACCTCACCTACATCTACATAAAAATACGCATGTATTTCAGGGGCATTTTTGAGTAGAGCAATATTTATGATATTGCCAAGACATGACATATTTTGTAATACAACAAATCTGTTGAATAATTACAACCTATCCTAAAAATGTCACATAGTAAAATATGTATGTTTTACAATTAGTATTATTTACAATTATACTACTCGGCTCTGTTTTAAAAAAAGTTTAATTGTAAAAAAAAAAAATACTATTTACAGAGCTGAGCTTTTGGTTTGGTCTAACTGTACTTTTTTTTACAATAGAGGTTGTATATCACTTTTCAGGAGAATGAAAAAGTAAAATGAAACACAATGGCCATTCTTTCAAACTCAGTTATATGTCCAAACTCACAAGTGAGATTGTGGATGTGTGACGATTCCTCTCTGATTTTCTCACGCCTGTGATTTAACAGAGATTCAGCCTGTTCCTTCAGTAAAAAATGCATCTCCGACTCCACTTCATTAATAAGAAGGACCTTGTAGAAAATAATAATTGAAATGAATAATAATTTACCTTAGCAATTTAACCTAGAATTGTTTCAGGTGCTAAAATACAACGATTGAGACATCAAACTGTGAAACTGGGTATAGTGTTAACAGGAAACACACTGGTGAAGAAAGACAATTTGTTTATCAATCAATGTTAATAGTTCATTTTTCATTGTATGACCACAATAACTTTAATAAACTCCATTATAATGAAACAGACATTTCTAAATCCTCTAAAAAAGTAAGAGATTTATTTATATCTGTAACTTTACTATATTGTATACTATTCACTTTCATGGCATTTGTTTTTGTTCTATTAGTCTTATTGTTCTTTAATATATGCTGCTGTGTGCAGTTTGTTGAAAATGATCAAAAACAGGTACAACTGTCAATATACTACTAATGGCACCTTTTCAGTAAGGCAGTCCACCAGGTTTTGGACATAGATCTTCATTTCTTTATAGAACTTGTAACGCTGGTCTGTGGAGGCACCTTCCAGCTGCTCGACTGAAGTCTTGGCACTTTCAATGTCCATCTGGATTCTCTTCTGTTCCTGCTCATGTGCACGATGCACTTCTCTCAGGGAGTCTAACCTACCCCAAAATGTAATGTTTCAATTAGAACTGAATTACATCATCACTCCGCACACCTCTTGAGAAAATTTCTACTAATATTTAGAAAGCATTAAGAAGAAGTATTATTATTTATGCATGTTATGCCTCATGATGTAACTGTGACATGCTCAAGTGACTGAATGTTGCCTCAACACAAAATCGCTTCATTAATGAGTATTGACTGGGTACAGGTGATGCTATTTGACCGTCTAAATACTTAGCCTGGTAAAAATCAAACATGAAATCACATTTTAGGAACAATATTCACAGATTAAGCGAACAACTACTTTATGCTACCAATATGCTAGAGCAATACTTCAGGTGGCTTGCAGAGAATTAATGTTTTTTATAGATCGCACCCCAATAGACAACATTAGATGCACTACTTTTTGTGTAAACAATGTTTGTTTCTCAGCATATTATTGTCAATGTTATCTAAAAATGAAAATGTATGTTTTACATTCTGCTAATGAACACCTGCTGGAGCACTGAAATGCAGCAGATGATAAAAACATATACCCATAAATAAATTTGTATTACTTACTTTCCAGTTAATCTCTTCTTTATAATATCAAAATTGACTACTGGCAGGGACACTGGAAAATCTAACTTCACTTTAACATCCTTTACAGGCTCACGGGAAATCTCACCATCCGGGTTCTAAATATAAAGAAATTTCAACCTAGTGGTTACTTTTTCCCTGCAATGCATTTCAATAAATTTCAACATAATACAACAACAGTGCCTTGAAAATGTATTCACCTCCTGGAAGTAATACATTCTGAAGAATAAAGAAAAACCATTAGGAAAAAGAAAGTGCTTTATGAAATGATAAAAATCAACAGTATCCCAATATAGAAAAGGAGTACTGAAACTGAACTGCAAGCACCATTTAAAAAGTAATAATGCAATGTAGGCTAAAATGTTATTTCACTACTACATCAGTTAAAGAATCATTCAGGATGAGGTCAAACGTATCTGTAACAAGTGATAAACAACTAGACGTTGAAAGGGAAATTGCAGATGTACCAGGTGTATTTCTCTCAGGTGTTCACTAAGGAGAGTGTCAACAACATGCCTCAGGCAGCAGGATGGTGTTCTTTATTAACCAGTTTTTGTGTAGAAGAAGCAAGTGTTTCAGCTACCAGACGGACTCAAGAATAAATAATCTCCAGGGTCTGAGAGCATCTTACCAACTGTACTCAAGGGAATAAAAGATGCCACTCAGACATCATTGATGCCACTCTTCCATGTACCCATGGACTCGAGAACAGCTATTGAAGGTCTCATCCACATGAAGGACAACAAAACTGACCCACATGATTATAGACCAATACGTCTGACCTGTTACATGCAAGGCTACAGAAACAATTGTTAGAAAAAAACTAGAGGTTGGACCGTATAGAAATAACACCCTAGGAGATAGCCAACAAATGTAGAAATGGTAGTTCCTAAATAAAGTATTAAATATTAAATATACTTTAAGTAGGCAACACCAGTAATCAATACACACAGAGCATAAAATATGTTTAGGCTTCCAGAAGGCCTTAGATAAAGTTAATCATTTATGGGGAATTCTTAATTTATATGTTTTATTAAACAAAGGAGGCCAATCAGCCCATCTAACTCATTTGACACTTAGTAATGAATCGATCCAAGGATGCTCTTGTCCGAGCACAAAATCTTCTACCATAATGTCCACCTACCTCAGATTATAAATGTATTTTGCCACACACCCAAACAGAACACCTCTGTACAGGGTTCAGGCACTGCTGATACATGAACAGTGACTCCCATCACAGAGATACTATTTTGCAGATATTTCAAAGTTACTAATGACATCACAGGTCTTACTAACCCTTCACTTAACATCTTGTGTTTGCTGTTGCTGAAGAAATGTACAGGACACTTATGCTACAACAGGATGGATGAAATAACAGTAAGATGCCATGGAAGCAAAAGTTATTAAGAGCTTTAATTATAATCTGCACTATAGTCATTTGAAAAGTTAAATTCAGAGCTTTAAAATATTAACGGCACAAAGACAAAAGCAAGACAGAAGGGAGTCCCACCTGAGGTCTCTTCACTCCTTTTCCAATTTGCTGTTCCACCCACAGATTCTGATCCTCATCTTGGCTATTTGATCTTTCATCCTCACTACCGCTCTCACCTGTGATTTTCCCAAGGAAAAGTGTGTAAGGCATAGAACATGACAAGACAGCCAGGTCTTTCCAAAAGCTACATTTTTTCCAAAATACAGTAAAAACATCCAGGGAACAGGGGGAAGGTTAAGTGCGTGGAAAGTCTAAATAACAGCTTCCCTGTAAAACATTGCTTGTAAATCACAACATGCATTTTATTACTGCAGCATTGCAATGGACTCTACACACCTAGTTCCCCCAGACAACCTGATCTGCACAGTGTATTTTGCTGCTAATTTCTGTTCATTTTGACAAATGTGAAAACTGATGACATCAGAATGCCGATAAACCACGGAGACTAGGGTCCACATAAAACAGCGGTCTAGTTCAACAGAGGATCAAACGTCATTACCCTTTAAGTTTGCGCAATGTAAAAAACAAACAAGTTTTCACTTTCCGATACCCTCCTAAGAAACAAATTAAGGACTTGGTCTGATGTACCCACTGTCCAATGCGCAAGTAAAAATTAACAAAAAAACAATGTTGTGACAGTTGAGTCAGAGCTGGGAAATTAAACCGGGTTTGCTGGGACACTAGCTTATCACCAAACCTCCAAAATCTCACGATTCTATAAACGGCCATTCACCTTATAGCTTTAATCCTGTTAGAATAACGGTACTCACACATCAATTTTTATCATTTAGAACTTCGCCAGATTTGTGAAAGTTTACTATACAGCCTCACTCACTCATCTTTTCAGCTATTCTCTGTCTCAGGGTCTTCGGTTTAGGTGCAAATGGAATTCTCCGCTGGTGGTCATCGGGTTCATCATCGCTGTCTTCCTCCTCTTCATCTTTTAACACTGGACTGCTCCCGTGTCTCGTGGCCAGAGGAATATAGTCCTGCCGTGCTCTAGCCAGCTTACGTTGCCTTCTTGCAGCCTCAATTTGTAGAGCATCAGGGATATCACCTGCGCTGATCAAAGTTTTACACCGTGTGTAAAAATAAACTACACCCAAAAGCCAGCAGCTAAAAGACTACATGCAAATTACAGAAACTTTAGAACACATTACACCTATTAAGTTCTTCATAAGCCGTTGATTTAGGAGATTCATCTTACTTGCTATATACATACAAGGTGTCAAAAGCCCCCACTGCAATCTCACATATGGATGTCTGAGAAAGGAGTTCAAGAAACCAACACTTTTTTGGTTTTTGGTTTTATGCCTCAGTATTTGTCTAGCCACAGTGCAGGTAGGCGAGTTAAGTTCAGTCTGGTCTGTAAACTTTTTTTTTTTACAAACTAGCTTCAGAAAGACGAAGCATTGAAATACACGCCTCTAAACCTCCATGGAATATTATCCTGGACACTTGTCGAAAACACTTTTCCGGAATGGAAATTTTAGATGACAACGATAGAGCAATACTGAAGACCAATTCATCACTTACTTTCTAAAAGATTATAAGAATGAGGAAAAAATGCTCAAAATTTCTGAGAAACCTCCAACAAACCTGGATCAGACACTGAAGAGCTGGAAGAACTAGATTTTTGGGAGCTTGTATCATCGTTGCTTCCATCCTGAATTTTTTCACCTTCGGGTTTATCGTCCCCACAGTCACTCTGTGAAACAGGACCCTTGGGGCCTATAAAACACAAGCAGGAACTGTCAAACTCACATCTTTTAATTTTGAAGAAGCAATCTTAACCCCCATTCCATTCCAAAAAAAACATTTACAGAACTAATGTTAAGTCAGTTACTTAGAAATAAAAACATTACTTGCGCAGGGGACCATATAATTCTCTGTTTTGCTCATTCTTGATGCCAGTTCTTTACCAATCAACTACAGAGCAATTAATCAATAGTGATTTCATTTTGCCTCAGTATAACATGCTCAGTAGTATGACTGTAACATAATTTCACCTATTTCCCCATCTTGCCTTTCGCTAATGTTAATAATAAAATGTGAAACTTAATTTTCAGTGAAGAGCTTTGCTTCTCTTGAGATGTTTTTTTCCCCCTAACTGAGTGAGGTTTGTTTAGTTTTGAATGCTCCAAGAGTATTCAGTCCAATTCAGAGTTTGTTTAAATGGCATTCAGCTGAGCTCATCTTATGGCCTGTTTTGAGTAGTGATTGTTTTTGCACTCGGTAAAGTGCAGTTTATATGGAGAACAGCATGAAAACCAAATGTCAATTGGGAAATAAATCAAACTGCAACAGAATAACAGAAAAATTCATTAAGACCACGCCAAAACTATTTTACACATACAAATATCTACTATATTTATGGTATATTTACTATTTGTTTCTCAGGGGTTGAAAGACAAAGGGTTGCAAAAGCTGCAAACAGTGCAGAGTCTATTTAAAAAAGATGAGCCAGATGAATTTCAAAATCAAAGACATAAAATAAGGCCACTGAACATAAAAAGGTTATTAACAGAAAAAGAGGCAGTTTGGCCTACATAGCCCACTGGGTGACTAGTAGCTAAGTGACCTGAGGATCTCATCCAGCCATTTCTTGAAAGAAGCCATGTTGAAGAAACCCGCTTCAACAACATGGCTGAGTAGTTTGTAACAGAATGCCAAACAAAACGCAATGAAACTCATTTCCAGTTAGAATGCACTAACTCTGGTCCAGCAACACCTCTTTGAACAGCAAACAGGTTTTTCTTGGAGGTCTCCCATTTCCAGGATTAACCAAGGCCAGACTACTCAAATCATGTTGGCTTCTAGACTTCTCCATTCAAGACTACGGAAAAAAAAATAATTTTGCATCTAACACAATGAACAAATTACTACACATTATTATTGCAGTGTAGTCACAAGCGAACCAATTCCCCCTAAAAATAAGGATGTTAACCAAGAAAACAAACCTCAGACCACTTTCACACAAACTCAGTTAAGGTATGTGAAGTGTGAATCTGCACATTGCCGGTGGTGGAGATGAGTTATCATTACCTGTAAAGTGTCTGGAAAAGCGCTATATAAAATGTAACAAATTATTTCTTTTTTACCACAGTTGAACTGTACCACCCCATAAAAAGTAGCAAACTTTGCTCGAATCCAAAGACCAGGTTTTCTATCACCCCAGATTTCTACAATGATGAACGTTTCAAGAAACGATGACATCATTTCAGGAAAATACACAGTGCCACCGAGCCCTGTTACGTCGAACAGCTAACATACACATCCGTTGTTATGAAACCATAAGAACGCAGTTGGCAATTTACCTTGTGAATTAAAAGCGGGAGGATTGATCTCTTTTGTTCGCGCTTTGAAAACGACGGCCTTGGCAACAGGCTTTTTAACCTTGAAGTCATCTTCGTCCACTGAAATGAAAATACACCAGCAGGTTAGGAAAAAAAAAAAACGTGCACATTAATTGAATGCAAAGAACAGAAACGAAAAACAACAAAACAATGTCAATAGCAGGCTTTTGATGACATTTTCTATAATGCAATTATAGATCAGAATGGAACATACGTTATATTTGAGTCCCTTTTTTGGCTGCATGGTTCAATAATGACTCCAGCACAGGTCTGAGCTCTAGGCATGATCAGCGATGACCCTCCCTACTGTGTCTTGGCTTAAACAGATATTCTTCGTTTCTGCTTCACCTGGGTTATGCTCGCGACACAGCGACAGCTCGCTAAAATATCAATTCTGTGAAGAGATCCCATGCATGTCATTTGCATCTGCAGAATCTACTGCAGGCTGTCTCCGTGCATGTACCACATCAGATTCACGCAGAAATATAAATACTGGGGCGTACCTTGTTTTTCATCACCGAAACTCAATAGAGTGATTTTATTTTTCGTCAGTTTCTTCTCAGCAGCGTCTTCCGCAGCCGTATCTTCGCTTACATTTTCTGTGTGCGGATTTTGTCCGGCGACTGAATCCGGCCTGGAGCTCCCGGACTCCCGCTTAGACGTGCAGGAAATCCCCCGGCTCTGCGGATACTTCAGTAACCGGGGAGCAACCGAGACCTTCACCTCGTCAGTGGCTTCTCCCTGCTCTTCTTGTGAAGGCTCATCTTCTCCGCTCGAATCTCCTTTCCTCCTCCTGAAGTTTCTCTTTGGTTTCTTACCGAACATATTCAGGTGGGAACTGCAATAATATCTCAACAGTGCGGATCGCAAATGATTATCTTATGTATTTTTTTTTTAAAAAAAGTACTAAGCCTTACAGCATCCCACGTGTATCTCGGTAGTGAAGTAAATGAAAGACTAAAGCACAATGAAACACATTTACATTTTTAAATGCTAAGCAAGTTAGCATAAACCAATTACTCCATCTTCATTTATGGGGGGAAAAAAGTACACTTACAACACTTCTTCCGATTTGCTTCAACAACATTTACGTTTGTACTTTCCGGTTCCCTGCTCTCCGGCTGCATCATGGGTAATGTAGTCCATAAACAATGCGTCGCTCTATTTCTTCCTTCAAGAACTCTGTGGAAATTAAAGTAAACTTGGCATTTTGAAAACCTTCAATAAAAATGTTAAAGAATTAGAACTTTTCATAGAAGAGCCTTTTTGAAAACTAAAGCAAACTATAATTAAAGGACAACGGTGCAGCCAGTTCTTGCTTGTTAAAGCCAAATAGAATTGCATAGCCACAGTTGGGCCCAGAAATCACAGTCCTTAAATATTCCCTCAGGCTGTGAGAGGCAACTTACTTTCTCTCTCCCTCCTACTTATTTAAGAGAAGTTAAGAGATACAGAGCTGTCAACCTATGAGTCAGTGCCAAAAAGAAAACCTCTGAGTTGTCCATGTAGCAGGTTCTCCTCTGTAACGTCTTGATTGTAGATTTCAAGCGTTCAATGACTCTAAGGCAGAGACAGACAAGTGTGCTAACTGAGTAGCAGAAGGGTGATATTCATTCTATTATGATGAGGACTTGGAGTCCTTGAATTTCTTTGGAATAAAACAGACCCAGACATCTTGGTCTTTCTTGGGCAACCAGGACAAAGGTTTTAGGTTTGGCACTTAGGTGCTGTACTTCTAACCTCATGAAGTGGGGACATTGGTCCCTATTCAACAGGCATAATGTTATCACCAAGATCCCCATGACATCCACTTTTCCTGTACATGCCTTGTCCCTGTCCTGGCTCAAGGAAAGTGAATTTTACATATGCATCAGAAACAGGCTTAAAGCACTGAATAATTAAAGTTCAGAGAAGCTGGACCTTGCTGTCTTCTCTTCCTATGGTGATTTCAATAGACATTTTAATCCAATATCCCGAATAAAATGGGCTGTAGAAGGATGCCTTAAGACTCAACAAATAGTACAGTTAATGCTCAAGGGTTCACAGTATGCCTTCTGTATATCAGGAGTCATAGGCTCTGACCTGTCACCCCACTTCACAGCAGAGCAATGGCAGCTCATTGTAGCACAGCTATTCTGTTCCAAGAACAATGGTGTCTCTTTCTGTTTTCATTCCAGCCTTTAACATGGTAAACCAGCTGTTTAGTTGTTCAAGTAGATTGATTTATTACCATAACCCTGCTCTTCAGGTGCTGCTGCTTTAAAGAGACCTTAAAAAACCTGCGGACGCACCAGGTCTCCAGGACCAGGAGAGCCCACCCCATGCTAGTACTGTATATATAGTGGATAAAAAAATATTAGGTTGAAATTGTATGATGTACACACTAATTTGTACATTTGTAAATGATCTAAAGTCTATTACATTGGCACTCCATTAATTACATCACCACAGTTTGAACAATCTTCCCCTTTCTATACTCTCTACTCTCAGTCCATTAACCAGTTCTTAATCCCAAAACTGAAGTTTCCCCAAATGCAACTAACTTTTAATTTGAGAATTTATTTTTATGGGAAACTTTTATCAAAAGCCTTTTGTACATCATAAAGTAAATCATACAGCCTGCTTTACTGTTGTTGCTTATTCAAGAACAAAGCGCTTAGGCAAATACTTTTTACCTTCTTTAACTTGGTTCAATTTTGTCGTCCTTTGTACTGCCAGGCACTGTATTCACTCTTTTTTGTCTTATTCTACTAGATATTATCATAAAGCAGTACATTTTAGTGTGTGTATAATCTCCACCAACTTGAGTTCCAATGCCTTGCAAAGTCAGATTTAGTAATTTCAGTACATTACAGTATATCATGCAGCCACATTTGAATGAATTTATTTTATCATCAAAAATCTGAGATGTGAATAAATATAATTTTAAAACTAAAAAGGAGTATCTGTTGTTTCAACCAATTTTATTTTTTGCACGGATAGCTTTTAAGGCGTAGTCCTGCAGGTATGCTGACAATGCATAGCTTTTTTGCTATTAAGACAGGCTGGGTGTGATGCGTACCTGAACAGTGAGAGGGCAGTATGTGCAAGGTTGCAAAAATGAGATTTCCCCTCCCATCCTGGGGTTGAATAGTAATCAGGCTCCGTGTTGTCAGCCATGTTGTTGGTGTAATACTACAGTGCTGCTTCTAGCAAGCAACAGGTACAAGACTGAAGCACGTTTTCTGGAAATAAACATTGAGTCTCACGTCTAATTACTTATTTTGACCGAGAACATTTGTTGATAATGGAGATTTTCCAGAGTCGGGATTAAACCAAATCCAAAATATTTTTGGTGTCCTTCCACGAAAAGTAAGTAAATTTAAGAATTATGAATACTTCATTATACATATACAATATGTATATAAATTATTTTACCAAGGAACATATTCTATGTATATATACATAAACATAGTTTGGTGCTGGAATTTTATCAGTAAGTAATGTAATTAAAGCTTTAAAATTGAAACTTGTCGGTTACATTGAAAGCGAGGATGTAAACAAGCACGAATACATAGGATTTTTTTAATCTAGTGTTATAAGAAACAGGATTACTTGATATATTGGGGTTTATGTTCTGAATCATTTATTGTGGTTGCAGCAGTAAAGAAATACATATTTGAAAATTTCCTTTTCACGACTCGCTTGGCAGGTTGTTGCGAATTTAAAGCAAGTGTCTTGCAGCAGTAGGCAAAGGAATGAAACTTCATTGCACTGGTTTCTCTGCTTTATATAAGGAATTTAATGAATTTCATGACTTTAAGAAATAATTTGAATAATGATTTTCAATTTTTAGAAACATTTACACACTGTTTTATTGCACTTCTGATGTATGGGTTGTTTTTCTTTTCTTTTTGGAGATTGAATTGTCTTTCATGTATTTTAAAATGTTAAGAAAAAGTGGTCTACATGTTTCGAACCACTTTTCTTAAGCATTTTTTTCGTGTTTAGAGCGTCAGTACAAGAACCCTCACAATTGTAACACGATGAATACTAGGAAATTAAACAATGATAAAGTAATTTGAGTCTAGTGAGTCACTTGAAGGGCATTTGTTCAATTAATGCAGGAATGTACTGTATATAGTGGCAAAATCGACCAGGTTCTTGCATTTTTTTAAAACGTTTTACAGTGAACAGTGAAAAGCAGTTTGATTATCTGGACGTTTTGTTACTTTGAAATCACTTGCTTTCTAACAGGAAACTTTTGATTCTTCCTGGCAAGCTGTGCGAGAAAAAAAAAATCAAAATGAAGACTCATTCGGTTTTTCATTAATGGATCCCATCCTCCCCCTTTTCCTTATTTGACTAAGAGAATCTCGGGTCAGAGATAAAAATAGAATATTCATGAATCTAGTTTGTTGTGTCCCTGCACGGATGACATTTAGATGCACCATACAGTCCTCTTCAATAAGGGGTGGGTGGAAAAGACTCTATTACTATTTCTAAACTATTACTAGTGCTATTAGAAACTGCTATTGGCTTTGTGTTGTTTAATGCAAAAGAGGCTGAAACTGGTTCGAATATTTTAACACTTCACAAGACAGGTGTGTTGTCTTGGGCAGCTGGGCAGCTGGGGACTAAAAAAATTCAGTCATGGCTGAATTTTTTTAACTTCTGAACTTATTACAGTAATTTATCATGCAACACACAATGTTTTAAGTTCCTTGTGTTCCCCTTTTTAGAAAGCCAGAATAAAACAGTGCCTTAAATTATGAGTCTTGTTAGGTTCCTGCATCCTGTTCGTCAGTTGTCAGTTAAAGCGGTCATATCCGATGTTACACGTGGTCAGACCAGGATGTGTATGTGAATATAACCAATCTCTTATTTCTTTGTATCTTCGAGTATTTGAACATATTGGGGAGTTTAATTCAATAATTATTTTGTTACAGGATAACAGTCCACTTTGTTAATACTTTCATAACCTCAAGCCACAAGATGAGAAGGAATTTGCTGTAGATCTAGGATGATATTTTTCCTTTTTCTGCACTGTAATCCCTTTTGGTGTCTCTTTAAACCATCTTCCTTATGAATACAGAACAGTTAGAGTTTGTCTGTTTTGTGTAGGAGTTGTGGCAGCCAGAGAGTGAAGGAGGATGTGTATTTTGACTGATGAATTGCAGTGCGTAAAGGGGTGGATTTATATGATATGAGCATAAGCAACATTACAAATCTAAGGATGCCATTTGGCCCATCTAGCTAGTTTGTTTGCTAGTAGCTAACTCGGGTATTTTATCTAGCCATTTTTTGAGCTATTGGGTTCAACAACATGGTCTCTGGTTTCCAGATTCCCACAACCCTTTGTGTAATATGTGCCTAACATTTTCATTTGTAAGTGCCTGTCTCCTTAGTTTGCACTTGTATCATGTAGTCAATGTTTCACTGATGGCTCTGGTATATTGGTTTGACTTTGTCTGCACCTCAGAGAATTTTAGTTTATGCTGGCTGGTGACTTTCACTGGTGCTACGTGTATATGTGAATATTGTTGCAAGCCTGATGTTGTCACACATGACTTTCAGTTCTGTGGATGACGAATCTTCCCTCATTTTAATCCAAAGGGTGAGATAAGCAAATGAATCATTCTGTTTGTGAACAAGGAGGCATTACTGCGCTGAGAATAAACTACAGAAACTGACAACAGAACCTGCTCATGTTTGTTTCCTAGTAGCTGATTGGTCAAAGCATTTTTACTATCCATTTCTTTAAAGAAGCTAAGTTACTCTCTTCAGTAGCATGGCTAGGTATCTTGTTCCAGACTACCACAACCCGCTGTGTAAGAAATGCTTCTTGTTCTTTGTTTTGAATTCTTATCTATCTAGTTTCCACTTGTCCTTTGGTTCTTGTTTTGCTGTTGGTTCTCAAGAAGTCTGTTTTGTTGTCTTTGTCTGTGCCTCACATGATTTTGAAAACCTCAGTCGCATCAATCAGAATACAGTAAAAAAGAACACCAGAAGCAAAGAAAAATGGCAAAAACAATTTTATCTCCAAGGTGCTTTACATACTTACATGGCTGTAAGTGAGCAGCACTACATACAGTATTTCTTTTGTGTATCTTAATGTAATTTAATATTGAAAATTCTTGAGTTGCTTTGCTTTCATTTTCTGAATAGCTACTTCTGTAGCTCTGATTTGTGATTGTGTTTTTGAAGTCTTTGGTCCAATGATGCTAGAAAAATAATCATAATCACAAGAACTGGTCCTATACCCATTTGAACATGAGTGTGCCCCACAAAGATATTACTTAATAAAGTGCATTGAGCTGTCTTCTCCATAGGAATGACAGGTCATACTGAAAGTGATACTAATATAAAGATAATTGAAGATTATTGAAAGAACAGAATTAAATACAAAATTTCAGAACTCCAAAAATAGCCAATAAGGTCAGTAGGTTTTATGTGGGAGTGATTGCATGAGATTCATTTTAGAGAATGTAGTAGAACACAAAAATAAGATATTGATTTTATATCTTCAGCTGAGATATAGTAATTTATCACAAGCAGGTAGTAACATACCCTGAAACAGATTGATTGATATTACTGCTCAGTGATCCAGCGAGTTGTCTGTAAGAATGTGACATTTTTATTAATGCAGGCAAACATGATTTTTAAACATGAACTGAAACTTATCCTCACACAGTTTGGCAAGTTTGGAATTGTAATCATGTTTCATGGAGTTTACTTTAGCATTGCCTGCATATTTTAAAAAAAAATATTTAGCTATTTTAGCAACTTTTAGTCTCCACACTTTGTTTAAAGTAAACATATTTGAAAAAGATTTTTAGTTGTGTAATGCTGCAGATATGCAGTGATTTTTCTGTAGGACAAAATGCACTTTGCATAACATTTTCAAGGCTGGAATTCAGAGAGGAATACTGATTAGAATGGAAAACAACCAGTTCTACCAGATGTTTTCTCTCAGCATGTAGATCAGGTTTTCAGAGATGCAGGTTAAAGCTAATGTCTGCTTTGTTGGTGTTTGGGATCATTATTAAATGCTGACAGTGGTCTTTTAAACTTTCTTGTTTTTCTAACATTCTTTCAACTAGCTAAATAAATGCAAATGTAGGTATGTATGCAACAGAAAAGCTAGCATTTAGCATTTGTTTGGAGAACAGGAATATGGTAACACACCTAATGGGAGTGTTTGCAGTGGATACATACTGTACATTGAAAATGGCACATTGCCCATACAATAACAGAAGAATCAGTACAACTGGAAGCATTACAATTTAACATCAGGCATACTTTCTATTTAAATTCTATTGTTATATTATTAGTTTTGCCCTTTTACCAGAGGTGTTAATCTGACATGCACTTTAGTGGCATATGTCTTGAAGAAATTACACTGTATTCTCCTATTAAATGATTTGCAGCACAACATTAGTTTTATAATTTATTGTACTGTCAGTGTACTGTGATCAGCAGTATGTAATAACTGCACATCATACATAGCTTGGCTATATGTCTTCAGTCTTTATGATACCGAACTTGTAAGCTTTGAGTTTTCATTCATATTTTCATCTCTTTTTTTCAGAGCATTAATTTTTAATCTAACCAAGCCAACCTGTCTTTAGAAGGATATCATTAAAAGTGTGGAAGTTTTCAGAGTGTTGTATTTTTTTAAAAAATATAGGAAATAATGAATAAAGCTACATGTGTATGCTTACTAGCCTGTGTTTTTTATTGTTAACTGAACTACTTGCCTTTAAATACATCTTTTACATCAATCAATTAGCCTGATTCAAGAAGCAAAGCTGCTCCGTGTGACTAATAAATTGTTTGGATAGGTTCCAGTGTTAATATAAATTATTTTATAATGCAAATATGTAATCATATTTCCCAGTTTTTGTCATCTCAAATTTAACAGCAGGTGTGCCCACAGAACATATTTTCTGAAACAGGCAGTGGGTAGATTTATTTAGGTCGATTATTTCACTTTTTGCCAAAATAAAACAATCATGCATTTAAAGTTCTGATGTACAGTGAAAACTACAGGACCCTATAGTCTTTGGGTTTGCCCACACTGATGTAAGTGAAGGTGGAGAGAGGAGAAGTAGAAGTGAAAGCTGTAAATACTAGAATAACTAAAACACTGGTGACCTCAGTACAGACTTTGGAGATTTTGAGAGCCGGAGGGGAGCTAGTAAAGTAAAGGGACTCGTGGTCTGAGTGAAAGGAAACACTACGGTTTCTGTGTGTGGCCTGAATGCAGACATTGTATTGAATTTGGTTTGCTTTGCTTGCGAGCACTATTTTGTGATTAAGGGTGGCTTGGCAGTTCCTGTGTCTGCCTTAGAGCTCTTGAATCCTGGGTCTGATTGCAAAATGGGATCCGTTCTTTGTGGAGTTTCCATATTTTGCAGGTTCAGTATCACTTGGGTTTTCTTGGACTGCCAGAGAATGAGAGTTTTTCTCACCTTCCAAAGATATACTGGCTTGGTGAGCAGGTGCCTCGAATCTAAACGATCCCTGTGTTCTGTGTGCTTCTGTTCACGTGCCCTGCGATAGACTTGTATCTTCTCCTGGACATTGTTCACCCTTATGCTTCCTGTTTTCTGATGTCCTTACCAGAATTAAGGTGCTCTCTGATAATGAATGTATGTTGTGGTTAGTTTATTGCATTTGCCTACTGCTTTGATGTGTGTGAAGGTGAAATGTAATTACCCAATAAAATCTTAGAATTCTGCTTTACAGCTATGGCTGGAAAGTACTGTGACATGTCTTATTTTCTACTTATTTTAGTATGCAGCAGGCCTCTCAAACTTTATTACTGGAGAGCTTAGTGTCTTTTGGTTTATTCTGTTGTTTCACCTGAACTTTCAAGTACAGAGCTGGTCTAATTATATAATTATCAGTACAGCGTTATCAGTTCTACAAATAAGATTTCTTTGCATTTGGCAAGCTTAGAGTGGAATTTAGCTTTGTAGCTTTATTAGCTTTATAGCTTAATAGGACAAGAGGGTTAACAGCCATACTTTTTTGAACAGTAGTATGGGATATTCAATTACCTAGTTTAGGTAAGTTAAGTTTAACATCTCATCTGAATTAAGGCATCACCTACAGCTCAGTGTCCCTGCTCAGCACACTTCAGTGCCTTGCAATGACGATAAAGACGCAGGTGTAAATCATGTGAAACAGCTCAGCTGCACACAGGTTGACTCCAGTCAAGTAATTATTTAAGTTGGAGAAGAGAGTTGGTTACTTCAGAGGTAATTTAGGTGTGTCAAAGCAAGGGAGTGAATACTTATGTATTCAGTTCTTTTCTATTTTTTATTTTTAATTAATGTAGTAAAATGTCTGGATGTTTTTTCACTTTGACATTGTAGAGTACTTTGTGTTGATGAGTGGCAAAAATGCTCAGTTAAATACATCATGGTTCCATGCTGTAGCAAAATAAAATGTGAAAAAGTCAAAGAGGGGTGAATACTTTTGCAAAGCACTGTAGGGGCATTGGTTTCCAGTGGTCCGGTGCAATGAAATTATTTGCACATGTAATGCAGTGACTTGGGTAAAGTTCCTGTAATGTCATAAGAAGGTTAAAGATTCTGGCTTTTCGACAAGCCTGAGATATTATTTTTGTGCCTGGGTGGTGTACAAGCTGGCACTGCACAAGCAGTTTGTTCTTTCTGCAAGAGTCGTACACCTTAAAGTTTCAGGGGCATTGGTATGATAAATAACTGACAGCAATTATTGTATCTGGCATTGTAAGCTTGGGGGCTATTGTGAGCTTTAAATATCTTCATTAAATTGCAAATTACTTTTCAAACTGTTTCAGGATGCACAACGTGGAAAAGGATATGTACATCTATATGAAAATTGAAAGTACTGAAAATGTTATTTCATGTACAAAATCAATATGTAAACTAAAGGTGGATGGTCTGATCAGGTCACCCAGAAATGCACATCAGAAAATAGTTGGTTAGCACTGAAAGGAGTATGTTTGGCCTATTTTCTTCCCTGAAATGTGTTCGGTGTTTATTGCAGGGCATAGTTTATTCTGTAGAAATATTCCCTCTTGCAAAAGAACTGTCATACCTGAAAACAGTTCTTAAACGAAACAGCAGTACTTTGAATTGCAAGGCATTCAATTTCTTTGGTAATTTGAGTACAGTATGAGTTACATACATTGGTTTGGCCAAAAGAGGTGAAAACAGGCAAATAGTGTAGCTGCATTCTCTAGTTAAGTGTGTGTGAGGCTATTAGATCTTGAATGTTTAAGAGTTTAAAATATGTAAGTAATTTTTATTAACATCAGGCATAGTATCGTATAAACAAAGTAGATTTTAATAAGTATCCAATATGAGTTATAAATTGAGGTTACTGCTTTATCCATGCTTTTTATAAGTACAGTGCACATATTTCAGAGCAATTTATCATTTATCGTTTGTCATTTAAAATCATTTCTGCTGCTTTGCAAAGTAAATTCAAGTAGCATCTGTTGAATTTAACAAACATAACTACCACCATAAAAGAACAAATTACACCACAGCCACTAGATGTATTTGACCTTTTCAAAGTGTAACAAGCAAACTGTGTCAATAAAATAGCTGGGAACACAAAGGTGTGTAGATAAATCTCTTTTAACCTCATGTAGTTCATGGAATGAGACTGATAAAGTAATGTTCTACCTCCTTAAATCAGATTGAGTTCCATTCAGTTGGTTAAAAGATGTTTTTTTTTCACTTCCAAAAATAAAAACTTGTGTATTCCTGCAATATGCCTGTGAAAAATTGTTGGCTTATAGATAAAAGCCTTCTTAGCTGCTAAATCAATAAAGTGAATGTAACTTCAGTAACAGAGATACTGGTTATGTGCTGCTGCCATTTCTTTCTATGTGCAACTGAAAGGCTGAACATTAGCAAGGTCATTTCAGTCTTGTTGGTGGAGGAGGAATATGATTATGTTATATAAGCCTAGAAAATTAACTCCTTATACAAACCTATGGCCACAAAAACAAATCCAATACGTTGTCCAAAACCCAAGTTTATAGGACTTGTTCCTCTCTTTAGTGGTTTGAAGATGTCTTTGGTTTGTATGCATTATAATGCATAATGCAATATAATTTTTTATTATTTTTCTCCTATATTAATTTGGTTGCGAATGGCCAATGCATCTTATGAAGAGAATATAAAATCATAAGAAAATCTCTTAAAATGTGGGCTTTATTCTGGATTAGCCTATTAACAGATATTGAACCCTAACTATTAGTCTTATTGCTCCATCTCTTCAATAAACCACTATATGGAGAGTTATTATTTATAATTAATAATTATAGCTAATGCAGTATTTGTTTTTTTTATTCTAAGTAGATAATATTTTCTTTACTTTTTGTATCTCATTATTATTGCTATTATAATTGCAGCTATACCGGACTGTAATAAAGTTTATTACAAACAGTAATAATTGACAAGAAAGTAAATTTGCTAACTCCCTTTCCTCTATCATCTAACTTCTACTCTTGCAATTTGCCTGCTTCTGTTGCTTAGAATTATTTTCGTATTTGTTTCTGTGAGACATGCTAGAACTAAAATTAATAACTTAGGGGACCACTGAGGATGTTTATATTTAACATTTCTTTTATTTTACAGCACACTGACTCGCATATAGGCATTACTCTGATAGCAGGTCAACATACAACACAAATCTAACGTTTTCCTGAAGGAAAATGAATAACTAAGGATTAAGCCATGATGCTCCACAAAAGTGTTAATTCTTTGCACAGCTTGTAGTAAACCCAAGCTGTGGGTTTTCTACAGAGACCGATGCAGGTCAGGTGAAGTAGATCCACCCGTAGAGGTAGAAAATGCTGTGGAAGTGGCAGAGGACTCTGTCCAACTGTTGGAGCAGTTAAAATCCAGTCCCATCTTTGCTTTGAACCTCTGCACAGGGCGTTTTCTTGATTTTCTAAATGTCTCTGGTGAAGAACCTGATTGATTGGTCTGGAAGTGTTGGGGTGTCCACAGGGAGTGTCGCCACAATGTGGGGAAACTAACTAAGGGCTAACCCACAGTGCACTTCTACATAAATGTGTTGAAAGGTGGAAGAGGTATTGGTGGGACCAGTAGGGGGTGCTAACCCTGCAATCTGTGTGGGTCCTAATGCCCCAGTATAGTGACAGATGCTCCAGTGTCCTGGCTCTTAGTAGGATATTAAGGCAAAAGTCCTCATCATCGTCACCACTAACGGCATGCCTCATTGTGAAGAACTTGTTTCCATCTACATTGAGGACAAATTAAACCAGATGCATTAAACAGCATTAAAGCTCTTCTTTGCTCTAGCATGAAATAGGTGCTTATTTGGATAGCTATCCACTTCTCTCAGAAGTACGCTAGTTATCTCAATGGGCAGTTGTAAAATGAGTGTGACTTTTGAAAAATTCCTTTTATCAGGAAATTCTCCATTTGTCAGATATTTTGAAAACCAGTCCTGAAACTCACGTACATGTCGGATGAATTCCAGATCGTGGCCTGTGCTTGCAAGAGAAATGTCCGGTGTCAGAAATTTGGAAATCAAATGCCCTGTGGTTTCCTTGTTAGAGTTCTGGATCCATGTGAGTAAGGAGTACCCACTGGTGAGTGAGAAAACTACAATGCCTTATACACTTTGCAAAACCTTGATTCTGTGAGGAAGGCTTTTCCATTTTTTTTCAGGGCTTTCAGTAACACAGTGTGTGCGTAGATGTTGAGAATGACATACAGTATGACAACACTAACAGGAATGAAATCAGGTATTGATTGGTTAAGAAGGAACCATCGGGCCCATGTGTCACACTAGAGAGGGCGAGTCTGATTTTTTTCATGAATTCTGCTTGACAAAGCAATTAGGGTTGTTTTTTACTGTACACCTCTAATGATGATCTGCAATTAATGGCCTATATTTAACGGGTCTCATTGCATAAGTGTGTTTGACCTATTCTCTGCGTAGCAAGTTGTAGTGGGCAGATAATTGTTTCATGGAGCTGGGGATTCCTGGGTAGAGTGCAATCATTTTAGGAGATTTTGGGTTTGTGAAAGCTGGGATAGGTGAAAAGTTAACTGAAGCTTAGTTGTGGAGTGCAAATGACTCTAATGATTTGTGCAAAAATTATATATAATTTCATAACGGCTTTTTTGGGGGGAAAATATGTAAATGTGAACTATTCCACTACAAAAAATAACATAATTTGTATAGCCACTAAACCCAAACACAGTTGTATGCCTGAATTATTAATATTTCCTTTTTGTTAAAGAACACTGAAATGAAAGTAATCTTTCCGGTAATTTTTCTTTTTTTGCATTCAATAGTGTCACTGTGGTAAAAGTCTTCATGCGTCAGAGTTATGTGCCACAATTTAAACACGGTGGAAAATCATGTTTTGTGCAGCCATAATTTAGTATTTTAGATTTTACTTGTATTAAAACATGTTTTTTATTATATATTTGTTATTTATGCTTATTTTGTGTTAAATCTTTAATGATTTGTTTTGATTGTTGTTTTTAAGTTAACTTGCGTGTAATGGTGTTGACAGTGCACTTACCCCTGTTTTAAGGGAGCATATCAGCTTGACCTCAGGCTGGATAATTAAACCTGTAATAGATGTTCCACAGCATAGCTGCAGATGCAAAGCATAGTAACGAAAGCAAGAATGTACTGAATGCAAACTGGATTTTTTTTTGTTAATATTTGATTGATACAGCTTGCATTTTTTTTGCATTCTTTTTTCGCAGTACAGAATTACAGTATATTGGGTTATCCCATATATAATAATAATTGCTTTCACTTATATAGTGCTTTTCTGGACACTCCACTTAAAGAGCTTTACAGGTAATGGGGACTCCCCTTCACTACCACCAATCTGCATCCCCACCTGGATGATGCGACGGTAGCCATAGTGCGCCAGAACGCTCACCACACACCTCACTTCCAGCAGCAACCTTAGTTTTTCCCAGGAGTCTCCCAACCAGGTACTGACCATGCTCACACCTGCTGAGCTTCAGTGGGTTGCCAGTTGTGAGTCAGAGAGTGACATGGCTGCTGGCAAGTCATATGACTAGTATGACTATATATGACTAGTAAGTGAAACCAGTTTTAGATTGTAGTCAGAGCTAGAGTCATTTGACTTCTTGAATATCCAGACGTCATTCTGGGTCAACAGGAGTGCCACACACATCTGTGTTGGTGGCAGAGTCATTTGGAGTAAAGGCATGATTTCATTTAACTGTGTGGTGTTCGATCTCATAGCTTTGTGGTTCCTTTGTGTTGCCGAGTGCTATAAATCTGAAACTGCTTGGTTGTGGTGCATTTCATGACTTATTATTGGTTTTGTCATTTAAGTATTTTTTTGGTAGTTTTAATCCCGATATGGATTTTGAAATTACCTGGCATTTGCTTGTCTGTCCTGTTTCCTTTGATTTTGAGCAAAGTGATAGTCATTACAGTAGAATTTAAATTCTGTGAAATATGAAAGATTCTATAATGCACAGACAGAAGTATTTTAAATATGTTCTTTGTCATTTGGTTGAAAAGAGAAGTGAAAAATACCTGAACAACCATGATACAGTACATGTAGGTTTAATGATTTACAGAGATTCTTTTACAACAGGGATTTTTTTCTAAATACCTTGAACAATTTAAACATAACCTGCAAAATGCAAATTGCTAAATTAACTGAGAGATCATGTGGAGTTGGGTGTCCCCCAAGGCCCTGTGCTGGAATCCCTGCTGTTTTGTCTTTATATTTGTTCGTTATGACCTCACATCCCTCCATTTGCTCCCCATAGCTGCATTCATTCATTTAAGCACGCTCTTGTCAACTACAGTCCAAACCAGTCAGCCCCAGTCTATCCCCAGTTTCTCACTGTGCCCCATCCTGACCTCCTGGCTCCTCCTCCTTTGTTTCTCTTCTCTGTTCCCCATCTCCAGGCTGTTACATTCTTGCCCTGGCTCCTCCATGGTGCACGGAACTACCCATTGAAACCAGAACTGCTTAGTCTCTGTAATCTTTCGACATCTCCTCAACACTTATCTGTTTAGAAAGCACCTGTAATCTCTTTTGCGCTGCAATGAACTTTTACTGCTGTCTAATGCTGTGCTTTGCTCCATTGCATTCATTCTTTCGCTGTAATTCACTGTAATCAGTGACACCTTACTTACAGTACATGTTGTTTACCGCTTGAAGGACATATTTTGTACTCAGAGTGGCACAAGCAGTACGCATTTATTATGTGCCTACCTCACCGATTTTTTTTTTCTAGTCGTGTGTAGTTACTTTTTGCTGTGTTTGAGTTTTTTGTATTGTTTTTATTCAACTCTGTTTTTCAAGGGCTGCTGCCCAGCATGTGTATAGGTCTCTGAAAAGCATTTTAAAAATAAGCAAAGTCTTCAACTGGTTCTGTTCAGTGCATAATGAGATAATGTGATTAAAGATTGTGTTGGAAGGAAAACCTAAAACAGTTTTTCCCCCCTGGACTGTAGTTCTGCCCCCTTAATGTAACTGAACAGACTACTGGCTTGATTGATTTATTAATTTCCATGTGTTCTGTTCTTAATATTTATAAAAGAGCTGATTTGGGCGACCTATAAGAATAACTAGGTTGGGTCTCTTCAGGATTAGGGTTGGAGAATTGTGCTTTACAAGGATAGATTACATTCAGAAATATCGGAATTATTTTACCATTCTGGACTCCATTGTCTCTTATCCCATCATATCATCCCCTCAAATTTCTGCTCTGGTTTGTAAATTGTAGGCTAGTTCACACATGGATTCACAGTGTATTCTCGAATTGATATTACATAGATATAAGAACGGAGTGGTGTACTGACACAATCAGCTACAGACCATTTTACCCCTGTGTATTCTTTAAGATTGTTTCCTTTTCTGTCTGATATTCTGCTGTAGGAAGCATGACCAACCGAGCTGACAACTTCCACCCAGGCTGCTCCACCCTAAAGCAATAGAGGGTGACGCTAAATTCATGCTGTAATGAACTAGATTTAGTTCTCCTAAGCAGAATGAATATCTAAAGTAAGTAACTAGCTATTTGAGGAATTAAAGTTAATTTTTGCATGCTAAATGGAAGAGTACTTCCATAAGTTAGTATTTTGTAGCATAAACTCTGGCTTTCTTAAATAACAAAAGAAAGGTCTGCCGTAGCTTCATTCAGGGTAAAACGCAAGCCAGACACACATGGAACATACAGGGAAGTACATTTTAAAATGTGAATAGGAGGCACATCTTTGCACAAAGGGATGCATGAGTCCAAAACAAGCTATCCTTCCACGTTCTTAAACTTGCCTGCCTTCTTTCAAAACACAGCAGGATAAAATTCTTGGATAAGTTAACAAGCTTAATGTTGTGGCTTGTCTGAGGTTTTTGTTTGTAGAAAGCCATACTTTGTTTTTTGATGGTATTTTAGAAGGATTAATTAATTGCCACCAGATCTAGCAAGTTCTTTCAAGTGTAATTTGTGCTACACATATAAGCTTGTGGCTAGGACAGTCATTAATTGAGCTGATTGTATCATCTGTGCATTACAGAATTGATTCTTATGGGTCACTGTTTGGTTAGCTAACCCTCACCCCAGACAACTTATACTTTATAACATAATTGAATTATATAAAAGAGTATTATGTTTCATAAGTAACTGTAAAGGGTGATATAAACTTAACGAGGTAGTAGAGTGTTCTAACACAGATGTATGATGTGCGATGCAGATACACCATAAACCTAACTTTGCACGTTGGACAGTGAGGAAAAATAGAACACATGACTAATTTGTAACAAATGCTGCAAACAGTAATTGCATCACAGTACACTTAAAAACGACCACACCACCCTGAACACTTAAAAAGGGCGAATGCCGTAGACCAGAGAGTTGAACAAAAGGTACTTGTGATCTGGTCTTCTGTGGTGCCTGGACTTTGGTAAAGCAGTGTGGGTTATAAGTTTACACAGCAGGTGGCAAGGCTGAAAGGTAAGTTGTGAGATGTGCTGCTGTGTCCTGGTGTTTGCAGTTGGCCACTTTCCCTGCACAGGGGTGAGTGAGGAGTGGGTACAATGAGCCATTTCTGGAACAGTGGTGTTCCAGGGAGAGAAAAAGGGCTGGGGAAGTGGAATAAGATCATAATAGGCAAGAGCAATAATAATCTAGATGAAAGCAGATGTAAAAGGTGTCGTTGCGTTAATATGAAAAATAGTTCAGGTGGGTAGCTGCGTCAGCATGCGTAGTCTGCAAAGGAACAAGTAATAGGTTTATTCCATGCTGAAAAGAGAAGAGAGAAAACACAACATTTCGGCTGTGTGACACCTGACGAAGGCTTCACAGCTGAAACAGGTGTGACACCTGAAGAAGGCTTCACAGTCTAAATGTTGTTTTGTCTCTTCTCTTTTCAGCATGGAATAAACCTATTACTTGTTCCTAATATGAAAAATAGGCATACGTAGGTAACGTCTGCTGAAAGCTGTATGTCTCTAATGCGGTGTGTTGTACTTTGTTACCTCTCCTGTAGCCTTGAGCAATGTTTTCAGCTCAGTTTATGTTAGAACTTTTTTTGTAGTAAGCAACAATCTGTAAAAACAATTGTGAGAACACTTAAAATTTACCAATTTGAATCTAGCCTTTGTATCCTGTTTCTGTTTGGCAGAGTGTTTTTCACTATGCTGATTTTCTGTGGGTGTGACACACACCCCAAGGGATTTTGATGAATAACACTTACTTTTGTCCTCCAGTTAGACTCCCAAGCAAGCCGTTCATTATTTCTACTGAAAGGTAAATTTCCACAGTGGCTGGTTTTCATGAAAGCTTTTCTGTGTTATATCAAATCTTGAATGTGTGTTTATAGCGGTTTCTTTAAAGGCTTCATATTATGTTTGTGGTTCTCAGGCTGAATATTTTCTATCAGTATTTCCATTTATTTTCTATCAATTTCTGTTTGCATTTTGTATTTACAAAATGTGTTTTAAATGTTCATTGTTATTGTTTGTATTGTAAAATATTTCTAACGTTTCTTTTCTGCATCTTAATATGCTACACTATATTACCCATAAATAAAAGCTGAAATTGTTTTTGATAAGTTTTCTGTTACCAAAATGCATACACAAATATTTGTGAACGCTGACATGTGGTCATTTATTTTTTGAATACATAATTGGTGTGTATTAATATTCCTGGAAACAATCAACCATTCCATTTCTTATCAGACATATAATGGGCAAAATCCTACAACAAATCAGCAGATAAAATAATATTTACCACACTCTGCAGATCTCCACAAAAAATCATCCATCACCCTGAGGTGGTTCTGAATAGTCCTTTTATTTGAACTTACAGGTCTTACAGGAATCTCAAATGTCTACACTTGTTTTCCTGCCAATCAACATGAATTTGCTATTTTAGATTAATACTCCTCTTACCTCATAAATCTTTCTGTAGATTTAGACATCGCTATAAAGATGCATTTTATGTCCATAATGGTAGTTTTAATTTAGATTCTATTTGTGTCCCCTGGTATACTGTAGAATGATGTGCAGATCATGGAGAATTTATGGAAGCTCACTTTTTAAGTCCCTTTTGGTTTTTGGACTAATTTCATTTAATTTTCAGTTGTGCAAGTAGGAAATATCTTGTTTTGTTTTTTTTATATAAAAACACAGACTCTTGGCCTGAGCAGTTAGCATATATTTGGTACTGGTTTTTCTGCAGAATGTGTTATATATATTTTTATATACAATACCTGTTTCATAGCTGTGAGTATTTCTTCCCATTTAAAGAATGTATTAAAAAACATAATAAATAACTTAATCGATTGCAGTTGGCATGTGGGACGTCCCGAGAAAAGAACAGCATGTTGTGAGGCACTTTGGAGTATTGCAGCAGGGTGGGGCCATAGACTCTTCTTATGTAATTCAAGACTTAGTGGTTTCCCTCACCTCTGCATAGATTTAGACTGAGAGATTCGGCATCAGGTAAAGTATTGCAGAAGATGTATTGCAGAAGACACCTGAACTGCTGCTTGAATTTCTAACACAGTTTTAGTTAATTTATTTCCTCCATTCTTATAGCTTTGGACTGTATATTTGTGCCTGATTTATAACCCCAGAATGGTTACTGTCCTCTTATGAATGTCATATAAAAAAGTCCTACTTGTAGCCTATAGACATATAACATACAACTTAAAACTTGCGTAGGTGTTGGGCTTCCATAAGATATGGGCTGTGTGATTTGAATATTTTTCTTAATGGAGTGGCACATTCTAAGATGAGAATTTCTTCGTGTGGATTATGCTGTGTAGGGGAGGTTAAATTCATGCCTCATTCGTAACTCATGCCATGCCTCAGCTTCTGTTTAAAATAATCACATTCCTGATGGGAGGATAGCTCTGGTTTGCCTCCTCCTTACATTCTCTTACTCTTAGTCTTCTGACCTGAAATCATAACAGATGGTTGCTTGTTTCTGTGGTTCTCAGTTTGTTCTGTCTCAGAAAAGTTCTGAATTACAAATGATTGTAATTTGTGAAACAAGGTACAGATGTGTTAAAAAGTTGCTTTCTTTCTGAGTAATAATATCCAGTTTTACATGTGAAATTAGCAATTTGGAAGCAAACATACTGAGAAGATATTTAAAAGGCACTTTGGTACACCTTAATTGAGCCATGGAGATTGTATTTATGTTGTAAGTTTTCCCTTGGTCATGTTTTAGTAACTTCTTCGTTGGTTTTACTTGCCTATTAATTTTACTGTAAACCACAATCTATTTCATACCTTTTATAGATTTAGCTTTAGATCTTTAGCTTCATCAGTAGTTGTAGGTGTTATATTAATTTTAGGGATTGCTATGTGATTGTTTCCTGTTCTTTATACCTAGAAAAATGTTCATTAAAAAATCCTCCATTTTCAACATAAGAACATACTTTACATCCCAATTCACACAGGTCTCCCCTTTTCACTTTCTCTTCACTTTTATTACCTACAGGAATTATCCTGATAGATTCAGAATCACATACACTAGAACACCCAGCAGGCTTGCAAAATGATTTACCCCCTGTTGATAATGTCACATTTTGTAGAATTACACATGATGTGCACAAATCCCTCAGTTTATGAAAGCAATTCGTTTCTCAGAAACCACCTAAGGAGTGTTAAAATCTCATTGCTAAGGTCTACAAAAAGCACGGTATTCAGTGATCTTATGATCACTGAATTTTAAAAATAATACAATTATTGCAAGTTTCTGATAAGTCGACAAGTTTCTTGCGCCTTGGTGCAACCTTGTTGTGAAAGGCGCTATATAAAAATAGATTGAATTGAACTGAATTGATAATTAGCATATTTATCTAACTGAGCACATAGTGAAAAGTGACAGTGAGATGCACTCTATACTTATGGGACACGGTAAGGTAATGAAAAGCACTATATTAGAGATATTGAGGTATGAGTAATATTGTTTTATGTAACATGTTGTGCCATTATACATTCTTTCACTTTTCCCAAAAGCAAATTATTTGTGGATAAGTAGCAAAAGTTTCTTCTTGCAGCAGTAGGTTCCTCAGTGGAGGAAAGAAAACAAATAGGGACTTTGTGAGCCTATTGCAATGAGACCACTTCCCTGGTTTCCCAAAAGCCTGGATTCCCTTGTCTGGGCTAGGTCCCTTGACTTTCTGGCCTGGGCACTTAAAAATTTCACCTCTGACGGCCACGACCACACTAATCTCTCCGTCTGTGTTCTCAAAGACGGTTTTCCGAACTCATACATCAGAAAGACCACCGAAACTAAAATTATTCTGCAGTTAGGATCACACATTCTCCCTTCCCTTAACGACAGATTACTGTTCTTTTAAATTTTCTCCATTCATTGGAAGTTTCATTTCACACCTCTCTGCACCCATTCTGACTTCACACCTCTTGATTGGCCTCTCTTTCTGTCCCCTGCTCCCGCCTCTCACTCCTCCTCCCTCCCAACCTTTGTTCTCCCGCTACTTTACCTTTGCCTACTGCCCTGTCTCTGTCACACCTGAAGAAGGCTCCACGGCCGAAACATTGTGTTCTCTTTCTTCTTTTTTTCAGCATGGAATAAACCTATTACTTGTTCCTTTGCAGCCTACGCATGCTGACGCAGCTACCCACCTGAACTTAAAGGACTGCCTGAAACGTCTGTTTGAATCTGCTTTCAGACTTTATTCATTACAATATGAATCAGATGTGTCCTTGTGGAATGATATCTTTTCATGATCAGATGCATACTGTCAATGTATAGCATATAGTTTGGTGTTCCCTTGATTACCTAGAAAACGTATACAGTATACTTCATTTAGCTGCATTGGTGACCTTGAGAAGTAAAAATAATAGTTTCTAAGCTTTTTAGTATAGCTTACTTTCAACATATAAAATCAAAGTTTGTTAAGAGGCTCTTCACTGATCCCTTGTCCTGCAGGAGAGTTACTGTATGATTGCTGTACTGGATTTGGAAAAATACTAAAAATAGCTTCCGGAACTAGAACGTCAAATGGTATTTGTCATTTCCTTCTTATAGTGAAAGAAAATCCCAAGATTATTTTTGTAAAGATTTGGTAAGTGTCGGAGCACTTTGAGAATTAAAAAGTGATAGACCTAAGTAATAATCAGACGGGTAGTTTAAGATTTTTTCAGATTTGTTTCAGTTATAAGGTGTTGAGTACATTCTATGCTGTTGTTCTTCATGGAAAGGGGTATGAACTTTAACTCGACCAAATGAGAGTTGCATGAGTTCTTGTGATAAAGTCAGGCTTCTTAAAATACAAAAGTGTATAGGTGTTTGAGAATTTGTAGGCATCTCTTAAATATTTCCTGTAAAGCATCTCCGTGTACTGTGTGATGTAATCTGACCTAAAAACTGTGATGTTACAACTGGAGCCATGACACTTTGTTTTTAAAAAGTAAGACCTATGACCCAGATGTTTACAGATGATAAAACATTTGAGATTATTGATTTGTTGCTTTTTTCAACACCTTTGGTTAACATTCTGATAAAAGCAATACAAAATATCCTATTCCAGGACCCAGTAGAACCTTAATTTTTTTAACCTTTATAATTACTTATCCAATTATTTAATTATTTCTGGTTTGGTCCTAATGTAAAAATTAGACCCAGCAATAACATTGACTTCAAGGCATTGAAAGTAATTTAGGATTTGATTGCCGTATATTCTGTAAACTATGATGCCTTTTGGGAATTGTTTTCTTTCATACTGTCTTCATTTCCTGTTACATTTGGGAGCCTCACAATGTATTTCCTTTCTTAGTTTTAGCAGAAAAACAGCTATACAAGACCTCTCAATTCCAGGGGTTAAATGAATCTTTAAAAATGATCATTAAACTGTTAATGAAACGGTATCTGGTTTTGTTTAGAATCACCATGTAATTGGTTGTGCCAATTGCCGGTATGGCTGGTTCTTGCCTTAGAATTCTCTTTTTTTTGTATGAGCATTGAAGTAAGCAATGGATTGACACCATACCGATTGGATGTCACCTGTCAATGTTGCTGATGTTTCTGGTAAGAGAGAAATACAACAGGAGACTGTTCAGCGCCTCTCAGCTGCACTTCAAGTATGCATTAGGCAGTGTCATTCTATACATACTGTATATGTGTACATTTAAAACTGAGAACAGGAGGCCTTTCTTTACCCAAAAGTTTTTTGGAGTATACGACAAGCTACCCAGCCATATTGTTAAAACAGATACCCTGGCTTCTTTCAAGCAACAGCTGGATGGGTAGCTCAATTGGCAACTGATGAATGGACTCTCATCTGTAACCATTTTAATGTTATGTATTTAATACCCTACTGGGGTAAATGGGTAAGTGCATGAGTGCCAAACTGAAGTATTTGTTAAGAACATATGAAGGGTTACAAATGGGAGGAATTCAGATCATTTAGAACCTTTCTTTGTTAGTAGTTAATGTATCAGGGATCTCATCTAGCCATTTCTCGAAGGATGCCAATTTTTCAGCTTCGAACACATGGCTCGATAGCTTTTTCCATACTCCTACAACCCTTTTGGTAAAAATTGACCCCTCTTAAATGCTTTTAAATTTTTAATTGCTTAAGAGATACAGATTGGTGTGCAACAGACAGGACGTAGCTCACAGAAGGTGTAGTTTAGTTGCTGTTTGTTTGTCAGTCACTGTCTAAAGCACCTTTTAGTGCTTATCCCTACTTCACTTAAGAAATAAATTGACTTTGCTGCTGGAATTGACAGAGGAATTTCACTGATGGGAGATTACTGGTTTTTGCCTCTTCTGGAGCAATCCAAAGTAACCAATCTAAAGTAACAAGAGTTTCTTGCAAAGCTGGTTGCCAGTCTGAAGGCTATTTAATAAAGAGCTTGTAGCAGAGTGCCATTTGCAGTGTTTTTGTGCTTTGGTTTCACACGTAATTTCTCGGTATGTTTTAGTTGATTAAGGTAGCACAGGTTCGTTTTATAAATATTTGCATAGCTGGTTTTTGAAGTATACATTCTATGACTTGACGTAGATAATAGTACAACATGATTTTTGTCAAATTTGAAAGAAAATACATTTGTTTTTTGCTCTCTTATTTTTATTTTCCTTTTGGCTTTCATCTCATATTTTTAAAGTGCTAGATTTTCTTGGATTTAAACATGGAACATGTAAAAAATACATTTTCGATTTGTGAAAACATGTTTTAATCTATGCTTTTTATAACGTTATGCAAATTGTAAAAAGTGTATTTTAGAAATGGTTGAAACCCAATAGCAGTTTTAGGCCATTGGAGGGTTTGGAGTGTAGTACGACAGGCTTTCAGGATGGAGACATTCAGGGAGACTTCAGCTGTGAATGCTGTCAGATTGTTGAACAACTTGAGTCCAACAGCTATGGTCCTGAGACCCAACTTTCTGATTTCTGCTTCAACACAGATGTAAGAGAGTTGCAGGATGTAGTAAATGTGCTCTATAGGGAGACCAATGTGTATGAGAACTGTGAGGAGGGGGAAGGGGGATATAGGGCAGAGGGAGCAGGTACAGTAACTGCTTGATCGCAGGCTATAGCTTCAGGCAAGGGCATTCACAGAGAGCCCTCAGAGCTCCCTGTGGAACACTACTTCCAGGGTCTCAGCCAAATCACATATGGCCCCTGACTGTCTGCAGGAAAATGGGAGGACTGCCGAACACAAGGTCACCCAGGTGCCCACTCTGTCCAGTAAAAGAGAGACATACGGAAGGGCTGAATTATTAAAGGTACAGATAGTGTAATGCATGAGCATTTGGGAGCCTAGTATGTGTGTGGTTTGCCTGTTCCAGTGAATATAAATTTCAGACTGGTATCGATGGAGTCAAGGTGATACTGTGCTCCCTCAAAAAACAGCCAGATGAAAATGTTGATTCTCTTAGATACAAAACCACTAAACAAGTGAAATGAACTGGATAGCCTCTTGTTTAAATTCTTTCTTACAGTATGTTCTTTTTTGTAAGAGGAAGAAAACTGTTACTTTCTCTGTGGTGTCTTTTTATATATATATATGTCAAGATTTTGTTCATTTTAGTCAGAATGTGGGCCCTAAAGGATCCCAGAAGAATAAAATGTTTTGAATATAATCTATAAAAGTGCTCTTTAGGAAACGACTTTTCCAGTGTGGCATCCTGTATCTAGCCTGAATGTCTTCTGATAGTTTGTTTGAAAGGTGCTTTATATATAATCTTAAATAAGGGTTAGTTTGTTTCACCATAGAGCACTTTTTGATAATGATATAGGGTTAAGTTTCATTGCAGTAATAAAAATCCACTGCATGATATAACCACACAATGCCCTTCTGGTTTTGGAGGGTGTGGTTGTGATGCAGTGCTCAAATAACTTAAGAGGTCATAAAGCTTCTTTCTTCATGGAAATCAAAGAATAATGAAGACAACACATAGCCTGCTCCTTTTTCAAATTTAAGAAGATGATATGACATCTGGTTAACTAGTGAATTGCTCAGCAATTGCTGAAGATAACCTCGTAGTACGAAGCACTGTTTGCATCTCTTTGCATTTTATATGTTAATACTGCTGCTATAATTGCTATAAATATTCGTGCCCTGTTTGGCACAAATCTGAGCAAAGGTTTTTGCCTTAACATGCTGGAAAAGAATAAATAACCAGATGAAGAAGTTCAAGTAGGTACAGTAGCTGCGTCAGCATGCGTAGGCTGCCAAGAAACAGATAAAGATTTATTCCATGCTGAAAGGAAAAGACACACAAAGTTTTGGTAGTGGAGCCTTCTCCTAGAGCTGAAATGTTCTCTTTTCTTACCTGTTCCTAATAAGTCAGATTATTGGAAGTTCATTTTTATTTTTTAAACGATGTAAAAAGTATTGAACTTATTTACAATAATATGTATTTTTTTAGAAATGAAAGAAAATAGTAATTGTTTAATAGATATTGATAAATACAAGAGGCCTTTGCTGCACTGTCACATAGAGAATTTTAGAAAAATATTAAGAATGTGTTTTGTAAGTTGCAATGTTTGTAGGCTGCATTGTACATTCATAATAAACTCTGTATATCCTTTTCTCTGTAAATGTTTGCTTGAAGCGGTCCATGCAAAACAAAACATTGGTAACTTTATATAAAATTTAAAAAAGGGCTTAGATTATTAATTTTCATAAAATTAAGTGGCTATGTGGTGGAATGCTAAAGTAAGACCAATTGACCAATAATTCTGACTTCTATTATATGTAAAGTTATGAAAACAATTATTAGATTTAGAGGATCAGCTACCGTGATCAACTTATTCATTGAGCAAACAACAGTAATGTAATATAATATGGTATATTTACATTGTCAGAAGGGCTTTGGTAAAGTTTTCCAAACAATGATCAATTCTCCAATTATGGTAAGTTGGCATTCAAAGAAATGTGTGCATTTGATCGGATAATTAGTTATTAAATAATAAAAGTGAGCACATATAATTAGGGTGATGCAATCCTATACCAGGGATCTGTACTAGGACTACTGCGCTTCCTAATTCATATCAGTGATCTAAATTGTGATATACTGTAGTTAGTAAACTTAAGTTTGAAGACAATAACAAAATAAAAAGATCAACAAATACTATGGAAGCAAATCCAGGATTTTTCATGCGGGTAACAAGAAATAACTAAAAATACAAAACTGGGAGCACTAAGCTGGAAGAGGCTACTTATGAACAAAACTTGAGTGTTTACTTTAAAGAGTATACTGTACATCTTCCAGACAATGTGGGAAAGCAATAAAATAGGCAAACTATGTTAGGCTAGATAGATAGATACTTTATTGATCCTGTGAGGGAAATCGGAGGCTAAATAGTAAATATACAATTCAAATTAAGGGATTTATGTAAAAATTGTACAAAATACTTCTTTGTTCTCATTTAGAACAGTGCAGACTTATCCAAAGTCCTTTATACTTTATTCAAAGGGTTGGGGGAGGGGGGGGGGTTGGAGAAAGATACCCATCCATGTGGTTGAAGCTTTTACCCTGTCTTCCTTCATGAAAAAGGCTGAATAAGTTCTTTGGATCAAAAAGCTACTAACTACCAAATAGGTTAGATGGGCCGAATGGGCTCCTCTTGCTGGTTCTCATTTTTAAGTGAAGTGTATAATTTTAATCAAATCTATTAATTTAAACTGAAATGATCAACCTGAACAAGCAAGTGGTTGAACGTTAGCAAATCATGACACGTTGCTTAAACAGTAACACCTGGGAATATTGAACTCTGTAAACAGCCCTTTTAGATCACTGTGCACGTACTATAGCACTTGCCTGCTGTAGATTAGTCTCACACACCAGATGCCCAAATGCACTTCTGAGTTGTATCTTCCAGCCCTTTTGACCCCTGATCACCATCACAGAATGGAAATGTTCTAACTTCCATGTTATGTTTATCTTGGTACTTGAACAGGTGACAGCCAACAAGTTGACATTTCGTAAACACTGATTAAATTGTTTCATGGCATCAGTTTCAATTTACTTAAAGCATTTGAGCAATTTATTATGCTTTTTATAAGCCATGTAGCAGGCATACATATACAGCAAAGAAACACTCAGGGTAAAATGGAATGGTTTTATAACATGAAACTCATAATCTAGATGATGTAGAGAATTGTTTTAGGTGCTTTTCATTTATGTCAGGTCTGGTCTGAAAGGTAGAATTACTGGATAAAGTTTCCATCTGAGCTGTCTGGTTTTTGTATACACAGCACTTACCAATGAGTGGGTTTGAGTCTTTTTTTCCTTTTCACAGATTTTGGAATGCAAGCACATTTGATCAGTACAGTGAAATTTCATTTGTTGTGTTAACTAAAGATTATGTATGTACTCATTCTGAAGTGTAAATAGCCAATTTGGGCTAGTAGTAATATATTTTTTCAGGCTAAACTGTTGTTTCTACTGGCTTTGGCCTATGCGCCATGCTCTCTGTTAATCTCTAACTGCTTAATGCCTATTCTTGTTCATTTGTGATCTTAAAAGCGTCTCTGGGTTGACTTTGTTAGTGCTTTTCAGTAGTTTGTATCCTTCTGCTTGCAATGTCTAAGTTCACAGCATTTATTTAAGACCAGGATATTTTTCTGGTTACTTGACTTTGTACCATCTTCAGGACGCTCATATTGCATTGAATTGTGTAGTATTTTAACTTTACATTCATGTATTTTAAATACTACATTTCCATTGTATGTTGAATATCTGGGACAACTAAAAACTTAGCTGAGCCAATTTATGGAAGCTTTCACATAGAAATTCTCCAAAAAACAGATGGGTGAGATATTTATAATATAATTGATAAGCTGTTAGCAGCAAAGAAAATCTGCAGTTTGTTTTTATTAATTGGATAATTTTGTTGGTGTATAAACTTACAGATTTGAAGCAATTCCAAAGATTTTGCTTATGAAAAAAACCTAGCTGCAGGAATTAAAAATGCTTCTTGTATCAGTTTTAAGGTCATTTGGCATGGCCATGCAGAAGATTTAAAGGAATATTACATATTTGTGTTAACCTCTTTTTAAGCAATTTAATATCATTAATATTGTAACACCAAGAACAATAACATTTTTGAAGGTTTATATTTATCATCTGCTGCAGACCTAGTTTATTTAGTTAGCATTTAAAAAAAAAACCTCAGCTCTAAATGTAGACCTTCTGTACCTCTCAGGATAATATTCATACCAGTAAAATAGATCTGTTTTTTTAAAGATTGCTGCTATGTTATCTCATATGTTCTAAAAAAGTATGAAGCATATTATGAGAATAATGCTTTCATATTGAGTAAGTCCCATATGTATTTCAAATAATAAAGTAAACTAGCAAAGAGAAATATTAAATTTTTAGAATTCTAAAAACAAGGACTAGTGAAAGTGGGAATACCACAGTGAAGACCCATTGATATTGACTTATGGCATCTTTATTTAATCCTTTGTATTGTTTGCCTTTTCTGAACAAAGAAATTGAATTCATAGAAATATTATATGCTGAACTATGGAGAGGGGAACTATTGCTATTGGCAGTGCTCAGGCACCAAGCAAGCTGAGCTCCAACCTGCAGCAGTGGAACACAGAGTGTGCCCTGTTTCTCTGTCAGGATGTGCTAATGGGCCCTGGCAGCTCAGCGTATCCACTGAGGGCTTTTTTTTTCCGTGTGTGGTGGACTCAGCTTGTTCAGCAGAAAGGCCTGAGGCTGTGCATTGTCTGCTTTCGGAAGAGTCTACCGGACTGGATGGTAGGGAGGGGTGGGGGGGAATATCTGATAGGGATTTTAATACCCCCCCCCCCCCCCCGTTCAGAGAGGGACTAAGCTGTGCACTGCCCTCCTTGCATTATTAATGGAAGAATGTTTTTTTTTTTACGTTGCAGATGACTGAGAGCTAGCCAGGCGTGTTCGACATCAGGATTGTTCAGATTGCCACAGCCATGAATGGTAAGCAGGTTGTTTATTTTTGGGTTTGAGTCTCTGTCTCTTGGTGTATGTGGTACGAGGGAGGGGGGGTTGTTTTTGTGTGTTGGATCACTGCTGAGCCCAAAAGGACAAAAAGATCTCCTGCAACTGTTAATACTTTCTCTAAGCCAGCGCTGAATCAATCCATACCTAGCAGATACTGTATGCACTGCAGCATAGCTCTTCTCTTTAAGACTACATTTCACCATTCACTTTTCATTCCTAATACAGGAACAGGATGCACTGTGTTTGCATTTATATTGGTGACTGTTGTTTTTGTCAAGTCCTTTCTTTTCCCTTTGCACCTTTTCACAATATTGAGCTCAGGTAACTGTGCAAATAAAATATTAGGTAAAGTGCCCTTACTTTATTTAGCATTTAAATTTTATGTTTCTGAAACAGCAGTAAACTGAAAACTAAATGTTCTATCTAGTGGTGCATTTAATAGGTTTTTTATCTACATTACATGTGAATTGCATGTCTAATGTAGATGTGATGATAATTCCTATATTAAAGCAAGCATTACTGTCATTATTGTATCACCCTTAATTAAGTGCATATCCTTCAAAATTATGAGTAAAAGGACATCTCCAAAGTGGAATACCTTATCTGTCAGTTTTTGCGCCAGCCTTGTTTTCTATACAACCTGAGCAAATTCTATGCCGTTTGTTTTCTTTTGGTTATATTAACCATAGAATTTGAATAAGGAGATGCAAATTGAACTTCCCATTGTTCTTAATCTGTATATTGTACCCTGATTTAGATTTGTTTTTAAGTGCTCATGTATTGTATGAATCCTGACTGGCACTAGTTGACAGGAAAGAAGACAAAGACTAAATATTTCAGACAGGTGGTTTGCCCATGAAAATGTTCATGCGGTGTTTAGCCACTGTCATGAGCTCTTCAAGAGCTTGTGATCAAAGCCTACAACATACTTCATTCTTTTGTACAACGTACAACACACTTAATGCTTTTGCAGTAAAATAAAACTGCAAGTGTTAGCTACAAAATTGGAATCAGTCACAAGCTTGGGTTTTGACACACTTAATTTGAACAAGTTATTTAATCCATACACAATACATCATATTTGTAAAACTGTATTTTATTTTTATCCTAGATTTACTGAGCACAAATTCATCATAGCAAGAGGTAGTTGGAAGTTCGAATATGAGCTTTACTGATCTGAGCACATTATACAGTAAATATTTAATTCTTTATATCTGTAGAATTGTAGAAATGTAATATTCACATCCAATATGTCTGTGACTACTTATCATATAAACATATAAACTAGCATATAACTAAGATTTTTATGAACATTGGTAAAAGAATAGAGCAATATGGGGAAATTACTGCAGTTTTTCCTGTTTGGTACAAAGATGAGGAAAGAGTTCTAAAAAGGAAAGTTGTGGTTCTGGGTAGCGGGTTCACGGCTGAACAATTTTCTGTGATTAATCTGCTACAAAAATCTATCCTGTTTCGGGTCAGTCCGGATACATTCCATCTAACTGAATCTTTGCAGCCTTTTTACAGAATAGCTCCTGTGTAAACTTCCTACATCATCCCTTCCTGGTGGTGTAATGGTTTTCCCTTTTAATGTAATATTGTATATAATCTAATGTTCTTAATTTCCTTGTGTATAATTTCCTTTAGTTGACAATAGTGAAGACGCTCTATTCCTCTCAGTGCCTTTCTTTTTTTAAAAAAAAAAACTTAATTTGCATTTATGGTGGTATTTTATATTGTTTGGTATCTACAGTACGTGGTTACACATGGCAAGTGTGACAGATGCCTGGGAGAAGTCACACTGTGGCTGGTATTAGGGAGCTGCCAGCCTAGGATCCTTGGCCTAAAACATCTTATAGTTTTCTATAACTGAATTTTCTATAACTGTTCTGTTGAGCTCAGGTTCACAAATTTTCTTTCAAATTATGAAATTCCACTGAATTCCCCACACGCTTAATGTGTTTTGTTTGCAAATGTCAAAAAAGTGTATTGGATTTAAGGATGTTAAAGGCCAAAAAGTCACTTCACAGAACATGCTTCATTGTCAGCTGAGCCACTGTAAAGAAAATCAAATGGTAAATAATACCTGCCATATTTTCTGTTTTCATTTTCTTTACTGCACTCAGGATGCCTAATTCCTCTCCACCATCTGCCAGTTTCAGCTTTCTCATTTGTGCCATATCCAACATAACAATCCATCAATTTGACAAAATGTAATGCCGATTATTTTAGAAATGAAGTACTTTATGTGTATGTATTTTATGTCATCTACTGATTCTTTCTTCCTGCTAAAATGGGACTACTATTATTTTTCTACTATTTATTGCAGCAAGTAATAGTAAAAGCCAACTGGTGTGGAGGTGGAGATGTGATGAATTGGGGAGAAATGCCCATGGGAAAGTTTTTTACAGTGACACATCTTCAAAAAACAATTGGTTTCCAATGTTTTTTCCCTGACCACGTTTTATTCTTAATATTCCCAACTCCCAGCACGCTTGTTCTTCTGACCCTAATTGATCTCTAGTTTAAGTCCATCTTAAGAAGCTGGAAGTGTGTAGTAATTACTTTCACACCTGGACTGGTTTCTGGGTTTCATTCTGGCACTCATTCAGGTTTATATAATGTAAGTAGTCAAAGCTGTGTGGCACAGAGGTGTATTTTTTGTAAGTTTGTTTTTAATACAGTGTCGTTCAGTAATTGTTTAGAGAGAAATAATGGAGCAACCACGTAAGCAAGCTGAGAAAGGATGAGTGAAATTGTATTTGTTACAGTTTTTCACAGGAACACAACTGTAACAGCATTTTTGAAACAACAGGTTCAGTACAGGAAGAGGATGTATTGCATATGTTGTATTGAGCACAAAGCTGATCAGTTAGCCCCCATTATCCCAAGTTCATCTGGAATAATAAGCAGGAGATGCAGGGCGGCTCCAGAACCAGGTTTGCAAACCAAGGCAAAGCATCTTTCATGGGATGAACTGTGCCAATGACACAAGCTGGAGATGGCTGCGGCCGGACATCCTTGGCTGGATCCTCGTAAAGAATGACATAACATCCCACAGCAGTCAGTCCAGAGGCAGATCAGGTCTGTGCTTCGTCACTGATAGGATTGAGCTACTAGTCAGGAAGGTCATATCCAAAGCTAACTTTCTCATCTTTTTGTTTTGTTTTTGCATCTGGTTTCAAACTGAGAACATATCTTGATTCCTATTTTTGTTCACATTTTCTGTGATAATATTTTGTGAAATTTAGTAGATCTGGATGTTTTTCATACATCAGTGTATTTTAATATCTAGTGTTATTATGATGAAGATAATGATGCCAGAGCAATACATATTTTTATTACTGTGCATATATCATTATCCATGGTTATGCATTGATTTAATCAATACATGTGGAATAATATATTCCACATGTATTGCAATGATATATTGTATTACTATATATCATTGCTAGAACATCTGAGTAATTTACAGAATCTCACGTAGGGGGTATGCTTTTGTGTCTAGAAAATTGTCAGTCCATATAACTTTTATTCTGAATAAAAAATAAATGATTAAATATCATTCTGTACATTGGTCAGCATGTTGGCACAGTGGTTAACATGGCTACTTTGCAGCATTGGGGACTTGGTTTCAAGCTGTGTTGAGTTTGCATGTTCTCCCAGTGTTCACATGGGTTTCCCTCTGGGAACTCCATACTTGTAGGTTATTTGGCTTCTGGGAAAAATTACCCTGGTGTGAGTGTGAGTGTGAGTGTGAGTGTGAGTGTGAGTGTGAGTGTGAGTGTGAGTGTGAGTGTGAGTGTGAGTGTGAGTGTGAGTGTGAGTGTGAGTGTGTGTGACTCCCAAGTGTCCTGTGATGCCCTGGCTTCTGGGAAAAATTACCCTGGTGTGAGTGTGTGTGTGTGACTCCCAAGTGTCCTGTGATGCCCTGGCATCCCATCCAGGGTGTATCCTGCCATGTGCTCTTTGCTTGCTGGGATAGGCTCTGAATCCCCAGCAACCCCATTTGGGATCAATAGGTTAGAAAATATATGGATATCAGACATTGATTGATTTGTCTCAGCCGTTATTAATTATACATTTGTTTTGTAGCTTCACCCAAGGTGATTGACAAGTTATATCACTGAATTAGTATAAACGATTTAGGAGTTGGTATAAGATACCATAGAAAATGTAAATACACAATAGTATAAAGCAGAAGGGTACATTGTTAGACACACGTGTAGACTTTCAGTGATGTAACATTAATTCTTGGGATTGTTCTGATAGTTTTCGCTTCAGCTCTTCATAAAGAAGCAAAGTAGAAAGTAGTTTTTTGTGAGGACGAGAGAAGGGATCATTCTATACCAGTCACACCAGAGGAAACTGGTTGTGCATTTAAAAGCACTGTATGAACAATTTTCCAAGTACCCAGTTTCATATTGACTTATTTATAAAATAGATGCACCATCTTACTTTCAACATCAATTACATCACTGGTGTATCACTCCAGTCTTCTCACTCCAGAGCTAATTGGTATTTTTACCTCCTTTTGGATCAGCACAACTCTTGCTGTTTTAAGCCAACTTAAAAATAACATCCCCCGTTTTTTTTTCCAATAGAGTTAGGGAAGTTGCTGTGGCTCATATCATTGGAAAGTTAAAACTCTTCTTGGTTCTAAAAACAAAAAGAAAAAAAATCCAATCTTTACCCAACATGATATGTGTGTGGGGAGATGCAGCATATGGGGCTATATAGTTGTTTTATTTTACGAATGTCTGAATGATCTGAGGATGACATTGGTTATTACATATTTTTCATCAAAGTCTTTATCTTTACTTTACCTTACCCCCCCAATAAATACACTCAATTTCTTTTCAGAATTCCTTTTCATGTTTTCGAACATGCTTGTTTACTTGTGTGAAGTAATTATTTCAACTTTCTTTTAGAAAGTAATTTTTCTCTGTGTGCTCAGGACGACATCCCTTTCCTGCAGAATTGCTTAATGATATAATCTATCACTGCCAATTTTCATACTCGGATTTGCTGACATTTAGAAACTGTCTGGGACTGTTCTGTCACTAGATGCATTTGGAGAAAATACCATCTAAATTAGTGAGTATGTTAATTTTCTAGGGACAAGGCTTTGACTTTTTCATGCATTTGATGCTGTAGCTGTGTAGGAAGCTTGGTTTTTGAGGTTTGCCTACACGTGGAACCTAGATGTTTGTCTTGATTCTTGTCTGAAGGATATGATGTCAAGGGCTCAGTGGTATTTCCTGTAGATAATGAGTAAATAAGCAAACACTGATTCAGGGTGGTAATTGTTCCAACTATATACAGAGATGTGAAAGGTTATGATTTTGTGGCTGAAGTTTGAGACTAGTGCACAGCACAAACATAGGCTCTAGGGAGAAAGGTATTATTTGAGAAGAATAGTAATAAATCACCAAGATTATTTTTAGCAAAATTATAATAGCTGATGCATTATGTATTTGTGGGAAAGTATAAAAACCTGTCTTGCCTTAAAGTTTTTTGGGCATTGTATTGGTGAGCTTCATGTCAACCTCAACTTTGAACTATTTGTTTTTAGAATCTGTGCGAAATTAATTTAAATCTTTTTGTGATGTAATCTGTGTGTACACTACTTATAATTCATCAGAAGATTTAACTTGATGTGGAAAGGAAGATTTAAGCATATCTTTTAGAATAAAATTTTTTTTCATTCCAAGTGTTATCTGTTAACTGTGAACACAGTCAGAACAACTAACCAAAACTAACTTTTGAATTATTTATTAATTGAGAAGATATGCTTATAGCTGTTGAGAGGTGATCTATAAAAAACTAACAACTTCAAAGTTGTTCAAGATGACTCAATATTCTTCAACAAGCAGCTGGATCATATTAATCATGGATTCGAAAACACCAACCAGACAAGCAAGATCAGCCGAATGGTCACTTTGATGTTTTTATCATTTCTCAACTTGAAAGTGCTGGAAACTTTTTTGGGGCATGCATCAGTTGGTATTATAAAACATTTATATTATGAAATATCTTTTGCTTTAATATTTGACATTAAGTTTTCATCTCTGAGACATGGTTCAGGTTTAGATGAAAGATAAAATGATCCTCAAGTAGACCATGTATGAGTGTTAAATAGGATACATGTAAACTTAGTAAACTTAGTGAATATAGCTGACAATATTGTATTTGCAAAGACACTTTTTGTAATGAAACCTAAAACTCAGTGTGTGTGTACAACACCCTTATTTTTAAGTGAAAGAGATTTCTGTCAGTATGGTTGGTCCCATTACCTTATCACTCTGTGTAGCATCTCTCCACTCTTCTGTTTTCAATACAGTTTGGTCTATGGAGATTTACAGTATATATATTTAGTTTTCAAAATACACTTAAGGGCTTTATGAAGTTAGACAAACCAACTTTGACTCATTGCTTTCTTGTCCACTATAAACAACTGTTAGGGAAGCATGGCTCACCATGTTGCAAGTATCAGTACTTTGATATTTAAAATGTGCTTGATTTTGTTGGCACATACTATCCTTATACATGTAGTTACTAAGAAAAAAGTCCCTAGTCACTTTCTTCCTCTGTAATTTCTGTGTTATAACATGGATGCTGGCGACGTATTCCACTTCTTATACCTTGCTGCTGTTTCCATAGATAGGGGTAGGATCCCTATCAAGTCACGAACCTTGCATAAAATGTCAGTACAGAGAAATAATTATGTAATTCAGTGTGCATTTCACAGGCAAACTTGAAAGTTAACTTGTGATGAATATTTAGATATTTCTTCCAACTGGAAGAAGTGTTAGTGGGGCCAGCAGGGGGCGCTCACCCTGTGGTCTGTGTGGGTCCTAATGTCCCAGTATAGTGACTATACTGTAAACAGGCGCCGTCCTTCGGATGAGACATAAAACCGAGGTCCTGACTCTCTGTGGTCATTAAAAATCCCAGTGAGCTTCTCGAAAAGAGTAGGGATGTAACCCCGGCGTCCTGGCCAAATTTCCCATTTGCCCTTACCAATCATGACCTCCTAATAATCCCCCTCTATGAATTGGCTACATTACTCTGCTCTCCTTCCCACTGATAGCTGATGTGTGGTGAGTGTTCTGGCGCACTATGGCTGCCGTCGCATCATCCAGGTGGATGCTGCACATTGGTTGGTGGTGGAGGGGAGTCCCCATTACCTGTAAAGTGCTTTGAGTGGAGTGTCCAGAAAAGCGATATATAAGTGTAAGCAATTATAATAATAATTATTATTATTATTATAACTTAGATTCCATCTCTCACTGCCTTCTGATGAAATATGTTTCATACTGAAAACCCACCTGGCACTTATTGACTGTTGGACAGCTATACACTTTTGTAATCCCATTTCTGCTCATATTTAATATTGGACTTATTGTGCTGTTATTGTGTTCTGCCATTTTTTTCTTGCATTGTGTAAACTCCTCTACTACACTTTGGAAACCACTCAACTATGTGAATTATCATATCATACTGTTGTAGTTTAAAATTGTACATCACTGTGTCTTGCAAATCATCTTGGATGAAAGATTTGGCCAAATAAACAATTCCATGGATAACGGAAGTTTTAATTATTATTACTGTTAAGTAATAATAGTGATTGCTGTTGTAAAAGCACACAGTTGTGCAGTTTAGGTCTGAAATTAAAAGTTTACCCTCTGTTTCTTCAGAGTGTGAACAGTTTAATTAACTTCTACAATATGAAAGACCTTACCGTTGAGAACAGAGCTTTCAAGAGAATCAAAAACCTTTTGAACCATGATGGAAGTTAAAAGCTATTTTTATTACATATTACCACCTTAAGGCCAAAACCTTGATAACTCAGTGTACTTGTAGGCTTCTGGTGTAAGAGGAGTACTTACAAAATTCTAGACAGCAGTTATTTGCTAATATATAAATTAAGAATTCCCTTAAACCAAGTAATTGAATATTAAATATGAAGGTAAATAGATTTTATGTATATTACTTCATAATTTTTTTTTAAATAAAATACATTATGCATAGACCATTATAACTGGTTATAATTTATGTTAGGTATTCACCAAAAATAAAGCTATATCCATCCAAATACATATAGGAGATTAATATATAGTATACTTCATAAAGCAGCCATTTATATTGTCCCTGTGTTTTTTATACATTTCTCTATTAGTTTCATGTCTTCATAGTCTTTCAAATATACACCAGACATGAGTCAAAGAACAAAACTAATTTGAGTCTTTGTGTAACTGGCTCAAAATCTCAGATGTAATGCAGTCACATCAGTTCTATTTTAAAAAGTAATTGGGTGGGAACAAATAGTTTCTTAAGTGCTCAACACTTAAGAAAGTGCCACAAGATATATTCCTGGGCTAAAATGAATGCTCTGCATGAATCTGATAGAGTAATTGAATAATTTAAATCGAAGTACTCAAAGTTCTCAAAGGGATAGGCAAAGTCATTCCAGTCGTCTCCTTCAGAATCAACAGTGAAACATAAAGCAGAGGGCACAAGTAGAAGCTATTTGAAAGTGCATGCAAGGACACTCCTAAGTGTCATGAATATGAAGCAGTTCTATAAGAAAGAATGGGACAGTGAGAGACTGTTGCTGGATTTATGTTTTTCTTTTCTTCTTATAGTTGACCTGTTCTAGTAAAACTAATGTTGTCGTTATTGTTCTCTTAATAAGAATAGAATAGAAAAAGCAATTTTTATCCTGAGTATTGTTTTTATAATTATCAAAATTAACTGAGTTTTATTGAACCCCACATCACATATATTCCTCTTTTTCTAGGTGGTCGCAGCGTTTGGGCCATCACTCCTGAAGAGAGGGATAAACATGACAAACAGTTTGATGCCCTCCAGCCTACAATGGGCTTTGTATCGGGTAAGAGCAAAAACAAGATTCTGGTAACTGGTTGTGACCAGTGTCAAGCATTGTTTTGATCTTATTAAGCAAAATGGAGTACCCAAAAATCTTACCATTCATCACTAGGCACTTTGAGTTACCCATGCTGATTCCATGATTTTTGACTAGTGTTAAGTAGGAAAGTAGAGATCTATTGAAAACCAGGTTTCTGCTCTAAGTGATGTTGGCAGACCAGTAGGTGTACCTCTGTAGGAGGTACCATCCTTCATACTAGATATGAATCCAAGGTCCTGACCTTTGTCATTAAAACTTCCATGGCACTGTTCATCAATGTAGGGGAGTTACACCCATGATCTGGCTTAATTCCACTCTGGACATGCAGAGTTTTACCTCCTTAAAAGACCAAACATATCTCACAGATAAAGCCATTGAAGGAGTTTGTGAAGTGTGCTTAGTAAACAGTATTTAACAGTGGTTTGAAGTTATGTGGTATTGTGCCCTTTTTTCACTTGCAGTTTGGTCTGAGTACACTAGTTCACCAAGGGGTTAGCAGGTTCTCTAAGAAAAGGGAAAAGAAAAACATTGTAGATTTCCACTGGAAAAAGTAATTATACTTCATTAGCTCAGAGAAACCATAGATTAGTGGATGCTATCCAAGTTTATCAAGCTCATCTAGTTACATGTCTATAACGTCTAATAGCCAGCACTAGGATGACCCCCTTCCCATGTATGAAATCCCTTTGAAACCTACAGTACCCAGGAAGAAAAACTTTAGTATGGCCAATCAACCCTAACCTGTATATCTTTGGAAAGTGGGAGGAAACTGCATTTATTGATATAGTGTGTTGGTTCCTAAGGTTCAGGCTCATTGAATTGCCTCTGATGTTACTTTTACACTACACCTGAGTTATATTGTGCATGCAATAAGCAAGCTCAATCAAAATGCAAGGCATCTGTGCAGGTTTAGTGCTTAGTATTAGGTGTTTTCATAATAATGAAACATTACCATATTTACAAGTAGTTTGGAATTCTTCATAGAAAAAAAGTATTTTAAAGGTGACATGAAGTAGTTCAGAAGATCACATACTTTTAAAATCATTGATAACTCAACACCTCATTACCTATTCCCTACTGAGACTTGGGCCTTTTAGTTAATGTACTTGAATTTTAAAGAAAAATAGAATACATTTTTGCTTCTCTATTGTATTGTTCGAGGAACTAACAGCTTCATTTTGGTTTCTTTGTCACTGCATTGCTTCCTGATGTCTGTCTGCAGCTTTGTGATGAAGTAGAGTACAGTTGTGCACAGAGTACCAACATGATCTCAAACCAACACAGTGGCTTCATCATAAAAATATCTGCATTCAAATGAGAAGGTGGCTACTAATGCACTTGCGGCAATTATATTTTTTTCTTTTTCACATAATGTAAAACAGCTTTCCTTTATTGCTTCTTGCATGCTATTGTTCCTATGTGAGAATAAGTCCTAAACTCACACGTTCATTCAGTATTAAAAGAACACAGAGAAAAGTAATTTTAATTTCACTTAAATATTAAAAACGTGATTTGATTCGTTTATCTTTTAAAGCTTTGAGCACAACAAATGGTAACCCAATATTTGTTGGCAGTGTTTTTTGGTATATTCACTATTGATGAAAAAGTAGGGAAGTTTAGTGTCTTAAAAAAAGAAACCAAATAGTCTTCATGCACTGACTCCTCCATTTATTTCCTTAGTGACAATTGTTTATGAAAAGCTCTTTGTCATGAAAAAAAGATTGTGTTGATAGCATTTCCCAGAAATGGGATGTGGTGTAGGAGTAAACCTCAGGTTTCCTTTCAGATTCTTCTTTCTTCTGTGTTGCAACACCATATGATCTGACAAAAAATAACTAGACACTCGAAAACTTATATTTAGTTTACAGGTACTTTTGTGTCCCTCAGATAATTTGCTTGTATGAATGTCTTGAAATTCTACCATTAAAAGCTTGTTTACATTTAGCATTTTTATTTGCATGTGTTTATTAAACTATTTAGTAGATTTTTATTGTCTTTAGATTTTTTTCAACTAGTTATTTGCTTTTTGGATCTGGATATCTGGATCTTGATACCTAGTAGTAAGGCCTCAGTCAGCAGATCTCAGAATAGGTGCATGATTAAACCTATGCCATAAGACTTTAAGATGACCTGGAACTAGACTGCTCAGTGCTTTGTATGTGGTCAGGTTAAATTTGAAATCTGTATTCGATTTCACGGGAAGCCAGTATAATAACAGAGGATGGGCATAATATGAGTATATTTACAGAGTACATTTACATAGCATGTGAGCCAGAATTGTCAACATACTGAAGCCTCTTTTAGTACCTTAAACAATACCCAAGTAACTACTTATGAAAACAGACATGAGGAGGCCTTTCGGTCCATCTGGCCTGTTTGGTATTTCATTGTTAATTGGTCCAAAGATCTAATTCAGTTGTTTTCTGAATTAAGTCACAGTATCGGCTTCAGCAGTGTAATTGGGTAGATTGTTTCATATACCCACAACCCTTTTAAGTAAAGCTAGTTATGTAAGCAGTTGTCCTTTGATAAAATAAAGCCAATATTTCGGCATTAGATACATGGAGCATAAATCTTAACCAAGCAGTCTTATGCAGGCCCTGTAAATGCTATGCATAAAAATGAACTAATAACCCCTATTTCACAAACTTCCTTGGCATCATTCTATTGCTTACATAGAGCTCGTTCATTTGTGTATCAAGAGAGGTTTGTGTAAAGTGGCTGGATGGGATGAGGGGGCTGTTCTTGTTTATAACCTCTCTTATGTTCTTATAGAAGAACAAGGAATGACACTAGGTTTTGTAGGAAATGCAGCAGATTAGTTGAATTCATCAAATTCTGTCTGCATCATAGATATAGAACTATCAGGTTCAGTAAGACAGCCCAGTTAGTATTTCATGTTTGAACACAATATGAATGGATTGACCTCTGAATGGATGCAGTCAGTTTTAACTGCCCTGACTTGGTTAGTACAGTACTCTATGTTTATTGTATTTAGATCCTAAAGAAGTTCTATAGCATGGAAAGGGTGGATTGGGCACCATCAGGCATCCTGAATAATCACATCATTGCTATGTTTTGTATTTAAGGGTTTTGCTGTATATTACTTATATACTTATATTCACTCAGTTGTATTGAAATCCCACAGCATAGTGAGCTACATCTATCAACTGCAGAGGTGCAAAGTTTTGATTAAATCTTTTTGTTTGTTTAGGAGATCAGGCTCGGAAGTTCTTCTTGCAGTCGAGTCTTCCTGCTCCAGTCCTGGCTGAGATATGGTGAGTCCAACGGCCAATAGTTTCTGATATTTTATCATGGACTTGACAGACTAGCATGGATAATTTGAAGTCTTTTTTTAATAAAAGACTAGAAATGTTTATAACATTGTTTATGTTAACTTCAAGTTACCTTCATTTCTAAATGTTTATATTACCTTACCATGAAAGGTTTTCATTTATAGAACTTAATGCTCCTAGAATGCCTTAAACCTAGAATGTCTATTTCGCGCAAATATTCAGTTTACACATCATTTTATTCCTTATTATTTCTGGGGAAGGAACATTAAATGGGCCCTTTTGATAAAAAAAACATGTTTACTAATATTTTTTTAATTATTTAGTTTTATTTGGAAGGTATTAAAAAAAGTCTAGGATTGTAAAATAAATAAACATTGTCCACCATATATCACTACGCATTAGTGAAACTGGTTTGTTTATGTCTTTGTTGTGGTCCATTGCCAGGAGTGAAAAGGGATTTTTCAAAATGTTCTCCTAGCAAGACACTTTCTGTCTGCAATCTGCATCTGTTTCTCCTGGAATTACTTATTAACTAAAAATAGCAGTTATCAGTGTAGAATTTCTAGATGTATGCATGGGAGAACTAACACCAGTTTCCATGAAAAAGACACATGGTTAACATGATAATGATTCCTGTTAAACGTTCACTTCGTTACCTGGCCTGAACATCACCATGTGGTGGCCCAGCTTCTTCCTTATGTGACTCCTAGACATGTCATCTTTACCTGAATGCAGTATATTGAACTTCAGCCCGGCTTCACAGCTAAAACAGATACCTTTTTGAACTTATATATTTTTTAAAATTTGTTTTTACAAACAGGGCCCTAGCAGATCTGAACAAAGATGGGAAAATGGACCGCCTAGAGTTTTCCATTGCCATGAAATTAATCAAGCTCAAACTCCAGGGCCACTGTCTGCCATCAGCTCTCCCAATCATAATGAAGCAGCCACCAGTGCAGTCGCCACTGACGTCATCACGCTTTGGTAAGGTCAAAGAGTGAAGGGTAGGGAAATCATACAGATTCCAGACCTAATCTAAATGAATAACTAGTCTGCTTGGTTAATTGTAGAGGATCATTTGACCATGATTTGCTTTGGATGAAGCCACTGAAGGAGACCTTGAAGCTGTGCTGTATTTGAGTTGCCTTGCAGCGAACAGGGATTGGTCTGGATTCATCAGTCCACACCATACTTAAATTGACCTCAAGTTACTCATTTTAGTTATAGCTAATCTTAAAATTGCACTTTTGATTTAGATTTCCAAAATAATTAAAGCCATGAACATACCGTATCTCTCCTGACCATTCCATAATTTTAGTTCACTTTCTTTTTAGAAGGATTATTGAAATGTCCATTGCTTTTACTAATTTAAATAAGCACTGTGAAGAACATATTTGATTGTCAAAGTATCTCAGATATTTTCAATATGTTTATGATATTTGAATATTTTTAAATTTGGGTTTCCTGTGATTTAATGATGTACGACAAGTCTAAAATAACTTTACTTTTCAAAGAATTTCAACTTAAATTGAAAGGCTTTTTAGTGTTCCATTACATGGTCCCCAGTGGAAATCCCTTTATCCTCAGTGTGCTTCCTTTTTCATTTGCTTTTACATGAATTGGAGGAGCAAACTTGGTGATTTAAGGGCTTTGTTTTGCAAAATAAAATGGAATGCTTTAGGTGATGCATGCTTTCACAAAAAAAAATGTGAAAATGCAATAAATGGCTGGTCTTTTCATCTCAGAGCTTTTGGTTTGTGAAATGAAAATTAAAATGGCTTTTTAATGTCCTGAGATCTGTCTTGTGAGGTTTGCCAATTTGCTTTCACCTAGGAATGGGAAGTATGCCAAATCTCTCTGTTGTTCCTGCCATGCCCATGACCATGCCCATGTTTGCTCCTTTGCCACTTACTACGTCGATGAGCCCCCTGAGCCCGATGGGGCTGAGTGCCCCCCTGGTGCCTTCTGTGAGCCCCTCAGCGTTGCCGAATGGGACCGCTGGCATCCTTCAGCCTTCCCCTGCCTCATTTACTACAAGTAAGCTGCAGCATTCGCTGACATTTCACATGTACTCTGATTCTCTCCTGTACCTTCCTTCCCATTTCATTTCTCATCCTGCAGCTTGCTGAGCTTTATTGGAAGAGCTGCTGGAACCTTATGCGTGCTCTACAGTAATCTGAGGTTTCCTTTGTAGAACTCCATTTAGCATGAAGTGATCCAAAAGAAAATAAATATTATATCTAGATAGAAATAATAACTAAATGAGACTGAGACGGTAGAATACTTAACATTGTGCTTCTTTTGGAGTTCAAACAAAGGTTAATGTTCAAACCATAAAAGTAAAAATGAGCTCTGAGTGAACACCTGGTTTGGGTAACAGAATATTCCAGATAAACCCCAGCTCTCATTTGTATAGTTTATCTTATATGTTGGGTCAACATCCACAGTGAACACTGAATACAGTGTAGTATCTGTGTGGTGTGTATGTGGAGGAGGTGGTTCGAAATTTTGTTTTTCTTTGTAGTTTTTGCTGACATTTTCTTCTTTTACCCATGAAGTATTCAGTTTGAACATTACAACCTTCAGCTAAAATATTATATTCAGTCTAAGAAATGTGAATAAATCATTTGAACTTCAGCTAAAAGGGATATCATTAGAAGGAGGCAAATACCTTTTCAAGTCACTTTAAAACTTTTAAATGAGAGAGAAAAGGGCAATAATCTATACATATATTTCAGCTTTTAGTATGTTTCCTATTTTATTTTTAGAGTTGATTAGCTTTAAAATCAGAATGTAATCAAGCTAGAAATACTCCGGAGTTAATATTGTATTATTGTGACTGTTGTTTCTGTTTTCTCAGTACTGCCTCTGACTAGTTCTGTACCTTCATCTTCAGTGGGATTAGGAGGTACTGGAATGACAAAAACACAATCCTTATTAGACTTGGGGTCCAGCAGGTGAGACTGACCTTGAAATCATAAATACCATAATAGGAGCCCACAAATTTATCTTCACTTCATACATTATGCTATGTGTGTTAGATTAATATTATCCCATTTTATTACAAATTGATCATTAATGCATCGAAGGGATTTTCATTTAGAAAAGCAGCACTAAACTTAGATACCTTTGTAATACAAAATATGATATATCCAGATGTAGTCAAATTAATATCTTCTACCAAAGCCAAAGTCTAGTTTTCAAATCTGCTGTCAGTCAATAGGTTGTTCTCATAGCAACAGAAGCCACTTCGCCACAAATATCAGCCAGAAGCTGGTATTTCAGTTCTTGTCTAAAATTCAGTATCTACAATATTTAAGTACAAAACAACATAAAATGATACTATTTCAAATTATTGTGCCTGAAGCACACTCATTTTTTATTAAGTGAACTATAAATGCATTGGATGGAAGAAAAATTAAACTCTTGTGCAGAACCAGTAATACAAAACATGTAAAATATTAATGTCCCCATCATTTCTCTGGTACAACAATTTCTTAGAAGAACAACATCAAGGAAAATACATGCATACAAATAAATGTTTTCTGCCTTGTGCTTGTAAAATTAAGCCCACGTTTGCCTGAAACACATCATGACAACAGATACTGCACAATAGCTCTGAATTTCATTTTTTCTAGTTGCAAGTAATTTTTAGGCTCTTATTGTGTCGGCCAGGCTGAGTTTCCATTAGACGTTCACCTTGCCTTTGTCCAGTCTTAATACAGTCATACATCAACTTCTTTGTCATTGATCTTCAGAGACTTTAGTTTGCTTTTGCAAACTTTGGCTTCAAATATAAAAAATAATAATTTAAATGTGTCTTTATTTTAAGAACACAGAACATTGATTTGTTTTTCAGCCTACAAACATTTTATGAGTGATATCATCAGAACTATCAATTTATTCATCATATTGAAACTGTAATATAATGAATGCCTCTAAGATGGCACTAATGAATAAAAGAAAATAGGGAAAGTTCTTACCAAATTAGTGTTCCATAAGCGGAGTTAGTGCACTAAAATGTAATGTCACATTGAAGTGGTGATTATTAAGGTTCTCTCCGTTCAAAATTCTTTTTTCATTACAGAACATTTACTTCCCAATAGACTGTGGCTTACTGAGTTTTGTTCTGCATTTCGTGAATAAGAATAAGGTTCTGTGTTCCTTCTGAATATTGTTTGAATGTTATAGAAGCAGGTCATCATATCGCAGAAACCTTTTAATAGTCAAGTTAAAAACTAAACAGGTTTATTTTCCTTTTCTTGCAGTTCGAATTCATCCTCAACAACCTCTCTCACAAGCAACTCTCCCAAGGCTGGTTCTGGTGACTGGGCCGTACCTCAGTCCTCACGGCTGAAATACAGACAGATTTTCAACAGCATTGATAAAGCCATGACGGGCTACCTCTCAGGTGATTGGATAACATTTGTGTGTTCTCAGGACTGCACTGTGCAGATATTTCATAAATCAGTACATAAGCAAGATATGCATTGATCAAAAGTTGTACACTTTTTTGTTTATTAATCCAGGACTGATGTAACTGTAGTATGTTCAGTGTCGAATAATATCGCAATGCGTTCTTTTATTGTGTGGTAACTGAACTGAGTAAAAGCTATTAAAACACCCTACAGCAGAATGGTTTATTATAGTATTGAAATCTAAAACCATACTGGTGTGTCTGAGATCAGAAAACAGCTATGAGGTAATTACATACAATATTTAGTGTCAACAAATGTATTTCAAAATCATTTAATGAGGCATTTGGACTTTCTACAATTTAGCATCTATTTACATAGGAAATAAGCTATATATTCTTTGTGACCTGGAGAGAGCCATGATTTAAAGAGAATCCCAAATTTCCTTAAAACACAAATGTCAGTGTTTTTGCTTATCCAAATTAATTTTGTATTGTGGGTTTTAATTATCAGTACATTATTATTCATTACATAACATTTAACCTGACTTAAAAATAATCAATTAAATATATCCAGATAAATTCTTCGTTTTCACAGTCAGTTTCCCTATAACAACAGGAGTTCTGGACAGCGAAGTGCTGTTTATTTCTTGGCTGTTACCTCATCAGCAAAAATAACTCTGTTCCAGCTAGACCAGTTTTATTGCAGCTAAGGTGTTAAAAGACTGAATTGTAGTGGAACATTTATATCTGTAAACGGTTATCATGTTCCTTGCCAGTGTAAAATGAATACTCTTATCGAGGTATTGGAAATATGTATGGAATCAAAGAGGTGTTGCATATTACATGGAAAATGAGTAGTTACTTTTGGTACATTGTAGATTTATACAATTATTCCAAATCTAACCTATGTTTTTGTACTGTTGCTTAGTTAATATATACACAAATCCTATTCTTTTTTCAATGGAATATTTATTGGAAACTGTTTAGTATACCTTATTACTGGCATATCAGGATTTTTTTTCACAGGAGTTTAAAAAACAGCGACATAAAACAAATTAAATAAAAAGTTTGTTTGAAGTCATGAACCACTATTACTGCACACAGACAGAGGGCATTCATCCAATTGTGTGCCTTTTTAAAGTGTTTTTTATCTACCTAAGTTAATATTGGTTTGCCACAGCAAACTTTTTGAAGAATAAAACAATCATGACTTTTCGATTTTCCATTAATTATTTGTTGCATTTATTTTTTTATTTGAAAGTGTAGAATAGGTTGTGAATATAACAAATTTTAATCGCTATTTCAAAGTGTCTTGACTGCAAACAGTAAACCAAATGTGAATACTTTTGCAAGGCATTGCATGTGTATACTTGAATTATGTAACGCACAAGTAAAAATATAAACTTTTCCTGTGAAAAATTAGATTTTAAGATTTACTTATCTATAACCCTGTTATCCAGCTTTCAAATTACAGTATGATTCAAAAGTATTACTTGAGTGTAGTCACATTAGTGGTATTTGTCAGGATTAAAGGAATTTACAGAAAAAAAACATTATATTTACTCTAGCATAACAACGTGTCTTTTTAATATTTTATTTCTACGTCATTAAGAGTACAGTGGTGATTGGGTTATATTGGAATATTGCTTCATGATACTGGTGCAGAGCAGTACAGTGGTTAGCCCTGCTGCCTCGCAAAGCTGGAAACAGGTGTCAAAATCCAGACATGGGTTGCTATCTGCGAGGAGTTTGTATGTTCTCTCCATGTTTGCGTGGGTTTCCTCATTCAGTCCAAACACGTACTTGTAGGTTAATTGGCTTCTGGGAAGGTGGGCCTTAAATGTGAGTGTGTGCGTGTCTGTGTTTTTGTCCCGACACACGCACTCTGAAGCTGCCTTGTGCCATTTACTGTCAGACGTAGGCTCTGACTCCTGATTGGAAAAAGCAGTTTGAAAAAGGGATGGATGGGGAGAGTAGTAGAATCTAGCTGGAGTAGCTGTGTTTTTTCTTGGGTTAATGTCCCTGCTCTGCAGTATCAATTAAAGAAGATAAATGCCTCTTTTTTTTTTTACAAGGTGCTTACAGGAAAGGCAGCTGGCACCGAATCCTTGTGGTTTACATATGTTGCAATCACAAAAGGCTTGTTCTGTCAATGGCTTACAAAACCTTTTTGAGAAAAGTAATAAATGAAGGAAAGGTGAATCAATGGCCAGAAGTTACAAAAACGCACTCAGGGTTTTCTGATAAACTTGTAGATTTCTGAACTAAAGGCATACATTGTTAATACCTCAATCTAAACGTACAGTTAACAACTCCATTTCACAATGTCACCATCCTTCTGTCAACACAGAGCACATTTTGAACACTCTTCTAGGTTACAGTTCAGGAAAATTCAAATCATGTTGTTATTGACAATACTATTGAATTCATGTTACATGATGAAAGGAACTTCATGTCAGGAATTAAAAATATCTATAGACCTTTTTCGTTTAAATGTGGTGCATCATGTGTAACCGGTGGCCCATAAATCATTTTTGAAGGTCACTAGAGGATCCTCATCCCCAGCACAGTCTGGCCATGTGATCCACACACCTGCGTCTGTTTTGTTTAATGATTTGACTCTTCTCACAGCACACAAATGTGTTTTATCTTAACATCTGTTGACTTTCTGATCTGCTTTTCTCCATTGATTTTGACGTAGCATTTGGTGTTTTGTCAGTCTTTTGTTAGGAATTAATCTTTTTTCCAAGCTGAAGCAATTCTTTTCATTTAACTTTTCAGTCTTCCATTTAGTTATCTGTCCGAATCCTTACTGTTCTTCTTATCTGCACATATTTCAGAGCAGTATTGGCCTTTTTGTAGTTTTGTGGAGGACAATTTTCTAAATAACATGGTGCTTTTAACAATTATGATGTGTTGATGTCATTGTTATTTCTGACCAGGAAAAATAGTTTCGGTTGTAGTGAAAACAAAATCACTATATGCCTTGTTTATTCCCCGTGGTAAAGAAGAGGTCTTTATGGATACATTTGCATTTTCCAGGTCCTCAAGTTAGGAATGCTCTGGCCACATCAAATCTCACTCAAACTCAGCTGGCTACAATATGGTAGGCACTTGTTTTAATTTTACTGTTTTACATAACAGCAGTCGTCAAAGTAGTGTTAAAGTACCATCTAGGCTTTATATTTTCTCAAAGGACTACTATTTTTAGTTGCTGTATATTTTATTAAAATTCAATCTTATTTTGATAAATAAGATAAAACCTTAAAGGGGAACTGCATCCCAATTTCTCAGACCAGTTATTAAATCTCAGTAACAAAATACATTCATTTATGGTATTGCAAAATTTTTGCATCACCAGGAGTTTCTTTGGCTCATTCTGAATTGGAAACAATGACAACAATATGGCCTTATGCATACATTGAAATGTTGTCTCTTTTGAGACGTAAATTGGAGGTTTTACACGTTACATTTCAATGTGGTTTGAAATGCACTTATCTTTGCCGATTCTTTATAATGCTGAACTATAACAAAGTAGCAATAGCATTGCAGTTCCCCTTTAAAACAAAGACACAAACAGTATAAGTGCGTTGGAGATGTTAGTTTTGTAAGAATAGATTATACCTTAATGGATACAGTATTCCCCAAGACAAGAACTAAAGACAGGGAAAATCAGGTGATACATTCTTCTCCATTGATCAGAGCAAAGCCTCCTAGATGACACAAAATGAAATTTGTAGATCACTATAAACAACTTTCTTAAAAGCTGCTGTAGGGATTGATTTGTGTACGTAAAAGGGTTCATTCGAAATATGGTAAAGCACTCTGCATGGAGAGGAAGAGATGCAGACAGCTGTTGCGTGAAATGCAGAAAGAGTATGTGACATTTCAGAGCAACTGGAAGGTGAAAAGTGCACTGTGTCACAAACACTATGGTATTTTGTACAATTATGGTATTCTTTATGTTTGGCCTAAATACAGTATAGTTCAAATGTTCCTTTTCTAATTGAGACGTTTGTGGTTACTCAGAAGAATATTCTGAGGTATAAAAACTGTTTGGAAAAGTTTGTGTTTAGAACACTGCAGACAATAATATACATTTTGCGTCCCAGTCTTGCTCTCCAAAAAATGTCCCTTCTGTAAAATTAAACACAATTACAAAAATTCACTTAGCTGTGCTGTGACTTCTAGCATCCTTATACTGGATAAAGAAAAATGATTCATTTTCAGTAATCTAGCACAAAAAGTATTTCTTCTTGGTAACTCAGAAACTTTTACTTTGATTCTGAGTTGTTTAAGGTCTTTATTTTTGATATCCTCTTCAAAACTGTATAAACATAACATACATTTAAAGATGTGTAGATAACATCATTACTAGGATATACACAGAAGTTGACATGTAGCCAGTCACACTTGACACATTTATTCATCTGTTACAGAATCAGACCAATGTACTTAGATTATGACATTTTTTTTCTCTACACTGCACATCCTTGTTTTACATTCATTAGACATGATATGAAAGTTAAACCCTCACACTTCACACATAATTGAATGTAATGTGTATTTTTATATATGTGCAATTTTATGTTTTGATCTGGTGTGTTTAATTGCAGAAGGGAAGTGTTGAAAGATCAGATTTTCATTAAAAGAAATGCAGTGTAGTCTCATTATGTTCGGTTATTAATTTAGGTTGAAAAGGAGTAAAAAATGCTATATTATTTGCAATGTATATAATGAAATGCTACGGAATTATAATATGAAGTAATGTCTCTCTTCATTTAGTGCATTTATGTTTTAGTTATTTTTATATTTTGCTTTTACAAGGAATGGCAGTCAGTGAAACCAAATTTTGTCAGTACAGATAGAAATCCTAAGATGCCATCCTAAGAGCCAAATTATAGAACTGTCTGTCTTCAGGAACCTTGCTGATGTCGATAAGGATGGAAAGCTCAAAGCGGATGAATTTATTTTGGCCATGCATCTTGTTGACATGGCGAAAACAGGACAGCCACTTCCTCTCACTCTGCCTACTGATTTAATACCTCCCTCCCTCAGGTATGGAATCATTGCTGGATTTGTTATATGTTCCTGTGCAATGTGGTCAACTTTGAATTTTGATTTATGAAAATAGATCAAGTAAAGCGGTGCTCATGGGTGAAAGCAACTGCTTTGTGATCTAATGTAATCTAATGAAAATGAGTCATCAGTGAAAAGAAGTTCCTAGTCAAGGATTGGCAGAAATGTCAATGGCCTGTTCAGTGTCTTCTCTAGTTCATTGGCTATGAAAGGGCAGTAGCCAGGTTTTTGCCACCAGTACCAGTATAGCAGTTGTAGGAAGCAGTAACATCCTTTAAAGAGGCACCCTAGACGTTTTTCACAGGATTGGTGATTCCTTGATCTGGTCCAAAGTCCTCAACCACAACCCTGGCTTGGTGAGGACAAGAACAGTCAATTCAGATAAAAGTGAACCCACAACTCCAGTTGTTGAATCAGGAATCAGTTGAATGAACAGATGAACTATTTAAGAATAAACCAGTAGTTGCCTATTAAGCACATAGAAAGAAGTGCAGTTAATAACAAAGAAGACTCATTTCCTCATTATAAGAGTAGCCTTCTCATACACAAGCATGTTTCTGAGCTCTGGTTGCAGCTTGCCTGTATGTTGTCATGCAAAACCTATGGACAAAACAACTGCCTGAAAATGTAGTGACAGGTTTGTGTCTGCCTTTTTCACGCAATGAACATCCTTTAAAAGTGAACATGTGAAATAAGTCATCTTCCCTTCAGACCATGTCTGCAGCCGTGGAGTGACAAGTTACTCCTCTCTTCCCTCCCCCTCTGCTGCCTGTTGGCAGTCTGTAAAAAGGAGCTTCTTTACAGAAATGGGTCAGAGTGTTTATTACAGGTTCTGTGTTTGGGAACTGCAGTGCAGCACTGCAGTAGCATTTAAATGTGTGTTTCACATAAAGGCAACATGCCTTGGTTTTCATATTCACACAATATAGAGGTTTGAGAATATACCGTACGGGCAAATTATGACATAAATGATGTATGTCTGTGAGATTGCTGACTAACATTATGCCCAACATTTAACATTTTAAAGATAGTTCTGGAATAATCTCTATAATGTTATTTTGAGAATAAAAAAAAATCCTTTATGCTCCTGGTCATTAGAATTGTCATGATTTAGTCCTAGATATTACTTTGTATACTGCACGAATGTAAAATATATTTGTTATTGAACCTCCAATAATTTCTGAAGTTGTATATGATACACTAAAATGCATTGCTTTAACATTTTATTCCTTAGAAGTGGAAAATCAGGTGACACGGTGAATGGAACTGTACCTATTTCTAAAGGAACTCTAGAGGAAGATCCAGAGCCTCCACAGAAGAAAACCCTAGGTACTTACAGATGTTTGTGGGAATTATCTTTGTTGTGGTTTCATTTGGTTTGTATTAAAAAAGAGAATACATGGCGTTCATCCAATCTCACTTATTTGCTTGCTAGTTACCCCTATTGCAGAAATGTTATTCATATTTGTGTTTCAGTTTCCAGTTTGAGTGAGAAGATGTGCTTAAGGTTAGACATTGTAAGGCACTTTCATGATGCTGACCATGGCAATCAAAACTTCCTATAATAGATGTTGGGTTCTTTTAAGCTGTCTGTGAAAGTCATACCTTGGAGTTTCTAGTCAGCCATCCTTTCTAGTCTCTTTATGAGAGAGCCTGGTGTCTTTTGGAGCATGCTGACCAGAGACCCCGTTGCCTCCCCTTGTTTTTATGTGCACTTTAAGACATTCTGTTGTTCTTCTTGTTTGTTGTTTACAGTATCTTCTGGAAAAGTGGGGCCATCCACAAAAACGAGCTCCCAGTGTTTTCCATTTTTCGTATTTCATGCAACGTGTGAGAGCATTAAATAAGATAGCTTTTCTGTAATTAGGAAGTTTTTCGTGTGTTTCTGGTTCAGTCTTGATATAAACATAGATTTGTACTACCAGCAAATCTTCATTGTTTAGATTCCCTCCTTTAGTTGTCAGGTTACTCTTGTGGTCTTTTCCATATATACCGACCCTACACACGGGCGGTGCGGTTAATCGCCCCCAGTAAAACCGTAAAAAGTGAGTTAGCGGTTTGTGTTAATGCCCCCCCCCGAGCAGCCACGTTCGAAGACCGGCGGAAAGAGAACTTCGACCGGGGCAACGCGGAGCTGGAGAAGCGGCGGCAGGCGCTGCTGGAGCAGCAGCGGCGGGAGGAGGAGCGCGCGGCCCAGAAGGCGCGGGAGGAGCGGGAGCGGCGGGAGAGGGAGGCCTGGGAGCAGGAGCTGAGGCGGCGGCAGGAGCAGGAGCGGCGGCTGGAGAGGCAGCGCGAGCTCGAGAGGCAGAGGGAAGAGGAGCGGCTCAAGGAGCTGGAGCGGAAGGAGGCAAGGGGGCGGGGGGGGGCTTCTTTCTTTTAAAGTACAAGCAGATAAAAATGACATAGGTGGTTCCACCTGTAATTTATCAGTTAGGCCTTAGATTGGGAAACCCGATCGTAATACATCTCAGTCCTGTGTCAGTCCTGATCAGTGTATTTGTGTCTCTTTTCATCGTGTACTGTACTCCCAATTGTAGACACAAATGGGAGTCCTTACCCTTCATACCCATTTAATTTTAGTATTAGAACAAGTACTAGTGTTAATATTGCTGGGCCTCTGGGCACATTATTATTAACGCCTGAGACTTGCAACAAGTCTACATTCCTCAGGCAGCTGTTTAGTATACGCTAAACATTACTGGTGGTTTCTGTAGAAGGCAAGGGTTCCTGCCTTAAGAATTACCAGAGTGATAAGCTTTTGGTTCATTTCTTACATTGTAGAATTTCCTCTATTTTCAAATACACTATACTGTATGTTAGAGTAGTGTAAATCTTTTTTCGTTTATTTTCAAATCTATTGTCGTACTGGCCAAATTGGGAATTAATATTTAAAGATTTGACGCACATCTAGTCTTGACAGCTCCTGTATACTAGAAGATGGCACTTTGACAGATCTCCTGATGTCAAACTTTGATCTTCAGCAAAGACATCCACGCTATTTAAGTTTCTAATACAAAGTTTCCACAACATTATATAGTCTTTGTGTATTGCTCCAGTCCACCATAATGAAAACAGGAACAAATACAGAGATGTGCTATGATAGTGGTTTTTCTTTCAAACTGTCACTGAACCAGAGATCATGCAGCATTATTGTACTTTAATGGATACATCAAAACGATTGAGGGTGTATACAACATTAAATATTAGTATTATTTTATGTTGAAAGAGTGGAATTTGAATGAAGGAATATGTATTGCTTGTGAACTCTTATTCCTTGAAGAATACGTTAGATAGAGAACATCTCTGGTGCTACCGTCAAAAGGGGCCCGCCTTGTGGTTGAAGTAGTTGTAGTGGTGGAAATGTTCACCTGAGTGGGGACTGAGGTCTAAAATCCAGGTTTCGCAGGTTAGACCTCAAGTGCTGACTCTCTAGCACACTGTGACCAGGATTTGCCAAACTGGGGAATCTCAGCCAATTGTACTCCACTGGGGGTAGAGTGGGAATTGCTGGCCAGGGTTCTTGATAAACATAAGAACATCAGATTAGTGACCAATGAAAGGAGGACATTTGGGCCACTTCCCCATTGGTTGTTCATCAACTTATCCAAAAATCACATCCAACAGCTTCTTGAAAGAAACAAGGGGATCGGCTTGAACGTTATGGCTGAGCAGCGTCCACGCTCCCACAACCCATGGGACAAAGACATGCCTCATGTTCTCCGTTTTAAATGCAATTTCACTTATGCTTCCACTTGTTTCCACTAGTTTGTGTTTCACTTTTCATTCTGTCAACACAGTGACCCCTGCTGCCTCCCAGGTGCTAGCAGGTTGCAGCGCTGCTGCTTAGGAATGTGTTACTCTTTCAGATGGCGCTGAATCGCCGCTGCAGATCTGTGCTTCCCGCGAGCTGTTAAAACAACTGGCTCGTGGACATGTGGGTCAGAGGAGGTTGCCGACATGTTTTCGTTAGCTCCTGCCTGTGGTTGCAGCGTTTGTAGCCATGAGCTGAGAAATGTGAAAAACACAATTTGTAATTCCAAAATCGTGTGTGTAAAAGAAAGAAGGTGTATATTGATTTAAGGAAGACCAGTAATGGAATGGCAATTCGTCTCTCCTTACCTGCAGAAGGCAAAGCAGGAGCTAGAGCGCCAGCGCAAGCTGGAATGGGAGAAAACTCGGCGGCAAGAACTTCTGAGTCAGAGGAACCAGGAACAGGAAGATATTGTCAAGCTGAAGGCCAAGAAGAAGAGCCTGGAAATGGAGCTGGAGGCTGTGGTCAGTGGACAGCCCTCTCTATTGTCTTGAGGCTGACATGCCAGATTAATATACGTCTTTCTTTTTTATAAATGTAGGAATTTTTTAACACCGTCTTGGTGTTTGATTAATATGATCATTGTACCTTTCTCTCTATCCGTAATGATAGGTCTATGGCAGGGCAAAGCAGACACACCGAACTTAGTCTGTATTATTAAATTGACTAAAAACATAAAAATCAAGCATAATATTTGCTATTAGTTGGTTATGCATTCGTTTTAGTCATCCATTATGCATGCAGTCTAAACCCCATACAAACCCTCCATATTTATAAGTTTTGGGTAGCTCCTGAAGGGTCATACATGAATAGAGTGAACTGTACAGAAAGACCATCCACTGTACAGTATTAGTTGTTTTTTTCCATAGAGAAATTTTCAGCACTACCTGAAAATATAGTTTCAGCCTTGTTTTGTGTCTTTCCCAGGGTGACAAGCACAAGCAGATTTCCAACCGTTTGCATGAAGCTCAGAGCAAGAGGAAGATTCAGAAGGGTGAGCTGGATCTCACCAATCAGAAGTGGGACCGTCGGATCATGGAGATCAATAACTTGCAGCAAGAATTTGAGGTTTGATATCAGTCATATTGTCATATAAAGAAGAGCCTCTCCAGAGAGCTTTGTGTTTTTGGATGCATTTATAACCTTTTAAAAAAATAAAATAATTGGCCATAATTGGTACATCAAATTTCCATAAAAAATACATCAGAGCTTGCATGCATTAGCTACAAGTATAAGCTTAGTTGGTGTCAAGGTGATAAAATATGAGCTGGCCAATTGGGTCAATCACCTGATTTTTAAAGAGCTGATATGGCTGGCAGTTAAAGAAGCAGTGGAATTGTACTCTTTTCCTTTGCTGCTGTTATTGCATCCATATAAAATAGGAGCTGGAAGCAAATTTCTGAGGATGTATCATGAATTTAAAAGTTAACAGTGCACTAATTTATGGAACGTTACAAATGGCTTTGAATGTTACTGTTACATGTCTTCATTCGTTGAGAGTTTAACTTCCACTTTACATTAAAATGAGCTTTAAAAAATGAGTTCGGGAAAGACTTCATATCTGTAAAGCAAATAATGTGAAGAAGCAGTAAAGAATCACATAAAAGGAAACGGTAAGATGCCTCAACATAGATACAGTGCCTTGCGAAAGTATTCGGCCCCCTTGAACTTTTCAACCTTTTACCACATTTCAGGCTTCAAACATAAAGATATAAATTTTTTATTTTATGTGAAGAATCACCAACAAGTGGGACACAATTGTGAAGTGGAACGAAATCTATTGGATTTTTGAAACTTTTTTAACTAATAAAAAAATGAAAAGTGGGGCGTGCAAAATTATTCGGCCCCCTTGCGTTAATACTTTGTAGAGCCACCTTTTGCTGCGATTACAGCTGCAAGTCGCTTGGGGTATGTCTCTATCAGTTTTGCACATCGAGAGACTGAAATTCTTGCCCATTCTTCCTTGCAAAACAGCTCGAGCTCAGTGAGGTTGGATGGACAGCGTTTGTGAACAGCAGTTTTCAGCTTTTTCCACAGATTCTCGATTGGATTCAGGTCTGGACTTTGACTTGGCCATTCAAACACCTGGATACGTTTATTTGTGAACCATTCCTTTGTAGATTTTGCTGTATGTTTGGGATCATTGTCTTGTTGGAAGATAAATCTCCGTCCCAGTTTCAGGTCTTTTGCAGACTCCAACAGCTTTTCATCCAGAATGGTCCTGTATTTGGCTGCATCCATCTTCCCCTGAATTTTAACCATCTTCCCTGTCCCTGCTGAAGAAAAGCAGGCCCAAACCATGATGCTGCCACCACCATGTTTGACAGTGGGGATGGTGTGTTGAGGGTGATGAGCTGTGTTGCTTTTACGCCAAACATATCGTTTTGCATTGTGGCCAAAAAGTTCGATTTTGGTTTCATCTGACCAGAGCACCTTCTTCCACATGTTTGGGGTGTCTCCCAGGTGGCTTGTGGCAAACTTTAGACGAGACTTTTTATGGATATCTTTGAGAAATGGCTTTCTTCTTGCCACTCTTCCATAAAGGCCAGATTTGTGCAGTGTAAGACTGATTGTTGTCCTATGGACAGACTCTCCCACCTCAGCTGTAGTTCTCTGCAGTTCATCCAGAGTGATCATGGGCCTCTTGGCTGCATCTCTGATCAGTCTTCTCCTTGTCTGAGCTGAAAGTTTAGAGAGACGGCCAGGTCTTGGTAGATTTGCAGTGGTCTGATACTCCTTCCATTTCAAGATGATCACTTGCACAGTGCTCCTTGGGATGTTTGAAGCTTGGGAAATCTTTTTGTATCCAAATCTGGCTTTAAACTTCTCCACAACAGTATTACGGACCTGCCTGGTGTGTTCCTTGGTCTTCATGATGCTCTCTGCGCTTTCAACAGAACCTTGAGACTATCACAGAGCAGGTGCATTTATACAGAGACTTGATTACACACAGGTAGATTCTATTTATCACCATCAGTCATTTAGGACAACATTGGATCATTCAGAGATCCTCGCTGAACTTCTGGAGTGAGTTTGCTGCACTGAAAGTAAAGGGGCCGAATAATTTTGCACGCCCCACATTTCATTGTTTTATTAGTTAAAAAAGTTTCAAAAATCCAATAGATTTCGTTCCACTTCACAATTGTGTCCCACTTGTTGGTGATTCTTCACATAAAATAAAAAATTTATATCTTTATGTTTGAAGCCTGAAATGTGGCAAAAGGTTGAAAAGTTCAAGGGGGCCGAATACTTTCGCAAGGCACTGTACATATCATCAATTCCTTCTCTTTAAAGATTTAACTTTTTTAATTGAATGTTTCACAGTCACATGTGTCTCACAGTAAATCCTGGTGTGCAAGGACTTGAAAAAGCAGTTTCTTTACCGAGTTTGGTAGAGTGTCTACAGTATTTCTGCAGTTTTGATTTTTATATACTAGCACATGCAAGACAAAAGGGAAAAGGTGGGTGGCACAGTGGCGTTGTGATTGGCATTGCTGCTTTTTAGCGCTGGTCCAATTCCTGGGCTGCTATTTGTTAAAGTTTGTATGCTCTTCTTGTGTTTGTGTGGGTTTCATCCTCATACTCATTGATTAATTGGCTTCTGGGAAAATTGGCACTGGTGTGAGTGTGTCTCTGTGTGTATCCAGCAATGGACTGGAGTCCTGTCCAGGGTGTATCCTGCCTTGCACCCATTGCTTGTCGGGACAGCCTCCAGGTTCCCGACAACCTTGTATGGGATAAAGTGGTTACAAAATGGATGGATGTAGGTACATTGCACAAAAGTATGTGGTCTGATTTTGACTTTGATATTCTTAGCAAATAGCTAATAATGATGACACAGATCTTCAGCAGATATGGTGAATAGGAGTTCATTTTTAGTCAATCTGAAAAAAAAAGCACTGGTGAAATAGTGGATCTTCATGATGACAGCTGTATATCCCGTCATTTTCCATACAGGGAATACACTAATTGGGCAGCATTTCATCTTCCAAGACTATAAAGACCATGTGCACAGTTTTTAATCTTGCATTTTTTAAATTATTTTATTTTAAATTTCTAAATTTTGAATATTAAAATAATATTATTGTTTTCATCTATTAGAAATAAATAATTATGTGCACCTGCAGTATCTATTAATTAAACTGCACACTGCCTTTATATTGTTTCCATGCAAAATTGCTGTCTTCACCACTATCTTTATTATTACTTGCTCTGCAAAAGCCCTTATGTAGTGGTAATTTTCTTCTAGTAAAATTATGAAAACAAGGGAAAAGTATGCACTGGAATTCCATGACTAGTGGAATGACTGTAAGGCTTGCATTAGCTGGAGGTGCAAAACAAGTGCTACTTAAACTAATGAAATAGGAAGGCTAAGACAGTATAGAGGTAGTGTGGATACAGAACAGTAATGTAAACATCCTGTAGCTGTATACACTATGTTTATAATGAGTAGGTATAAATAGCAGGTTACATTACTAGTATGATAATTAAAAACAATGTAATGTGATACTGTATAGTATCTGTTGAAGGATGCTAATAAGTGCTAAGAGATCACAAGTGACAGCTTAACGATGAGGCTTGAGCCGTTGTGGAAAGGTAGCCAGGGACTGAGTTGTTGTGATTACTGTTGGTATTACATTTGCATTAGTCACAGGATACTGATTGATGAACAAAGGATGTAGCCTATATAATGTGCTTACTTTAATCAAAATAATGCTCCAGTATACAGCTGTCTATTTTTACTTACTTCCGTACAGTATGTTTTATATTACTATGGATGTTACTGTTTTAAAAGCTTACTTTATTGAAGTACCTTTGGTAAAGGAAATTTACAGTATTACAGTATGTTACTAACCACTATTAATTAGTGTGTCAGGTTATCTTTCTTATAGAATTTCCTTTTGTTCTTTAGGATTATCAGAAAGAGCTCTCTCGGCTTGTTCCAGAACAACAAAAGCTAAACGACAAGCTTAGGAACATGAAATCAAGCGGTTTCCAAAGTAAGCATAATCCACATCGTGTTTTTTGGAATATGTAAGTAAAAAGTAAAGGGCCAATGAAATATACTACATCTAACAATATGTCCTGCAGCCACCTTGCATGAAACCATTTTCGAACTGACTGTACCATAAAGTTAGCCAAAAGTGAAAACAATTTGCGAAAAATCAAACTCCTATTACAAGAAATTGTATATGGTCAATAAAGTGATTTCTCCTATCTCTCTCTTAAGTATGGATTTTCATTAATTTGCTGTCCTGTGACTTTATAATCTCTGAAAGAAAATGGATTTATTTTTTACAGCTTCAGCAGTGACTACTTTAAAGAAGAATATAACAGAAAAAGATGTCTCATGTCGCAAACTGAAGGAGCAACTGGATGCTTTGGAAAAGGAAACATCAGCCAAACTTGCTGAAATGAATCAATTCAATAAGGAATTCAAGGTATGATTTCAAATTATGAAAAAGAGGTGCACGAGAGGCAATACTTTGTGTCTTCAGTTTCTCTTCTTGCTGTATAAAAGTCTTTGTTTCCCCCACTGTTCTTTTTTTACCAATGAAAAGATTTCCGTTAGAATTTGAACTGTATCCCTTTCTTATAACTCCAACGCTATAGGGCTTAATAACAGTTGTCTCGGCTCCTGCTTCAAATGGATCTCTTCCCCATTTGAAACAGGAGCCTGTGGTGAAGAAGCCAAAGACAATTGAGTACAATATATCAATCTTTAAAAAACACTTGTACATAAAGTAATCTTAATATTAAAGGGATCAAGGGATCTATGTACATACATATGGTTCTGTAGCAGTAAAAATATTGGGTTTAAAAATTATTGATTTATGTCATTTTCTTTACATGCTTCTTACAATAAAACCACATGTTGTAGCAGAACTGAAGGAGAATTTTAGAAACCCTTATACAAAGTTGACGCCTTAAAGCCTCATCCAAGAAGAATATTAACTTCTCAGCTGAATAGGGAATAGGACCATCAGTCACCATTCCATTGTTAACAGCACATGAAACTAATCAGTAATCCTGCAGATGTCTCTGTCTGGTTAACATGCTACTTGATCCCTTTACTCTCTCTTCCTTCCTTGCCATTTTTACAGTTTGAGGATATGGATGACTGCGTCCTTCAGTGCCTTCTTTCTTTGCTGGGCTGTCTCAGCAATCTCTTCCTCTTAATTAAGGTTATTTTATATTCTTTTCTTATTTTGTGTTCCTTTCCATTCTGCGTTATTAAACCCCGTTTTTGCTAATTTCTTTCAACCTTGTGTGACTATCATTCCATCATAAAAAAACAATATATAATCCGTTTTCCTTGAGTTATTTTTTATGTTTCTCTTCATTGCTTTTCATTGCTTGTATTCTGTTTTCTGAATTACTGCCTCACCTACTAATATTTGTAAAGAATCTGAACATGGATCTTCAAGACATGAGACAAATTTAGAATTCCTCTGTCTTGTCAATAATTGTATGTGCTTAAAATACATTATAAGCTTTCCAAAATTCTTTTTATAGAACAAAATCAAAATAGATATTTTTCACAACAGTTGGTGAGTGCTGTTCTTATCTCTGAGTTGAGCACCAGAATACCATGTTTTTTTTTTTAGGTTAATGGAATCAATTTTCTTGAGTTCTTGCCTTTCCTGTTCCCAGTGAGTTTAAAGGAAAGCAATATAAATACACACCAGGCTGGCAAGAACGCAAGAACATAAGACATTTTTCATTACTTTAATTGTCGGTAAAACAGTCCCTTGCCTGTTTTCTTTCCATTATGTGGTGAAAGGGTAGTTTGATAAAGAATGAGGGTTTGATTTTTCCAGGAGCTCCGTGACAGCCAAAACAAACAGCAGACTGCCCTAGATAAGCTCTGCAAGATCAAAGAAGAAAAAATCAAAGAATTGCAAAGGCGCAAAGAGCAAGAACTGGAGAGGAAACAGAGGGAAGAGGAGGAAGCCATCAGGTGATCCTTCTGTCCTTTAATTTTAGAAAACAGGTTTTAAAAAGGAGAGAGTGTGGGCCTCCCTAGTGGCTTAACTGATACAGTAGCTTGTCTGCGCGTAGGTTGAATTCTTTTATCCAGAAGCTGTGGGTTTGAGATTGGGTCCTGTTACTAGCTAACTGTGACTGGGACTCCCAAGGTGGTGCTGCATACCTGGTGTGGTGTGCGTTTCCATGGTTATAGTGGGAAGCGTCCGTCTGTTTTTTCTCCGCTAACACTGGGACCTCTGCATCCTCCCGGTGTGCTGGCAGTTGGAGAGGTTGGGATGTGCCTGTCTTCTGTTAAGTGTTGAACCTCTGGTACGAAGCTGTGATGCTTGGGATGCACTTAAAGATGAGTGGTTCGATGGCGTCAGAGGAGTCCGTCTATTCTTCCTCATATATTAAGTAAAATATTATGCATGGACAAAACCTGAAAACTAACATTATGGTGTGCAAATCTTTATTATTAATGTAGTGAAGAAATAAAACTTTCAAATATTATTATTTTATTTTACTTTCTTGTGTATTCTTATTCTTGTACTCACTGAAGTAGAACAAAACTCAATATATTATAAGCAGACAGTGATGTTGGTGAGTCAACTAGTACAGTATGTACAGACATTTTAAAGTTTTTTGTTCAGAAATGGACAGTAGATAAAATAAAATAATAACAGAAAATAACAAAATAATATTAAAAGTTTTATGTATTCATAGTTTCTGATTTCTTGTTTTAACTTGTTCTGGCATGATATAGTAAACAGATAATACTATTATTGGAAAATCTTGGAGATACTCTTAACTGCAAGACTACATCTATGGTAACTGCTGCAAAATCCTTATGCTACTTGAAAAATATTACATCCTGGACAGGGAGCTGAAGGAGCTCAAAAGATTTCAAGAAACTGAAGAAATTACAAAACCAACTTTCAGTCACTTTCACAGAAATGTGCACCCTGAATTGTCGGAGAAACAACAAATGGAAATTGAGAAGCTGGTCTCAGGTGGTGACAGGAAATAAAATTTGGCACTCCATCCCAACTTCACCACACAATAATACATTAAAAACAACCAGGACCAGGCAGCCAGAATGCAGGAGCTGAAGACAATAGCTCCTAGGACACCATCATAATGGTCTCTGTGTGACACTGGCTTACAAATTAGTGCCAGTACTGTCAACATTTTTAAATGTTAAGTGGTCATCATTGGAGAAGTAGCTGATATCATTCACAGAGTAGAGAGACTCCCTAGTCTATGGAGATACAGATTTTCCTTCTGTAGCATATTGAAACATTTTGGAAACAAAACAAAGAATGTGAAGAAACATGGTCTTCCCAGCAGTCATAACAGTACCAGGCAAAGGAAAATGCAAAGTGTATGGTGTGTAGAAGACATCGTGCCATCTTGAAGACTGGAAACGTCCCATGTCGAAGGCCAACTGTGTAGACTTGATCATTGTATCTGGATAAAATGGGCACAAGTAGTCTTAGCATGATGATCCACAAAGACACCAGTAACATCTGTACTAAAATGGAAAGTGGTAATTATGGTGTTAATGAAATCACAAACATGGCTTAATGATGAATGCAGCAATAGTAGATATACTGGAGTGATGTAGCATTATTTGTTAAAAGGAGTTTTCAGATTATGAATTAATGTACAAAATAATTTGTTTTTTTGGAGGACTTCCTTACACTCCATGTAGTCTAGAAAAAAATATAGAATCTTATAGAAACTGCGAATGTCTGCTTCAGAAACTGAAATGGTAGTTGTGGTTATTAATGCAATTATTCATCCTGGCTTTTCAAACAAGGCAGTGAGATGAATACAAGTGATAGAATCATTAGCAAACTGTGATCAGAATATGATATGCTTAGAAATATATTTTGAAATTGTATGGGTAGAGTCAAAATGAAAAGCCTACAATTTCAGTAAAGCAAAATTTGCAAGAAAGAGACAACAAGGATATATGGAATCAGTGGATAATGATGGATGTATCCCAAGAATGAGTAAATTAAAAAGCTCAAGAAATAGTATTTCATGAACAAATACATCTGGGAAAATCTAAGGGAAAAAACACCACAGTATCCAGTAAAAGAAAAGGAGCACAGTGATTTGCCAGGGGCAAAATAAAAAGGATACTGGAATGGCCCTGAGGGATGGAAAGAAATATTGCTGTGAAGGTAAAAATAAATAAAAAAGATCATTTCTGCACAACAACAATTAAACGAATGTGAAGGATTATCTGAAGCGTATCTGGGACAATCATGTAAAACTTCTAATGAAAAGGAGAAGGCTGACTAAACACTGAATAAGTATTTCACTTGGGTGTTCACAAAAAAAAAGTAAATAGGCATAGAACAGGCAAAAGTGTTTCCTATAGGGACCCTAAGGAATACTCAACAATTAGATTAACTAATTTGTTAATTTCTTCAAACAAGCAACAATGGCAAAGAATGTACACAGAACCTGATATGATATGGTGAATTTAGATTTTCAGAAGGGTATTGATATAAAAGAAGAATTCTCCAGTTATATAGGTAGGCTTTTGGAGAGGTATGAATGTTTGGACTGATATTTGATTAATGCAAAGCATTATATATAAGACAAGAATGATCAAACTGATGTAATTAATGGAGTACCTCAGGGATGTGCACTAGGAGCACAATTCTTCCTAAATTAGGTGAATTATCTGGATTCTGGTATAATTAGTATACTAGACAGGTTTGCAGATAAAACCAAATTGTTAGGAGGATTAGGTAACGTGGGGAAGCAATAAAAAAGGCAAACTAATTATTGATAATTCCTTATATTTAGTGCTTTTCTGGACACTCCACTCAAAGCATTTTACAGGTAATGGGGACTCCCCTCCACCACCAATGTGTAGCACCCAACTGGATGATGCAACAGCAGCCATAATGCCCTAGTAAGCTCACCAAACACCAGCTACCAGTGGGGAGAAAAACAGGCTGACAAATTCATAGATAGGGATTATTATTAGGAGGCCATGATTGATTGATAAAGGCCAATGTGAAATATGTCCAAGACACCTGGGAAAACACTTTTTGTAAAACGCCCTGGGATTTTTAATGACCACAGAGAGTTAGGACCTTGGTTTTACGTCTCATCCAAAGGACAGCACCTTTTTACAATATAGTGTCCCTGTCACTATACTGGGACATTAGGACCCAGACAGACTGCAGGGTGGGCACCCCACTACGGGTCCCACTAACACCCCTTCTAGCAACAACCTCAGCTTTGCCAGGAGGTCTCCCATCCAGATACTGACCAGGCTCACACCTCCTTAGAGTCAGTGGATTGCCAGTTGCCAACCCTTATAAAAAAAAAAAAACCTTACTAACCTCTTCTGGTTGTTCAAGATATTAAATATAAGTATAAAACAGTAAATAAAAGTAAATATAATAAAAGTAAATAAGACAACTGTATAGGCACACTAACTAGCTCTTGTAGGTGTGCTTGACAAATGTTTCAGAGAATAAAGCATTTCTTCAATATTGCTTATTTTCCGGAGCCAACCACATGAGGCTGTGCCCACGTGAGTTCCGCGTCGACTGTATTAAAAATCCTCCAAGGCCTTGAGGAAGTCAACCCAATGGACTTCTTCAGAATCAACAGCTAAAACATGGAGTGTGGGAGTGTGTTTAAACCTCCTTTATGAAAAGGGCTTTGGAAGAACAGAACAAACTATCCAGCTATTTCCTTGAAGCTGATACTATGGCATCCATTAGCTACCATGGGCTAGATGGTCCAAATAGTCATTTCCTGTTTGTAACCTCACATTTTTAAAACACATCTCACATTTTTAAAAAGTCAAGACACGTTCTTCAGAACAGGTGTTCCTCAACAAGGGGGAAAAAGCAAAAATTATTCAGCATTTTGATAGCTGAGTTTTGACTACTGGTTTGATTGTTTTTTGGTGTTCAGCTAAAACAAAGTGATTTGCTACATCCTTGCACATTCTTTTCAATGAAAGCCCGATAGCTGTACAAACAGATATTTTGTTAGCAAGGAGTAATTTCTTTGGTTTAAAGAGCAGTGACATTAGGCAGATGGAAAACAAAATTTTGACTTTGATCCCTGCGTAGCGTGTCTTGCAGGTTCCTGAGCAGGAAGTCTCCCCCAGATGTTTGCCTGCTCAATCCCTGTCTGTTTTTGTCTGCACAGGAGAGCCAAGCTGGAGAAGGAGAGGCTGTGGCAGGAGAAAGTGAAGCGCGATGAGGAGGAGAGGCAGCGGAGACTGCAGGAGGAGAGGCTGCAGAAGCACTGGGAGGAGGAGGAGCAGGAGGCCCTGGCCCGGCAGAGGGAGGCCGAGGAGGCCGCCGAGAGGGAGCGGAGGGCAGCTGAGGAGAGGAAGAGGAGGGAGAGGGAAGAGGAGCAGCGCAGAAAAGCTGAGGAGGAGAGGCGGAGGGAGGAGGAGAGGCGAAGGGAGGAAGAGAGGAAGAGGGAGGAGGAGGAGAGGCAAAGGGAGAAGGAGAGGAAGAGGGAGGAGGAGAGGAGGAGGCAGGAGGAGAGGGAGAGGGAGGAGGAGAGGAGGAGGCAGGAGGAAAAGCGGCGGTGCGAGGAGGAACGGAGGCTAGAAGAGCAGCGCAACAGGGAGGAGGAGGAAAAAAGACGGCAAAGAGCAGAGGAGGCCGCAGTCAGGGATGCTGAGGAGAGGAAGAGACAACAGCTCCAGGAAGAAATGTCCAGGAAGCAGCAGCAGCAGCAGCAGAACTCCGAGCCATTTACCAGCACTAAGATTGACATTCATGAGAAACTCTCCGCCCTTCTGAAGGGTATTGACGAAAGGCAAAATTCTCGGAAAGGTAAGGAAGATGGCATAATCATAAAAACATACCTAACTATTAGAACCAGAATTTTCAGCATCACCCTTAAATGTACATTTGAAATGAGCAAAAACTGCCATTGAAAGATCTGCTTTGGTTCTTAGTCAATGTTTCCAAAATCTCACAACTGAGTGCTGAACAAGACCTCTCCTTATTACCTTTTCCCCAATATTTTAATGTAAAAGCTTTCAGAAATATAGTTCATTATGCTGATATGTGGACCTTGTGTAAATTTAGAAACTAGGTTTGACTGTGTGTTAAGTGGTCAATAAAAAGCATAAAAATGAAATTAAGTAAAAATGCAGAACACAAATGAAAGCATTATTAATGGAGCACCTACTGTAATACTTACTAGTACATTCAATATGGTTTCAGGGACAAGGCCTGTGAGTAAAGGACACCGGAAATCGGCATTTCTTGTGACCTACAGAGCTCTCTATCCCTTTGCCGCAAGAAATACTGATGAGCTCACCTTTGAAACAAATGACCTAATTGAGGTAGGACTTATTTCATTCTTACTTCACATTCTGTGTTGTTCATATACTTGTTACATGGAAAAGAAGTTAAGCTGCCATTTTGACTTAGCTTTTACAATGATGGATGAAATAAATTTAGGAGTCCTACTCTGTGGGATTACAACCCAATCTAGAAAAATGTCACAGGGAGTAGTGGGGGCTGGGACTACTTTTACGTGGTTGTCTTTGCAGCATTCTCTGCCAAGAATGATATGGACCTACTTCAAGAGAATTCATATCCAGTGATTGAAAACATTTTTTTTGTAAAACATTGACTGTGTTCATTCTACATCATCCTCATCTGAAAACAACCAGAGAATCACCACAAGATAGGAAGTGTTCCCCAAAAAATCTTTTTTGAGAAGAAAGTTCTGAAAATAATTGTATAATATTTTAAAATTTACTTATTGGCATTAAAAATGTAACAAATGCCATTGACATCATAACCTTGAATGCTTGATGGCATTTGTTCTGGATCTGCTAGATCCAGGAAACCTTAGTTACGTTGCTCAGAAAACCCTGACAACAGACTGAGGATAGTAGGATCCTAAACTTCAGCTTTGCAGAGACTGTTCATAATCTATTACCACTGAAATGTCTTGATTTGATTAATATTCACTCTCTTTGCTATGATGCTGCAAATCAAGTCTAAATGCATCTTATTTCCTTGGTAGCTCACGCTAAAACTTGAACGGTGTCCATCTGTTCAATTGGTTGACATGATTTTAGAAGAAATTAGGTCCTTCAGTTGACAGTGCATGTCAGAGCAGGAACTCTACCGTGAACTGTCTATGCAACTCAGTGATGGGGTTGTGAGTTGTAAATTGTGAGGAGGCATAGATCTAGAGAAGGGCATAAAAACTATTTAAAAGTTCTCAACAGCACAATCAGGTCCAGGATTAAAAAGTGGAAAGAAAACGGAACCACCCTGCCTCTTCCTAGAGCAGGCTGTCCTCCTAAACTGACAACCATGCAAGACCTTTAGATGTGACCCACAACCCAAAGACCACTCAGAATTCTTCAGCATTTCGCCTCTATGGGGGAGTGGCTAGATGGAAGCCACTCCTGAGAAATGTCCACATAATAGCACACCTGGCGTTTGCAAGAGGCCATGACCCTGAGACCACACGGAAAAGAGATTCTCTGGTCTGGTGAAATAAAAAATACTTGAAAGGAAAGCGCTCTGCCAGGTGCAAAACAAACAATGCCCATCACCTATGTTACACCATTCCAGTTATGAAGCATGGTGTTGGCATCATCTTATGGGGCTGCTTTTTGGGGCAGGGAATGCTGCACTTTTCAGGATGGAGAAAACTGACAAATAACAGTCATATCCTTGATAAAACCTGCTTCAGTCAGAAAGAGACCTAGATTGTATTGAAGATCCACATTCCAACAGGACAACAACCTCAAATATATAGCTAATGTTACAAGTGAGCCGTTCCCAGCTTGACAGGTCTTACAAATCTGCAAAGAAGAATAGTCAAAAATCCCCAATATACAGATATACAGGGCTGGAAGTCATAACCAAGAAGACTCAATGCTGTAATTGCCGCAAAAGGTGCTTCTACGAAGTATTGATTCGGGTGTTATCTCAGTTAATGAGATTTCCACTTTTCATTTTTCATAATCGTTTGTTACACAAAAAGTATTTTTGCCCCTTTACATTGTGTATGAATCAAGGAAAAAATATTTCTATGCATTAAAAATCTGGTCTTAACATCTATACTTGGAATTGTTTGGGGGAGTCATGTGCTGTGCCTTAAAGTTATTTGTTGCAGTAAAAGAGAATTGTGGCAACTAAGAGAAATAAGTAACTTTGTACTATATTTTATGTACTATAAAGACACATACACTGGTTATATTTTTAAATAAGCTTACTGTATGATCGTTAAAAAGTATATTATTTTTAAATCCCTGCTACACTTAACGTATGTGTGGATAATAAGACACCTGGGAAATGCTAATGCTGATATTAATAAACCTTCCCAAATGAATAATCCTACAGGTTGATGAGACAACTAAGGGGGAGCCAGGCTGGCTCTATGGCAGTCACCAGGGACGTACAGGATGGTTTCCAGAAAGCTATGTGGAAAAGCCAAGTAATAATGAAACACCCTCCGTCGCCAAACAGGACACACTGCCTCAGAACTCAGCCATTTCTTCTACCTCAGTCTTCTCTGGGTATGCTGGTTTCTTCAGGAGTTTTTTTTTAAATAGCAAGCATGCAAACAGACTGATGTGTGGACCTTGTTCTTTTTTCAAGTTCTTAAACAGAGGTTTAAAAGAGATCGTAAAACCCTTCTTTACAAAAAAAGCCTATCAACTTTCAGTAGTATACTGTAAATTGTTTACCTACCTTTTCCCTTATTAGTAAATTTTACGTTCCTTGAATTCTCCATTAGCTTTTTTATGTGAAGCACATTGAGATTCATATTGAGCAATGAAAGGTGTTGTATAAATGAACTGTATTATTATTTGATTAAGTTATTTTTAAATGGTCATATCTCTGTATAATTGGTTGAATGACAGATAGTTTGTGCACAGTGATGATAGCACCGGGGTCCAGAGATTGGTTCATGTCTGCCCACGTGTTATTACATTGCCACAGGTTCCATGATATTGATGGTGCCTAATATGTTCATTAGCAATAAATACGTTTTATGGAGACCACCCTGGTGGACATCAGTGAGTGTGGCGATGATATGCAGACTGGTAAAATGCAGAACACTCTGGGTTGGTCCAAGTGTGATTTTAAACCAGGAGAGTGTAGTTTCTACAGAATTCTTTAGAATTGATTGATGGCAACCTTACTGCATGATGCTACATTAAGTACTGGGACCTCACCCACCCCACTTCCTGGGGGGTTCATTGTGATGTGTCAATATTTCACAGATTAAAGAACATCCTCTTGCTGCTTGTGTAACAACTGCTTTATTACAAGACGAATATCTACTGTTAATTTCATGATAGACCCTGTCACTGACAAATATACATCAGCTTAATGAATTTACCTGTGTCATGCCTGTTCAATAAACTGTAAGCGCACCACCTACAAAAACGGTTGTCATTTTCCCAATAATAACCTTGTGAATGTGTTGCAGTTATTTTGTTTTGATGCTCAGCATGCTTTAGATACTGAAGCTGTTTGAAGATTATGCAAACTAGGTAAAGTTATTTTTGTTTGTTAGTTCAACGTACCATGATACATCAAAAGATGTTTCAGATATCTGCTAGTGCAAGGCTACACTAATTTTTCTTATCATTTGTGTGTAATGAAGCTCATTACAAAGCTTTTTTTTTTTTGCACTGCCTTTCAAGCCCTTGATGTTAAGAGGAGAAATAACAGGTGTCCTCTTTTTTGTCTATCAAGCAAATCTGAGGAGGAAGCCGGTTCCCAGCAGAAGCTAGTATCTGGCGTGGTGGGACAGAACTCTGCTTTCACTCCGACCCACTCTCCGGGCTCTTCGTCAGCTGATCGTGGACGGGTAAGCATGAAGGAGAAGCATGTTCACCTTCTTCCAACTTTCTTATTCCTGTACCTCATGAGTGTACTGAAGAAAGCAGAGAACATTCTTTGAAGTCTGAACAAGTTTGTAAGAAAGTTCACAACTGAAATGTGAACAGAATCTTAAAATAGTTTAAAAAAAAATCTTCTCAAAGTTTCTCAGCTACGGTTCTCATGGCCCTGATGTTATCATCTTTCTCCTTCAGCCTCAGGCCTTTACTTCATTGAGCTATATTTACCAGGACTGGGCGTTGTTTTAAGAATGGGTTATTTTCAAATGTTTCAAAAACATTTTGTCTGAGTTTTAAGTGTTATTTCAGATTTGGTCTTATGAAAGTAGTTGAGAGCCTAAGTGGCACAGAAGCTTTCAGAGGGAGGCGGCAGGGATTAATTTTGCTTTTCAGCTTGTATTTGTGTACACAGTATGTCTGCTTTCGTTTCCTAGTGTGTGCTTTGCAGCAGGTTTCCCTATTAAGTTGCTTTGGATTGTTCTCTATCCCTCAATTGCATGTTAAGTGTTAAATACAGGATGACAAATGGTCAGGTATTAGGGAGTGATCTGTGCATTGCCTTTCAGTGTATATTTGATTATGAGTGCTCTCATGTGGGTTTGGGAGGCCAGCTGTAGTAGGGAAAGCAGTTACAGGTGCCTAGCCTTAAAGGCCTCTATTGTCTGTCTATATAGTAGGTTCGCATGAGGTGCAGTATTTGTTTAATTAGTTCATTGGTGGAGGGCTAAGAGACACAATTTCACATGTGGTTAATTTAGACTGCTACAATAGGTGTATAAAGGCACTTCTGGTGATAGTGCTGGGTAAGTCTTGTTTTGGGTGTACAGTAGGCGGTGTGCAGTACAGTAGTTGGCGGTGTGAAGATTGCTGTGTACTATATTTTTGCTGTCCAATGTGATTTCCTTGTGCTGAGGTCCAATTAGCAACTTATCAGTAGGGAGATGTTCAAGTGGGGACCTGTGTCAGCTTGTTCTGCCTACAAAGGAACAAGTACAGGTTAATTCCACACTAAAAAATAGATAGGAGAAACACAGTGTTTTAAATGTTGGGCCTTTGTCAGGTGTCAATAAGGAGGCCTGGCATATTAGGGTTGTCAGTCTGCGCTTCTTTAAATAAAATGCCAGTCCATGATACAGTGCATAAAAAGGAACATGAAGTATGTATTGCTTGTAGAATCTATCTGAGTTGTTTGCCCAGTGTGAACCAACTGTAACACTACAAAATGCACAGTCAACACAAGGCAAACAACCAGCTCCCTTCTGCCTGACTGTAGTGCATTGGCTGGAAACATTTTACATGAATACCTCCGCAACAGTGAGAAAAGACCTGACAATCTGATTAAACTAAAATGAACAATTTTTAGATTGGATCAAAATGCAGAAGACCAATTTTCCTAGAGACTAATTTTCCTCTGTGACTTAGTTAGGATGACATTAGACACACCCATTTTAAGAAATGGATTAGCCCAGTGTTTTTCTCATCAATAATCTTGTTACTATTTCAACAAAAATTTGATTTTGTATTTTATATATATAATATATACCTGAAGGCTCACACCTGAAGAAAGCTTCACAGCTGAAACGTTGTGTTTTCTCTCTTCTCTTTTCAGCATGGAATAAACCTATTACTTGTTCCTTTGCAGACTACGCATGCTGGCGCAGCTACCCACCTGAACTACTTTGATATATATTATATGTTTTCTTTTTTCAATTTAAACTCAAGTGAAACCAAAATCAGGTTTCCTCTTTTTGCACAACCAATTTATTAGACCTTTAGTGTTTATTGCTGTATTTGTTTTCCCCTCCCTGTGTTTAGGTAGTTACTAACTTTCAGGCCCAGGCTCTCTGCTCCTGGACTGCAAAGACTGACAATCACTTGAATTTCTCTAAAGACGATATCATAACAGTGACAGAACAGCAGGAGAACTGGTGGCTTGGGGAGCTTAATGGAGTCCAGGGTTGGTTCCCTAAAGATTATGTGAAAGTGCTGAATGCTTCTGATGCACAAAATGAGTAAGTTCTTTATTATAACTTATTATTTATCTTACTGTTATGAAATAATAAAATCATGTGTGCATTAGATACCAGGAAACCGTTCTAATGTTTTTCTGATTTCTTTCTTTATAGACCAATTTATGCCTGTGTCGAAGGTTTTGAGATGCCAACAGACCTGACTCAACATGAAGGTAAAAGGCCATTTTCTGTGTAAACTTATATGCAGTCAGAAAAATAAAACTGCATGTACTGTATGTTAACCTCCAAGATATTTTTTGAATGCAGTTAATGTTTGAGATGGAAAATGTCATCGTGTTTATCTTATCGTGTTTGCATATTGTCAACGCCCTTCTGCCTGACTGTAGTGTATTGGATTATATGGAAGTCTCTGGTCTGATGGTGTTTTTAATAACCAGGCAGCGAGACATAATATGGACAGTGCTGATCGTGATTAATAATCAGACTGTATTTGAGAGGAATAACTGTATTACTTTATATAAAAAGATTCAGTTATTGTTTTATTTCCTTTTACAGAGTATGTGGCCCTTTATACATATGAGAGTCCAGAGCCCGGAGACTTGACCTTCTGTGAAGGAGACACAATCCTGGTGACAGAGAGGGAAGGGGAATGGTGGAAAGGGTGCATTGGCGACAGAAGCGGACTTTTCCCCTCAAACTATGTCAAGCCAAAGGAGACTGATGTAAAAAAACTTTTATATTTCTTCGTAGGCATTTGTTATCATAGATCTGTAGTTTAATTTTGAATATAATTATTTTTGTTTTTTTTATATGATTGAAAGTGCAGTCCGGAGTGTCATTTTCATAGTACGATTGGATTACTTTGAAGTTCAGTCACTTTGTCATGTTACCACCTTGTTGCCTGATTTAATCAGATTTCAGGAGTTAATCAGGGCTGAACCTGGTCACTACGTGGATGGGAGACATCCAAGGAAAACCATGTTTTTGCTGCAAGTGGTGTTGATAGACAAATAAGACTCTTACCACTGGACCAGAATTTTCAAGAGTAATACCCCAGCATAGTAACCGGAGGTGTGATTCAACAAATTGGTCAATCCCATATCACTGTTTCTAAGAGTAGGGTTGTTAACCCCAGTGTCCTGAATGCATTTCTCACTGATCTTTCGCTGTCTGGCATTCAGTTTTCCTGACCTATTGTGTAGTGTGTTTGCTGGTGCATATTGGCTGCTTTGCATCGCCCAAGTGAGTACTGCATTTCAGTCACCAGAGAAATAAATGCATTGCTGACCTCATTCCTGAGTCCCAGGTTGTCATCACATGATTTATGGCCAGCAGACTGTGGATGAAGGAGGAAAGCACATAATCGGTAACACCAACAGAAGTACATACATTCTTATACAACCATATATAGAAGCAGGCTGGAAAGGAATCATGTTGACATGTTTGTGTTTACCGTGTTTTACAAATTTATGACAATGGATGCTAATATCACAAGTACAATGTCACAAGTATGTTCATGAAAGTATTAGAAAAAAAGTCCGAAATGTGATATGTGATGGATTGAAAGTATCAACAAAATCATGAGCGCCACCACCATTACCCCCAACGCAACAGAATTGTAATTAGTGATTTTTTCTTTTTATAAATAATGCAAAATTATGTAGAAGTAATTAAATAAGATATTTTTACCATGAGTGTTAGAGTTCAGAGTGTTAGGATTAAAAAAGAATACGCATTTATTGTGTTTTCTTGCTGATGTTTTTGTGACTGAAAAAGAAGAGTTACATTAAAGCAGCTCCTCAAATGATCAGTTTCTGGAGTATCAGCAGTCTGTTTTATACATTTGAGCCCCCCCAGCATTTTTAAAGTAGTGCAATTGGACAGTTTTCATTTTTTTCATCAGTTGCGTTTTATAATCCACATTTACAATTCAGAAATTCTACAGTATTAAAACCGTACTGTAAAGGCGTAGGGACAAAATCTTGATTCTAATCAACACGTTGTTGAATTTTCCTGTTCTTGTCTTGTCATTTTATTTTCAGAATTCAGGTGTTGCTGGTAGAACTGGGGCATCGGGCAAAAAGCCAGGTAAATTCCCAGTGTGTCAGTGTTACTAGGTTCACATGTATTCTAAAAGCTGTAAAGGGATAACAGCCCACAGCCTCCTGTTCTTAAGTTGCCATGGTCATGTACAGTACAATAGTCTGGTTGAGTTCAATATGAATATGGGGGAATATCCACAGTAACTGCAAATCCAGAAATTGTTGAAAGGGTTAGATTGTGTGATTTTGTTGTTGTCTTTTATTGAAATGAGAAACAGCAATTATAAAGTGCATGGATTCCAGTGTGTTACAAGTAAATTGTTTGTGATATTCACATGGATCAGAGGAATTCTGTTAGTGTTTTAGCCTGTTGTACTTTTTTATCCAGGAAGATGATGAGTGGACAATAGAGAGCTGTTTGTCAGTGATATACTCTTAGTAAAACCTTCTCACTTTTCCAGTACCAATACATAATACAGTAGTGTCATATTATTGCTCATCAGTTATTTACAAGTTTCCTTTACAATTTCAAATTTCAAATTGAATGAACTTTTGCTGTTTGAACACCTTGTGAGTAGAGATACCAGGTTAAATAGTATTGTGTACCCCTTGTGTACCCCGATTAGGGTGTTTTTTGAAGAACAAGAAAAGATACTTGCTGATGTTCAAGAAGTTTTGAACAGAATTTGGATGTTTGATACACGTGAGAAAATTAGTAGTTATCTTGTGCTGAAAACGCTTACATGACTTAATGCTGCACGATGTGGTTAAGGTATTTGTAAAAATGCTTACTCACCCTTTTTATACATTATATTCTCCAATGTTGTATTATAAGCAGATGCATGGTTTCCATGTGCAGATCTGAAACTTGATCTCTTGCAGTGAGTGTTTTGTGTTTGTGGTTTCCAGAGATTGCCCAGGTGACCTCAGCATATACAGCGACAGGCACGGAGCAGCTCAGCTTAGCCCCTAACCAGCTTATCCTCATCCTCAGTAAAAACTCTTCAGAATGGTGGCTTGGGGAGCTGCAGGTTAGTTACATGCAGTCCCTTGTTTTTTAAAATCCAGCTCATGTTCAGCTGGTTAACGTGTGAGGTAGGTTTAACACAGTCAGATAGCTGTAAGCACTGGTTGCTTTTTGTTTTTTTTCTATTTTTGAAACAACTGAAAGTGCAGCTACAACCCCTGTAATACACAAGAAAAAGGGAGCTATATGTTCTCCTCCATTAGTCATTTGTCCTGCTACAGGCTTTACAGTGCCTTACAGATGGACATTCGGGGACACTGTTTCATGGCAAACTTGAAACAGTGACCACTGCTTGCAGAGTCACAGTTTCAAGTCAGCTGACGATATAGACCAAATTCAAGCTGGCAGCCATCTGCAGCATTGGTACAGTATCATCCTGTATTGGAGATGTTGTACATAGGACCTCCTAAATGGAATCATTGTTAGAATAATGTCAGATGTGCTCAAAATTAAAAAAAAGAAACACATCCTTAAAAAAATAATTGCATATGGGAATTACAAAATGCATTCTCTAAAATTATTTTTCTTGAAGGTAATGTTATACAGTTTATTTTTTTATTCTCAGGCAAGAGGGAAAAAACGCCAAAAAGGATGGTTTCCTGCAAATCATGTGAAGATTTTGGGCCCAAGCAGTGGCAAGACAACTCCAGCCCCAGCCCCAAGTAAGAATATCTACATGAGGGAGAATTGACTGCGTTTAAAAGGTCTTATGTTAACAAATAAAAGGGGAAAGTATAAGTAGCCAATCAAACAGGGAATGGCATATCAGTTAGAAAGCTCTTCTGACTGACACTGGTAATCCAACTAATAAAACTGAGAACAAGAGTCTGGAACAAGCTCCCCGGCCATGATGTCAAAATCAAAACCCTTGTTCCTCACAAGAAAAGGTTGGATGAGATCATTAGCCAAACAGGCTAGGTATGGTAGTTAGTAGCTATGGATCTGATATCCTCCTCTCTTTTGTAACTGTTCTTATGTTTTTCAGATAAGCTTTATTCTGACCTTTTTGTACATCTTCACAATTGGTGTGTCTTTAGTGTATTAACTTGTTGTGAAATCCCTTGGTTATGATTCTGATTCTGAGTAAAATGTGCGAACAGCTCTTGGTATTCAAAATAAGTGTGTGTATTTATTTAATACATATTCTTTATTATATCCCATATTTGCATTATCCGTTTTAAGTATTTTTATTTTGACACAGTTTGCCAGGTCATTGCCATGTACGACTATAAAGCAGCGAATGAGGATGAGATGAGCTTCTCCAAGGGTCAGATCATCAACGTGCTCAACAAGGACAACGCTGATTGGTGGAAGGGAGAATACAATGGCATCACAGGGCTGTTTCCAACAAATTATGTGAAGATGACAACAGATTCGGACCCCAGTCAGCAATGTAAGTGAAATGTTTAATAACCTTTTAATGCAAAGTGAACCTCAAGGACAACATAGGAAAGCCAAAGGCTATTCATTTTACTGTATTGAAACCCAGGGTGATAACTAGGATTGTGTTTTGAGGTGCACAGCAGCATCTGCAGCATAGGTATATCATGTTTGTTAATCGCAGGTTTTCAGCAATTAAGTCATGCTTAGAATTTCGTTTTCTGTAGGTTTGGGAACCACAAAGAGAAATCTACACCTTGAGAAATAAATATTTTCACATTTTTAGCATTTGTAGGGTAAATGTACAGTCAACCTGAATTTTCACTAGCTATTAAACACATTTACGTTTTTAAAAAGGGAAGAAAGCTGTTTGCTTAAACGTCCCTGAACATATGAGAATAACACTGATCAACTCGTGAAGAAATTGTTTCTGTGCTTGTTCGTTTGTTTGTTTTTTTTGTCATGGTCCTGCAGCAGAAGCGTATATTTAAAGCAGTGCATTACTTGTAAAAACATTGTTTCACATAAAACTGATATCTGCCTTAATAATGAGTCAAGTATAAAAAAAAAGTGAAATTAAAACAGTGAAGCTTATTTCTGTTGTGAAGGGAAATAATCCAAACAGTGGAAAATGGTCACTTCCATCTGACTGCATATGGACTGTACCTCTTTGAAATAAAATGTCACCAAAGAATACAGTTTATCCATACTTCATATCCATACTTAATGGGTCTTCGGAGAATAAGGAATCAAACTACCCAATTAAAATGATCAAGATTTGAGCCAAATGTTAAAACATGTTCAAGAAAATGAAATAAAACTAAAAACAATAAAGGGCCACTTCTTTTTGTATGTTTGGAAGTGTGAGACCTCTCTTTGACAGGGTTCATGGTCACTCTCAGCTGCTGCATGTACCTGACAACAAGATAGCATGATTCCCAAACAAGAAGTTGATACATTCTTGCAGGATTGTCTTCTATAGCCTCTTAGACAGTGATCAGCTATAGAATGTTTCCACGGGATTCTTATTGTTATCTTGTCTATTTTTTCCTTTGCTCTGGTGTAGTGTTTGAACATATTGGCTCAGATTTTGTAGATTATAGAGATCAAAGATCATTATCCGTAAATACAAGAAGTTTGATTATCTGATGCAAACTATAGAGTGATTGGTGAAGGAACAGCTTCTGTCTGTAATTGAACAGTCACATGACCTTTTTGGAAAGATTATTGTAATGCTCTGTGATCTTTCCTGTGCCATTACACTGCCTTTTAAAGTATGAGTCTCATTTAGTTGCCACAGCTCAAAAATGTCTGTGACCAAGTGCTCTCTGTTTACATGTCTACATGTCAGTCCTCCCCATGAATAGTCCTCTCCTGGTACATGGGCAGCACTTTATTTAATGTCTCCTTCAGTACCCTTGCTGTGAAAGTACTTGTACAGGCAAGTACTTAACTTGAAATCACATGGGATTCCTGATTCTCTGCTCTTACAGAGAAGGTCTAGTGACCTCTATGGTCTCAGAACAGCTCCAGAGCAGTTGTCCAGGTCTCTTTTTCTACAAACGTACAGTATGCAGTCTCTTGGAAATGTGCTTGCTGTCACTGGTTCAATTTGACTGACCTCAAAGCTCAGGCTGTGCCAAAGAACCGCACAAAGAACTTCTGCACTAACCGTTTCACTTCTTGCACTTCTTGATTCCTTCATATACTAATACTTTTGCAAGGCTGCTGTTCTTGTGTCTGTCATAAAAAAACACCTAAATGCTGTGATTTTGAAAATGTTTCTTCCAAGATTTGTGGAAGTACTCTTTTATCGTTCTAGGGAATGTTCTGCTCTTTCTGCTAAGGACAGCCACCTTTCTGAACTAAAGAAAATAATTCACTAATTTAATTTGTATTTGGAACAGTTACAGAATATTTTATGTAGTTGTGCTGCATATTCAGCAGTAGACCTAAATGTCTGCCATCTGTATCCTTCCATACTCCTTACATTCTGTGTTTCCTTCCCTCTCTGTTTTTGCTTTTTTCCTTCATTTTTTATAGGACCGTAATGTTGCCTTCCTCTCCACGTACGAAAGCCTCTCAAAGAGACCCACTATCCCAGCTTAACCACATGGTGGATGCTGAGTAGAGAGCCATGATCAGTGCTTCTTCTGCGATTGTTGCCTTTAGGAATTTTAGTTTGGTTTAATGACTTAATGTTCATAGCATGATATGATTGGGGCAAGACAGTTGTTTTTTGTGTGTTGCTTTGTTTTTTTGAACAGTTACTAGTCTTTATATGAGGGCAGATGCTTCAGATTTCACATTGCAGTGTGTTTATCTGTAATTAATATGCTCTTTCTTCAGTAGCAGAGTATTGCATGAAAGTAATTGGCATTTATCGAAGAGAAAAAACAGCTATCTAACCTAGATTTTTTAGATAAGGACATATGAAATTGCCTCTTTGCTCTCATGTAAAGTGGTTTCTGTTAATGTAGGCAGAAGGGACGGATAGTGGGTCTTTCTGTGGCTTTCACGTCTGTTTCGCTATCCTCTGTCCTTCCTCCCTACTTTTTTTTTGACTGGGTCTGGTTTGCTCACATAATTCATTTTGCTTTGTTTATTCTGTCTGGTGGTGGGCATGTGGTCACACAAAAACCCACAACCGTTTTTTTTTATCTGTGTTATCCTTTGGATTTCTGTAGTAGTGATATATTCAATCTGCTATTTCTGAGTCTTTTTTTAATTCGTTTCAATATATGTTTCCATTAAATGCTTTTCACTGTACGGGACACACATTATAGATTACCTGTGAGTTCAGTATTTCCTGATTAGTGGTTTCAGGTGTAAGGTATAGGAGTTTAGTTGTTAGATATTCAGTAGGTGGTCTATACAGTATCTGCAACCTGAAAATTATCCAGAATGACAGAAGTCTTGAATAGCACCAGCAGGGGTCAATTTCAATTGCACTGTATCAATTACAGTGACATTTACACTACTTACACTAGCAGTAAATACAAATACCGGTAAATAAAAATAAATACTATTGCATAGGTGAAGGAGTGGCACCAAAGTTTTAGCAACAATATCTTTGAACTGAGGTTTAATAAACTGTTTTCAGCCACTTTTCAGTATCAAAACACACAGTGTTACAGTATTCACTTAAGTTATTTCTCCTCTTTAGAAAGCAAGAAAAAGCTCACGAAAACAAATAGCTTAAATGTTTTTTCAAGAGTATTATGGAATTATGTTCTATGGTTGCATGCATATACTGCCCTTGTGTGCAGTATAAATAAACACTCTTTTAACCACATCGGCATGCAAGTTGTAATATAAGTGCAGTATCCAGATCTCTTGAAAATGTGGAATACACATTGATTTTTGTTTATTTTTGAGGGCATAATAAAAACGAAAAAATATTATGAGATGCTTTAATTTGATTTTTGCATTATTGCCCATTTGCCATTTTATAAACAATGGCAGCATTGACAGGTTAAGCTATATCAACTATAACACAAGCATAAATGTGTTACTTAGCTACATGCAGCTAGGTTAATCATTAGATTGAATTTTGCCATGCAGTGAGTTAAATCCCATTTTCTTGAAACTAAGTTATACGTCACAAAATGGTATTGTAGTCCTTCTGCCCTCCATATTTGAATTCTGTGTTTATTTCACATAGGGTTTATACTCCTGCTAAGTCAGGTATTAACTTCAACCACCACTGAGTACTATATTACTATTAGTACTATATAAGCCCCTTCTCTTTCAGTTCCTCCTTTCTTTTATACAGTGAATCCCAACACTCTCCTATTGTTAGAGGAATCTAGGTTCCTTTTTAAATGCAAGAGCTTGTTTTGGACATTTGTAGCAAGGTTTGAAGTATAAGAAGGTAAAAAACATATATACAGTAAGACGGTAACATGAGAAAGGTTACAAATGAAAAGTATTTCTGCTCACCTAGCCTCTTTGTATTGCATGAAGTGCACAGTTTCTAGGGTGAAAGGAAATTCCGTAGATCCGTTTGCGTAAATAAAATTCAAATTCTGAAGCTACTGATCCTTAATTGGTAGGCTGTTTCCCATATATTTTGTCGTAATATGTGTTTGATTACAGCTGAACTACTATACCTTTAATACCTGCATTATGAAATGTGGTGTTTGCAACTTAATAATAACAATAATGAATTCTAAAAAAATGTCTTACAAATCACAAAAAACAGAAATTGCAAGACATGGGCACAAATTCCACAGCTAATACTAATCATACTGATATAGTTCAAGTAGGTAGCTGCGTCAACATGTGTAGGCTACAAAGGAACAAGTAAAGGATTTGTACCATGCTGAAAAGAAAAGGAAAGAAACACAATGTTTCAGCTGTGGAGCCTTCTTCAGAAGAAGGCTCTACAGCCGAGACATTGTGTTTATTTTCTTCTCTTTATATATTGATATAGTTATATATACATATACAGTATTTTGCTTCAGTTTTGTGGTGGCTGCTATAACTATTGCCAGCATCAGAGTGTAGTTTTTTAACCATTCATAGAGGGATACAGTTTGCTGGCAGCTTTTTAAACATGATTTGTTTTTCATGTATTGAAATGTTACATTAATATTTAATGTCACTATGCAATTATTAGAAGGGGTTTTGCTTTTATCTAAAAAACATGGGTGGTGTTCTTAGCATTTTTATTTTAAGCTCAACACATGTTTATACATTTTCAAAATGTGCCTCATTTATATAGAGAAATACCTATGATGAATAACAGAAATAAACGCTTGATTTAAAACATGTGGAGCCTTTTGGAGTTTAGTGTTTTTTTGTGCTATGATGAAAATCATGGGTTCCTTATCACATATTCTTTATGTTTCCAGTAGTTAAAGTAGAAGGGGGTTAGGAAAAAATCATACTTAACAAAGAATAAGAAAATCCACATCTCCCACCCTTCTGTACAAAACAGTTGTTTTCAAGACGTTGAGAAGCAGTGTTTGTATATTTAGTAAATACAATGGTAGTTTGAAGCATCTTAGAAATCTAATCTGTATTATTATAATAGTATTTCTTTTAGTATCTGAAAACTCACATTTATCATTTTAAATCAAAACAGGATATTTCAGTTATTATAGTCCATACCTATACCTCATAGTATTTCAAAAGAATTTAATTTCAGGTAAAAAGTATTTTGTGAATCCATATTGATATTTCTTTAAATAGTTAAATACAGTAGTTCTCTATCACTGACTGCCTCACACCCTAGTCTAAATCATAACTAATATAATAATTAATAAAAGGAGTTCAATCTTGATCCTAGAGTGCTGCGATCTAGCTATTTTTATAGATAACCATTACATTATAAATTTATAAAGACTAAAATCTAAAAATCTGTGAGTTTTGATCAATTTAGTAAGTTAATTGGTTCAATTAAGAAAGCCGTTACAAATTTCTGATTTAGGAATGTCCCATACCTCTGGGAAACTGCTGGGCTAACCACTTGGCTCTTAATAACCAAGGTTAACCACTCCAACTCTTAACAGTTTAGAGTCACCCCACCCCTGGGGTGGCTGTCAAGTAAATTTCCTTATGACATTTTGCCTTTGGGAGCCATTTCAGAGCCATTGTTGATAGAACAGTATGATAGAATGGCAAGTAAGAATGCAACAGGAAAAACGAAGAATGGAAAAAGAAAAACAAAAAAGGACATGGACTTAATAGAAATACATTTATCAATTTTAAGCAATTAAATAGAGTGAGAAAAGAAAATGCTTTCAAGAGAAGTTAAGAGTGTACCGTCAAACTTAGGAAACCTATCCATCATAACCTCTTATTAATTTTAATGAAGTATTTGAACATGAGCACAGTTTGTAAGTATAAGACTGGGAAACATGATGTATTGATACATGTCAGTTTTCTGTGGCGGGGTCATTTTCACACAGACTAAAGTGTGTCACAGAGACAGCAGAGATCACTGTCAATAGTAAATGCATAGTACAAAGAATTATTCAGGAAACAGAAAAAAGCTCATAGGTGATGGTGTCAAAACATGTCAAAAAGCTAGAATGTAAATGCATGTGAAGAAACTTTCAAAAACTGAAAAAGTAGAAAAGATATCCTTAATGAATGAATGCAAGAATGACAGGCAGACTCCCTTAAGACCAGTTCACAATGTGTGTGTTCTTTTCTTACCTATGTGACAGCCCGTGGACAGCTTGTTAATTTATTTTTGTTTCTTAAGTCCTGCAATGTTCCTGAAGAACTAAGCACACAGGACATTTCTTTGTCAGACCACCTCTCATACACAGGAACTCCCTTGCTACCCAATCCACAGTCACTACCTGCATCTCTGTTTATGTAACTATGCTTTTATTGGTTGCTTTTCTGTAAACATGCTATTTTTACTTACAAAAATGTCATGTGTAATTAGAAACCTTTATTATATTGAGAAAGGTTTCTTTATCAATGTAGAGGCAAGTTACCTTGAAGCTCAGGTTCAGGATAACTCAGGAGCCGAGTTATCATATCTTCCTCTTCTATGTTCATTTTGTTCTTGCATGTCTGTGGAAGTGCATAAAGGAATGGTGCTTATCAGCTAGACTATTGTTTCCTTATTGTTTTGCATATCCATTTGTGTGTGCCTTGCATGATGTATGTTATTTCTTAAATATTATTTAAAATACTTTTTGCCTACTATATATTAGGGTTTGTTATATTCAAAGGGGATACATATTATGGTGGTGGGGGTTATTGGCAGTCTGTGAAAATACTAGAGGAATTGGTACAAAGGTGTTGCAGCAACCAGCTGAAGTGTGGGTCTTTCACCCATAGGTAAGCCTCTTTAATGGATTTTTGCTTTTCGATGTATAAATTATTCCTGTATACAGTAGTGTAGTGCACAGCTCTAAATGTTTGTATTAAATGCTAAAAGACTGGGCTAGAAAACATTTGTACTGTGGTACCGCAAGAGATGCACTGGAATACAAATAGACTTTTGATGTACATTTCATCTACTTTTTAATGTCTTAAGCGTCTCAGCCTGTTAATACTATTAGTGTAGTATTTAAAAGTCTGTGATCTCTATTTCAAGTTTTTTACAACCTGTTTGCACTGATGTGTCTGTATCTCTTCTTACAGGGTGTGCTGACCTGATGAGCCTCGACACTATGTCACCCCTAGAAAGGAAGCGGCAGGGTTATATCCACGAGCTCATTGCGACTGAAGAGCGATACATGGATGACCTTCAGCTTGTATTGGAGGTACAACAAGAAGTTACACAGAAGGGTCTATATGTATAAGAAAGATCATTTAACAGAATTGTCTCTTCCCTTTATGAAGGCAGTAATCTCAGAAATGTTATCTCTTGGAGAAGTGGTAAGGGGATTATAATTCCTAACTGGGTCATGGGGTCAGATTCCTAGTAGGATGCTCCTGTTGTACTCTCAATGAACGTAACTCAGATCACTCCACTAAATGTCCTACAGTTTAAACAGGTCTCCAGTTTGCCATTGGAAAAGAGAATTTCCTCACAACTGACTTACAGTACCTGGTAAAATAAAGGCATCAAAATATATATATGGAGCAATATCCTTCAACCACTTCAGAATTAATTAAGTCCCAATTCTTCTTTTGTAGTTATTTGTAAACAACTTCTTTTGTTTTAAAGCAAAGTCTCTTGTGCTTTTTTCAGGTCTTTCATAAACCTATGGCGGAGTCTGGAATGCTTACAGAGAACGAGATGTCAATGATTTTTGTGAACTGGAATGAGCTTATTACCTCAAATACTAAGCTGCTAAAGTGAGTGTTGTGTTCGTACACCCGTTGTTCAAGGTCTTCTGTCATTTTACAGAATATACATAGGAAAAAGTAGTTTGACTCAGTTGTGGGGGAGCTCAACCAGGAATGTGTGTCCATCAGGGCCCTGCGAGTGAGGAAGAAGACGGGGGGTGAGAAGATGCCAGTTCAGATGATAGGAGACATCCTGGCCTCTGAGCTTGCCCATATGCAGGCCTACATCCGCTTTTGTAGCTGTCAGCTCAACGGAGCGGCTCTTCTCCAGCAAAAGACTGACCAGGAGCCAGACTTCAAGGAGTCTCTTAAGGTGAGCTTTTGGAAAAAGAGAAGAAGTTAGGTCATTTAAAAATCTGAAGCTGCATCTAGAACAGATTTGATACCTTTTTTCAGAGTTGTTTTTCAATGTCAATAATGTCAGTTATCTGCAGTTATACATGTCATAGAACACTGGCTACATACAGTGTTTAAGTAGGGTGTAAATATAGTAACCTTTGGAGTGTTTGAATGTAAATGTGGTTTAAAACTGTCAAAACACTGAAAGAAATGGTGTCTTTATCATACAGAATTCTATAGCATTATTATTATCTTATTATTATTCCATGTTTGTATATGAAAGGCAGTAATTATTGCTGACTTCTGTTTATCTAAGAAAAACGAGGTGTGTAGATTTTAGATATTGATTAAAACTGTTTGGAGTCATTTTGATTAATCGATCATTCATGACTGGCTGTGAAGCACTTGCATGACTTACCTATCTAGGTAGCCTAAGAATTAAGTTGTCTTACAATTGAGAGAGTTTATCGGGCACAGGCATTGAGGTGATGTAACCTGTTGAACTGATATTGATTTTCTTTCATTTTTATCTTTCCTATATTATACAGAGATTTGCCACAGATAACCGGTGTAAAGGGATGCCTCTCTCCAGCTTTCTTCTGAAACCCATGCAAAGAATCACCCGCTATCCACTCTTAATTAAAAATGTAAGAGTTATAGGATTCAGATTACGTATTACTATTTGTAAATGTTTTCTGTTTATGGAGCAAACTCATAATTTTTTGCCTTTTTTGCTCTAAAAAATATATTTAACCAAGTATTTCTATTGATTTCTTAAAAGGGAGGTAAAAAATGTTGAAGTTTAGTTCTGTTCATTTCACTGCAGTTTTGCCACACTGATGGAACCCTTCTAGTACAGGGAGTGACTCAAGATTGATTTGTCCTTTAGTGTCATGGTTTTTCCCATACAGTTCATTAACCAAGCAGCAGATATAACTGATTTATACAAGCCAGAGTGCAAACATCAATCCAATTAATGTGCTGAATGAGGTCAATCATATTTCATACTGTTGCGTTTTATCATCTCTTGCCGAAAGGGTCTCACTGACATTGGATAGTGTTCCTAAGGGTTGAAGTACAGTATGTTTGCCAGTTAAGAATAATAAACATTGTGGCTGGAGTATAGAATGATCTTCGTCATGAACATCCATCCATTTTCTTCATCCAATACAGGGTTGCAGGGGTGCCAGCAATGGGCACTGGGTTTTATACAGTATACTCTGGATTGAACACCAGTCTATCGCAGGGCACACACTGGCACAAACACACACACAGTCAATTTTTCCAGAAGCTAGTTAACCTAGCAGTATGTGTTTGGAAGTGCACTCGAGAAAAGCATACAAACTCCACGCAGATAGCACCCCAGGTCCAGAATTGAACCCAAAGCCCCACTGCTGTGAAGCAAACCACTGCACCACCATGCCACCCTCATCAGGAACGTAAAATCCCAAATGAATAATGCAAATAATTATGGCATCATCTACGAATAAACTTTTTCCTTCTCAGAAGGCAAACTACTACTATTTTTCATTTCTAATGATGAGTGCAGGTTGTCAGCGGAGGAACAGTGAGGATTTATTGTCCACTTCAAGCCTTTGCTTTTTGTCTGAGCAGATTTTGGAGAGCACTCCAGAAAGCCACCCTGACCACAGTCATCTCCGGGAAGCTTTGGAGAAGGCAGAGGAGCTGTGCTCTCAGGTCAACGAAGGTGTGAGAGAGAAGGAGAACTCTGACCGCCTGGAGTGGATCCAGACACATGTGCAATGTGAAGGGATCACGGAGGTGAGACAGCAGTACAGAAACAAGCCCAAATCAAACTCTACTACAGTGCACCTCAGCTTCGGCAGAGAAAAACTGATAGCTGATCACCGCAATGTTTTTTCTTTCTGCTTGCTTTAAAACCCATCAATACACGTGAAAAAAACAACTGATGGTTCTATGCTTCCAGTTTAAAATTGATTGTTACGTCTGTTGTATAGCTATTTTACACTATAGTAGTTCAAGTAGGTACAGTAGCTGTGTCAGCATGTGTTGGCTTCACAGGAACAAGTAAAGGTTTATTCCATGCTGAAAAGGAGCCACACCTGATGAAGAATTCACAGCTCAAACGTTTTTCTTTTCTTCTCTTTTCAGCATGGAAACCTTGACTTGTTCCTTATTTTAGGCTTTGCCATAAGTACAACATCAAATTTACCACAAGATGAAATTCACACTCTGATCTGACTTCAGGGTTATAAACAGTTGATAATGACAAGGAAATATGTCATCACTTTATTATTCATTAAAGCAAAACAGTGTTATTCTATTTGGACCCACCTACAAATGGCAAATTTCCAATTCCAAGAAGATGCTTTTATGCAAAAAAGATTATTTAGTTTGTGTAACGATGAATCTGACATGATGTAAATGTGATCCTTAGTGGTGTCTTTTGAGATCTGTGCATTCAGCACTTGCTTACTGTACTGGAACGAATCTAAAAGAATTGGTTAGCTATTAAAATGATGGTGCTTCGCCTTTTTTCAGGCAGAAAGACAAAGTATAAAACCTTCATTGAAATCTCTGTGTTTTTTTTGCTATTTCACTCAGCATTTAGTCTTCAACTCCCTTACGAACTGCCTGGGACCCCGAAAACTGCTTCACAGTGGTAAACTATTCAAAACCAAGAGTAACAAGGAGCTGTATGGATTCCTGTTCAACGATTTCCTCCTGCTCACCTACATGGTCAAGCAGTTCACTTCATCTGGGGTGGAAAAGGTTTTCAGTCCCAAGTCCAACAGCCAATTCAAAATGTACAAGAGTGTAAGTTCACTTTCAGACATTTTTAAGTTTTTGGCTGCGTTATTTTATATGAAAGTTGGGAAACGTGAGAAACTAAAGGGCTTGAAACTCCAGTGTTGTTAGCTGAACCAATGATAGTTTATTCTAGTACTGTATTTGTTACTCACATTACATTCAGTGTCTATGTTCCTTTTCAAAGGGTCATGACATTTAATAACAGTTTATTTTTTACAGTACACTTTTGCATTATTTTGTTAAAAAAAGACGGGATTTGCATTGAAGACATCAACATTTAGGAAATGCAGATTATTAGCATACATACATTACTTTTTATAAAACATTTTAATATGGTATAAGTACCCCAAACTGAATGGTACTGTATTAATCCTCTGTTTCTGGTTTCTTAAACTAAAAAAAGTTTAATTTGGATTTAGTTTTTTATTCTTTCTTATAAAGCCTTCCTAAAACTTTCTTATGCAAGTGTTTTTCTAAACTGATACACTGATTTTCTGGTGTATTCCCTCTTAGCCTGTGTTTCTAAATGAAGTGCTTGTGAAGCTGCCCTCTGACCCCTCCAGTGATGAACCAGTATTTCACATCTCACACATTGACCGTGTGTACACCCTGAGGACTGAAAACATTAATGAAAGGTGAATCCCAAAAAGCCAATGATACAGGCTTCATGTCCAGTTTAGTAGATGCTTTTCAAAGCTTTAGATGCTTCTGAAATACTGTTTTACTCCCAGAATAAGTTTATCTGCCAAAAAGTCAGTGAAAATGAATTATTTTAACTTTTTCCATTTAATCTCAGGTTTTGACTATAGCCTTCTGCAGTTTCAGAAAATGACAGAAATTCATCTTTGAGCTAAAGGTTTTGTCAGCTGTTGTGTTGATTTTTCGTAGAGCACATTTTAAAATGCTTTCTAACAGTGCAAAATGTCAGTTTCTGATTCTCTAGCTTCTGGCAAAATAGTGACACTATCTGCATCTTTGGCCTGAAAAACAAATACTAAGTGTTGTATCTAAAGACATAGAGTTTTGTATTTTATTATTACTGTTTTTGATGATGGATATGTTAAGCTGGTTTCCTTAACCAAGGTGACTTACAGTGCATAGAAATATTTACATTACGCCTAACTACAAACGATACAATCAATTTGGCGTTATTCAAAAATGCAAGTAAAATAAAATAAATGACTAAGGCTAGCATAATCTTGGAACTGCAAGCACTGCACAAAAATGAAATTCTAAGCGTTCTTAAGATAATGCAGAATCTGTGGATGCACATTCCATGTTTATAGTAAATAAGCGCATTTTGTAAATTAAACAATTATATGTCTGTTCAATTACTTATTTGATTTTAAAGCCTTTTGGGGGTACCCTGCATACAGTATACTGATCTTAGAATAGTGATTCCTAGAACTGGGCCTAAAAACATGCTCGAGTTTTTTTCACATTCACCCAAACTTTAAAATGATATTCAAAAATAATTTGATTTCACATTTTCATTTCACTCAAAGCAACATGTTTCCCTTCTTGTTTCACATATATTCCTAGGACGGCCTGGGTTCAGAAAATTAAAGCTGCATCCGAACACTTCTTAGACACAGAAAAGAAGAAACGGGAGAAAGCTTACCAAGGTAAAACCATAACATACCAGCCTTTCTGGATTGTATACTTCTAGTCAAATGTGGCTGCAGATTTGCATGTACTGTAGCAGCAGTCTCAAAGCACGAGAAAGCAGGTCATGGGTTCGTAATATTTCAGGTCAGACATGATCTGCCTTAATATACAATAAGAATTGGATTAACTAATTACTATTATGATGGTATACTGCAATCATCAGGTTAGTCTGTGATAGTACTTAAAAGATCAGTCAGGGCTCAGTGTAAGGTCTCTTTACCAATGGAGGGGAATGTTGATAGCATCTGTTCTTATTCAGTCTGTAATTCCTGCATCCTCTGTTTACAGCACGCTCTCAAAAAGCCAGTGGAATTGGTCGATTACTGGTAACTATCCTTGAAGCATCCGAACTGAAATCCAGCAAACCAAATGGTGAGGAATGTTGGCTGAATGTTTGCTTCAATATTGCAGTTGCATGACGGTCACATTTATCAAAAGCAATGCATTTGTACCCATTTAAACAGTTGAGCATTTTAAGGAAGCATTTTGCATGGAGTATATTCCTCAAAGATGCCAAGGAACTCTACCTTGGTTTTGAACCCAAAACCTTCCACTTACAACCCCAGAGCCTTAACCACTCTTTCACTTTGCTGCCTATAATTTATGGCAAAATGTGAGGAAATGAAGGGAAACAATATTGTAACTAATGTACCGGACTGGAAAAAAAATAGTGTTATGTGCATATCCAGTGCTTGCTTCGGCAGCACATACTGTATACTGAAATTATGCCACATATCCATTTATTCTGTAGAACACTTGTGATGTTAAAGTAATAATCAGGTTCAAACCTGGACAAAACAAATGTTTGCTAACATTAGTAATTAGTAATTAACACAACTAGGCAATCACACTATACACAGATATGTACAGTATGATCTGTGTGTTTCAGAATCCTAGAATCTAACAAGTTCCAGGATTCTGCACATACAGAATAATCTAATCATGCCACAATAACAATTTCACAGGCTTAGAAGAGATAAAATGCATCAAAATAAAAATGGATAACACCCATGACTTAAATGGATAACACCTTGGAGTAAATCTTTCTCTTTAAAACATACTGTACATGTCCACAAGTGAATGAGAGCCCATTTCCCTGTTCTGTCAATCATGAAAATAGGGGAGACATGTTTAGCCTGAAAAATACTCTCTTGTCATAATGCTCAGATTACCTAGACAGAATCTGCTTCCCAATCTGTTTAGAAAAGATCTCTCACTCGCATCTTTGGAGTTGATGAAAGATGGTGGTGATGATTGATGATGTTCTACCTGCCTTCTTTTTTATTTTCTTCTGTCCTCTCCTCTGCTTCTTCACGGTTGTTTTCTTACCATTATGTCTGCTCCTGTATTCATACTGTAGTCCATTATTCTGGATGCTGTTTATTCTTTAATATGGTGGTCCCAATGATTTATGTGAAGCTAGTTGAATTAACTTGAAATTGTTAGAAATACCTTTAGATCATCAGTGCTTTCTTCCATGTTTACTTGCCTCCTAGTCCAAAGACAGCTAAATACCGTACATACAGTATATGCAGCAAAACAAGTTCCATTTATTTTGCTTTTTAATTGTATTTTTTTGTTTTGTTTTATTGTACAGTGGCATGAAAGAGACTCCTGAGGGTGTACTGTGTAACATTCTATGGATTTCATGTGATCACTTTTCTTTCAGGGCAATGTACCTCTTGATGTTTATTAAGAAGAATAACAAAGCTATTGTGTTTTACAGAATTGTATTTGCAAAATAATTAGTGATTGATTTTGGGGCAGTTCCTTAAACAATCAAAAACAGTGCTGATTTTAGGGTTATTTCTGAAAACCAAGATGTTTCCAAAAGATAATTTCTGATCCTCAAAATAATGGATTTTAATGACCTTTGTTCTCACTTTGCAGGAAGGAGTAACTCATACTGTGAAGTAACCATGGGAGCCCAGTGTTTTACAACAAGGACAATAAATGACACCTCGAATCCCAAATGGAACTTTAACTGCCATTTTTTTATCAAGGACCTTTACCAAGATGTGCTTTGTATAACCATCTTTGGAAGGGATCAGTTTTCTCCAGATGGTAAGCCTTCTATTGTAAGAATCTATAGTTCTGCACAACACATTACATTTTAATTCTGTAATACTAAAGTTACCTCAGAGTCAGGATTTATCATCCCATGTATTCCTACTGCATCGCTTTTGCCATTTTATGTAAAAATATATCTATATTCTATTTTGCCTGCAACATTTTCACTCAAGAGAAACTTTGGAGGAGCACAATCAGGATGTTCGCTTACAGCTCACTCTGCTGTCCTAACAGACTTCCTGGGGCGTACTGAGGTTCCGGTGGCGACAATCAAAAAAGAGCTGGAGAACAAGGGAGCCGCGACCAGGCGCTTGCTGCTTCACGAGGTGCCGACAGGAGAGGTGTGGGTGCGCTTGGACCTGCAGCTCTACGACCAGAAGACTCTCGTGTGAGCCTGGGGCCGCAGGTCCCCTTTCCACGGCTTACAGAGCCATCACACAGCAGTTGGCATGAATGTGGGAAAGACACTGGGCCCCGTCTCTATCATGATGCTGTGGCACCCCTGTTTCCACGGCGACCGGTGGCCTGGCTGCTTAACTATGCAACTAAATGTGACACTACTGAAGGGCTGCATCTTCAGTGATTGTTTTTTTTAACTACTTAACTGTGCTTTGCCAACTGTATATTTATAAAGGCCATAAAGGGTATATTTTTGAAAACTGTAAAATTATATAAGGTCTTTCTAATGATTTAAATCTACATATGTAATTAATAAATAAATAAAAAATAAAATTTGGGATCTGAAGTTTGGTTTTGCTGAGGCCAAGTAAGTACATTTAGTTTTGTTATACTACTGGAATTATCTCAGGATTTATTTTTTGTTGTTGTTACTTAATATATATCTCTCAGTCTTGCATGTGGAAATCTTGAAACAATTTGCTACTGTTTTAGGCAGAGAACTGTAAATCTTTGTGTTCTGCACTGAAATGAAAGGATTTTTTTCCTCTTTTGTCAAACATACTGCAGCAACAAAGTCACTTAAAAATACCATAGTCAATATTTAACCTGCCTTAAACATTGACCTATATTTCTTAAAAATAAATCAAAATATATTTTTTGAGATTCATTTTATTAACTGTACTGTACATCTGTATATATACAACCGTTTTCCCCACATATGTATCAAAACATCTTTAGTTCTGGTTCTGCCATAGTGTCATGTACATAAATTAGAACCACTAACTATAAAAGTAATAGTCAACTTTTTTTTTTCATTTGCTGTATTTGAATTTTTTTCTTCAATTTTATTTTGCTGAAGGTACAATAAAGTATAATGGTAAGTGGGTGAGAATTCTGATATAAAATAGAATGGAATTCGGTGCAAAGAATTTTATTTATTTTTAATTTATGTAAAGAAAAAGATGTTTAAAGTACGTAAAACTAGATTTTATGCACAGTTATTATTTTAATAGATTTTTATTTCTTTCATAAAGGAAAAGGACATATTGTTTTTGATCTTTTCATCAAGAGTGAAAAAATATTTAGTATATATCCAGAGATAAAATGTTCTAAACTTGTTAATGTGTTACTGCTGTGGAATATGACTGGATATTTAGTTTTATTAAAACATGGTTGACTTCCATGTTGATTGTTTTCAAGCAACTCAATATTTGAATGGTAGTTTGCATTATTGTAAGTGATAATTGGAATTGTTATAAGTTGTGCATTGTGTTCAGAATGTCATTTGAAAACTTATGGAACGCCTCAGTTCTGAAATGGTTCTAATTGTTCTTGATATCAGCCAGTCCTTAATATGGTCATATGAATTCAGCCATATTCTTTTTAATCATGTTCTGTTTCTGAATATGCTACGGAATTATAGAATGGAATGACTGGAATAAAGGTTCTTTAAAGGTTCTTTGCCTGGATTTATTTTCATACTTTCATAATTTCAGCAAGATTAACACATTAATTCACATAAAATGCATCCACAGTTCTTGCATGTTGAATTAGCATTTTATTTCACTTAGATTAAAACAATCATCAGAAATATCAGGGCTGACCATTTTTTTAGAAAACATTTTTTCCAGATATTAATTTATTATATCTTATTAAATTAAATATTTGGTTATATTTTAAATATTTAACTGGAAATCCAAAAGGACAATTGACCCTCTATTTCATGTGAAATATACCATGTATAAAAATTATTAAAAAGTGAATGACCTTTTTCAGAGAGAAAGCAATATTACCTTCTGGTTTATTAGAATATTTGGGACTCTCATTAGTTGTGTTTACTTTGCACTGTACCACAAGCTCTAAAATAGAGACATCTGATTTTCTAAAATCAAATGAAAGCCTTCAGAATTATTCCAAGATATAAAGGGTATGTAACATTTTTGGTAATATGAATGGCTTGGATATTTGTGTGCACATGCGTACTCATTTTTGAAGCTGCAGATAATTGTCTGGAGTTACAGAAGTATTGGGAATCTATCACAATATTTACATGATACCATAATGGCATGTGTACCATTTCCAGGTCTTTTTTTGTGATTGAGCTTGATTGGAGTCAAAACATCACTAACCAGGGGCGTCATAGTGATACAGTGGTTAACATTGCTGCCTCGCAGTTCTAAGGCTCTGGGTTCAATTCCCGACTTGGGGTGCTATCTGCATGGAGTCTGTATGTTCTCCTTGTGTTCACTTGGAACACAGGTACTCTGGCTTCATCTCATAGTCAAAAACCATACTGATAGGTTAATTTTCTGGGAACACTGAGCCTGGTGTGAAGTTGTGCGTGTCTGTGTGTCTGACCTGTGATGGACTGTTGTCCCACCCAGGGTGTACCCTGCCTTGTGCTTGTTGTATGTTCTGCCTGTGTTTGTGCGGGTTTTCTCCAGGTGCTCTGGTTTCTTTCCACAGTCTAAAAACATACTGGTGGGTTAATTGCCCCTGGGGTGTGTGTCTGTATTTGCCCTGCAATGGGCTGGCATCCCGTCTGGGGTGTACCCTGCCTTGTGCCTGTCGCTTTCTGGGATAGGCTCCGGCTCCCCCCTAAACTGAACTGGAAGAAGTGGTTAGAAAATGGATGGATCTGCAACGGTGTTCGGGATTTCTTCATTTCACATGATTTTAAAAACTAGTTTTTAAAATCTACTAATGTATATAAGAACATTTGATTTATTATCTTTCCCTTTATCTTTGACTTAACAAACAATAACCCGCTTTTTAAGACGACAAAAGCTCAGCTTAAGTAGTTGCACAGATGCCTGTGATCAAGGACAGACACTTTATGTTAGAGTAGTCTTAATGTCACTTTAAAACTTCCATGCTTGAAAGATACTGACATAGGCCAACACTGTATGAAAGCATCATGCCACTTAGTTCAGAAGTCTAAAGAGGTCAATGGCAAATTTAGCAATAGGAAAAATATGAAATTTCATCTGTTAGCAAAAATGTCACCCTAAGAGTTTTGTTTTGTGCTACGTCACATTTTTATTAAAAGGTTTAATACTAAAACTGCAGTATGGCCATGCATACATTTAGCTGGACAGTGCACTTGAAGAAGCAAATAAGGTTACTATCACTTCCAAGTTGAATAGTTATAGGAAGTCCTGAAAAGAATATGAAGATTGGTGATGAAGAGATGTGATAAGAACATAGGCAGAATATTCTGAAAAACTGATATTCTTGTGCTTCTTGTTTCTTCATGTTGCATGATATCCTCTTCATGGGGCATTGTACCATGCATAAGTGCACTTGTAGTTGTCTTCTACTTTATTTGCAGTTCTACGGGCCTTCTTTCTGTCCCTAGACACACAAAATAAGAAGTTTTTTGACTGACATCGACATTAAATCTCAGATTCTCTGTTATCCAGTGTTGAAAGAATGCTTAAACATTTTTTTTTTACAAAAATATAACCAACAGAGCCAAAGAATATTGTTTTAAATGACAAAGATGCTTCTAAAAAGTGGAAAACCTATTTTTATAGTACAATTTTTAAAAATGTCAATAACAAGTAAAAACATTTGGTGATACCCTTTCTGGTAGTTTTGGTAAACGTACAGTATCAAGCACTAATGGTTCACATTGTGTACGATTTGCTTTTGTGCCCCTGCTAAAAGAAGCACACATCAGTGTCTATTAGACCTTGCACAACTCATCATTTCTAACCTTTCTAATCAGTTACAGCACAATTCAGAAATATGGGTAATGTTAAATGTGACAGCATTAACCTCATGTGAAATAGAGGTTTTTTTAAGCAAGACTGCTGGTTTCTTTTAAATTATTATTACTGGGAAACTTAACAATCACCTCTTTAAGATTTAAACTAAACTTTAATCTGAGTTAAAATAGTAAGTGTTATGTTTGATTGTATGTGTTTTAGCAGCAGTGTTGTACCTGCTTCGTTGCCACAAATCACTTTCAATATCCCCAAGTGGCATTCGTACCCATTTAATACTGTTAACCCCATGGCGACCTTGTGGTACTAGAGGCAAATTTGGTTTCAGAAGCTCCTCAATTTGTTTGAAGGAGTATACATTTCCTGTAATAAAAAACTGGATATAGCATTTCCAAAATATAGGTAGCTGCCAAATAAAGTATGTATCTTTAAACTTTATATCTTAAAATGTAGTGGTAAAGCTGTCATCGTGTCTCTTGTTTTTGCTAGTATGGATTACACAACAGGATTTGGAAGTGGTTGTAATGTTGAACTTGTTAACCAGCCTTTGAAGTGCCTGACTCACTCTGGTTTGCTGTTATTAGGAGTTTGGTTGCTTCACTTGTAATGGTGTTGAAACTAGTATCTGCATGAATGCAATGAAGTCACCAGGCATGATGTGGGAAAAGAGCAGCTGACCCAAAAAAGTTCCTTCATCTTCATCAAGTGCCAGAAGACTCATTGATTTGCCTTAAACTTGTTCTGACAGTTGCTGTTCAAATAGAACGTTCAGTGGAATAGTCTGTTCTCTTATAAAAACATTGTGTTATTTAATAAAAGTGAGTTATTTTTGTTTCCACTCAAGATGACACATAAAGTATTTAACCGCAGATGCTTAGTATGCTCTTTTTTCTCTTACTTTGTAATCCAGTTCCTACAAATATGTAGTGGTATTCATGGCCTGAACATATTACATGAATCAAACAAATAAAAAGCTATTGTATGCAATATTTCCTGCTATTTGTGGTACTTGTATGGCACTAAACACCTAGACCACAAATTACATTTTTTTAAAAGGGACCTGTTTGACATTGAAGGACAATTCCCTTCTCCTTCATTCGATCCTGATGTTGAATCAAAAGAGGATCTTCTAAAATTGGAGTTGAAACCTACAAGAATTAAAATAAAACACATGAAATGTTACCTTATTGTTTTTTAGCACTGATTTTTGATTAGCTATCCAAAATTCAAACTTCATTTGCCATTTCATGAAAAGTACACTGGAGTTCTTAATTCCAAAATTCATAAAAAAGTAATTGGAGTTCTTTGCTTGTTCTCTTAGTACACAGACAGGTGAAAACAGCAATAAATACAGCAAAAGCTATAGGTGAATAGTGCAAAGACAGTCTCTCCCAGTACACAATACAATACAACATATAAGAATTCACAATGTACAATAGTAAACAACAAATGTGCAGTATGCAGCGCAGAAATGCATTTTCAACAGGCAGTGAGTAGTCAGTCAGTTTCCAGTTAGCTATGAGCTATGTAAACTATTTAATACTGTTTGCGGATAAAAATTGTTTCTGAACCTGGTGGTCTATGTTTTGGTGCTGCAGTACTACCTGCCAGACCATAGTGGTTAGAACAGTTTACTTGGATGATTATAATCCTGTATTATGGCACAGGCTTTAAACTTAGGATCTCATCAGTTGATGCCAAGTAAGAACCTACTGTATGTTTAAAGAAAAAACAAGTATACCCAGTTTGTGTAATAGACCTCTTCATGTGATAGGGCTCTGGCTCAATTTACTTCAGCTGAGAATCTGATTTCAGGTATTGAAAAGCTGAGTGGGGTTTTAAATTGGTATCAATCCTCTCCAATTACTAAGTTTCATAGATTCCTTTATTCTTATGTGTTAGCTGAACAGGAACTCTTTGGAAGGAAAAAAACTCTCTGGGAGTGCCTGATACATTTTCACCCCTGTATCTGTTAATCAGAAACTCAAGACAACTTAAGACCTCTTATTTCTTAAAAAGTTATTGAGAGCTCGTAAAACCTCATATACAGTACCTACGGTAAAGCTGATGACTAACACTTAAGTCTGACACTTTTTAAAACACAGATGGAGTAACAGGCAACAAGTCTGAACAAGCAAGTTCTATTTAAAGATATCAATTATCATCACAGATTAAGTGCTCAACTGGAACAAAACCCAACAGGTTTCTCCAGGAGTGGTGATTGGAACAACAAATGACACAGAATGTAATGCCTTGCTCAAAAGCTCATGTTTTGCATCTTGTAGATTTGCACAGATAAACTTGTCCACCTACACAAAACATATTGAGAGCCTTGCAAAAGTATTCAACTCCTTTCAACTACATCCCATTTTGTTGTATTATGAATGCACACATTTGTGAAGGGGAATATTTTTTTAAAAAGTTTATAATGCTCAAACTGAGAAAATTCTGGGTGAAAGAAATTGTGTTATTATATTGATTAGATAACTATTTACTCCCTTTACATGTAGGGGATATTCAATATGTCATTGGAAAAGAGAGGCTCCTTTACTACCCTGTTAGACTTCTTTGAAAAAGAAATAAAGAAAATGGACACAAAGTAATCATATAAATGGTATATATAGATTATCAGTAGATGAAAAGTTCATCATAGAACATTATTTTTTTTTAAATACAGGAAGCAGGCCAATAAATGTACTGGGATTAAGAACTGGATAAAGGACAGAAAACATTAGAGAAGGGGTAAAATTCTCAAGTTGAGATGATGAAATTGTTGGGAGTACCACAGGGATCTGTATTAGGACAACTGCTTTTCCTCATTTACATCAGGATTATACATGGAAATAGTAAATACAATTGTCAAGTTTGCAAATGATTCAACACTAAAACAGATTAGCAAGTGCGAAATTTAAAATATTAATGTCCCTATTGATATAAAACTACAGAGCTACTCTTCAAGATATAGTACTTTTCTACTTCTCAGACTTCAAAATGACAATCTTCATCACTATTAAGTAAGTCATTTGTTGAAGTCATTCCTTAAAGAACACTTACCTTAAAATAATGCGGTCTGTTTATGTGTAGAAGAAAGGGATTATATTCACGTGGATCGTAGTCTTTTAAAAACACAAAACCCTGTAAAAAATAATATTAAATAATAGTGTGGTCACTTTTATTACGATTATTTTTTTCATTTTAACAAAAACAATGCCATTTAAACACATGCAAAATTAATGCCCTTATCGATATTTTATGCAGTTTCAGAAATACTGTATTGAAACAAATTAAGTCATTCAGGGAAGGGGAAAATGAGACAGTTTTAGATAAATACAAATTAATACCTAGTGCCTCATACTAAACATGAGAATTTACCTTAAACAAACATTTAAACATAAACCACTACCTTGGTGGTTAAATTAGTTAATTTAAATAAAAAACATTAAAACAATAATGTTTCTTTTTAACAATTGTCTCTACAATTTTGGTCAGAGAATTTTAGTTAGTAAAAGAGTAACCTTTTCCCGTTACTGCAGAATGACTAGATGATTTTTTTATTCTGCATTATTATTCATGAAAAGTTTTTAAAATTTTTAAAATTTGTTTCAATACTGTCTACATTCTGTTCATACAATTCAATACTGCCAGTTTTACATGATTTTTTAAATAATTCAATTCAGAGAGAAATTTAATGTTACATACTGTATGGTTGTGTAATTTTAAGAGTACCGTATGTTTTATACTAAAGACAAAATATTTACTAAAATGTCCAGAAAAATCTGGTTAGTCAAACCTTATGCAATTTGGAAGTACAGCAATTACTATAAAATGACTATAAAAAGGAATGAGCAGTATTAAAATACAACAGTCAAAACACTTCCTAAAACATTGCCATCAGAATACCCATAAAATAGAAAAGACTTTCTCTTCAGGAATACCAGGATATTAGTAAGCCAAGGATCAGTGAGAAGAAAAATGAGCAAAGTTATACTTAACACCAGTATCTCTGCACATCAGATACTTTCAAATATGGTCTGGACAGCATGTTGCTCCATTGTACTTTTTTTGGGGACACTCAATCTGTATATACCTATGCACATTTTGCACATATTTTATTGTTTTTACAGTGGCTATGAGCATATTTTGCACACACCTATGTAATTATTTTTATTTATTTTATATTTATTTTTTACCACTGTACATATTTAAATTTTTGTCTATTCTGATGTTTTTTGCTTTGCTTGTCTTGGGCTGGGCTGCTGTAACACGTCAATTTCCCTTCGGGATCAATAAAGTCTTATCTATCTATACTGAATAATTTATGCTTAATTATACACACAGATATTTTATTTACAAACATTACATCTCATATATTAACAGCAATCTGACATCAATAATAAGCAATCTTGTGTCTGTTGGTATTTGTAAATTGTCTCTGCAATCTTGTAACGGTCAGTTTCCAATGGAATGGGTACATGTATAGTCCCACCTTGTGGTCTGCAATACTAGAAGTCTTACCAGAACTTAGTGAGTTTCAGAAAAAAACGTTCTTAAATTTAAGCAGTAAATTTCCTACAATTCAGGGTGAAAAGTTTTTCCACTGCACACCACTAGAGGGCCCCCCAAATCTTCCCTCTCTAACCAGTTTCGCGTGAGAATGGGAATTAGCTCCAACTGGGTCCTCATTAGAGAACCCTATAAAACATTCTCATGCGATTCTCCTTGTGTTCACCTGTAAGACAGCGGATGTTCGTATTATTCCACGATCCAAGAGTCTCTCGCTGTTAGTTTAAACTTGAGGGCAGGAAGAAAGGCATCTTAGAGACTACTGTACTGTATGTGTCGGCTCTCTAATTCTGCCAGAAGTATCGACCCTCTGCCAGCGAAAGGCAGCCCGAAAACCCACTCTGTCACAAGGGTTCACAAGGTAGCTGGAGCCTATCATGGCAACCAACAGGCACAAGGCAGGGTACCCCGGGACAAGACACCGGTCTATCAGGGGCCAGATATGCAGATACACACACACTCACACCAGGTACCCATACCTCAAGTTTTCTTTTTCAGATATCACTTATATTATACAGTACATACTTATTACTTTACCTTGGTATTACAGTAATCCAAATATTGCAAAAACATGCTTCTCATCTGCTCTGCTTCTTGATAGCAGTATTTGTTTATGTGCTCTTTAATTTGTTTCTGAATTGGCTCAGAGACACATTCTTTCCATTTCTTGTGAAGAAGTTCTTTTTTACGCAACTCAAGGACATCTCTGTAGTTCAAATAATTATCCAGCTCCTGTTCAAATATAGCACAGGCTATTACACTACATATAGTGGGGGGAAATGTACATATTAATTAACTTTATTTCGGGAATCACATTTACTTTTTGTATGAAATTATCAAAATAATTAGCAAAAAAAATAATTAGCACAATATTTACTTGCAGTACATAATATTTGACATTATTTATTTATTTTTTGTGATGTTTTTTTTGGGGGGGGAATTACATCAGTACAAACTAGATGACAAATAATCACAATTTTATTTTACCATAAAAATACAACCCATTCCCCTCCCTCTCAAGAAAGATTAGAAATGATAAAGTCTTACCTTAACAAACCCATTTTCTGTGTCCAAAACAGACTGTGCAAGCAATTGTGCTTCATGATTTTCAGCATGCAATTTTGCCTATAAGGGATTGAAAAATTGTACATACTACTTAAAGATGTGATTTTTTTGTAATCTACTATAATTTCTTTAAAAGGCAAAACAGATAACAGTTTATTTAAAGTTAACCTCCTAAGAAATAGCAATTGTCATATTATACAATTTAGTATAAGCACTAAATAGAGACTAGGTTATACAGCATATTACTTGTCAGTTTCCATCTAAGGGAAGAAATGTATAATTAATTATATGACCATAATATCCTTAGGGACATTCACTAAGGGGACTCAGAAAAGGGCAGGTTCTGTTTAATCATATTAACGCCTAAGCAAGTGGTCATCACAGTAAATGATTAGGCATAAAATATAATTTCTGTAGAATTTCTAAAGGTAAATTTTAACAAACAGCAGTAGTAAAGGTTAAATATAGATTCAAAACAGCAGAAAGTAGACTGCTAATTACTGTGTATCAGTGTTATTTAATTGATCTTAGTGCATACTTAGGTAAATGATATTTGTCAGTGACATTAGATGAAAAGCTTCTAAAATGATTTTTGACTAAAAGGATGTCAGATCAACACTGATACTGTATACTGCTTTATAATATTTGCTCTTAAAATTTGAGAAAAGATTTTAAGTAGGCAATCAGTTTCACAGGGAACTACAACTAAGTTACACAGCACAAGATCTAATGAAGCCGGGGTACATCATAACCTATTGAAATATAGAATGCTTTCTACAGAAGTACAAAGTATAAAACCGTCAAAAGTTCAGGTGAATAAGATGAGGCACAATATGATTCTTTGAAACTCTAGTTACAAGCATGATTTAACAATCTTGGACAAAGTTATTGATCTTGAACCTGGTCTTTATTTATTAAGTGTGTCACATAAGAATCTAAGTAGAATCCACAAAAGAGTGTCCCCCATTACATACAAAACGGTTAATAGCAAGTACAAGGACATTTAAGAGAAATGCAAACACACACCTACTCTAAATGAATATTTAAATTTGTTTTAGACAGTCAAAAGTTTCTTGAAAACTGTAGAATTGTCTTTGGTACCTGCATACGTGTGAAGGGGTTGCGTGACAGCCAGTCCACTGCATCCTTTCTTTTCAACACACAGTCAGACACCCAGGGGATTTTGTTTCTAGCACTATGTGATCTCCTTGACCCAGACATTGATACCACCTGGTCTTTATCGAGATCTCTCAGTGGCTGTGGCTGTGGAACAAAACAGTTTAATACTTCTCAGTTACACATATTTTTACACTAATGGTCAGAAAATTAAAATGCCCAGGTACAAATTCTTCATTTTTGGATTACAGAAAATTCGTATACTGAATGTTCTTATACAGGGGTATGAGTTTAATTGGTATAGGGTTGAATACCCACTACAAATTCCATTTGACCTGAAGAGCTGAAAGCAAATGTAATAATATGCTTCAAATAGAAAACTGAAGTTAATTAAACTCTGATTAACAATCCAGCTGGATATAAAAACAGAATTGTACAGCGGTCCTCAAAACCAGAATAAGGACCCACTGTGCTATGACACGCACTTACTGCTGGCTCCTTTGTGTCCGAATTCTGGAAAAGGATGGGGTCAGTTGAGTGCATTATTATTGAACCCTTTGAGATAGTGTTCTTCACCTTCACAGGCATGTCTTACCTAAAACAATGACCAAACAAGACTCTGAAATCTAACTCGCAAGCTTCAATTTTGAAAGAAAAATCAACAGATCATGTTGCATTTCTTAACTGAGTAAACAGCTCATTTAATTACAGCTTCATTTTGAAGGTAACTTAGAATGTATCACATAGTGCAACAAACTAATTTAAAAGTCATCTTTACACAAAGAAAGTACAAGTCTTGGTTTGTTGACCAGTTTTCGACTACAAAGTAAATGAAACTTTACACAAACACAAAAAATAGACATCACCATACAGCATATACTGTACAGTATATGTATAGTAACACTTCAGCATAGATAGTGCAAATCCATGTATAAAATCCTTACAATCTGTAATACATACAATGGAAATAACATTTATACAGTTGCAACAGTGTGTTAGAAAGTGACACTTATTTACAATTGCATGGCTATTTAGTGATGTCAGATATGCATCATTTAAATCTGTGAAGAGAACTTTGATTTGTATCTCCTGATATAGCTATCAGCCTATGTTTTAACTTGAAGAATGGTTTTATAAATATACATTTCATCATGAAATTTAAATCAAAGTTAGAACAAACACATTTACCAATGAAAAATGTTAATTCTTTGTATGACATTCACTTAAAAAAACACCCACCTTTTAATTAATCTAAAATTCAAATTCAAACAAACTCTTTTATGTGACAATTGTGTTTGATTTGAAGGCTCAGTTTGCACAAGGCATGTTATATCTCTAGTATGAAAAGCTGCACTCTTAACATGGTCTGTTAGTTTAAGAATATAGGGAAAACTGAATCCTGCTTGACAACCCACTTGTCTGACCACTAATCAACCACAAAGCCATTTTCTGCCTTTCTTTCTCTCCCTTTCTTCAAAAGTGGCGAAGAGGTCTGCAGAACAGACAAAAACGAAGGAGAAAAGGACATACTGTAGAACTGTGAATGGTGCACTTAAAGAGAATGTAAGTACATCCAGGAGGAGATGACACTGAGGCTGAGACGCAGGAAGGATGTGTATCAGTGAAAGGAAAAGAGAGAAAGAGCTGAGCATCGGCAGCATAAAAAAGACATGATAGTCCAGGAGATAAGATCAACGGGGAGTGGATCTTGAGAAATAGTAAGAGCAGGAGACCCAAACCAGAACCCTGGGGAGGACATGAGTGGAGAGAGTCGAGTGAGGAAACTTAGTTATGTGTCATCAGCACGGCCAGAGGAGAAATAGGTAAGAACATTGCCAGGCTTTCCTGGGTTACAAAATGCTGACAGAAGATTCAAGACAGGACAGGAGATCTCTAGTGTCAAAGACGGCACAAAGATCCAGAAGGAAAAAGCCTGAGGAGAGGGAGGTGAGCTCACGTTGAGGGATGAGAATAAGGAATAAGAGAGCAGTTCCTGCTGAGTGTGCCAAGTGAAGGACAGAGTGGTGAAGGTCAAGCAGTGAGTGCTCCATGAGACCAGCTCAAAGCACACAGTTCAACGCCCGCTCGGTGGGTTTTACAGAACGGAGACAGGGAGATAATTCACAGATCATCTTGTAGGGATTGGGGATCAAGGGTGTTTTTTACTTTTAAGAGCAGTTTAATGAAGGCCTGTTTAAAACCAGGACAAACCATCTAAAAGCAGAGAAATATTAAAAGTAGAGAGGAAAAATAGAGATTGAAGCTAACAGCTAGAAGAGGGGAATGGCGGGGAGGTTTTGAATGCAAGAGGTACTGTATACAATAAAGTGGCCCTGGAACAAGGAGGAGAGCTCAGAGTAAGGAATGAAGGAGGGAAAGAAAGGAAAACCAGTGGTAGATGTAAGAAGAAAACCTTGATGGGGTGACAGAGGAGATGAATTGTGGAATGGTCTGCAAGACTCCAAGACTTCACAGCAGAATAAATAGAAGGCAAAGTCATCAGATGACTCAGAGGAAGGAGGAGGACAGAGAAAGGAAAAGGTAGAAAAAAAAGCAGAAGAGGACCGCAGACTGACAACTGGGAAATTGAATGCAAAGTTTGGCAGAGGTGTGAACTAAAGAGAAAGATGGAAGTTTTTTAAAGTTGCATCATACTGCAGATTAATGGATGTCTACAGACACTAACCAAATGTGAAGGACTAATCAAATAAACATGACACATTTATCATTAAAACAAGGGTAAATTCTGATTTTAGAGAACTGAGACAAAATTAAAACATTAAAAAAATGCTACCTTTTGTATACCGTATATTAACGTTGTGTTACAGAAGGTAAAGAACCATACTTATTTCACAAATAAAAGGCATAAATGTTCATTTAGTACCATTTAAAAATATCTCAATAATGCCCTAACGTTATGTTTATTTTCAATTCTAATACACAGGCATCTAAAAAAGCAGTACATATTTTCTTGGGTATGCACTTCAATTTACAAGGATAGTATACTTACATCCAGTGAACAGCTCGTAGGAAGCAGCTACAGTGATCATGAAGTCATTCAATTTGCCAAGGCGTGTGGTGTCCACCGAAGAATAGAAGTGCCACATGGATATTGAGTACAATATGGCATAAATACCTACATGGTTCAATCGTTTAGTGTTTCATGGTTTAACGTAATCGTTTTACAGATTATTACATTTTATATGACGTATTTTCTAAATACGACATATTTTAGTACGAAGGTAATGACAACTTTCTTCTCGTCACTTTTTTTTTTTTATACGAATGTCATCTCCATCACGAAACAACTCACTGCGTTGTGTTGGGTACTGAGCAGCAGTACCAATTTCTCAGTAATAATCAAACTCCAACAACCGGGCTGCTAAAGCAAGCCAAAAGTCCGATCAAGTTTCACGACTAAATCAACCCTAACTACAGCGTGTGACCTGCTGCTATGACAACGTCACACGAGGACAAGAGGGCTGAACTGGCCAGTTGATGACGAGAATATTCTGTTTTAGCCAATCAAGTGTTGACTGAGTGGGGCGCTAAAAGATTTGTTCCCATGGGAATGGGTAAATAAGAAAATGAATGAAGCAGTAATCATTACTTAATGCGCCATACCAGAGAGTAAGTTTTAAATTTCAACGGATTAAATACACTGTTGATGAAGACGTTCATGGAGACCGTGAGTCGCATTTGATACTGTGCTATGCCATTGACAGTCGACTATACAATTATTTGGTAAGTAGGAATGTAGCTTGATACCCTTATGCACGGGGATATTCTCAATTTTTACCGAAAACATATTAACGTCGAAAAAGAAACGTATTCAAATAACTAGATCCCCAATGCTAATATATTTGAAAGTCCAAAATAAAATTATGCCAGTAATCTTTGGATTAAATACACTGTACAAACATGTAAAGAAAACACCCCACGTAAAACATACATAACATACTTAAAGTAGAATTTTTGTCACTTTCAATAAATGCATGCAGATGCAGAACATTTGTTTTTAAGTTGATGTTTTGTTTAATGGCTCAAGCGCACTATAGTGTTCTGAAGGTCATTAGACGTCGCGCTTCTTTCTTACCGCTAGAGGCCGCTACTGCTCCATCTAAATTTACTGCCGACTCTGGCTTCGATATGCGGAGTAGCTCATTGCCTTCAAGCATGCAGAGAATGCTGATGTGTGATTTTTATTTTGGGAATTGTATTTGCTGTTCTTAAAAACCTTATCCAGTGAGTGGTTTTAAGTATGTCTCATCTTCATATTTAGCCCTTGCCAGTCCACTACCTATGTCTTCCACAAGCTTTCTTCAGCAGCTCTTGTCTAAATTGCTCCAGCAGTAACTAAAAAGCTCGGACATGAGTCCATGTGATACTAAAGAGGAATATTTTAGGTGGGACAGCACAGTTACAACCAGATTGTCTCCATGAATTACAGGATGACACAAGATGAACCAGCTACACAATTTACTAAACGACTGTCTCATCGATACAAAACATGTGGAAAGTGCAGCTGTTATTAGTTTGAAAGGTGCAGCTGTGTTGGCGACCTCTGCCCGGTTTAATGTAAGTAACCCTAATAGCTGACAACACCAAAATACTCAGCCAGCCTCATTTACTTCAAATCTGTGAGCAAACATCGCACTATATTCTGAATATACAGGGCAGAATGAATAAAGATCTGCAGGTAAGGTTGGGGAATTGGGATAATGTTCTAGTAGTTGCCCTTAAATTTAAATTTGATATAAGAAGGAGACTTTGACCTTACTGTAATGCACATTTCCTGTTTTGTACAATCTGTACAAAGCAGAATACTTTTATGTGGCTTAATGGCACAGTGGCTAGTATTGCACCCTTGCAGCACTGGGGCCCTGGGTTCAATTCTGGACTTGGGGTGCTATCTGCCTGGAGTTTGTATGTTTTACCTATATTGGTGTGGGTTTTCTCCAGGTGCTCTGGTTTCCTCCCACAGCCCCAAAACATGTACGGGTGGGTTAATTGTCCCTGGGGTGTGTGTGTTTCTGTATTATCCTCGTGATGGGCTGGCATCCCGTCTGGGGTGCACCCTGCCTTGTGTCTGTCACTTGCTGGGATAGGCTCCAGCTCCCCCATGACCCTGAATCGGAAAAGCTGGATGGAAATACTTTTGTTTTAAACTTTTCTTTGCGTTATAAATGTACCGTAGATACAGCCACAACAGGCCCACATGTTTGCAGAAGCATTCAAACGCACTGCAGTTATCCGGGAAGAGGGTTTCTACTTTCAGGATAAAAACTACTCCTGTGTCAGAGCTGACAAAAACTCAATCTACTCCAAATGCGTAAGTATTTAAAAACTAAAAGCACCGTAGTAACTGTCATATAATGTGGAACCTAGAAAAAATAAACTTGTGTTTCCTACTGTTTTGTTTTATAATAGAATGGCAAGGGACTGGTAATGGTTAAAACGGGATCCTATATACTGGTTGCTACGTACAACGAGGGCATGTATCCGAGTGTTTGTGTGGAAGCTGTGGAAAAACTAGGTAAGAGGAAACACAGTCTTGAGTTGGCACTGATCATATTTATTACATTTAATGATTGTAATGAGAAGCAGGGAAAGGATTTGTAATATAAAATCTTTTTAATATCGTATTTTATTTTTTATGTAAAAGGATTGTAAAACTGAACAATTCTTTCATTTCATTCACTTCACTTTCACTGTGACGTAAACAGTTACTGTAACATGCCTATTATACCATAATGATTCTATTTGTCCAGGACAACCTGTTTTTAATTTAATAGTCCCGATCCCAGCCTGGTGACTCATAAGACCACTACCAACCACCTTATCTGTACTGCTGAGCAAACAAGAGTACAACAGTCCACCCTTTTGATGGGGCAATTACAGTAGGGGTAAGCCCCATGAACTTTGTTCAAGGACAAAACTGCTGCTTCTGCAATAGGGGACTTAAGTGTAAACTCAAAGCCCTGAGTTAAAACTCCAGAGCCCTTATTGCTACTCTCTGCTTCCCAAAAACATCTGCATGATAAACTGTATAGTCTCAAACTATTTTAACTCGTTTGAGTAGTGGTTTCAAAATCAGTACATTATTTCCTGAATTAGACAATCTGCAGATATAATCAGTAGCGAATGGCATTGTGCAGAGCAAATATGGAGAAGAAAAATAAATAAAGGTATAAGGAACTCATGAAAGGCTCCTGGTGTAATTACAAAAACAATAACATACTGTATTTCAGTTTATTGATCGAAGTGCCTTCAATTAGTTCAGAACATTACATCTATATTCAAATAATGCAGTATGATTATTTTCTGGTCACAGTTTATTAAGAAAAAAATCTAATAATACAAAATACAGTAGTTAATAATTGTTCATTCATAAAAGGAAAGCTTAAAACACTTTTGCTTAAGTTTTATAATCAGAAACCTTCAGTGTTTTACATTGTTGGGAACATTTAATATATTTAAAATTACTTGCATATTATATTCCAACTGAATTATGTCTATTCAACAACATTTACCTTCCTTTCCAGCTGAATATTTACGAGAGAAGGGAAAATGAAGAAAAAAGAAAACGAGAAGATTAATAATACACTTGCCAATACTAATTTGTAAAAAGTTAACTTTGGAATGTGTTATCAATTAACATTCATTAAAAACACTTAATTAAATTTGTAGCTTTCTCATTTAAAATGTTAGTAATTATACAAGAAGTGTTTTTAATTAAGAAAAAATACTAGAGTGACTTACTTTAAGAAGTGAGGTGTAAAAGTCAGGTAACTAATTAGAACATAAAAGTACTTAAACTACTTCCAAAACTATAGTATTTATTCTCAGACAAAACCATATTTAAGACTGTATCCACCTACTGTAGGTTCAATATGTTTTGCCAAAAATAAGGCTGCTCACAGTTTGTTCTGCCAGTCTCTTTTAATAAATTAACAGGACATTTGTAATAAGAAAAGCTAGGAAAAACATAATTAGTACTGTTCAACGGCAGAAATAACTGAAAATAACTGGATGTGGGAACAACACTTTTGAAACAAGTATGTTTCTTATTACCCACAGGCCATAGCCAATAAATGTTCTACCACATTAAATAATCCTTAAGATTTAATTTAATCTGCTTTGCACATTTGCTCAAGATTCTCAAATTGCTTGTCTTTCACTTATAGACAGCAATTCTTAAACTCTTTTCAAATTCCCAAAAGGATTCAAGTTAGAACTTTGAGTAGGTCACTCAATGACATTCACCTTTTTCTTAAGTTATAGCAGTGTAGGTTTAGTCTTGTGCTTTATGTTTGTGGCCTGACGAGAGGAGAGTTTTTGTTATAAATTTAGGTTTGAAGCAGGTATTCCCTTTAAGATTTGTCAGTACTTTTTTCCATCTACTGTATGTTGTTATTGCTCTTGACAAATTTCCTAGTTCCTGCTGATAAGAAGCAGTACTATAATATGATGCATGACAGAAGGGGTAACTCATTTCAGATATACAGTACTGTATGGTGTTTTACTGGTCAGTTTGGGGACATATAGACAATGTCAGTGTGCTTTTCACTTTTTGATGATTAACTTCATAATACTCAAAGAGAAATTAAAGGTAAATCCAAAGACTGGTATATTTATTCTGAAATAATGTGAACCACTATTACTGACGGAAGCCACTCAACAAATTGCTGGCTCAGTAAGGTAATTTTGTGTACCTAAAGTAATTTAGGAAAGAATGTGAATACTTTTGCATTCAATTGTTTTAAAATTGTTTTATTTTCGAATGTACAGTATGGTGTTAGTAATGTATATAACATTTATTATTACATCAAAGTGTTATGACAGCAAGCTTTAAAGCAACTAAATGTGAAAGTGATGCAATGATGAGAATACTTATGCAAGGTACTGGTTACTGTTTCACTGTATGTTGTTTTATGCTTTCCTTTCATACTTAAGAATGTTTCAGTTCTTCCAATCCTAGTGTTCAGTTTTTATTTAAATGTAACATTATTACCATAGGATGGCAGGGAGCTGCAGTGGTTAGCATTGGTGCTCTGGAAAGGTCCTGAGGTGCTATCTGCATGAGGGTCTTGTGTTGTCCCCATGTTCAAATGGGTTTCCCCTGGGTGCTCTGCTTTCCTCCCACAATCCAAAGACATAGCACTAAATGAATCTGCAGCTGGTGTTTGCATTTGTGTCTGTATCTGTCCTGCAATGGACTGGTGTCACATCGAGTGCATACCCTGCCTTACCCCCATTACTTGTCTCTGGCTATCCCTTGACCATACATTGGATTAAGTGGTTAGATGATGGATGAATATATTATTAGCATACTTAAAACAAAGATTTACTGTATGATTCAAACCTTGATTTTCCCTGGAGAGGAACAAAAATGGTGAACATCCACACAATCAAGTGATTGAGAATCCACACGAGGTACTTTCTGGAGAGCTTTATACCAAAGGTGCATGTAGAAGTGGACTCTGCTGTTTACCAGATATGACACTGTAGTGATTCTGGTACATGACTAAAGCCTTGAAAAAGAATCCTTCGGAAGAGGTAATCTTCCCACTGTAGGGGATAAAAGAAAAACAGGACTCTTAACAGTACTTGTTTCTGCTTGTTGTCATATGAAGTAGCTGTTCATTTTATGCTATTTCTGTATGCAATTTATTGTTATTTCCTGTTACATTTACATGTGATAGGTGGATTTGTAAAAATAATATGTGGATTTTTGGATATTCTCCCTTATGCACAATAGTTTACTTTTGATGTATTGTACATAATTTCTCATGATTCATGATTATCTAATTTATCTCTTAACACTGTAATACAGTAGCTGCACAATTTGTGTGGGCTGAAATGCTTATTAGCAGGTAGTGCATCATCTATAACTAATAATTACACAGCGGTAATATTTAATATTTTTAATTATGTATAACCCCCCACCATGAGGTTCTTTGTGGTCATAGTATTAAAAATCTCAGATTTTAATACATGATACGCTAATGTCATTGGTTTATTTTTATATGATAAACATTACCTAGCATATCTTCCAGTTTCTTGACAGCTGCCTTGTTTACTTTGAAATTAGTCTGTTCAGTTCTGCAAGGCAAGCAAACATGATTGGGGTTTATAGAACACAACACAAAAGTTATTGTCTACAGCCTTTATTTTGATCCATTTCCATATGACATCCACTAATTGACTTAAGTATCACTTCAGAATTTAATTTATTAAGTGCATATAAATGCAAGGGATCCAAATGTATTTTTATGACTTCACTCACACCCCACCTCCTATCAAGTGCACCTCACACACTCCAGTTTACCAGTTGTACTACAGTAGCCACAAAAGTACTGTTGTGTAGGAATGTGGGTTGTTTAAACTTTTTAAAACAGTTTTTAACAAATATTAAATTCTAGTTATTTGAAAAAGTTAATAGGAAAAAGAAGTAAGGATTAAATATTGATTTATGATTTAATATTGACGATGATTTAAGAGAACTGCTGCAGTTTATGCTTGGGATTAAACACAGACACCAGTGGAAATCCCCATTAAAGTTTCATTTTATATTTTTTTACTTCCATTTTGCTAGTTTTCCTTTTTACTTACGTCTTAGATTTCTTCACTGCATTGAACATTATTAGTCCTGCCAAAGCATTCCTCTGCATGTCCGATGAAAGAACTTCATATGATTCAAGACTTCCTGTGTGTTAACATTAGCAGGTTAATAGGAGGTATAGTTCTCCCTTGACCAAAAAGTAGCACTCTTGCGAAGGGACATCCAGACCAAGGAAGACTTTGGAAATCAAGATTTAAGCATATTTTCAGTGGGAAAGGTATTTACTGAATAAACTGCTGCAGAATTTAAGTAAAACATTCAGATAAAGATACACAATTTGTGATAGAATCAGGGGAACAAACTGAGTTATAGAAAAAGAGAAATGCCGAATAGCAGAAGTACATATACTGTACCAGACGTGTGATGAAAACAACAAAGAATCCGAAAATAAATGTGTAAATTAAAAATGCTGAGCATCAAAAGAAACACATCACGATAACTGCAATTAATTCACAAACGTATTATCATGAGAATTACATTTTTGTTAGTCGGGGCATTGACATTTTATTACTTGACAAATATGATATATCCAAATTAATCACAGGCCAGTAGAGGTACAGTATATTCACCTCTGAAAACAATACAAGCATGCTTTGCAGATGCTAACTTGTAGGACAGACAAGCAAAAGCTTTTTCACTAGTCTCTGAGCCCTTGATGTCACGTAACCATTGATTAAGGAGATTCTATTGTACACAATTACCGTGCCATTCTGCATGTTTGTGGCATGTTTGTGTCTGACATCCATCAGTGGTCTATACAAAACCTTAAGTCATCATAAGCCTTTGCTCCATGAGTTGAAGGTCTACCTGAGACAACCTAATCTAGTCTCCAATATGCCCATGGTAAAATGCATTGTCCTCTTGATAAGTGGTGTCCCGTTTGCTCTTTTCTACATTTTTCTTTCTTAATATTTGCAGCCCTGACATTAAACACGTTAATTACATCATCATCTTTGCCCATTCAACTCTCTCCACAAAACATTATCAAAGTGGGAAGATTTTCTATGATTTTTTGTGAAACCCTACAGGAATTGAGGAAAAAAAAACCCACCTGACAGGATGCGTTGTGCAGCAAATCCACGGACTGCAGAAACATAGCGATTCTCTATAAAGTCCTCCACATTCTCCTCAATCAAGTACCTGCACACCACCTGGACAAGCAGAAGAGCCAGTAAGCCACAATCTCCTGAGCACTGACTGCACTTAGAGTTTTCACTGTAGCAGTGGTAATTTCAGGACACTCTCATCATCCCTTGGTCAAATAATGTTGACAAGCAAGTTCCAAACTGTGTCAAAGGTTTTTCTTCCAATTTAACAGACTTTCATATTCCATTTACAAGAATCATCAGCATCTACTTTTCAGGCTGTCATGACCTACTCAGTTAGCCACAAAGTCTTAACGCATAGGGCTCTGAACTCTCCTTTTCAAAATCATTCTACACAAAATATTGGTTTATCTCACAAAGGGTCAATGAGCATACAAGTACCTGGTAGCCTTGTATAAAGGGCTCCATGATGGCCTCAAGGAAGGACAATATTTTATGGCCATTTTTGGTCACTGTTATGTCCTGATTTATTACTTGAATGGCACCGCACTTTATGAGCGAGTGACAGCCTTCTTCGAAGTCCTAAGGGGGAAAAATAAAACAGAAAAAAGAATGAATTCATCAAAATCACCCATGACTTGCTTTTGTTTTCACAATAGTTTTTGAACATTTTTAATTTATCTGAAATTAGAACAAAAACAACATGCTTTATTATCCAAATTATATGGGAAATGTGAAAAATGTCATGACACTCTCATTATCATCAAGATTAAAATATGTTACATACAAGGTACTGTTGGAATCTTCCAAATTGGACTTTCTGCATCTAAAATATGTTGTTTCAGCTGATGCTAAGCCAGTCACACCTCAGAGCCTGTGATTTCTGGTATACAGTAATCTACCTAAAACACCGTACACGTTTTATTACTACATTAATGTGATTATTTTTGTTTTGTAACTACACATGCACTTTCTAATTTTAAAAAAGAAGACACCAGTGAATGGAGATGGAGAAACAGCAGCTTCTTCAGAAAACCGAAAAATGATGCTTTTTCATACATGACAGCTTTTCATGTCCTACAGTATGTCAGATCAGCACAGTTTAAGGCATCTACTGCTTTATATAGTGGAAGAGATCTTGTAGCTTATATTTCCAAATTGGATAACACATTCTTTGTATACATAATTAAAAAAGATTCAACAGATTCAAATGATTTCCCAACTCCTTTATTCCATAGTTATAGTGTACTTCACCTGCACTGTCCTACCAGGAATGAAGATAAACTCATTGGCAAAAACAACTTGAAGAAATCTGAAGAACCTAAAGACCTCCTCTGCAAAAAGAAAAAAAATTACTAAGAACTGTTAAATGAGCAAATCAAGCTGAACAAAGCCATTAAGGAAATATGGCAAATGAATGAACTATATATCAATATAGTTTTATAAAACTCAGGAAAATTCTGTTTTTTTCACATAAACAGAACTTTGCTGTGTCCGTTCATTTTATGGCACCAGAAATCTATCAAAGAAATATAATAACAAATGCTAGCACCTGCATTTCATTTGAGAACAACACAGTCCTGACCAACATGGTTTTGTTTTGTTTTTTATTTTACAACACAACTGCATGCTTGATCAAATGTATTATAAAAGATTGGACTTATTAACGTTTGATTTTTTCTCAATCATAAAATCAATCAGTACCACCTTACCTTTCCTGGAACTGGCCACTGTATGTAAAGCAACTGCTATCAGCATTGGACGAACAAAGACATGAAGTGCCTGGTTCCTGTAGGAAGCGCACATGAGCACAGTGACAGCATGTTGGAATACCCCTTCCTCTGGACTGGCCTCACGCTGTGGCTCCTCAGTCAACACTATCTGCCCACCCATGTTGTGCACTATGTTCTTATGGAGAGTAATACTGGAAGAAACAATCTCACTGGCGGGCACACAATCTGGAAGGAAACGGAGAAAAACATTTCAGTTCTGCTTAATTAAAGACATTCTGAAATCTTCTGAACATCACTGTTGTTACAAACTGAACTTTAAGCCAGTGCAATATAGTCATATTTATAAACAGGTGTGCACAGTAATTGGTGATAAGTCTTCACACTTGATCAGGTGTCTATGCTAGTTGGGAGCTGTCAGCAGAACGGCTCGGAAAGGTACATTTCATATATATTTTTTAAAAATATGAGTAGATCTATAAGTAGATCTCAGATTTGTAATATGTTTGATTTTCATTGGTATTTGTCTCTGAACTCTTGAAAAACATGTATACTTGGCATGTATGCCAAATTTCCCCCTGGCCTGGTGGTGGTGGTGACAGCAAAATATATATTTCAGCTATTATTTGTATTTTTTAACACAAAACACTGTGGAAGAAAAAAACAGCAGTAATCCTGATTGTGGATATTCTATATTTATTTTAGAAACAGTCCTTATTGACAACTTACCAGGCCAGTCCAAGACTGCTCCAAATGTCTGCACTAAATTTCCCAGCCAGACTGTCTTTTCTATGAGAAGAGAAAATTCTATTCCTCTCAGATTCTGCATCAGAATTGTAGCAATCAGAAACCAAGGGCTTAGCACCTGCTTTTCTTCTTGTAGATGAACTATTCTGTGGGCTGTTTCATTGACAAAAACTTGGGTGTCTTCACTGGGCATCCTGGGAAGATCCCTGAAAAAATTGTTTAACATAAGGAGGTAACAGAATATCTACTAACTGGAGCATCACTGTACGCTAGGATGTTTAAAGGTATGTCAAACACTTCTCATCAATTTTAAATAATTTTTCAATCCAAAGTTAGACATTGCTTATAAAATGAAAATAAAAAGTGTATGTTACTTTGTTTAGTGCCACGTTTTTCTGAAGTGATAAAAACAATTGTACTCAAAGACCGGTTTTCAGAGCAGACAGTATTAAAAACACTTACATCCTTTGGATGATAATGTGCCTTCTCATTTTCAAAACCTTTACTCTTCAATTAAAATCTATTTATTTTCTATAATTAAAATGTTTGTTTTTTATCACACTAACAGAGGGTTTAACTAGCCAAAGCCAAACATATTTTTGTATTCATTTACACTGACATCATGAACAATCAGTTCAACTGTGTGGAGCAGTGGTTAGGTTTATGGACACATAACCAGAAGGTTCTGTGTTCAAAACGCAGGTAAAATGCTGCATCTGTACCCTTGCACAAAGTACTGTATATCAGCCAAAGTGTTCCAGTGAAATGCCCAGCCGTACTGTGTAATGTAAGTTGCTCTGGATATAAATGTAGCCAAATAAATTAAACTAATGAAACAAAAAGATACCTTCCAAGTAAAGAAAATGGGCTAGATGGGAAAAATGTCATCCTCTCATTTGTAACTTAAAAATTGGACAAACAAAAGGCTATTCTGAATTAATATCAAGGCCTCAAAATTAATCTAGAATCAATGCAACCATTGAACAAATAGTCTTTCTGCAGATAAACTCACTATAGTGGAGAGCAGAAACAAAACAGAAAGTATAGACACCAAATCTGCTACCTGGGAAGCAAGTTGAAGTGGCACCGATTGATCCTCCCTTTTGACAAATGTCTTAGTGACAAAGGATGTCCAAAGTATACATGCATAGTGCCAAAGTCCTCACTCAGTACTTTCCTGGCTTTTAAAAGGCCCTTCAGAGTAAAATAATATGATGATTAATTAAAAGTAATAATCAAATCAAGTGTCACTGAATTAAAAGCTTTAGACAAATCAAATTAATTTCTCTCTGTCCTTCAAATCAGGACTTATTGTATTACAATAGACAAACTGAGAAGAGAGGCATACTGAGGTAGACTCTCTAGGTTTGGGTGTTCCAAGGAGCTCGTAGGCAAGCAAGGATTCTTCCAGCACTCTCTCATAGCTGATGCTGATTGGAACTAAGCTGACGTCATACACTTCCCCCTTAAAAAAGGGGTCCATCACCATATCCATGAGACCTAAAAACAGAATTGAAGGATTATAGTAACAGGGCAAGATAGTTTTTCTGCTTTGCTCCATTATATCTATCCCTGGGAGAGCACCAGATCTTACTATTTTACTGGTGAAAACAGCAATCTATCTAATTCAATCTATAATTTGGAACAGAATTTCTAAGCATCCAGCCGTTATCTGAAAGTTAGTTATTTCTGGGAAGGGTCACAGTGACCTGGAGCCTACCTCAGGACATGGGACTGGACAGGACAGCAGTCCTGAGGTGCTTGCATACAAACTAAGAATAATATACAGTTATCAATTCACCTAACTAGAATGTCTTTGGAAAATGGGAGTGAACCCAAACATTCAGAGAAAATTCACAGGGAAGCTATCACACCCATGACAGAAGGCTTCCTGAAATTAAAACCCCAAACTCAAGAGCAATAAGACTGATGTGCTAACACACAATTTACAGTATACCCAAAATTATTCATTTTCATATAACATACAGATTACCTATGTGTTTGTCAAAAACTTTCAAAGTATTCTGTCAGATCAGAAAAAAAGACATTTCTCAAAGACTTTAACATAGTTATTTAATAATGAAGAAGGACAATACTGTCGATTTCTCGTGTTTTTCCTGAAAAATATAATCTTAATAATATGATAATATATCTTCAAATAACAGGTTTAAAATGATAAGCATTATTCTAGGGTTCAGGATAGGGCCTGAATTTGGGAAAATAAAGTGCTGATTCAGTTTTAGGTGCTGCTGGAAACCTAATACAAATAAGGCTAACAAGGCATCAGGGACTCCTGATTTATTAGATACAACCTAGTATCTGTGCTATTAGTGCTGTCAGGTTTTTTGTGTGCTAGATTTTAGTGGGGGTAAGTTGAAGATATATTAGTTTTTGATATATAGAAACCAGAGTCTGGCTGAATACACTGTAGAAGATAGAAAAAAGCTTTTTTTAAATGTCCATACTTGCCTAGCTTTGGTCTCATTGATTTCACAGTGCGACTTCTCATCCCTTCCACAAAAAACAAAACTGGAGCAAAACCTTTCTAAAAGACAGAAATACCTGCAATAACTCACTGGCCCATATACTGTAGAAAAGAAGAACCACAGTTGTTCAAAGCTTTCCAGATTGGACAACTTAACAGCATAACAATATAGTTTTAAAAGGTCTTCTGAAAGTTTTTTTTATTGTAAATTGTAATTACACATGTCCTAAAGCGTTTTAATTAAATAAGCAGCAGTTATCTTTAACTGTAGTTTAGTTTATGGAAAAAAGACTGGCACATCTCAATTGACCAGAATGTGTTAAAAAGTACAGTATATCACATTATTGATTTTGTTATTTGATTAGTGATTGATACTGTTTTAAACATGACATTTTTATGGAACAGAAACAAGTTAAATATCAAATAAATTAAATATTAAATAAATAATAATTATCAATTATTATTGATTTGATTGATTTAATATCAAATAATAACACATATTATTGATTAGATTACTGTTTTTTTGGGGTTGTGATTTGTTGTATTTTTATATTTTTTCATAAGTATTCTGTATTTATTGTAACAGGATCCCCATGAAAATGAGATGTGCACTTCAAGGTGTTTTATTCTGTCAATAACAATAACAATAATAATACTAATAATTTCATTGATACAGGTTTTGTACATGATGTTTTCACAGACATAAAACAAGCTATTTTAAAATATGTCTATTTTCATAAAGGAACCATATGGATTGAGAGGGCTACTGATGTAAAGGATCCATGTGATGTTGCTTCTGGGTACTAGAAATCTTATAGATGACAGTGTCACTGGCTGCTATATTACACATTCCCTCTGAAGAAGGGACTAATGTGACAATACAAGGCTGGCATGAGAGACTTCTGCTTAAATCCCTATAGAGGGATACTGGTGAAAGCTGAAGCATGAAGGGTATGAGGAGTATGGTGAAACTGTGTGTAATGGAATACAAAGAGAAATTAACTTAAATACAAGGAGATACACTTTATAGTACTACAATTATTGCATTTATAAAAAGGGATTTTTTTAACATCAAAATATTGTTTTTCTCAAATCCATGTACAGTATCTCCAACTTGAATCTGAAATCTTACCTGTGTAAGGGAAATTAGGCACTACTTTAAGAATTATTTACCCGTATTATGGTTTTCACATATTCAGACAGCACAGCCCAATAAAGCTTGTCCCCACCAATGGAACGACGTATGTAGAAGGCACCAGACCTACGCAAAATCTCTCCAAAGAACTTCATTCCCAAGAGAGCTGGAAGAGAAATTATGGGGTTTCTGAGGATGCCTAGTTAGGACAGAAAACAACTCTCCCCAGGAGATCACAAGATTACACAGTAATGAATTATACATGGAATAGAATCAAAGGATGAAGCCATAATAGATACTTGCGGATTCCTGCAGCAATGACTGGCAAGGGAAGATCGTAGGTGAAGAGAATATAGGACAGGACCAAGAAGTCAATGTAGCTCTTGTGATTGGGAAGCAGCACTACTGGGTATTCCTGAATAGCTTGCTGAAGCTGTAAAAAAATATGAAAAGAAACAGCAGTTAGTGAGCAATTTCAAATGACAAAGGAATTCATCACATCCATCCATATTTCAAAAATAACACACAAATCTAACAATGCTCAGGGAATATTGCATCCGCAACATGAATAATTTCATTCATTTTCAATGGAAAGATTAATTATAGAATGCAACAATTTATAAAGACATTGAATTAAAACTAATCTCTACATGCCATTCTTTAAATACGATACATGCCATATGTTTTACAAAAGCTTTTGTTCAAGATAATTATTTTTAAATATTTATAAATATGCAAATATATCGGGTTCTTGGCTAGCAACTATAATACAATAAGGTCAAATCAAGAGACATCGGTACAGCAATCAAAACATGTCGGTTTTGGTTTGTTCAAAGTAAGTCCAATATATTGACAAACTTCGTATACAGTAAAGGTACAAAGCAGAATATAAGGTTTATATGGACAGAGTTTGACCTGAAATGATTTGCTGTTGATGTTTTTTTTACTTGTATCAGGAAATGTGTCGCTAACAGTTATGTTTTAGGAAAATTAACATCAAGCACCAATGCAATTAAGCAATCAATATAAATACAAGGGAGAGGGAATTTAAATATCTTTGTGTGATACAAAAAGTGGCAGTAAATATCGTGAGGAAGGTTTGTGTATTAGCATGACAATTATTTAACAGTTGTGAGTAAACACATAGATCTTTTTATAAGCAGCTTTTACAAACTATTTGGCATTTTATATCTACTCTATACTGTAGGTAATACAATTGCCCTCATCAACAGCTGACACCTGTTAATATACTTCATCAACAAAACACATCCCTAACAAAGCAGCTGGGTGTTTTGCTTCAGTGGACTCTTTCATCAATCAATGTGATAACCCAATTCTCAAACTCTTTCCCATTCCTAAGATACAGTACATGCTGTAGGTCCAGCCTCACCCAATGAGACCTCCAGGCACTCCAGTCACTCAACAACAGAGATGATCTTGTCATCAAAACAGCAGAAAAACAAGGTGCTCTTGTTAAGTACCTATATTGTATATTGCAGAAGCATTTAGACAACTAAAGGATCCTACTATTGCCTAAAAAAGGAAGATCTATCCACAGTCTCATTTCTCCTCAGGAATGAAGAATTACCCAAGGACCCTACCGTCTTATTGTAGAGCATGTTCAAGCATCTCGGTTCAGCTGTATCTCCTTCCAAAGATCCACAAACCTGACACCTCAGGACAGACAGCTCCCCCACACCATTTCGTCTTTCCTTGACAGTCTAATAAGTCCCGTGGTTAGAGTGTTTCCTTAATATATTAAAGCCACCAGCCAAGCTCTACAGCCTTCTAACAACTTTCAGTTTCAGAGATGTTTCAGAGATTGCAGAATGTTTCATTTTCATCATGGCCATCACATCCCAAGACAATGGTCTCACAGCCTTCAACACATTAAACACTCAGGGTTTGATCCTTCAACTTGCAGAAATGGTCCTCACACTACTTGCAATTGCTTTCAGTAATCTTTTCTATCATCAGGTTAGCTGGAATTCGTCTGCATTGCTGAAGCAGTTTCAGAGCATAATCCATCAGGATGTTTTTTGTGTTCAATATCTTAAATTCAAAGAAATAAATGATTATACTGGGTTCTTTGTAATCTGACCCAGGTCCCCACTCAAAATGCTCTCTGAGCAAGTCTCCACTGAAAACAAGACTGACTGATGATAATCTGCAGGCAATACTTAGAGTTGCTATGAACTCATTAACGCTCAATAGCCAGCATCAGGTGTTAGAGAAGTGATGCTACAGTTTTATGCAAAAGTTTGGGCACCCCTGGCCAAATTATGTTTTGTTGATTTTTGTTGATTTGTTGAAGTGAAAAGAAGTTAACACAACCTCTGCAGCGAACAAACTTAAACTTGACGTGTTTCTCCAAATATTAATACAGTTACTATTTATTTATTTGCTGAATTTAACAGATTGAAAAGAAGAAAACAGTTTGGGCACCCTTCCAGGCAATCCACTAGTGTTATTTCTCTGTAAGGTCTCAGAACTTAATTGAGTCGTTAGATCTTAATCTATGTCAGGTGATGACAATTCCAGAACTTTATACATTATTTGACTCTTTGAACATCTCAGGGTGTTGTGCTTACACTTCACAACCATTGGCTCCTCTAAGCAGCTGACTGAGGATCAGAAAATAAAGATAATTGACTCTTACAAACCAGGGAAAGGATAAAAAAAGATATCTAAACACTTCCTGCTTGCAATTTCCACTGTCTGAAATATCATTAAGAAATGGAAGTTAAGAGGAACTGCTGAAATTAAGACAAGATCTGAAAAACCAGGAAAAACCTCAGACAGAACTGCTCGTAGACTGGCCAGGAATGCAAAGCAAAACCCCCATATCACTGCAAAGGACCTGCAGGAAGGTTTAGCTGGCACAGGAGTAGTGGTGTACCGGTCCACTGTGCAGCGTTGCTTGAACAAACATGATCTGCATGGAAAAGTCATCAGAAGAAAACCTTACCTGCCATCTCATCACAAAAGTCAATGTCTGAAGTATGCAACACAACACTTAGATAAGCCAGGGGCATTTTGGAACCAAGTGCTGGTGGTCTGATAAAGTAAAATTGAACTCTTTGGTTACAATCACCAAAGGTACGTTTGGAGAAAAAAAGGAAAAGCATTTGAAGAAAAGAACACCTTGCCAACTGTCAAGCATGGGGGTGGATCTATTATGCTTTGGGGTTGTGTGGCAGCCAGTGGTACAGGAAATATTGTGTGGGTAGAGGGAAGAATGGATTCTACTAAGTATCAATAAATCCTGGAAGCTAATGTCCCACAGTCAAAGAAGAAACTGAAACTGAAAAGAGGTTAGATATTAAAACAAGACAATGATCCAAAACATACCTCAAAATCAACCATGAACTACTTAAAGAAAGGAAAGATTAAGGTTTTGGAAGGTTTTGGAATGGCCTCCACAGTCCCCAGACTTGAATATTATTGAAAATCTGTGGGTAGATCTCAAACATGCAGCGCATGCAAGATGACCTACGAATATTTCTGAACTACAGTAGAAGGGTTCTGCAAGGAAGAGTGGGGAAAAAAGTCCAAAAACAAGAATAGAGAGACTGTTAGCTGGCTACAAGAAACGTTTGGAGGCTGTGATTTCTGCCAAAGGTGGTTTTATTAAGTACTGACTAATAGGGTGCCCAAACTTTGCACATGTCACATTTACTGTTTTATTTTTTTCAATCTGTTAAATTCAGCAAATAAATAGTAACTGTGCACTAAAAGTTGCAAGTTTAAGTTCGTTTGCTGAAGAGTTTGTGTTAACTTCTTTTCACTTCGAAAATCAACAAAACATGTCATTTGGCCAGGGGTGCCCAAACGTTTGCATGCAACTGTATATACCCTAGTGACTGAGTTACAATACATTATACTATACACACTCACATTTTGACATCGACTATTACAGCCTATTGTGCATGTTCTGTGTGACTGCAAGGGTAGGGTAATTGATTTACCAGTTTGTGGCCCTTTGGCTGGCTATTCTGGAACTGTAACTATTCCAAGGTTCAAGGCTGAGGTACTCCACTAATTATTTCACCATAATCTGTGAATTCACCTTTATCCGCATTATACTCTAATCAATAACCAACTCTCAAACCAAACATGTTACTGTACCTTGAATTCCTACTGGCTGTATCTGCCAGAGAACTGAAATAAGTGTGTTGTGTCCCAAAGTCCTACAGGTAAGTGTGAATTTCAAGTGCATATACAATAAATCCCAGGATGGTTTGTCTTTTTCTAGATGTTTGTGGTGCCACGCTTAATAATTATACACAAGTTTAAGCAAGCAGGCATCTGATAAACAACACTGATCATTAATTTACTTCTAGAATGGAGTATGATTTTCATATTTCATAAAAATTAAGTATACTCATTATATTAACAAAATGAATCCAATAAAATAAAAGTTGATAAACATACTCATCCAGACTGATCTTTTCTGCATAAGACACTTATAAAATCTGCCACACCCAAACTGCACAGGCACCTAAGGAGTTGCAGAAATTCCATAAAGGTCAAAGGTTACAATTATTTTTAATCCAGTTATCCTCTCGTTAGGCTTATCAGTTATCCTAAAATAATACTAATAACCTATACAGTAAGCAAACACTCACTCTCTGAATGCCTTCCTCGTTAACTCTCACTCTCCGAAAGACCCTTTTGAAAACTTTGCTTAGACTGTAGGCAAGGAATCGGATAAAGCCTAGTTGTAGGTTCTGAGCCATTTCTTCAAGAATTACAGCAGCCTCTTCTTGGATGATGGCTGGGGACTCCCCTGTCTCTGCTGACATCTAGGAATAGATTGAACACAGTGTTACAAACCTATGCCAGCAACCTGCTGTGACTCTGCTTACAAAATGAAGGAGTCCAGTTTATTTTAGAAACAATGTCATACTGACAGCTATAAAATTAAGAGCACAAACATTAATAAAAAACGATTAACCACTTTTAGGTTCTTTATTCATAATAAAACCCATAATACCTACAAAAAATGATGTGGGAGCATACGGGGAAACAAACTATTGCGAGTGATTCCAATACTCTATGATCCTATATAAGCAGTGGCATGGATTAAAAGGCTTAAGAAGGCTCTAGGAGATTGTCATACTAGATTATTCTTAGTACAATTTAGAATGTTTTATATTTCTGTGGTGCATTTTCAACCCAAAGGTTCCCCAAGCACTTTATATTTAGAGTGGAGGCTCATTCATCCACCCCTACAGCACCCACTACACAGAAGATCACACAGAGAAGTGAGAAATTAATTCACCAACATTTCCAAACCAGAATGAAATATTGTAACACTGAGCGACACCAAAACAATGATTGAATCATGAACAATTATCATTTGATTATTATATCTGAATTCCATGCGTTCTCTATGCATTAAATAGTATGCAACACTGCTACAACATAACACTATAGTACAACATACAATAATCAATAATTGCAACCTAAGTGTGACAAAAAATCTTCACCTTGTTGGACTTACCTGCTGTATAACAAAGTGTAGGCATTGTGACTGAAGTACAGCGGTCTTCAGCATGCCAGCACTACAAGGCATGACTCCTTTGTACAGCACTGGGGTGAAACTTCTCAGAGCATATCTGATATCACTCGAGTTTCTTCTATTCTCTAGGATATCCTCAAAGTCATCTCTTTGACTTAATTCTTTATAGCGAATCTTTACAGGAACAACACAAAAGTCAACAAATCATTGTCATAGCCAATTCTTTTTCTGGGCATTGGTGTATCACATTTCCTAATGTGTAATTACAATATCTAAAAGCTTTTTTTTCTGTTGTTTGTTGGTATTGTGGTACAGTTACTATAGAAAGATTAAGAATGATGTGGCCCTTATACTATATAAGAATTTGCTAAATAAAACCAGTAGAACTCTGTTAGTGTTTCCAAAATCAGGTGCTGGAGTGCCCCTATGTCTTCTGGTTTTGTTTGAAGTGAATTCTTCATTATTTAAGCTAATTGAACCTTTTAACTGTTTGCTTTTATAGGTTTCAGCCCTTGAATGGTAAAAGAACTTTAGTGGTTAACATTACTATCAGTAGCTGGGATTCAGAATTTGTGTCATACTGTATACTTTAGTTTAAATGCCTGTACATCATTAAGAATGCTTATGATGGCAGTGTTTTAGTTTTATTCCCACTTGCCACATGGGTTCAATGGAAAATTGACCTCTTATTTGTCCGTAGTAAAGTCTGATATCTTCTGGAATCTTTTTGCATGACTTTGTGAAGACATTTTAACTAACAGAGCTCTCTTTGAATGAAGATGGGCTATTGTAAACTGATTTTAGTACCAGTTTTTTTAGTTCTCGAAACAAGAATAGTTGCTTTCTCTGACCACCAGTTGGACACCATTTATCCAAATGCTCAACTCTCATAGTAGCCAAAGTGCCTTAGTGTCAGACACCTTCACTGGCCGTTTTCTATACCTTCCCGTGGCTTTCATTTAACCTAACTTACGTATCATTTTATACCTGAAAATCATTTATAAAAGTGGCAATAGATTATCGTATTTTAAACTGAACTAAAACCCTTGGAAGTATGCGTTTTTAATGCTTACTGACGATTTCTTAAAATTGTTTTAGAATCAGGAAATTCGCAAAAGGTTTCCATATTATGAAATATAATATTAGGAGGGTGGCAGTTAAAAACTATATTAAGAGAGGTGTATATTGAAAGCTTTAAAGTATTACAATAGACAAACAAAAACTATAACGACTGCGATTAGAAGCAGTCATGGTTTTCGTAGCTTGGACATTGATAAACTAACATGAACTTAAAATCGAATTTAAGACGAAATGTACAACATTTCAGCAGGTGATATAAATGTAAATATACGTAGTAGTACAACTTCCGGTATGTAAATATTTAGAGGAATGTTTGCTTACCAAATTCTCCATTACTTCAAAAAGACCTTTGTTTTCTCGTGTTCTACTAGTGTTCTACTAGTGTTTCTTAGGCGCCGTTTAGATTTGCTAATTTTTTTACTTAGAAATTATATATCGGAGCACTTCATATACTATACTGTACTGTAACAAAAGCAATCTTTCGATTTCTCACAATCTGAAGGAAAGCAGTAACTGTTCTATTCCGAAAACCAATGAACGCGCGAGTAAATTAGGAACCACCCCCGGAAAACTGGATTACCACTTCAGTGACATAATTTCATAGATTTAAAGATTTCTCTTTCAAGATGGCATTCTACAAAAGTAATTTTCTATATGGATCTTGAAAAGAGCGTTTAAAGGCGTCATATGTAAAATTTTGTTTTACTTAAGCGTTTAGATTGCATATGCTCTCTATATTTCCAGTGATAAAAGGAATAAAAGAATATAAAATCTTAAGAATATAAAGTTTTATCTTAGCAACCTATCTGCCTCATACTGTCAAAATAGTTTAATACTATACTAATAATAATTAGAAGTGTAAGAAGCACAATCTAATAATATATGCATACGCAGAAGGTATAGGTTTGGAGCAGTGTCGGACTGGTGAGAATGTGAGAGAATTTATCCTGTGCATTTTGCTTGGATTTGCGGACTGAAACTTTGCTCCGTTTATGTTTTCTGGGCGAGTGTGGTGTGATACAAGAAATGTGTTTAAGTCAGTGCTCAGGTTAGAAAAATCTTGGATTTTAATCCCTTCTTGGTGTAGTTGAGCCTTTTTTTTTAAAGGTGGAACTTTGGACAGTCCCATAAATCCTAAATTATAAGAGACATTGCATAGTGTCTAGCTGATGTAATATTGTTCATCTTTTTATTTATCAAGTTTTATTTATTAAGTTGTTAAATTTGCTTATTAGTAAGGAAAGGTTGCACTGGTTGAGAGGAAGCTTAGTTTCCCAGTTTGTTGTAATGGGGTGGAATTATACTTGGTACATTTTGAGTATTTCTTTAACAACCCACCCCTCTGCAGGAATAGTTTAGTTGCTTTTGTTCAAATACAGGCCAAGCACTGGATGAGTATGGTGTCACCACCTTTGTTTCCCAGGAAAGTCTGAGTTATATCAAACTTCACACCCAAAATCGCCACACCCAAATTACACTCTGAACAAGAACAACAGGGGTAATTATTCACAGTTTTATTGAACAGAGGCCATGAGAAGGGAAAGAGTTAATTACACTACAAATCACACCACAAGAGATATGATTCACCAACTACACAACTACAATTTGTCACCTCTTAATCATTGTAACGCTACACTAACCCAAATATTGTTCAATATTGCCAAGAACAAAGTTTTTATACTTATATAAATTGTATACTAATGCAATAAAATTAAAACAATTGTCCAAGTACCACCAAGAATACATATATGGTAAAAAGGGTTAAAAACCGTCTGTTAATACACAAAGTATGGGAGTAAAATTTTTTTAAACAGTTCAAATCACATTGTGCGGTGTCTACAATTGCTAACGCGCTAAAGAGCTCATCATTCTGTTACGAATTCACCAAGATGGCTCCTCCCATTTTCATA